>NC_049233.1:43826797-44497154 GCF_011100685.1 Canis lupus familiaris | reverse complement strand
CCCTGCAGGTGGGCACAGATCATACAGGCTGTCAGTTTCCTCCAGCCACTGGAGTCAAGTAGGGAAGTCAAAGAACAGCACCAACATTTATTAAGCACTTGACCTATTAACTTGCAGGTTGAAGTCACTCTTCACAGGCACCCTGAGGCTTTCTATAATCTCCTCCTTCTACCCCTGAGCAGGCTACCCTGCAGCATACTCTTGCCAATGGTATCTCTGTTGTTACAGTTAGTTTGGGCAGGTCAATGAATTAGAGTCATGTTATCCATTGGCAAATGCCACCATTCTAGCATCTTCTCAAATGTTTATTGAAGACCACCCATTCTTCAAAGGCGAATTTAGTTACTGGCATTTTCCTGTGTAAAAAAAAATATGGTAGATAAAGCATATGAAAGATACCTATTTTAAAATCCGTCTTCTGACAATGGCTGGTTCCTGTCTGTAGGGCATAATAGTTCCATGAGACTTCTTAGGCTTTTGGGGCTTATTTAAGATAATTTTTCTTTTAGTCCAACTCTGAAGAAGAACATTATCCTCATTAACAGCTCATAGGAAATTAAACACATCTAAATTCCAGGTACTATGGCTTAAATAGGAAAAAGAAAAGATTTGCAACTGATCCAATTTGAAGTAATTTAAAAGCTCAGCCAACATGATGGGACTAATTCAAATGTATAATAATTACCCACTTCTATTGAACAAACTATAGCCAAAGATGATGTACTTTTAGTAGACAAGCCTTCTCAAGGCTCCTTCATGGTGTCTGACAGAGAGAACACTAGACAGAAAAGATTTGTTAATCTTTTTAAGCAGGGTAATTTTTCCCAACCAAACAACTTTGTAACATAATCCAGAAATGTTTATTATCAATCTGAACTTATTTTCTTCCCTTCTTTTGTTTCTTTGAGTAATTTCTGTTCCGAGAGAATGCTCTTCTCATCCTTCTTTTGATCATTTTGACATTTATACACAGTTGGGAAGGAAACGTCATAAAACATGCCTGTCATATTTGAAGGGCAGTCATTTCACTTGTCCTAAATGTGGAAATTTTGTTCTCTAGGTAGGATGGTCCTTCTCAAGATGCAGACAGATGCAATCCAGTTGGGGAGATTGAGGTAGTCTGTGAGGAGCTAGGCCTTGGGCCCAGAGAGCTGCTCACTGGTGCAAACAGGTGCTAGAGGAAGATGCTGGTACCTTGAGACCCCCAATCCCACCCCATTGTGAACCAAACAGGCCTCTAAAGGAAAAACAAGACATACTGTATTTGTTAATTTTAAAATGTATTTAATAAACTTTTACAAAGAGCTCACTATGATCAGGCACCATTCTCATCACTTTAAAGTGATTAGATCAAAAACTCACTCATGAGATGCTCATAATCACCCTGTGAAGGTCATACCATGGGGTATGGTTTCACATACCAGTGTTCCTGTGTCTCCAGTAAAGTGTCACACATTTGTCCCAAGGATAAACCATAGATTCAAAAAAGTTATCCAACATTTTGAATATTTTAGAGCTGTCGTGGCTTGTGGCCAAGCATTCATATAAAGGAGCAAACATCCTTTTTGTGCTTAGTGCTGGTAGGAGATCCATGTAGCAGGTGCCATTTGTTTCATGTCTGCAAATTGCTCTGATGTAAGGCAAACATGCGGTTCTGCAGAGGAGTTGTTAACTCAGTCTTCATGTTTGTAGTGAAGTCTTCAGTTCACTGAGTTGCTGTAACACTGGGAAGTGGTACTTCTGTTGTTTGTTTGACTTACTTTTCCCCCAAAAAGCATTGAGATATGTCTGATTATAAAATTATTGAAGGCTTTGTCTCAGAGTTATTGTTTCTATTCCTCTAGTTTCATAATAACCTAGAAGATGCTTCATGGAATTTTCATTTCTAAAAAAACAAAACGTTGTAACAAATAATTCTGGGCATTTAAGAGCTCATCAAATCTACATTTAAAATATCTGATTATTTCTGCTTTAAATTCTGAGTTACAGGTCTGAAAACTAGCAACTCCACATTGGCAATATAGAGTGATGACTTGACACTCCATAATACCTGAAAATTTTCTGTTGAATAAGAAAGACCCAATTGGCAAATTATTAACATCTATAAAGTGAGGCAAACAAAGCTTTTGTCATTGGTTTCATTTATGGTTTTGCACAGTCTCTTTAAAAAATAGAGGATTCTCTATTATTCAGTTTCCATGTTTTTTTCAGCATCTTTAGACATGGATGTTACAACTATGAGTTGAGAAAGCAGATCTTCTAATCTTTTATGTCAGTACTCTTCTTTAAATATTTTATAATTTCTTATCTTGAAAAAGATTATTTTCTTTTTTCAAGTTTTTATTTAAATTCTAGTTAGTTAACATATAGTATAATATTGGTTTCAGTATAATTTTTTAATTTTACAATAAAATTATTGAACTCTACAATGGTTTTTTTTTTTAATTTATGATAGTCACACAGAGAGAGAGAGAGAGAGAGAGAGAGAGAGAGGCAGAGACATAGGCAGAGGGAGAAGCAGGCTCCATGCACCGGGAGCCCGACGTGGGATTCGATCCCGGGTCTCCAGGATCGTGCCCTGGGCCAAAGGCAGGCGCTAAACCGCTGCGCCACCCAGGGATCCTCCTACAATGGTTTTTTAAATAAAAATTTTAATTATAGGTTTTCAATACAATTTTTTAAATATTGCAAAATTTCGGGCAGCCCAGTGGCTCAGTGGTTTAGTGCCGCATTTAGCCCAGGGCATGATCCTGGAGACCCTGGATCGAGTCCCACATCGGGCTCCCTGCATGGAGCCTGCTTTTCTCCCTCTGCCTGTGTCTGTGCCTCCCTCTCTCTCTCTCTCTCTCTCTCTCTCTCTCTGTCTCTCATAAATAAATAAATAAGATCTTTAAAAAATATTGCAAAATTTCAAAAAACTTTGCAAAATTGCCTATATAATATGATCTCAATTATATAAAATTGTATGTGTGTGCATATAAATACATAAAATACATGTTAGAATGATCAATGATGTGTTAATGGTGTCTGTCTTTGAATGGTAAAATTCTTACCTTTTTTGCTTTTTTCCTAATACTTTGTGAATTGCCTAATTTTTCACCATGCATTATTATAGCATTTAAAAGCTATTTTTTCTTTGTCTGCTACAGGGAGGGAACCCCATTCCCAGTGGTAACTATGCAAACGCCTTGGATGCTGGGAAGGGATACATTGGTCTGGTCAGATGATCTGATTAGTCTGTCTGGATGTCATTTGGGAGAACTTGTCCATGCTAACAAAAGCCCACAAAGGACTTGAATATGAAAACATGAATATTTCAATTTCATTTACTGGAAGAACTCAAAGTCTACTGGAATATCATCTCATTTTCTTCCAAATCATAGAGCTGACCCAAGAATATGAGTTACAAAGTAACAAAAGACCAGAACTAGAAAGGAACTTTGAGATCACCTGGCCCAATGTTGTCATGTTACAGACAAGGAAATGGGGATCCAAGAGGAGGAAATATGTCTTCTAGGTCACAAAGAAGTCTCAGAGTGTGTGTGTGGAGAAGACCAGAGCCATCCAGGAGGCCTGGGACTGAGTCCTCATTACAGCCATGGTTTGTCAGCCCTGGAGAAACAATGTCTTATCTCTTAGTCCCCATTTTCCCCTAATTGACATTGCCAAACTTCCTGTAAGCTTCTTGTCACAGCTTCTAAGACTTCTGTCCACCCTGCTTTTAAATATGTTTCACTCCATAAACTTCTGCTTTCCTTCAGAGATGTTACCTCATTCTTACAAACATATTATATCTAAATCCTGAGGCAGAATGGCCAGCATGTAGGCCATGTTAATACTTCTTAGTATCAATTGCAGACTAAATCTGGTTTCCAGATTCCAGGGTTCAGTCTGCCGAACCCATCATTTCTATTCTTTCAATGCATTTGCTATAGGATCATCAGATGGGGTAGAGAGGGCAGTGACTTGTGCACAATAAGCAGTGAACTGGGAGGAAAGAAAGGAACCACTCAAACCTATTGAAGGTTCAGTCATTGCTCTAAAAAATTGCTTAAACCTACAGAATGTAAATCCAGACTATACTAAAGGTGGTTGCTTAGCCATTTCAAAATACTTTTGGAAATAGTTGGAGTATGTATTAGGGTTCTCCAGAGACTGGAGCATCTTAGATTGGAGCAACCAAGAAAAATGCAATGCAAGTCAAGCACTAGGATGGAACAAATCTTTATTCGCGTAGAGAAGAGACAGAGCAAGATTAGCTCCAATAGGGCACACTGGTTCCTCACAGCCAGTGGGCCCACCTCCAGCACAGCCAACACAGGGCAATTGGCCTATGAACATCCCCCTCCTGCCACACTAGAAGGACCCTGACCCATCCCCTGTGGAGTCTGAAATACTGAAAACTGGGGATGTGCCTGAGGGCCACTTCCAACACATTTAAGCAGAACAAAGGAGCACTCACAGAGCATGAAACAGGAAAGGTGCTCCCACACAAGGTGATGAGCCTGGTTGGGCTGTGTAGATTCTTCATCTCAAGGGCCCAAGGGCCATTCTTACTTAGTCAAATGGGGGCCAGAAGACTGCACGAGACAGCCTTTGCCAACATTTATTTTAAGAACTGGCTCATGTGTCTGGAGCTGGTGAGTCCAAAATCTGTAGGGCTGACTGGCAGGCTAGAAATTCAGATCAAGAGTTGATGTTGCAGTCTTGAGTCCAGGGCATGCAAGTAGGCTGAATATTCAGGCAGGGTTTCTATGTCACAGTCTTGAGCAGAACTCTTTCTTCTTCAGGAAACCTCAAGGTTAAGTCTTAAGGCCTGCAGCTTATTGCATGAGGCTTACCCACATTAAAGAGGGTACTCTATTATTTAAAAATACTGATTAAATACTGATTTAATCTACTGATTAATCACATCCAAAAAACAGCATCATAGCAACATGTAAACTAAATATTTGACCAAACTGGGCACCAAAGTATAGCAAACTTGATTTCTAAAAAATGCTTTGATAAACCAGCCATGTTTCCTAAATCACTGGCTTTTCTCTGGAAGAGTATCATTTATCACTACTTATGCTCTCATCATGCCATTTTCCTGCTAGAAATCATTTAAGGGGTCTCCACTGCCCTTAGTTATATACAAACTCCTTATCTTGACACATAAGATCCTCTGTGATGTGACTCAAACTTTACCCGACGTCAAGCACCCTTCCATAAGCAGCCAAACTACACCTGGCCCTTCCAGGCCACTCTATTTGCTCCCCAGCCCTGCCCATCAAAATCTACTACCTGACAAAGGCCAGTTCATATACCAAATCCACTCAAAATCTTGTTTGATGTTCATAATCTAAAAGAGTTCCCTTATATGTTTTCCAAAAAATAGGTTACTTAAAACTTTTATCTTCTAATATTTGGCCTTATATGGAAATCCTTTAAATGCATTATTTCCCTTCTAGGTGTAAATGCCTTGAGGACTAGAATCATCTCTAAATCCTGACAGAACAGGTACTCATATATTTAGTTAATTTCAGAGTGAGAAAAATAGAGAAGTAGAACAATTTTCTCATGGTTATCGAGCAGTATGTGAATAAACTTTGAGGTGAAAAAAGCAGAGCCCTGCTATAACTATCTGCCCCCTCCATACTCCTGCACTCTGCCATCTGTGGCCTCTTCATTCTCACATGTGCAAAATTCCAGCTGCGCTGACTCTGGTCTTGAACTTGGCTGAAGTTCAATTTATTGGCTTGGTGTGAGCTCCTCTGACCTTGGACTCTGCTCTCTCTTTGGACCTGTATTGAGCTTCCCCCTCCAGTGAGGCCCTACTTGGCATGCCAGACCTTAAAGGATTAGACCTCCTACCCCACCTGGATCCTCTTAGAGCTGAGGTGAAGAGAGGATTATAAGAATTACCTACAGCCATGGTTTGGGGGAGGGAAAGGAACAACGGCTCAGGAGAGAAGATCTAGGCTTGACTTCTGAATGTTATGCTTGCCAGCTGAGGAACTGGGTTAGTTACGTAATGTCTCCTAGCATCTATGCCCCATCCACAAAGTAAGAATTATTAATATAGTGGAGCTAATAGGGTTAGCGAGGAATAAATGAGATGTGGTTCATATTGCCTTGCAATATTTGCTATAGACCTGTTATTCCTGTGACTGGGTCAGCCAGGGACTACTTATTGCAGGTCCTTCATCCAAGAAATCCTTCGGATCAGGGACTTGGTCCCAATTTGCCAACCTTTCATCTGGGGCCAGATTAAGATCTTTATATAAACTGATGTAATTGTAAGAAACTCTAACACAATCTTCTTTTATTTCTTATGGCAAAAACTTTGAAGTTATTTTTGAAACAGAACATTCTCTGAGAATGTCAGGTTCCCTATTTGCTTTTGCTACCCTCTAAGCACATGGTGTGGTCAGCCTGCTAGTAAGCCAGCATGGCTGTCATCCATGTTCACATCCTGAGGTTTGGCTTTTTCCTGACTGGATCAGTCTAAGCCCCAATTTCCTACCACTCTGGTCTGACTTAGTTGATACTCCCTTCTAGAAATGACAAGGTAGGAGAAAAAGTCAACAAATGGCATGATATAGACAGGGAAAGAGATCTTATCTCCAAACCATTCATCTGAGAGCACATGCAGATGGCAAGCCAGTCAGGTGAGATGGGAGCAGATGGCTCATCCTTGGACTGTCTCTGGTTGAGAGAGGTGGCACTGTTCCTTTGTGTAAGACCTGAATGTCTCCTGTGCTGGAAGGCACCACCAGCCATTCCAATTAAGACAGGTATGCTCCACTATTTGTGCCCTCTTTTCCTCTCTTGCCTCCTTCCTCATTCCTGGAGTGTTTTAGTAGATAAGAAAACTGACTCCTCCATAGATGTAGTATCATTACCTTTATACCGCACCACCAATCCCAGAATCCCTCTGGCCTTAACTCCTCTTACCCATCCATGACCACTTTGAAAGAGATTCTATCTGCTTGAGAACCTAAGCTTCCATTCTTCCTCCAGGAATCCTGTTATGACTCCTTAAGGCTGAGTGAGGGATTCTCTCTCTGCCTCTCATTGCATCCTTTCCATATTTCTGATATAGCATTTATTGTAATGCACTTCAATTGTTGGTCTACTTATTTGTGCACATTAAACTAGGAGCTTAATTTTTAAAAATCCATTATATTGAGAGAGAGAAGTATCAGTCCAAAGTGAGCTCATATGACATCAGAAATTCTAACTATGAAGGGGATCAAATTGGTGGGTGACAATAAAGACTTCATGAACAAACTCTTCCTACTACTTCCATAGTAGCTGGGTGCATGCTGGAAGCAAGGAAACTCTTGCCATTTGTGTGGGTCTTGGCTGCATGTGCTTAGGAGGTCATCAGGTAGGCAAAATACCAGATAACTAAAAGAATTCAGTCCATACACTGTGACTTACAAATAAATTATAGAGATAGTGCTTTCTTATTTTCTTCTCTCTTACCTGCCATGTTGCCATGTAGTGTTTATGATCTCTGCAATGAATTATAGCATATAAATAAAATAGAAGATCCTTTTCCTTTTGCCTCTAAGATTGCATAGAAATTTGTTATGCAATAAAAACAACATTAACATTCTCTGAATACACCCCCCCCCCTAGAAAATACCTTCTGGGGCTTTCCAAGTAGCTCAGAAGCAGGGTTTCAAAATTTCCCTTTAAAGAACAACTTAAATCTAGTACTTCTCAGAGGAAATGCCAGCATCAATTTTTCTTGGCTTAATTTCATTTCAGGAATAGTACATTTTCTTCTCTGTCCTCTCAGGCTCTGCTCTCTAATCCCAGAAGAAAAGGAATCATGATAAAGCAGCCACAGTTAGTAGATATTAAAGCTAAAGAGCAAAGGTAATGACAAAATGGCCTTAACTACAGGTAGAGAAGCAGTATCAAAAAGAAGAAAATACTTTAAAAATTATTTTAAAGATTTTTACTTATTTATTAGAGACACAGAGAGAGAGAGAGAGAGACAGGCAGAGGGATAAGCAGGCTCCATGCAGGGAACCTGATGTGGGACTGGATCCCAGGACTCCAGGATCACGCTCTGGGCTGAAGGAGGCGCTAAACCGCTAAGCCACCGGGGCTGCCCCCCAAAAAAGAAGAAAATACTTCGAATAATTTTTCCCAGCAAAATTTGAAAAGTTAGATGAAACAAACCATTTTGTAGATAAATATGTTAGCAAAACTAACTCAAAGAAAAAAAAATAATAGAATTCTTGCTGTGGTTTGAATGTTTTTGTTTCCCCCAAGTTAATATATTTAAATCCTACCCCCAAAAGGTAATGGTATTAGCAGAGGGGACCTTCAGGAGATATGTAAGCCATGAGGGTGGAGCTCTCATGAATGGGATTAGTACTTATAAAAAAGGCCCCAGAGAGATCCCTATCCTCTTCCATTATGTGAGGACACAGTGAGAAGGTACTGGCTATGAAAAAGAAGAGGGCCTCTGCCAAAGTATTACTATGCTGGTGTCTTGATCTCAGACTTCCAGCATTGAGAACTGTGAACAGTAAATGTCTGTTGTTTATAAATGACCTAGTCTGTAGTGTTTTGTATAGCAGTCTAAATGGACTAAGAAAACCCTAAGTATACTTAAAAATATTAAAGACAATCAGGAATATAAAACCCAACCTTATGAGATGAGTGGAAAGGTGATGAAACCATTTACAAATGAGATTTACCAACTGTTGAAGGAACAGATTCCTGCCATATAGGCATTTTTACCTCAAAAAAAAAAAAAAAAGATGAAGTACTGCCTATTCCAAAACACATGTTATATGACCAGCTATTACTTTGATATTAAAACCAGGCTATAATGATTAAAAAATAAAAAAATAACATGCTAACCCCACTTATGAACTTTGACATAAAAATCCTAGATAAAATATTAGCCAAGCAAAGTCAATGATTAAAAATATACTAATAATTATCACCCAACTGGCCCCAAGAATTTAAGTTCAGAAAAAAAATTTTTTTAAATCTATGTCTATATTTTATCAATGATCCCATTAGATGATTAACAAATGAAAAATAATCAGATTGTCTCAGTAGATGGAGAAAAAAATGTTTAAAAAATATCTTATGATTTTTAAAAAAGAGCACATTTCTTTACAAACTTAGAATAGAAGGAAACTTCCTCAACTTAATAAAACTTTTAACATAACAATAAAATCACACTCAATGTAGAAAGGAGAATTAAAAACTCATCTGATAAAATCAATGTCACTAAACATTAAAAACAAAACTCTTTTCAAACTAGGAATAAAAAGAAATTTCTCTGACCTAATAAGATTAATAAAACTACAAATATCTTAACTAAGCAGGCTTAACTGGGAGAGATAGGGGTGATAGGAAACTGAGTTCCACCTGTAAAGTGTCAGAAAAATGAATAACTCCACCCAAGACACAGTACAGAAGCAGCAGTTTGAAAATTACCTGGGGTATAGTGAAGAAGATTTATTTACTAATCTCAGAATGTGGGCTGGAGGGGCAGGATTCTTCAGAAGTCAAGAACAAAAGTGTTGCAAGTGCCGAGGGGGGCGCTTGACGGGATGAGCACTGGGTGTTATACTATATGTTGGCAAATCGAACTCCAATAAAAAATATACAAAAAATAAAATAAAATAAATTTTTAAAAAAGAAAAAATCTGGAAAGAACACGAATATATGGAGGCTAAACAACATGCTGCTAAACAATAAATGGGTCAATCAAGAAACCATAGAGGAAATAAAAAAATACATGGATAGAAACAAAAATGAAAACATAATGGTCTAAAATCTTTGAGATGTAGCAAAAGCAATTCTAAAAGGGAAGAATATAGCAATACAGGGCTACCTCAAGAAACAAGAAAAACCTCAAAAAAAAAACCCCAACTTTACACCTAAAAGAGCTAGAAAAGAAGAACAAGCAAAGCCCAGAGCTAGTAGAAATGATAAAAGAGCAGAAATAAATGAAATAGGGACACACACACACACACACAAAAAAAAGATCAATGAAAGTAACATCTGGTTCTTTGAAAAAGATAAACAAAATTGATAAATCTTTAGCCAGACTCATAAAAAAAAAAACAGGATTCAAAAAAGAGGACTCAAAATAAAAAAGGAAAAAGGAAAAATAATAATTGATACCATGGAAATAAAAAGGATTATAAGGGAAAATTATCATAAATTATATCACAACAAATTGGACAGCCTAGAAGAAATGGATAAATTTCTAGAAATGTATACTCTTCCAAACTGAATCAAGAAGAACTAGAAAATTTTAATAGACCCATTACTATAATAAATTGAAACAATAATCAAAAAGCTCCTAACAAACAGAAGTCCAGGGCCAGATGACTTCACAGGTGAATTCTAACCAATATTTAAAGAAGAGTTAATACCTATTCTTCTCAAACTATTTCAAAAAATAGAAGAAGGAAAACTTTCAAATTCATTCTATGACCCTGATACCAAAACCAGATAAAGACTCAACAAAAAAGAAACTACAGGCCAATATTTCAAATAAATACAGATGCAAAAATCCACCATAAAATATCAGCAAATTGAATTCAATAATACATTTTTAAAAGTTATTCACCACAATCAAGTAGGATTTATTCCAGGGATGCAAGCATGTTTCCATATTCACAAATCAACATGATATATCACATTATAAGACAAAGGCTAGAAACCATGTGATCATCTCAATAGTTGCAGAAAAATATTTGATTAAATACAGCACCCATTCAAGATAAAAACTTTCAATAAAGTAGGTTTAGAGGGAACATACATCAACAGAATAAAGACCGTATCTGATAAGCCCACAGCTAGTAACATACTCAACGGTGACCTGAGAGCTTTTACTCTAAGATTAGCAACAAGACAGAGATGTCCACTCTTGCTACGGTTATTCAACATAGTACTGGAAGTCCTAGCCACAACATTCTGACAAAAGAAATAAAGGCATCCAAACTGGTAAGAAAGACGTAAAACTCACTAATTGCAGATGACATAAAGCTATATATAGAAAACTTCGAAGATTCTACCAAAAAACTATTAGAACTGATTAATGTATTCAGTAAATTTGCAGGAAACAAAATTAATATACAGAAATCTGTTGTGTTTCAGGGCACCTGGGTGACTCAGTAGTTGAGCATCTGCCTTCAGTTCAGGTCATGATCCTGGGATCCTGGGATCAAGTCCTGAATCAGGCTCCCCGGAGGGAGCCTGCTTCCCCCTCTGCCTATGTCTCAGCCTCTCTCTCTGTGTCTCTCATGAATAAATAAATAAAATTTAAAAAAAAAGAAACCTTATGTGTTTCTATACACTAATAATAACAAAGTAGCAGAAAGAGAAATTAAGAAACAATCCTATTTACAATTGCACCAAAATTAATAAGATACCTAGGAATAAGCTTAATCAAGACCTATACTCTGAAAACTATAAAACACAGATGAAAGACATCAAAAATGACACAAATAAATGGAAATAAATTCTATGCTCATGGATTGAAAAAACAAATATTGTTAAATTTTCCACACTACCCAAAGCAATCTACAGATTCAATCCAGTTCCTATTAAAATACCAATTGCATTTTTCACTGAACTAGAACAAATAATCCTAAAATTTGTAAGGAATCACAAAAGACCTCAAATAGTTAGAGCAATCTTGAGAATGAAGAACAAGGCTGGAGGCCTTGATTCAGATTTCAAGTTATATTATAAAGCTATAGTATCAAAACATTATGTTAATGGCACAAAAATAGACACGTACATCCACAGAACAGAGAGCCCAGAAATAAGCCAATGCTTATAAGGTCAACTAATCTGTGACAAAAGCAGTAGGTATATATGATGGGAAACACAGACTCGTCAAAAATGGTGCTGGGAAAACTGATCACTACGTGCAAAAGAATGAACTGACCACTGTTTTAAGCTATATATCATAATATCTCAAAATTGATTAAAAACCTAAATGTGAGACCTGAAGACATAAAACTTCTAGAAGAAAACATAGGCAGTAATCTCCTTGTCATCAGCCTTAGCAACACTTTTCTAGATAGGTCCCTCCAGACAAGGGAAATAAAACCAAAATTAAACTATTGGGACTACTGTAAAATAAAAGGCTTTTGCACAACAAAGGAAACCATCAATAAAATGAAAAGGCAACCCACTGAATGGAAGAAGATATTTGCAAGTGACATATCCAATAAGGGGTTAATGTCCAAAATATATAAGGAACTTACATAACTCAACACCAAAAAAAAAAAAAAAAAAAAAAAAAAGCAAATAATCCAGTTAAAAAATGGGCTGAGGACCTAAGTAGACATTTTTCAAAAAAGAAAACAAAATATTTAGATGACCAACAGACACATGATAGATGTTCAATGTCACTAACTAATCAGGGAAATGCAAATCAAAACCACAGTGGATATCATCTTACACCTAGCAGAATGGCTAAAATTAAAAAGAGAAGAAATAACAAGAAGTGTTGGCAGGATGTGGAGAAAAGGAATCCTCATGCGCTGTTGGTAGGAATGTACATTGGTGCAGCCACTGTGGAAAACAGTATGGCCATGTCTATGTCTTCCTCTGTGAGATTTCTGTTCATGTCTTTTACCCATTTCATGATTGGATTGTTTCTTTGCTGTTGAGTTTAATAAGTTCTTTATAGATCTTGGAAACTAGCCCTTTATCTGATACGTAATTTGCAAATATCTTCTCCCATTCTGCAGGTTGTCTTTTAGTTTTGTTGACTGTATCTTTTGCTGTGCAGAAGCTTCTTATCTTGATGAAGTCCCAATAATTCATTTTTGCTTTTGTTTCTCTTGCCTTCATGGATCTATCTTTCAAGGAGTTGCTGTGGCCAAGTTCAAAAAGGGTGTTGCCTGTGTTCTCCTCTAGGATTTTGATGGAATCTTGTCTCACATTAAGATCTTTCATCCGGGATCCCTGGGTGGCGCAGCGGTTTGGCGCCTGCCTTTGGCCCAGGGCGCGATCCTGGAGACCCGGGATCGAATCCCACATCGGGCTCCCGGCATGGAGCCTGCTTCTCCCTCTGCCTGTGTCTCTGCCTCTCTCTCTCTCTCTGTGACTATCATAAATAAATAAAAATTAAAAAAAAAGATGTTTCATCCATTTTGAGTTTATCTTTGTGTATGGTGCAAGAGAGTGGTCTAGTTTCATTCTTCTGCATGTGGATGTCCAATTTTCCCAGCACCATTTGCTCCGCATCACTTGCCATCAGGGAAATACAAATCAAAACCACAATGAGATACCACCTCACACCAGTGGGAATGGGAGAAATTAACAAGGCAGGAAACCACAAATGTTGGAGAGGATGCGGAGAAAGGGGAACCCTCATACACTGTTGGTGGGAATGTGAACTGGTGCAGCCACTCTGGAAAACTGTGTGGAGGTTCCTCAAAGAGTTAAAAATAGACCTGCCCTATGACCCAGCAATTGCACTGTTGGGGATTTACCCCAAAGATACAGATGCAATGAAACGCCGGGACACCTGCACCCCGATGTTTCTAGCAGCAATGGCCACAATAGCCAAACTGTGGAAGGAGCCTTGGTGTCCATCGAAAGATGAATGGATAAAGAAGATGTGGTCTATGTATACAATGGAATATTACTCAGCCATTAGAAACGACAAATACCCACCATTTGCTTCAGCGTGGATGGAACTGGATGGGATTATGCTGAGTGAAATAAGTCAATCGGAGAAGGACAAACATTATATGGTCTCATTCATTTGGGGAATATAAAAAATAGTGAAAGGGAATAAAGGGGAAAGGAGAAAAAATGAGTGGTAAATATCAGAAAGGGAGACAGAACATGAGAGACTGTAACTCTGGGAAACGAACTGGGAGGGGTGGAAGGGGAGGTGAGCAGGGGGTGGGGGTGACTGGGTGACAGGCGCTGAGGGGGGCACTTGACGAGATGAGCACTGGGTGTTATTCTATATGTTGGCAAATTGAACACCAATAAAAATTAATTTTATATTAAAAAAATAATAAAATAAAAAAACAAAAAGAAAACAGGATGGGATTCCTTCAAAAAATTAAAAATAGAACTATCCTACAATGCAGTAATTCCACTACTGGGTATTTACCCAAAGAAAATGAAACACTAATTCAAAAAGAAATCTGCACCACCATGTTTCTTTCAGCATTATTTACAATAGTCAAGATATGGAAGCAACTCAAAGGGTCCATCAATAGATGAATGAATAAAATGAGTTATCCATCTATCTATCTAGCTACACAATGGAATATTACTCAGCCATAAAAAAGAATGAGACCTTGCCTTCTGTAACAGCATAGATAGACCTAAAGGGTATTATGCTAAGTGAAATGTCAGACAGTAAAAGAGAAATATCATATTATTTCACTTATGTGTGAAATATAAAAAACAAACCAAATGAACAAAGAAACAAACTAAAGAACATACTCTTCAATACAGAAAACATACTGGTTGTTGCCAGAGGGGAGGTGGGTATGAGGACAAGTGAAATTGATAAAATGGGATTAAGAGATACAAACTTACAGTTATTTAAAAAAAGTCATGGAGATGAAAAGTACAGCATAAGAAATATAGTCAGTCATATTGTAATAACATATGATGACAGATGGTGACTATACTTATCGTGGTGAGCACTGAGTAATATATAGAATTGTTGAATCAGTGTTGTGTACCTGAGATCAATATAACATTGTATGTTAATTATATTTCAATAAAGAAACAAAAATTTTAAAAAGAAGTGCATTTTATTTTACAAACCAAAACAGTGATGTGTATATACAGGAATATATACAGACGACTGAAACAGAATATTCAAGAGAAATAGTTACAATTACTATGCGGCATGCATTCTGGTATTCTTCTATTCATCCCATTTTGTTAAAAAATACTTCCTGTTGCAACCCACAAAACTGATTCCATAACCACTTTGAAAAGCTCCACTATACAATAAGTTTCTTGATAAAGAGTTCTGAGCAGTAGCGTGTTAGTATGATAAAGAACAGTTTCCCCAGGTTGGAAGGGGAGTTCAGTTGTAGTGTTTGCCCACTGCTGTGGTATAAATATTCCTGTTGTGACCACTATAAGCCAGTGATGTGCTTACAGCCAGACTAACAAAATTCCCAAGGATTTAGCAATGGACTCTCATGAGTTGGTAAGAGGCAACCCCAGTACACTGATTGTAGGAAAACTGGTTACACGTAGGAAAAAAAATAACGGTGGACCTTGTATCACACCACATTTGAAAGTCCATTCACATGAGCTAAATACCTGAAATGTGAAGAACAAAGTTACATGCAAATGTGAAATGCACAAGTTAGATAAATAAAATACAAGTACAAATTTCTGGGTAGAAAAGGATTTTTAAATGACACGAAAACTACTACTCAAATTTAAATTTAGTAGAAGCTTTGACAACCAGAAGGTAATGCAACCAGGAAACATAATTGCAGGAACCCCCAGGCGGGAAAGCAAAGAGAGATGGTATTTTCAGAATCCAGGGCTCAGGCTGCCCAGCAGTCACTGAAGGGAAAGAGGGCCATTGGGCAGAGGTGTAGTCATTAGGGGGACCGAACAAAAGAAGCTAGGATGTTGGAGGACATAAAGCCCTGCTGGAGACCGCACCGGAAGCAGAGTACACAGGGAGAAAGAGCCTGGCTTCTCCCCTTCAATCTCCTACATGTGCTTCCCATTTGCTGAATGAAAATGGAAGGCAGCTGGCAAGGGACCTTGGGAAATGTTTTTCAGAGATGAGCTCCCTCCAGGATAGAAAGAGAGAAAGGTTGAGTCAGGACCTGACAGCAAACAGGTGAATAAAGGCCCAACACATCAGGGGGTTGCATATAAAAATGACACTGAGACTATTTAATATCCATCAGATCTGGAATATTCCTAAAGTCAGACAAGTCAAAAGCATCTTAAGGATACAGATTGAAGAGAACTCTCATACGCTGGCATTGGGCAGGGAATCTGACACAGTCAATTTTGAAAATGGACTTGTTTGCCTTGGCAAAACTGAAGGTGCACACACCCTCTGTGACCTAGAAATTCCACTTCTAGGTATGGATTCCAGAGAAAATTCTCATATGTATGAACAAGACTGACATGTACAATTAACCATTTGGGGATGGTAAAAAATTGGAAACCAATTAAATGTCTAACAATGGAAGAACTGACTTTTTAAATGTTATATATTTATACAATAATGGAATACTGTATCACAGTTAAAATGAATGAACTAGTGCCACATCTATTGATGTGCATTAATCCCCTAAACCGTGCTATTAAAGCAAAGCACGTAGCAGAAGACCATACACAATGTTATTCACAGAGTTTTAAAACATAAAGTATAATTATGTTCCATGGGTTATTGTTTAAGATTATGTACATACGCAGAAAAGTATAAAGACATACATGGAGTTTTTAAAACATATTTTGGATATTAACCCTTTATTGGATACATCATTTGCAAAGGTTTCCTCCCATTCAGTAGGTTTACTTTCAGTTCTATTGGTTGTTTCCTTCACTGTGCAGAGCTTTTTATTTTGAAGTACCAATAATTTATTTTTGCTTTTATTTCCCTTGCCTCAGGAGACCTATGTCAAAAAATGTTGCTATGGATGATGTCAGAAAAATGACTTCCTGTACTTTCTTCAAGGATTTTTATGGTTTCAAGTCTCACATGCTGGTCTCTAATTCATTTTGAGTTTATTTTTGTGTATGGTGTAAGGAAGTGGTCCGGTTTCATGCTTTTGCATGTTACTGCCCAGTTTCCCCAACCCTCTGTTGAATATACTGTCCTTTTCTCATTGTATATTCTTTCATTCTTTGTCAGAGATTAACTGACCATATAATTGTGGGTTCATTCCTGGGTTTTCTATTCTGGTTCATTGATTATGTGCCTATTTTTGTGCCATACCATTCTGATTACTACAGCTTTGTAATATGACTTGAATCTGGAATTGTGATGCCTCCATTTTTTTCTTTTTTCAAGATTACTTTGCTATGCTGGGTTTTTTGTTGTTGTTGTTGTTGTTGTTGTTGTTTGTGGTTCCATACAAATTTTAGGTTTGTTCTACCTCTGTGATAAATGATGTTGGTATTTTGATAGAGATTGCATTAAGTGTGCAGATTGCTTTGGGTAGTGTGGACACTAACAATATTTGTTCTTTCAATCCAGAAGCATGGAATGTCTTTCATCAAAACCACAAAACTCTTTCATCAGTGTTTTGTAGTTTTCAGAGTATAGATCTTTCACTTCTTTGGTTAAGTTTATTCCTAAACTGAACCATTCCTGGCTATCTCTGTTTATGAAGCAGTTGTAAATGGGATTATTTTCTTAATTTCTCTTTCTGCTGCTTCATTATTAGTGTATAGAACTGCAACACATTCCTATATATTGAGTTTGTACCCTGCAGCTTTACTGCCTTCATTTATCAGCATAGTGGTTTTTTGATGGTCTTTGGGATTTTCTATATATAGCAGCATATCATCTGCAAATAGTGAAAGTTTTACTTCTTATCAATTTGGATGCCTTTATTTCTTTTTATGGCCTGATGGGATGGGTGTGGCTACAGCTTTCAGTAGTATATTGAATAAAAGTGGTGAGAGTGGAGATACGTTTGTTAGTCTTTTCTGCCCGTGGATGCTGCCCAGTAAGCATCCTTAAAGTCTCCCCTACCACCACCATCATGTCTAAGTCAGAGTCTCCCAAAGAGCCTGAGCAGCTACGGAAGCTCTTCATCAGAGGTTTGAGCTTTGAAACAAGCAATGGAAGTCTGAAGAGCCATTTTGAGCAATGGGGAATGCTTGCAGACTGTGTGGTAATAAGAGATCTAAACACCAAGTGCTCCAGAGGCTTTGGGTTTGTCACGTGCGCCACCGTGGAGGAGGTGGATGCAGCCATGAATGCAAGGCCACACAAGGTGTATGGAAGAGTTGTGGAATCAAAGAGGGCTGTCTCAAGAAAAGATTCTCAAAGACCTGGTGCCCACTTAACTGTGAAAAAAGATTTTCGTTGGTGGCATTAAAGAAGACACTGAAGAACATCACTTAAGAGATTATTTTGAATAGTATGGGAAAATGGAAGTGATAGATCATGATTGACCGACACAGTGGCAAAAAGAGAGGTTTTGTTTTTGTAACATTTGCTGACCATGACTGTAGACAAAATTGTCATTCAAAAATACCATATTGTGAATGGCCACAACTGTAAAGTAAGGAAAGCCCTATCTAAGCAAGAGAAGGTTAGTGCTTCATTTAACCAGAGATCCAAGTGGTTCTGGAAACTTTGGTGGTGATCATGGAGATGGTTTTGGTGGGAATGACAACTTTGGTCGTGGAGGGACCTTCAGTGAGTGAGGTGGTTTCAGTGGCAGTTGAAGTCATGGTGGATATGGAGGCAGTGGGGATGGCTAAAACGGATTTGGTAATGATGGAAGCAACTTTGGAGGTGGCGGAAGCTATAATGATTTTGGCAATACCACAATCAATCCTCAAATTTTGGACCCATAAAAGGAGGAAATTCTGGAGGCAGAAGCTCTGTCCCCTATGGTGGTGGAGGCCAATACTTTGCCAAACCACAAAACCGAGGTGACTATGGTGGTTCCAGCAGCAGCAGCAGCAGCAGTAGCAGCTATGGCAGTGCCAGAAGGTTTTCATTACGCCAGGAAACAAAGCTTAACAGGAGAGAAGAGCCAGAGAAGTGACTGGAAAGCTACAGGTTACAACAGATTTGTGAACTCAGCCAAGCACAGTGGTGGAAGGGCCTCGCTTCTACAAAGACATGTTTTAGACAATACTCGTGCGGATGGGCAAAAAACTCGAGGACTGCATTTGTGACTAACAGTATAACAGATTATTTTAGTTTCTGTTCTGTGGAAAGTATAAAGCATTCTGACAAAGGGCTTTAATGTAGTTTTGTTTTGTTTTGTTTTTGCACCCATGCTGTTGATTGTTAATAGGCTGATCATGACACTGAATATGTGTGTATTTAAAAAAAAATGGTGAGAGCGGCATCTTGTCTTGTTCCCGACCTTAGCGGAAAAGGCTTTCAGTTTTTCACCTTGAGTATGATGTTGGCTGTGGGTTTTTCATTTAAGGCCTTTATTCTGTTGATGTACGTTTCCTCTAGACCTACTTTGTTGAGGGTTTTTATCATGAACGGATGTTGTATTTTGTCAAATGCTTTTTCTGTATCTATTGAAATGATACGATTTGCATCCTTTCTCCTAAGAAATGAGAGGACACAAACAGACATACAGATGGCTTCTTCAGAGAGCTTCTTTAGAAGTGAGGCCACCCTATTCAGAACACCTGGCTCTGATGCCCTGAAGTAGCTCCCACCAGTTGCGTGACTTCTAGCAAACCAACCAGACCACCTGAATTCTAGTCCCAGCTCCACCACTTCCAACTCACAACTTAGCTTCTGTAAGCCTCATCACAAAACCTCATCGCGTTTGTTCAAGTTAAATGAAAATAAGCACAGTTCCAGGTCTGTAAACTCCCTGAGACGGTTACCCTCTGGGCAGAACCAATGGTGCCCATCTTTTCCCAAATCCACATTCGGTCACCTTGCATTTGAAACTGACCATAGTGGAAAGATTTATACCACAGAAATTGACAGTTTCTGCATCCCAGGGCTGTTTGTTTTGAGAGCTGTTGTTAAACATTTATCAGCACCCCCTGCGAGTGTTGCTGGAAGTTGCTTTGTTGATTGAAAAGCACTATATACATATTAGCTACTACTATTTAAGATTTCATGACCAACAGAACAAAAAGGAGAACTTTTAAGGGTGAAAAAATCTCTCACAAGAATATTGTTCCACAACTCACGGAAAACCTTGTGCAGTACCCGAATTTAAGGCCTTCCCCTGCAATCCAATCTAGTGCGGTGGGGTTCCAAGGAACAGTGTTTTTTCCCGGGAGTCCGTTCAACTCAGTGGGGCAGAGCTCTAGGGTTTGGTTAGGAGAGAGCTGATGGGATCTGCAACATGTTGCTTTTGACTTTTGTGCTATGTTCTTCCTGAAAGCCCAGTGAGAACAGAGAACCCGATCTTTGGTTTCCTTTACCACTCCCTAACTGGGTGAGGGAGACTCCTTCTTCTAAAGGTTTATTGGGCAGAATTTCTACTACATCAAAGGTTTTGAATAATAAATTTAAGATTGAAAATGTTAAGTATATATATATTAAAAATGCCGCACTTAATATATGAAAGGTTAATGATAGAAATCTAGATGTGTAATGATTTCTGGAAATTTTTTTTTTTCTGAAAAGCACAAGAACGTGGCTGCTCTGAGAATTGCCTTGTGACATTTCTTGTATAAATAAAATATTAACTTGCTCAGAAAGTGGGAAATCCTCAGCATAACAAACACCTGAATATATTCTACTAAAAATTTCAGCAGCCTCTTCCCTTAGACGTATTTAAAGAGCAATTGCCGAACACAACCACTTTCCTCTGCATGGTCTAAATGCGAGGAAATGGAACTGTAATGAAGTCTACGCAGGCTACTTCAGCCAACACTACAAATAAAAACACCCCCTTTCCTGTTCTAATCACCACGGGCTGACATGGCTGATTAGGAATCCCCAACTCAGAACATAAGCTCTTTGAATTGGAGAAAAACTGTTGCCAGCTCATTTTCAGATTTACCTCCAAGGGCCCAGTTGCTATAAAGCAATGGACAAAATGTTCTACGTATAAGTGGTTTGTTCCTCCTAATGGCCGAGCTTACAGGAATTCTGGATGGTTTCTATTTGCCTTCACCATAGCAGAGTTATGATGCTCAGTATGTAAAGTGTTTTCCAGTGAAGCAGAATTGCAGGTGCTGCATCATGGCCCTAATTGTCGGCCTGGCCCCTCTAGAATCTAGTGTCCCCCAACTAGAGGTATCTTCCTAGAAGTGTAGTCATTTGCAGATCAACTTCACAGTCACCTCCTGTACTCTTATTTATTGTACATTTTTATTTTGGTCAAATCTAAATGTCTCTAAGCTTGTTTTTGCCCTAAGCACTAATAGCTGTGAGAACACACATGATTTGCTGTCACGCAGTGGAAGAAAATACTTGCAAAATATATCTGAGATGTGTGTGCACAGGGTATAGAAAGAATGCTTACAACTCAGCAACAAGAAATCTATCCAACTTAAAAATGGGCCGAGAGGGAAGGGGCAGGATGGCGGAAGAGTAGGGTCTCCAAGTCACCTGTCTCCACCAAATTACCTAGAAAACCTTCCAATTATCCTGAAAATCTATGAATTCGGCCTGAGAATTAAAGAGAGAACACCTGGAATGCTACAGTGAGAAGAGTTTGCACTTCTATCAAGGTAGGAAGACGGGAAAAAAGAAATAAAGAAACAAAAGGCCTCCAAGGGGAAGGGGCCCGCGAGGAGCCGGGCTGAGGCCGGGGCGAGTGTCCCCAGGACAGGAGAGCCCCGCCCCGGAGACGCAGGAGCTGCACCGACCTTCCCGGGCGGAAAGGGGCTCGCGGGGAGTTGGAGCAGGACCCAGGAGGGCGGGGATGCCCTCGGGCTCCCGGGGACACTAACAGACACCTGCGCCCCGGGAGAGTGCGCCGAGCTCCCTAAGGGCTGCAGCGCCCACGGCGGACCCGGAGCAGCTCAGGGGGGCTCGGGGGCGGCTCCGCGGAGGGGGCTGCGGGGCGGGAGCAGCTCGGGGGGGCTCGGGGGCGGCTCCGCGGAGGGGGCTGCGGGGCCGGAGCGCGAATCCAACAGCGCAGGCCCCGGAGCACAGGGCACCAGGACACAGCCCAAGATCCGGCCTCCCCCGGGACAGGCAGAGGCCGGGAGGGCCCAGGACAGCGAGGACGCTCCTGCCCCAGCTGAGCAGATCAGCGGCCCCGCCCCGGAGCCTCCAGGCCCTGCAGACGGAGAGCTCCGGAGTTCCTGCGGGAGCTGAATCCAGGTTTCCAGAGCTGCCCCGCCACTGGGGCTGTTCCTCCTGCGGCCTCAGGGGTAAACAACCCCCACTGAGCCCTGCACCAGGCAGGGGCACAGCAGCTCCCCCCAGTGCTAACACCTGAAAATCAGCACAGCAGGCCCCTCCCCCAGAAGACCAGCTAGACGGACAAGTTCCAGGGGAAGCCAAGGGACTTAAAGTACACAGTATCAGAAGATACTCCCCGGTGGTTCTTTTTTTTTTTTCTTTTTTTTTTTTTTTGTTTTGCTTTTTGATTTGTTTCCTTCCCCCACCCCCCTTTTTTCTCCTTTCTTTCTTTTTCTTTCTCTTTTTCTTCTTTTTTTTTTTCGTTTTTTTTCTTCCTTTTTTTTCTCTTTCTCTTTTCTTTCCTTCTTTCTCTCCTCTTTTTCTCCTTTTCCCAGTACAACTTGCTTTTGGCCACTCTGCACTGAGCAAAATGACTAGAAGGAAAACCTCACCTCAAAAGAAAGAATCAGAAACAGTCGTCTCTCCCACAGAGTTACAAAATCTGGATTACAATTCAATGTCAGAAAGCCAATTCAGAAGCACTATTATACAGCTACTGGTGGCTCTAGAAAAAAGCATAAAGGACTCAAGAGACTTCATGACTGCAGAATTTAGAGCTAATCAGGCAGAAATTAAAAATCAATTGAATGAGATGCAATCCAAACTAGAAGTCCTAACGACGAGGGTTAACGAGGTGGAAGAACGAGTGAGTGACATAGAAGACAAGTTGATAGCAAAGAGGGAAACTGAGGAAAAAAGTGACAAACAATTAAAAGACCATGAAGATAGATTAAGGGAAATAAACGACAGCCTGAGGAAGAAAAACTTACGTTTAATTGGTGTTCCCGAGGGCGCCGAAAGGGACAGAGGGCCAGAATATGTATTTGAACAAAATCTAGCTGAAAACTTTCCTAATCTGGGAAGGGAAACAGGCATTCAGATCCAGGATATAGAGAGATCCCCCCCCCTAAAATCAATAAAAACCGTTCAACACCTCGACACTTAATAGTGAAGCTTGCAAATTCCAAAGATAAAGAGAAGATCCTTAAAGCAGCAAGAGACAAGAAATCCCTGACTTTTATGGGGAGGAGTATTAGGGTAACAGCAGACCTCTCCACAGAGACCTGGCAGGCCAGAAAGGGCTGGCAGGATATATTCAGGGTCCTAAATGAGAAGAACATGCAACCAAGAATACTTTATCCAGCAAGGCTCTCATTCAAAATGGAAGGAGAGATAAAGAGCTTCCAAGACAGGCAGCAACTGAAAGAATATGTGACCTCCAAACCAGCTCTGCAAGAAATTTTAAGGGGGACTCTTAAAATTCCCCTTTAAGAAGAAGTTCAGTGGAACAATCCACAAAAGCAAGGACTGAATAGATATCATGATGACACTAAACTCATATCTCTCAATAGTAACTGAATGTGAACGGGCTTAATGACCCCATCAAAAGGCGCAGGGTTTCAGACTGGATAAAAAAGCAGGACCCATCTATTTGCTGCCTACAAGAGACTCATTTTAGACAGAAGGACACCTACAGCCTGAAAATAAAAGGTTGGAGAACCATTTACCATTCGAATGGTCCTCAAAAGAAAGCAGGGGTAGCCATCCTCATATCAGATAAACTAAAATTTACCCCGAAGACCGTAGTGAGAGATGAAGAGGGACACTATATCATACTTAAAGGATCTATCCAACAAGAGGACTTAACAATCCTCAATATATATGCCCCGAATGTGGGAGCTGCCAAATATATAAATCAATTATTAACCAAAGTGAAGAAATACTTAGATAATAATACACTTATACTTGGTGACTTCAATCTAGCTCTTTCTATATTCGATAGGTCTTCTAAGCACAACATCTCCAAAGAAACAAGAGCTTTAAATGATACACTGGACCAGATGGATTTCACAGATATCTACAGAACTTTACATCCAAACTCAACTGAATACACATTCTTCTCAAGTGCACATGGAACTTTCTCCAGAATAGACCACATACTGGGTCACAAATCGGGTCTGAACCGATACCAAAAGATTGGGATCGTCCCCTGCATATTCTCAGACCATAATGCCTTGAAATTAGAACTAAATCACAACAAGAAGTTTGGAAGGACCTCAAACACGTGGAGGTTAAGGACCATCCTGCTAAAAGATGAAAGGGTCAACCAGGAAATTAAGGAAGAATTAAAAAGATTCATGGAAACTAATGAGAATGAAGATACAACCGTTCAAAATCTTTGGGATTCAGCAAAAGCAGTCCTAAGGGGGAAATGCATCGCAATACAAGCATCCATTCAAAAACTGGAAAGAACTCAAATACAAAAGCTAACCTTACACATAAAGGAGCTAGAGAAAAAACAGCAAATAGATCCTACACCCAGGAGAAGAGAGAGTTAATAAAGATTCGAGCAGAACTCAATGAAATCGAGACCAGAAGAACTGTGGAACAGATCAACAAAACCAGGAGTTGGTTCTTTGAAAGAATTAATAAGATAGATAAACCATTAGCCAACCTTATTAAAAAGAAGAGAGAGAAGACTCAAATTAATAAAATCATGAATGAGAAAGGAGAGATCACTACCAACATCAAGGAAATACAAACGATTTTAAAAACATATTATGAACAGCTATACGCCAATAAATTAGGCAATCTAGAAGAAATGGACGCATTCCTGGAAAGCCACAAACTACCAAAACTGGAACAGGAAGAAATAGAAAACCTTAACAGGCCAATAACCAGGGAGGAAATTGAAGCAGTCATCAAAAACCTCCCAAGACACAAGAGTCCTGGGCCAGATGGCTTCCCAGGAGAATTTTATCAAACGTTTAAAGAAGAAACCATACCTATTCTCCTAAAGCTGTTTGGAAAGATAGAAAGAGATGGAGTACTTCCAAATTCGTTCTATGAGGCCAGCATCACCTTAATTCCAAAACCAGACAAAGACCCCACCAAAAAGGAGAATTACAGACCAATATCCCTGATGAACATGGATGCAAAAATTCTCAACAAGATACTGGCCAATAGGATCCAACAGTACGTTAAGAAAATTATTCACCATGAACAAGTAGGATTTATCCCCGGGACACAAGGCTGGTTCAACACCCATAGAACAATCAATGTGATTCATCATATCAGCAAGAGAAAAACCAAGAACCATATGATCCTCTCATTGGATGCAGAGAAAGCATTTGACAAAATACAGCATCCATTCCTGATCAAAACTCTTCAGAGTGTAGGGATAGAGGGAACATTCCTCAACATCTTAAAAGCCATCTAGGAAAAGCCCACAGCAAATATCATTCTCAATGGGGAAGCACTGGGAGCCTTTCCCCTAAGATCAGGAACAAGACAGGGATGTCCACTCTCACCACTGCTATTCAACATAGTACTGGAAGTCCTAGCCTCAGCAATCAGACAACAAAAAGACATTAAAGGCATTCAAATTGGCAAAGAAGAAGTCAAACTCTCCCTCTTCGCCGATGACATGATACTCTACATAGAAAACCCAAAAGTGTCCACCCCAAGATTGCTAGAACTCATACAGCAATTTGGTAGCGTGGCAGGATACAAAATCAATTCCCAGAAATCAGTGGCATTTCTATACACTAACAATGAGACTGAAGAAAGAGAAATTAAGGAGTCAATCCCATTTACAATTGCACCCAAAAGCATAAGATACCTAAGAATAAACCTCACCAAAGATGTAAAGGATCTATACCCTCAAAACTATAGAACACTTCTGAAAGAAATTGAGGAAGACACAAAGAGATGGAAAAATATTCCATGCTCATGGATTGGTAGAATTAATATTGTGAAAATGTCAGTGTTACCCAGGGCAATATACACGTTTAATGCAATCCCTATCAAAATACCATGGACTTTCTTCAGAGTTAGAACAAATTATTTTAAGATTTGTGTGGAATCAGAAAAGACCCCGAATAGCCAGGGGAATTTTAAAAAAGAAAACCATATCTGGGGGCATCACAATGCCAGATTTCAGGTTGTACTACTACAAAGGTGTGGTCATCAAGACAGTGTGGTACTGGCACAAAAACAGACACATAGATCAATGGAACAGAATAGAGAACCCAGAAGTGGACCCTGAACTTTATGGTCAACTAATATTCGATAAAGGAGGAAAGACTATCCATTGGAAGAAAGATAGTCTCTTCAATAAATGGTGCTGGGAAAATTGGACATCCACATGCAGAAGAATGAAACTAGACCATTCTCTTTCACCATGCACAAAGATAAACTCAAAATGGATGAAAGATCTAAATGTGAGACAAGATTCCATCAAAATCCTAGAGGAGAACACAGGCAACACCCTTTTTGAACTCGGCCACAGTAACTTCTTGCAAGATACATCCACGAAGGCAAAAGAAACAAAAGCAAAAATGAACTATTGGGACTTCATCAAGATAAGAAGCTTTTGCACAGCAAAGGATACAGTCAACAAAACTCAAAGACAACCTACAGAATGGGAGAAGATATTTGCAAATGACACATCAGATAAAGGGCTAGTTTCCAAGATCTATAAAGAACTTATTATACTCAACACCAAAGAAACAATCCAATCATGAAATGGGCAAAAGACATGAAGAGAAATCTCACAGAGGAAGACATAGACATGGCCAATATGCACATGAGAAAATGCTCCGCATCACTTGCCATCAGGGAAATACAAATCAAAACCACAATGAGATACCACCTCACACCAGTGAGAATGGGGCAAATTAACAAGGCAGGAAACAACAAATGTTGGAGAGGATGCGGAGAAAAGGGAACCCTCTTGCACTGTTGGTGGGAATGTGAACTGGTGCAGCCACTTTGGAAAACTATGTGGAGGTTCCTCAAAGAGTTAAAAATAGACCTGCCCTACGACCCAGCAATTGCACTGCTGGGGATTTACGCCAAAGATACAGATGCAATGAAACGCCGGGACACCTGCACCCCGATGTTTATAGCAGCAATGGCCACAATAGCCAAACTGTGGAAGGAGCCTCGGTGTCCAACGAAAGATGAATGGATAAAGAAGATGTGGTTTATGTATACAATGGAATATTACTCAGCCATTAGAAATGACAAATACCCACCATTTGCTTCAACGTGGATGGAACTGTAGGGTATTATGCTGAGTGAAGTAAGTCAGTCGGAGAAGGACAAACATTATATGTTCTCATTCATGTGGGGAATATAAATATTCCCCACATTTATATTCACTAATATAAATTATAGTGAAATATAAGGGAAGGGAGAAGAAATGTGTGGGAAATATCAGAAAGGGAGACAGAACGTAAAGACTGCTAACTCTGGGAAATGAACTAGGGGTGGTAGAAGGGGAGGAGGGCGGGGGGTGGGAGTGATTGGGTGACGGGCACTGGGGGTTATTCTGTATGTTGGTAAATTGAACACCAATAGAAAAAAAAATTTTTAAAAATGGGCCGATTTAAATGGACATCCTAACGAAAGACAATATACCGATGGCCAATAAGCACATGATGATATGTTTAATATTACCAAACATCAGACAGATGTGTATTGTTAAAACCACAATAAGAGGGATGCCCGCGTGGCTCAGTGATTGTCTGCCTTCAGCTCAGGGCATCATCCGGTAGTCCCAGGATTGAATCCCATGTCGGGGTCCCTGCATGAAGCCTGCTTCTCCCTCTGCTTGTGTCTCTGCCTCTCTCTCTCTCACTGTGTCTCTCATGAATAAATAAATAAAATCTTAAAAAAAAAAACACACAATAAGATAGCATGTGTTTTTTTAGATACCATACACTAAAATTTAAAAGACTAATAATTCAAAGTTGGTGAGGATGCAGGATAAACAAAGTCACACACAACACTGTATGTAAAATGGCACAAATACTTTTGGGGCAAAAAAATCCTGGCATTTTCTTCAAAGTGTGAAACAGTATATTCAAAAGCACAATAATCCAACTAGTAAATATTTGTCTCTACATTAGGCATAGAAATATATACAGAAAACAAGGTGGTATTTTGGTAAAGATTTACTTTTTTGAGGGCATGTAAGCAGAGGGAGGGGCAGAGGTAGAGGGAGACAAGCAGACTCCCCACTGAGCGGGGCTCTGTCCCAGGACCCCAAGATCAGGACCTGAGCCGAAATCAAGATTTGGATGCTTAACTGACTGAGCCACCCCACGTATCCCTAAAATAGTTTTTTTTTTTTAATTAAATATATAGTTACCATATGACCCAGTAATTGAACTTCTAGTTATTCATCCAAGAGAAATTTAAAAATACATGCACAGAAAGATTTGGACATGAATGTTCTGAGGACAGGGACTGTTCTGGGGAACAGCAAGCTTTTCCAAGTGACACCCCATTCTGAGAGCTGAGTGCTTGGGGGAGGGGGAGGAATCAGCTTAACGTGCCCTCTTGGCTTGCCTGGTATGGAGCCACTGCCTCACCGGTAGGATCCCAATCTTGGTGTGTTGCATCCTATGTAGAGCCTCCACACCACGAGTGGTGACTGGGTGACAGAAGAGAAAACCCATTTTTGCATTTTAGATCGCTCTGCCATTGATTTGAGGTCTGCCAAACCGGCAGCCCAGGGTGAAAAGATTCACCGGTAAGAGCAAAGCAGAAAGAAACCAAGAAATTGGGAATGGTTAAGGTTTGCGTTTCCTTCTTGTTACTAGCCAGAATTTTAGATATTATAGACCAGAGTCTGGCTCATCTGGTTCATCATCGATATAGCCCCAAACAGGCCAAGTTTGTATGGCAGAGGTGATGGATCATGGAGGGAGCAGAGCCTTTGTCAGCACAGTGAAGCTGAGCATTCTGGGGTACGAGAGCACCCTATACTCTTCTCACATTCTATCACATTAAGGTAAAAAGTAAGAGGCCACAGCAACATCCTCAAAGAACACAATGATCTTACCTTGGACAAGTTTCTCTCTGTTCTTTGTAGACTGTAGAAGGCGGGATGTTTCTCACTGAATGCAACAGCCTAACACTTGCAAACTTTGAATATGTTACATTAAATGGCAAGAGATTTTGCAGCAGCAAGCATCAGATTTTACAATTGGGAGGTTACTCTGGGTTATGTGGGTGGGCCCAATGGAATCACGTGGGCCCTTAAAAGCAGTGAGCTTCTCCAGCTGGGGCAAAAGATGTAGCAGGAAAACTGGGTGACATTGGGAGCCTGGGAGGGACTGAACCGGCCAGTGCTAGAGGAACCACATAGACAGCATGAGAGGAACGTGGGCAGCTTTTACAAGCAAAGACTAGCCCCTAGCTGACAGCTAGCAAGAAAACAGGGAACTCCATCCCACAACTGCAAGGAACTGAATTCGCCAACAACCTCAACACGCCTAGAAACACAATCTTTTCCAGAGCCTCCAGGGAAGAGCACAATTCAGTGGATGAGCTAATTTCAGCCTGGTGAGGCCTTCAGCAGAGGCCCAGCAGAGGCTCCTTATGCTCAGACTTCTTCTCACCCATAAAACCGTGAAATAATAAATGGGTGTTGTTATAAGCCACTACGTTTGTGTTAATTTGTTCTGGCAGCAATAGAAAACGAAAAAACTTTTTTTTTTTTTTTTAAGAAGCAAGCAAGCAAACAATTCTTAAGCAAAAGTGACTTTGAATATAATCCCCTTTCCTCATTGCAAACATGTGGTGTAGGAGTCTTGGAGTTCTTTGATCAAAAAAAGTTACAAAAAAAAAACAAAAGTTACAATCTATGCCCCTCAGTATAATATGGCTGTCTACAAAGGGAGACTGAAGCTTTATGTAGGGCATTTTCTCTCCAGGGCTTTCTGGAAGACTCAAGAGTGGAGAATGGATTTCAGTGAGATCAAGACTCTAACCAGGATACTGTCCTACTCCAGTTGAGGAATGACAGGGGAGAGTGAGCTAGTGTGTGGAAGTCAGGTTGGAGAGGGAGACATCCATACTGAATGGTTCTGGAAGGGCCGGAGAAGCAGAAGGTAGGTCCCAGTGAATCCAAGAATGCAAGAGGAGAAGGGGACTTGGGAAGAGAAGCCTACAGTGGGAGTTGAAGATGGGAGGCTATGGAACATCCATGTGGCACCAGGAGGTGCCTGGATATTGAAAGGTGAAGCTCGGTGATTCTCAATTAGAGACTCCAATTTGGGAATAATTAACGTATAGGTCCAGAAGATGCTTATGGATTTCCTTTTGCTTTAAAATACAACAAGAGGAATGAGGAAGAGATACATATAAAGAGTGACAAACAGGATTTTGTGCGCTTGAGGTAACTAGAAAAGGACTGGAGAGAAATGAGGTTAGAAAAGATGAGAAAACTGTTGGCTGAGGTGGAATTAATTGGTATATTTACAAATAAACTAAAAAAAAGGTATGCCCTAAAGAGTTCATGATCTCTCTTAGAGAAGAAAAAATAGGTGTTGGGGTGGGGCGGGGCGTGGGGTGGAGAAGGTAGAGAATGTTCCTGTTTGCCTCCAGGGAGCACTGCCAGTCAGGGCAGCTGGATCCTGCTGGGCCCAGTGAATGTCGATGTGGGTAGAAATGGCTGCAAAAGCTGGAGGCACAGGAAATGAGTCCCCCAGGCACCTGCACACGTGCAGCTTCATAAACCGGGAGTGTCATCTCAGGAATATTAATAGTGTGTTCCTCTTGAGTACATCATTCAGTGAAGATTTTAGCTATTTCCAACATCGTTTTCAGGGAATTTGGAGACTTCTCCCACTCCCTTTATTTCTCTGAAAACAGTGCTGCTGTATTGGGTAAGATGGAAAAATCTAAGCTCCTGCAGTAGCCACCTAAGCATTCAAGAGCTTCCTCATGAAATGCTCACTGTGACTTTTCTTGATACCCTTTGCTAAATTCCAATCTGTGAAAGTATTTGAAGGCTGCCTCTAAGCAGCAGGGGCAGACAATAAATTGCCTGCACACCGGGCTTCCTGCTGAACTGCCAGCTGTGGGGAAAGCAGCCAGCCAGGGAAGGTGGCATTTAGGACACAGTGTTCCTCTAGAAAGGCTAAAAAAGAATTAAAATTTAACTCATTCTAAAGCATAAATGATCATTTTAGGTCTTGGGACCAGATGCCACACTTTTGTGATCTTTCCTGACACCTCTAATTTTGGCTAAGAATCAAAATAGTTGTTAAGTTTCTCTCAAACTCTCTGACGCATCTAATGTCTAATCAAAACCGTATATGTGAAATGTCTCCAGGATCTTATATTGTTGCCTTTTAATTCCCTTTAGACGGATATTGTTGCATTTAAACACATTTCTACCACAAGAATTAAAAAGTACCTGAGTACTTTTATTCTACTCTGTATCACTGCCATACACACACACACACACACACACACACACACACAAAATGTTTGGATCACTTAATAAGTTATAACATTCCATGTTTTAATAGTAATACAAGGACATAAATGATCATTTCCTGAGTTAACAGTGCAATGTAAAATTTAATCTGTATTGCTAATAAGACATTGTACGGCATAGAAACGTGATCAAAATGATCATTTACTTTATCATGTCATAAAACACAAGAGCTTACTGTAGAACAGTGATACACTTTAAATGGTAAGGAAGTTTGTGACTCATCACAAAAGACTCCTGTATAGACTTGTTGCCATGATTGATTCCAGGTCAAAGATCAGTAGTAAAATAAGTTATGGTACAAAATAAAGTCAACAAGTCATCTATACTGAAGGAATAGTTGATTTCATTGAAGAAACGGAAACCTGGATTCTAGCTGACCTTTTAGTTGGTATGTACAAAAATGTTCTCTTAAAAAATCCTAAATAATCACAAATTTAGACAAAAACAGTTGAGTAAAGGACAATGACAGCTCTTCATTATGCTGTAAAACTATGGATCTCATCTTTGGAAAAGTTCAGATCCTGCAGCAACCTGAAAAACAAATACAAAGTACGTGATCCTTTGGGAAAATGTTTAAAAGAGGTAAGACCAAAGTTTACCATTATAACCATAGTGCTTTTCCATTTTCCCTGCTTAGTATGTACTTTCTTAAAACAAACAAACAAACAAACAAACAAAAAAAACATTTCTTTAAAAAAAAAGAAATTATCACTTCTAAAAAAACTAACATCATTTCTTAAGATCAAGTATCTAGTCAGTGTTCAAATTTTCAATTGTCTAATAAATACCATAATTATTTTTTTTAAAGATTCCATTTATTTATTCATGAGAGACACAGAGAAAGAGAGAGAGAGAGAGAGAGGCAGAGACACAGGCAGAGGGGGGAGAAGCAGGCTCCATGGAGAGAGCCCCACGTGGGACTGGATCCCAGGACTCCGGGATCATGCCCTGAGCCAAAGGCAGACACTCGACCCCTGAGCCACCCAGGTGTCCCTAAACACCATAATTTTAAAGTCAGTTTAATGCCAATTTAAAGTCTACTCATTGTGATTGGGTGATGTCTTTTAGGTATCTTTTGATCTAGAATATCCCTTCTCTCTTTCTCTCTGTCCTGCAATTTCTTTGTTGACAAAACCATATTTTTAAGTGCTGAGAATCCCAGAGTCTTCATTTTGCTGCATCTTTGTGGTATACTTTAATAATATGTCCCCATGCCCTCTTTTATGTTCCTCTGTCCTCTTTTTTTTTTTTTTTTTTAATGTTCCTAGTCCTCTTTTTTCCCACAGTTTAATAATTGGATCCAGAGGCTTTCAAATACAGGTTTGATTCTTTTTTGACAAGACTACTTCATTGGTGGTATTCTTCTGCCAGGAGGCACATAATACTTGACTGCCTCTCTTTCTGGATGCTAACAACCACTGCTGGTCTACATACATTTCCATTAGTTCATTAGTAACTGAAGTTGTGATACTACTATAATTCTTTCTTCATTTTTCAGCTCAGGAATTCTACAGAGAAAAACAAACTTCTGCTATATGCGGTTACCCAGTGGTACAACTCATACAAGACAGAATAAATGCCTGGGTTTCCCCCCCTTTATTCATCAGTTTTCAAAGTAAGGAACTGATCCCCTTAGCATTCTATTTTCATTCTCCCAAACTGAACAAGACAAGCAGAAATACTCTTAAGTATAATTCAATTTGGAAAACACTGAGACTGAAATCTTAGAAGTACCTCTGTTTAAAATGCTGCTGAAAACAGAGAAAGGTAAATTCCATATGATTTTCACTCATGTGGAGTTTAAGAAACAAAATGAACAAACAAAAAAGGAGAAAAAATAGACCTTTGAATACAGAGAACAAAAGGGTGGTTGCCAGAGGGGAGGTAGGTGGGGGGATGGGTGAAATAGATGAAAGGGGTCACAAGTGCACTTATTGTGATGAGCACTAGGTAATGTATAGAAATGCTGAATTATCATATCATATAATGTATATTATATGCGTGAAACTAACAACAGTGTACATTAATTATACTTCATAAAAAATGGTGAAAATAAAAACATTTATTTAGTACTTACTGTATATAGTCACTGTACTAAGCACTTCACATGCCTAAGTATTATTTTTTATTCCCTTGTACAGGTGAGTGCACTAAAGCTTATTAGAAAGGTTAACCGGCTCTAGGATGCCTAATTAGTGATTGCAAGATGACTCTTAAGTGGTAGAATTGGGATTCAAACTCAAATTAGAAGCTTCTACACATACATACATATTCAAAGTACCAGTATGGTACAGGAGTCAGAGGGCCAACCTGGTGTAGCTGTCACACCTCTCGCTGCCTGGATTCATCCTACCTTTCCAGCCATACGTGCTGCCCCTCACTGGCGAGTGGCTTCATTTTGACCACGCTAGTCTAGATTTTTGAATACTTGCATCCTCCATGTGTTTATTTGGTCCTCTGCCTACCCTGCCCTTCTCTGCCTCAGACTGGCAATGTTTTTGCCATCATTCAAAGAACAGGTCTTGGGCAGCCTGGTTGGCTCAGTGGTTTAGCGCCACCTTTGGCCCAGGTCGTGATCCCAGAGTCCCGGGATCGAGTCCCACATCAGGCTCCCTGCATGGAGCCTGCTTCTCCCTCTGCCTGTGTCTCTGCTGCGCTCTCCCTCTCTCTCTCTCTCTCTGTGTGTGTCTCTCATGAATAAATAAATAAAAATCTTTTAAAAAAATTAAATAAAAATAAATAAAGAACAGGTCTTCCTGACCATGCAGCTCCTCTCTCTCCCAATACACAGCCCAAGGTAAAAGTAAATTGCCTCTTCCTGAATTTTCATGACACTTTTCTTTTACTTTTCATAAGAGTGCTTATGATATTCTGAGTCATATTTTAGTTATCAGTGTATGCATCTGTTTCCACCACTAGACAGTGTCAGCTTCAAAAGCAGAGACTGTTTTATTGATCTCTGTAATAAACAAGTGGGTATTTAGTAGATGAAAGCACCTTTACTACACAAATAATTATCTTGCTCTTTATCTGTATTAAAATAAAATCCATTTCGGAGTCCTTCTCTGTTACCATATCATATAAATTTAACAAAATTTCACCAAATATGGAGAATATGTTTGAAATGTTTATATATATGCAGCAGACATGAGATTAACATGAGATTAACCTTGGAGGGCCTTAAGGAGTGGGCATCACAGAGTCACTTTTCAGGATAGCAAAAACTGTGACATATTAAGAGACCCATGTAACTGCCAAGTAAGAGATACACAACATCCATTAAGATGGTCAAGGCAAAAAAAAAATCAAAGAAACAAGAGTCCTAAATTAGGTGTCACAAGGGCAGATGCTATGAATTGCAAGTATAGGCACTCTTTAGAGATGATGTGGATTCGGTTCCACACCACTGCAATAAAATATTACAACAGGGCAAGTCAAATGAATTTTTTGTTTTCCAGTGGATATAAAAGTTATATTTACACTATACTCTAGTTCAGTAATTGTGCAATAGCATTACGTATAAAAAATGTATATACTTTAATTAAAAAACATTTGATGGCTAAAAAAATGCTAACCACCATCTAAGCTCTCACCAAGTTGTAGTCACTGATCACAGATCATCATAACAATAATGAAGAAGTGTGAAATAGTGTGAGAATTACCAAACTGAGACACAAAGTGAGAAAATGCCATTGGGAAAATATGGACTTGCACAATGCAAGGTTGCCACCAACCTTCAATATGTAAAAAATATAAAAAAATAAAAAAGCAACATCTACAAAACACAATCAAGGAAAGAGCAATAAAATGAAGAATGCTGTGAATCAGGCTAAATCTCACAAGGCAACTCCATGTAGCATGTTTGAAGGTGAGCAAAAGCAGACATCCCTATATAATGATCAGTAATACTCCTGAGTGGGATCCCTGGGTGGCACAGCGGTTTGGCGCCTGCCTTTGGCCCAGGGCGCGATCCTGGAGACCCGGGATCGAATCCCACATCGGGCTCCCGGTGCATGGAGCCTGCTTCTCCCTCTGCCTGTGTCTCTGCCTCTCTCTCTCTCTCTCTGTGACTATCATGAATAAATAAATAAAATCTTTAAAAAAAAAAAAAAAAAAGTAATACTCCTGAGTAATTCTAGGCAAGGCAATTAATGCAGGACAGAAAGATTAGTGCTAAGGTAAAGCTGAGAAACTAAAGCTGTAGAGATTACAGTCAATATTAAAATGTGACCTTCTATTCAGTTCCGCACACAGAGGCTCCGGTGTGTAAGGAAGTGTGCTAAGCCTTGGAATGAGAATGAGAATGGAATGAGAATGAGAATGAAGAGCCCACAAACAGCCCACCATTCACAGGAGAAAACAACCCATTTCTTTAGGAGGCTGGACCAGGGATTCATCCTCACTCAGGTAACTGTGCTAAGTGGCCTTAAAGACAGTCTCTTTCAATGCTGAAGACTACAAGATTCCCATCATGTAAAAGGATTATTATGCTGCGATCTATAAAGGAAGCATTAAGATTATATTATTATTATTTACTGGCAGTGCCAGTAAAATAGAAGAATGTATCTTTTAGCTTTTTTCTTTTTTAAAAATTATTTTACTTCAAACCACACTGTTAGTCTTCACTATCATTTTAATAGTTATGTTTTAGCTTTGAAAGATTAAAAGTTTAAATCATAATATTTTTTAAAATTTAAGTTGAGAGTACTTAAACAAAAGAGTATTTTTCTGAAGGTATTAAAATCCAGAAATACACTTAAATTTAATTAAAATACTTTTTAAATACAACATGGAGAGAAACACTTCTCAATGTCTTTATCTATTGAGGTCAATCTTTTTCTAAATTAATTCAATTAAAAAACAAAATAGCAAAAAAAAAAAAAAAAAAAAAAAAAGCAAGAGAGAAAACTATCCAGAAAATGAGAAAATGTTAGGTTCAGTCATGTATCAAATAAGGATGAACAGGGCATTTAAGGCAGTTGTATTTTAAAATCACCTAGCCACCCAATCACAGCGACATTTAACAAAATATTTTAAAGTTTCACTTTAGATTTAAATCAGAGCAAGATGAATTTTAAATAAGACGAACACTACCACTGATATTTCATTATCCATAGTCAACTCCTAGTCTTTGCTTATTTATGTCCTAGTCTCTCCTTCTGTCTTGCCATCTGGCTTTCAACTGCTGGAATTTACTAGCTTTTGTCTAATTGCAGAGAATGAAGAAAAGTCGAAAGCTACAGTGAGATGAACAATGCTTATTAATTACCATATGTTAGAAAGCTTTGGTGGAAGAAAAGTGGAAGAAAAGAATCCAATGTCCCACATAAGACTGTGGCACCAAACCCATGAATCTGTATCCACACTGCCGGTCATTAGCAGAGATCATCATTCACATCTAACCCCATGCATAATCCTGGCCTCCAACCTCTCACCTGCATGAAAGTTAAAAACTTTACTATCTTCTTAGGCTGTACCAGACTATTACAGTGTAAGTTTGTATGAATGGGAAGAACAGATAGCTAAGGCTATTGCTTTTCATGGAAGATTTTCATTTCACAGTGTTGGGTTTTCTTTTCCCTAACACATTGCTACTCACCTTATTCCTTGTTCTGTGAATGGTGTTGGGCCACAGATGCAGATGAGGACTTTGGATCTGTCTAAACTCCTTTTCAGAAATTCAGAAAGAAGACCTGGTGAAATGTGTCCCTGCTTGCCATTCCACTCAGAAGTAGGTGCTGAGAGAACAAATTCAACCTGGAATCTAAAGAAAAGAAACATTTTTTAAAAGTCTATTATTTTAAACATATTATTAGTATGTTTCAAGTTCATGAAAATGTTTTCTTTTGTTCCCTTTGAGAACAATTTAATACCTGAAGATTGATACACTGGCTAGAAAAGCACCAGAAGAGATTGTAAGCAAAAATTTAACAAAACCATATAGGTAACTCCATATTTACTAAGGATCAGCTTTTGCTACGGATAAGAAGAGTAATCTGGCATTATTTACTGAGTTCCAAGGGATCTCAGAGAACTCCACATTTCTATTAATAATCTGCTTGTATAAATCACAGTTCAGAGCAATTACCAAAGACATGTGCATTTTAATCTCCGACCTGAGCTTCTCCAAGGAGTTCCAGACCCCAGAGAGCCAATTTGACTACTTACTATTGCTGTCTCACTCACTTCAACCTCAACTTGTGATCTCCCTACCCTACACTTGATGTTCTCCTTGTGAATGGCACCATGGAACTTGGTTGCAAAGGCCAGGAGCCTGGGATTTATCTTCAGGATCTTTCTCTGCCTCACCTCCCATATGGACAACCTCACCAAGTCCTAGCTCCTAACTAGGTGTCTAGTTGTCTCAGTCTTCAGATGCTGCCCATCCTTGTTCTTCCTATAATGTTTCTATCATGCCCTACTCTTCGGTTCTCAGCTCAAGCATCATTTCCACAGGGGGAAGCACTGCAGGCCCATCAGTCCTCTGATATATGGGTTGGAGAAATGTCTTCCTTTCCCTTTTCTTCAGCTTGTAAATATGTGGTCATCATGACGATTATTCTACTGACGTCTGCCTTCCCTGCTAGATCATAAGGAGAAATGTCTTCCTTTCCCTTTTCTTCAGCTTGTAAATATATGTGGTCATCAAGACGATTATTCTACTGACGTCTGCCTTCCCTGCTAGATCATAAGCCCCATGAGAGCAAGGGCCATGTTTGCTGTGGCTGTCACTACATCCCTAGTGGCCAACCCACAGGAGGCACTCAAATACTAAGAAATGAAACGTATGAAAGAAAAAGTAAGAATTAAGATGAGAAAGAAGAACATCAAACTAAATCTCACAATGTAACTACAGGCAAATTTTTCCCAGATTTCTGTCATGTTAAGTGAACTGCTGGTAAAGGATCATAGTAAATTACAAACTTTCTCCAATGTAGCAAACACAATTAATTCTTACCATTTTTTTATAGCATCAGATCAAAATATTTTCTACATTTTTCCGGGGAATAACTGAGGTATTTTCTCAAGACTAGCAGAAATTAATCATCCATTCATGTCAATCTTAAGAAAGAGCAGAAATAAACATTTTCTCTTGTGAAGGGGCCTGGGGAGCCAAATAACAGAAACAAGATGTGGCTGGTGCTGCTGCCCTCACATTGCTGTGCTGCAGCTGAGATGAAGTTCCCCGAAACTGATGAGCACAAAGCAGCACATACCAACTCAGAGTGCCTGCCAGGGGTGAGAGAACCAGTCCTAGCTCTCACCCAGACCCCAGCCTCTCGGGCTTATTTGTCCATTTAGAACAAGGTGGAAGAGCCATATAATCTCTATAGAAATTCTGATTTTATATTTAAAAGCCCTACAGAGTTATGTTCTATTTCTTACCTTTGAGGCTCCCATGTAGTTTTAGCAGCAATACAATCTACTCTATATAAAACAATTTCCCCAAATACTTTCACTGATTTTTTCCTTGCTAGCATTTAAAATGAAGATAGTTTTGGATAACTTTAGCTAATTTCAGAATGTCATATTTGTCTACTGCTCCAAGAGGGCAGAATCCTTGTCTGCTTTATTTAGTACTGTATCCAGGCTTGGCTTGAGGTAAGTGTGCAAAAATGCTTGATGAATGACTAAAGAAATGTATTTACAAAGAAGGCATACTGGCCAAAACTAAAAAAGAACAAAGTCATGTTGGCATCTATGAAATCACATTAAAAAATCTACATGAATTCGTAAGTACATTTTTCTGGGAAGACCTTTCATTGGATTATCAAAGGAGACCCAAAAGCAGCTGCAGAACTACTATCTTAAGACATTTCCAATTACAAAGAGACAACTAGATAAAAGACAGCAACTGTCTTGTTAAATTAAACATAAAAATGTATCTTCTCTGGCTCTATTTCCAACAAGTCTGTCACTGGAATAAAACTACTAAGAAATATAAACCAATACTGGTATCCCTCTCATCTGAAAAAAAAAATCGTAATTTTCCTTTATACCGAGATGTTTAAGAGAAAAAAAACAAACCTAGTCATTGGCAAACTTTCTGCAGACATCTACTAACGGGTAGTAAATAACTATGATCCTAACATAAACAGTGTGAACGTCTTATGCATTTCATATTTGTTCACACACTGCCTGGTCCCCTGGCCATAACTTTTGGGCACTCAATGGAAAACGTGAACAGTCACCTGAATGCAATTTTTATGTGTATTGTAAAGAGGCTGATGTGCTGCTTTACAGGAACCCCTTTACAGGAACTAAAAGAGCTTAAACTGGAATAGGAACAATACCAAGTTAAGACTCAAGAATACTTTTAAAAAAGGATTCCTTCTTACCATATCAAGATATAGATGGTTACTATGGAATCCTCTCTTCTGGATTATTTTGAAAGAAGACCAACTTAGTATCTGAAATAATTAGAGCTTTGAGGCATAAGGGTAAATGTCCTAAAATTCCTTTCTGCCCTATGATTTCAAAATGCAGGAAAGGACCAGAAGTCTTGAAAATGTTACCTGAAAACAAATTTAGATAATCCATAAAGTGAAATCGACATAAAAAGAGAGTGAGAAAAAAAGATCTGCTTCTGGGGAATGCCTGTATTGTCTAAATGTCAATGGAAGTAAATAAGCTTGTGGAAAAAATTATTTTAGAGGAGACTGATAATGATCTGAGATGAAAAATCTTGAAATATAAATATATTTATTCAGTCTCAATCCTATGCAGAGCCTGCAGTCATCCAACAACCCATTCCCTCCCCTCCAGCCAATCTGCTTCCAAAAACTACTTCCTTCACATTTCTTAGACACGTCCCCTACCTTCCTATATTTACTGCCACAACTACACATCAAGCCCTTAGACCTCTTGTATAAGTAAAAGACTGCTCTAATACCACGAACCCTAATCTATCTGACACATCATTGCTATATTAGTTCTCCTAAAAACCCCAATCCCATCTTACAACTTATTGTTTACAAAGCCTCTGTGATTTGGCACTGCCTAGAGAAAAGTATTTCAGGGTATTTGGGGCCTAGATTTCTATAGATAAAGAAAAATACTAAAAAAAAAATAATAATAAATAAAAATAAATTTAAAAAATAAAGAAAAATACTAGATGATATAGTATTTGTCTTTCTCTAAGTGACTTATTTTGCCTACCATTATACCCTCTAGATCCATCCATGTTGTTGCAAGTGGCAAAATTTCATTCTTTTTTATGGCTGAATAATACCATATGATTTCACTCATACATGGAATTTAAGAAACAAAACAAATGAGGAAAGAAAAAAAGAGGAGAAAGAGAGATGAACCAAGAAGTTTGTCTTAACTACAGAGAACAAATGGATGGTTACCAGAGGGGAGATGGGTAGGGGGGTGGGGAAAATAGGTGGTGGGGATTAAGAGTACACTTATCACGTTGAGCACTGAGTAATGTACACAATTGGTGAATCACTATATTGTACATCTGAAACTAATACAACACAGTAGGTTAACTATACTGGAATCAAAATGAAAAACAATAAAAAGAAAAAGAAAAAAGCTAGAAACAGCAGGAAGACTTGCTATATGCTCACAGGAAAATAGCTCACAAAATAAATAGCTAGGGGCTAAAATTTCTAACATATACATATTATGTAAACGTATATCAAAATAAATCTGATGGAACACTATTAGTCTTCCAGATATTAGTGGTAATCCACAAGAAAAAGCTAACCTATCAAATGAATTTGGGACTACTGGGTTAAGAAAAGTTATAAATAGATTTCAAAATTTCTCAGAACCTTGAACATGCTAATTTCACAGCAAACCTTCAAAGAGGTGATATGGTACACATTGTTTCTCAAACTTATTCATTCACAGAGCCCTTTAGAGGGGATTCCATGAATATTTCAAAAAATACATTTCAAGAAACCCCAAATGAGGAACATCTGGGAGGAACAGAGTGTTTCAGGCTCCATGTTAGGGGCCCATATCCTGAGCACAGCATAGGCTAGAGAAAGAGAAAGGGGTTTGGGCACATTTTCAATTTACTTGTGCCTCTGAGGTCATCAGCTTTTGCTATCTCAATTGGACTGAAACACTGCTAGTCCTAATGCGGACACCAGAGTACAGAAACATAGCCAGTCATTACCTAGAGAGCCTGTTGGTAATAAAGGGAGATGAGCTTCCCATGTTCTTGGAGCTTCCCATATCCACTTCATAGATACTTATTTAATATATGAATTACACTTAAGGTCTCTCATTCCCTGATTTTAACCTATTCTGTTTCTTTGGCTGATAGTGATCTAAAAGATGATTAGAAGTGATCACCAACCACTAAGATTCCTTCTAATATAATCAATGGTTTTGTTTTTTGCAAAATTATTTCACATTTTTCTCCATTAGGCTCTGTATAGAGTTCAACAAAATTGGACTGTGCTCTTTTGGTAAATCACTCAACATACTGGTCCTCATGTTTTTTTAAAAGATTTTTATTTATTCATTTGAGAGATAGGGCGAGTGAGCACAACCCAGGGGGAAGGGCAGAGGGAGAGAAAAAAAAAGCATAGTCCCCGCTAAACAGGGGACTGTAAACAATGATGATGAAGCAGGGTTCCATCCCAGGACCCCAGGATCATAACCTGAGCTGGAGGCAGATGCTTAACTGACTGAGCCATCCAGGCGCCCTTGGCCCTCATGGCTTTTTGCTCCTAAATTCCTATTACCCAAATTACTTTTCCTGTTCACAGAAATGCTAATTGCTTCCCAAAGCCCAGTTCAAAAACCCCTTCTTCCCTGAAGCTTTGCCAACCCCGCACTCACAAAAACACTCTTTCCTCTTCCTAGACCTAACAGGATTTGTTCATCTCAACGCACAGACTTCACAGTTACTGCTGACCTTCAGAACTTCTCCACCATGAGGGTATCCTTACTCACTCTTTCCCAACATTAAGCACATTTTGCAAATAGTGAGCACACAAATACCTGAAGTGGTGCACGTGATCCATTGGTGCACATAACAGGGTACACAATCCCCTGTCCATTGTGGCCCACTTCTTTGCCGCTTGGGATTCCTTTCCCTCTTTCCCTTTTGCCCTAAATGTTAACCTCATCCTTTCTAAAGGAAAAATAATGACCCAACATATTAAATGTGTAGGGTATAATATTCTGTGCTGGGTACTTTCTAGAGGCTATTTGTCAAAATGTTACCAATGGCCTTGGTATTCTTTGACCTTATGATTCTTCTGCTGAATTTTTACCCTGCACAGAGAGGTACAGAACAACTTCTAATCACTATGCCCACCAGCGGGGGATTGGCTAAATACGTCATGGTATGCTTACATGACTGAATATAATGTAGCTATGAAAACTCATAGTATAGTGCAGGTTTTCCCAACTAGCACTACTGGCATTTGGGGATGGATATTTCTTTGTTGCGAAAGGCTGTCCTGTGTACTGTAGGATGTTAGCAGCATTCCTGGCCTCTACCAACCAGATGCCCTCAGTTGTGGTGATAAAAAAATGTTTTCAGACATAAATGCCTGTGAAGTCATGGGGATTAGGGTGAAGAGTTGACGTCACAGACAAAAATTACTCCAGATTGAGAACCACTGGTTTAAAGTATTCTATACACAGAATAGGTGTAATACACTAAGTAGAAAATGTAGTTATAAAATGTATAGTTAGTATGACTACATTATTTAAAAAATATGAAACAAAAAAGATGAGTATGCATAAGAGCATGCGTGTTGGGATCCCTGGGTGGCACAGCAGTTTAGCGCCTGCCTTTGGCCCAGGGCGCAATCCTGGAGACCCGGGATCGAATCCCACGTTGGGCTCCCTGCATGGAGCCTGCTTCTCCCTCTGCCTATGTCTCTGCCTCTCTCTCTCTCTGTCTCTCTCTGTGACTATCATAAATAAATAAAAATTAAAAAAAAAAAAAGAGCATCCGTGTTTGTGTGTTAGAGCCAGAGGTAGCTTTACTAAAAGAAGGTTATTTTCTCTAAAAATGACTGCTCTGAAGGGGAAAGAAAACGCTGGTTATATTTATATATTACGAAATATTGCCCAGAAGTCAATCTCATTGTCAAGCTATCCCACCCCTCAAAAATCAGTCTGCAAAAGCTGAGAAACTCACAGAGCTAGGGAATTCTGCTGAGATGGGACCTCATGCATAACACTGTGCAGTAGTCAAGAGAAAGATGAGTGAAATCCAATTTGCATTCTAGTTTACATAGTAATTAGCTACATCTACTACCATACATGTTTGCCTTCTGTTTTCTCTCAATTTTTTTAAGGAAAATAAATGTGTGGGATTTTGCTAGATTTGAAATGTTGTGAATGGAGTCTTACCTAACTGGAGTTAAGAGTCAAGTGTAATAACATATTTGGATAAGAATCAAGTAAGCAGTTTTCTGTTCAAATTTTATGCTTACTGGAAACTTGACTGAAACAGAAATATCCAAAAAAAGTACTTATGATATACCTGTGTTACAATTCTATTAAGTTTAGCCATGTAGGTAAATAAAGAGGTACATTCCTTGGATTGCATGAGAAAATAAGCCCACACAGTATGCCTGTATTATATGGGCACAGGGTAAAAGCTCACGTCTTTTTTTTTTTTTTTTCACATGTCTTTAATGAATAAATGAATGTTACAAATATGCTAATTCTGGCTAGGTACCTACTATCTCACTGGCTCCCATGCCCAAACAATTCTATGACGTAGGTATGGATATCCCTATTCCACAAATGGAAAAATTGAGGCCTAAAATGCTAACTGAAATACAGATGCGACCAACTAAAACAACCTTAGGTTAAATCTAGACTTTCACTTTCCTTTTCTGTGTGGGACTCAATAATCAATCAATAGTGCTACAAAACCCACCAATAAGCCCTGAAGCCAGGCTTCTCATAAAACCTCAGAATACGAGAACATTCCTGATAAACATGGCAAAGCCATCTCTACAAGCATAGCCAGCCTTTTTGTTTTCCAGTGAGGGCCTGACAGGAGTCTCCAGGGAGTATAAATTATATGCTAGAAGTCAGTGCCAACAGAGTGCTTCAAGCAAGGACAGCTATGTCTCTGGGAAGAGGAAGGAGGGGGTTAGTGAGGAGGCAGAGGGAGGGAGAGAGAGAGGGAGGGGAGAGAGAGAGAGAGAGAGAGAGAGAGAGGAGTGCACACACAGGAGCCCACAGCAGAGCAAGAAGAGAAAGAGAGGGCGCAGAAAAGGGGGAGATAAAGGCAGGCCAGAAGTCACAACACATCACTTCTTTCTGCAAGGTGGACAGTAGGCCTCATCTGGTGAGAGCTATTAGAGCCAGTCATCCACATGTGAAAGAAAAGAGGTCTTTCTCCTTGACTGTTCATCCTCAACATTCTAGCCTACAAGATCCACCAACCCAGGTTACTAGAGACCAAAACAAAACAAAACAGTGTTATGTTCAGAGGCTGTCAACACATTTCTTTATACCAAATACTTCTTAAATCAAGTTTAACTCCTACTGAAAGACTACAAGTACAATGTCTGTTCATTAAAATCATGGTAAATGGATCTTCTTATATAAGGGAACTATCTTAAAATATAACTTTATCAAAACACTGCCAGAAATATTAAAAAAAAAAAAAACCTCAAGTCAAAAAGCCCAGCTATGTTGTTTTAATTATTTTAAATGTTTGTTTAGAAAATGGGAGCTCATACAGGTAATACAGATATGAAACTCATGTACATAGAGTTCTTCTAAGCCACAGTTCAATTATCTGAAGCAGGGCTTCCCAGTTTTCAGAGTAGTTATACAATTTTCTCTAATTCTCGCATTAGCCTTATGAAATAAGTAGGAAAGGCATCATTATTTTATTTTGAAGATAAAGAGATGGGCCCAAAGAGCTAAGTAATTTTTGAATAAGTTTCAAGCTGGTGAAGAGTAGAATGAAAACTAGAATGTAGGGCTTCAAGCTTTTTGATTCATGCTGCTTCTAATTTTCCACTTTGAAAATAGTGAAAAACACACTTGTAAAACCAGGAATTTGTATTTCTTTAAACCATGCTTTGAACTGCCATATAGCTACCTAGATATAGAAAATACTCTTAGGTTTATGGTTTAAGTATGTAAGAAGACTAAATACCTCAAGGATAAATAAGTTCAGGTCATCCTTAACTTGTGAATGTTATTTATGAAGAGTAAAAGAGGAGGAGGGCTAGAGGAAGGAAAAGCCAGTGGTGGCCAAGCATTGCCTTAGATAGGACACTTCCAAAGTATTCACAAGAAAAGGGAGCCCCAGAACAGCTGTGTTTCTGATGTCTTTAATTCCAACTTTCAAAAGGTGTAGAGTTTTATCTATACTATATGATCCTCTACATATTTACCTCAGATATTTTGTGTGAAGTACTTATGAAGTCCAGAATCTCTTAAAAATAGCTTTAGAAACCTTTGGAAAGTATGACAGCTAGTCCCATTCACTCTTCTAAAAAGTTCCTTCAAAATTTCTTACTGCTTTTAAATCTGTTTACGGGACATGAGGCATATGCCCATTTCAATCATCTTATTTCAGCTGACTGTACTAGGGCTTTTTGCAATGAAACAGATTTCCGTGCTTTCTATTTCTACCACAGTTCAGCCTGACTCAAACTTTCTTCCATTGCCTATCCCACCATTTCCCAAAGTGTGCACTGAGGACCACAGCCATTAAGTGTTAATGTAAATAAACAAAAATGAAGAAAATCTTAACCATGTATAAAGAATCCCCCCATCTTGAAAAGTCACAATGGACATTAGCATATGAAAGGCCCTAAGAAATTCCGTAGTAAAGAAAAATATTTTTTGCTTTGTCCATCTCATCAAATTTATTTGATTTGTACCCACTATAACTAGAAAATCTTGAATTATCAAATTATCTATGCCAGATCATTTTCAATGAAACCCAACTTAGTACAGGTCACACAAATGTAAAACTCAGTATATATTTTATTAATACATATATGATGTCATATTAATCTTATCAAACAAGATTTCTTTGGGGGAGGGGTCTTAACATTATTTACATTGAAAGAATTATTGATTAGTTTATTTTGTCTTTGAAGGAGCTTCCTGGCCAATTAAAAACTCCAATCAAAGGAGATAAGGCCTAGACTGACTATACATTTTTAAATATTTAAATACAGAGCTATTACCAGTTTGATACCTTTTATCTTTAAATGCTAATTTCTCCAACTGGCTTCTCCAAATTATATCATCCTCTGTTTTATTGAAGAACATCAGCTTCACTTTCCTTAAAAGAAAAAACAACAACAACTCAAAAAGAACTATTTCGATTACATTTAAAATATGCATGAATGGAAGAGTCTAAACATAAACGGGCATGAAATGCTTCTTAGTGCCAATTAAGTAACAAAAAATATCAAAAATAAAAGAATCAAGTTAATAAGACAGCTAGGACTGGAGGACGTAGGGTAAGAAATGATAAATGAGGGAATGAGAATATGTCTATTAAGGTCCACTGAGTATTTAATTAATTTAGAATACCTTATACTAAGCTAACAGCTTCACAAAGGACAGTAATTAAAGATAAAATTACATACCTGAGACTGGGTATGTTAGTCAAAGCATAATTCAGTATTTTAACCATTGGTGTGAAGCCTGTTCCAGCTGCCAATAAAAAGAGATCTTCTAATTCTTGGAACTGGGATATTTTAAAATTGCCCTCAGGATTGCTTACGGAAACAAAATCTCCTAAACAATGAAATATAAACTAAATCAGAAAAAAAAATCAGGGAAACTGAGGTTAAGCTAGTTGAATTTAGAACACTGATGAGTAACAGGGTGAATGCATAACGTTCAGACTACACCTTAGTTTTTTAGATGTATAAGGAGTTTTGGGAATAATCATTAAGCCCCCAAGTATGTTCAGATTATATCATTCTAACCAAATTAATAATGAGGTTTCATTACACTCATTTCCCATCATCATTTTCCCAAACCACCTGGAGCCTCTAATTTACAAACTACTGACAAGTATTTAAGTATAAATTATCAGTAAAGGATTGATTGCTAAACTAAATTATAAGCACCTCAAAAGCAGAGTCCATGTATACCTGTCTAGCACAGTACAAGGTGGAGAATATACACTCACTACTTTCATATTGATTCTTAGCCTCAGCAACAAAAATAAGAGAGAAAATGGAAATAAAAATGTATTCTAAAGTCTTATGTTAGTAAATGTGCTAACATCACCTTCATCAAATCTTTGAAAAGACCTACTGATTAAAAGAACAGCTGTTCTGAATTTAATGCCTATAAAAACAAAGACCAGAAACTGTACTTAGAGCATTCTATCTAGAATAAGAATATTTGAGAAACATTTTTTCTGCAGTGCATTTGATATAATCACTATGTATCACTCATATAAGAGAACTGCCTTTAGGACATTTCAGAAATTTTCGATGTAATTTTAAAAATAAAAAATGCAGTTAAACATTTTAAAAACAATTTCAAATACTTTGCTTTATTATTTTTAATGCTCATAATATTTTCCTTCTTGTCTATAGTAAGCAGGATAGTAAGAATCTTTTAGTAACTGATGAATTAAGTATTAGAAAGGAACAGATGCTCCCTGTTCAAAAGGACCATAAGATCAGAATATCTTCAGGAAAAAGTCAGCTGATTGTTTACTAAAGATGCCTCAAAGAATGATGTTAACTTGATAACTTTTGTCAGCAGTCCAGTCCTTCGAATGTCAGAAAACTGATTAGACTCAGGCAAGGTACCTGATTTTAATCCAGTTCACAAGATAAAATACACCTGCCAGAATGGCAACTGATTTACAGAAGGCAACCCTCACCTCGTGACCTGAACATTACACACCCCATCCAGGGCATCCCATTCCCAGTATCAGAACATTTGGAAGTCCAAAACAGTCATATAACAGTTGCTCAATGAACATGGAATTGAAACAAAGAAGCGGATAATTTCATAGGGTAGCTCATTTAGGCCATGATGAGGCTTCATGAGTTATCACTACCATGCTGGTATGTCATCCTCTAAGTGACACAAATATTTGTACTACGTCTAGCTCCCCAGGATGAAGCTGAAAAAACACTCATCTAGTCCTTTGGGCTTTCCTTTTCCAAGCTCTAGGCTAATTCTCCACCCTGCTCTTCACACTATCTCTATCAATAGGTTATGAGAACATCAGTTTAGTGTCCGCATGCTATATTACAATCATGTCAGTCTACCACAGGATGAACCTCTCACCCTCACTAGATTTGCAGGCATTTCAAGATTCTTTAGGTTCACATTTATATTCAGTATTTTGATTTATGTAACCAAAGAGGACTAAACATATCCATTATGTATAGACTGGCTTAACTTTCAGAAATCAACAAACTTTCTTTATTTTCAAATTTTAGTGATCTACTTCACCGGTACCTGGATGTTACTGTGAATGCTGTGTTAGAAATAGGAAAAGCACTTTTACTGTGAAACAGAAGGCAGTGAAAAGTTGAAGATACAGAAAAAGGGTCAGAAATAAGAATAGGGGTCTTGAAATCTTAGTAAATTTCATTATAGTCTTTTTATTCTTCCAGAGCACATTTATTGAGAGCCTATTATGTGCCAAGTGCCATGCTAGGTACAGGAACTACAAAGATAAGTTAAGATGGTCTTTATCCTCAACCTCAAAGTTACAGTCTGTAAAGAAGGAATGTTATTTATTCTTATCCTGGAGCTATGAACAAAATGTTCTCCTGAGGGGCTCAGTAGAAGGGAGGCTTCATAAGGGACTGACATTTTGTTTGGGTCTTTAAAAAAAAGGCTCCTTGACAGGTAGAGAAAGGTAGAGAAAGGGGTGATGGGCGTCCTACGTGAGGCGCCTGCACGTACCTATGCATGAGGATGGCAAATTTGTGGGACTCTGAGCAGCACAAGCACTCTATATTTATACTAGTAGTTACTGCGAGAGAGGAAGCTGGAACAATCATGAAAGTCTGTGTAGGCCATGCAGAGGACTTAATGAGTTAAGTGATGGATGCCCATCAGAAATTTCAAAGCTGCAGAACAACATGATTAAATGTATCCCCAGGGCAGTTGGAAATGCAGATAAACAAAAAAGAGAAAGACATTGTTAGAGGCAACTGCGAGAGAACAGCGGTCATGAAAGAAATGATGAAGGCTTGATCTGACAGGGTGGCAGAAGGGATAGAAAAAAAAGAAAAAAATCACTGGGCGGCAGACTCACTAGAACTTAGTGGCTGACTGGACCGGGAGGGAGAAGATGGAGTCAGAGATGACTCAGGCCTGCAGACTGAGCCAAGGATGAACAGTGAGGCTATAAATAATAAAGATGAGGAATGTGGTAGTGAGGATAGGTTGGGTGGGACAAAGAGAATATGACTTTGGTAGTAGACATGTTGAGTTTAATTATTTGATAGACTCTCACGTGTACATAACTAGAGGACAGTATAACATGGGATTCAATCTAGAACACAAATGAGGTTTATAAAGAATACCAACCAATCTGAAGATGATCAAGCTCTGGTGTGAAGAGTCCAGCAGCATAGATTTTGATCAAAAAGTAGATGTATTTATTGTTGAGAACTGGTTCCTTGAGCTCTGAGAGTAGGAAATCTGATACAGGTGTATATGGCTTCACTATTTCAGTACCTAGAAAAAGTCATGACAAAGAAATTCAATTCTAAAAATTTAAACAGCTCTCAATAAAGATGAAACATTCTAATTTTATGATGCCAGCAGTACATATTTAAAACAGTATTTTTAATGTGTATATAATTCTAACTATATTTTCTATATGTAGTGTATATGTGTGTGGATATATATACATACACACACAAGCCTATGTGTGCTCAAATAATTTACACAAATCAATACTTTACCCATCATATAAACAATGTATTTTTATTAAGTGTGGCTTAAGATGATAGAGATTTATGGTAATAAATTTAGACAACCATCTGTTTTATTGGAACATAAACTTTATAATGGGCCTACAGAAAAAAAAAAGGAACCAAAGTTTACACAGAGATGTAAGAAGGTATTTACATAATAACTAATTATTCAACAAATTTTTAACAATGGTTACTGATGGTCACTGGGATCATTTGGGTTGAGAAGGGGAAGAATTTCACTTTTTACTTTACACATTTTGAATTGTTTTAACATTCTGATATGTGATACGTTACTTTGGCAACTGAAGGAAAATATGTTAGTCTGACTACTTCTAAGAATATAATATTAAGAAAACAGGATAAATTTAATAAGAATTGATGTTATATTTTAGCTAGCCAAATTCCAAAGAAAGAGGAGTCACCACACACTGGAAAGACCAACATTTTATATGTGGCTCTGTGATATATACATAATTCATCTACCTGTAAATGATAAGTCATCAACAATAACTGCACTAGGGAGGATGCCAGGGATTGAATGACAGCCTGGCAGTGGTGGTGATGTAGAGAGGAGCTCCCTAGTGTCATGGTAACATGCTGCACCTACCAAGTTCTGGCTGGCAGTCAGCTGGCCTGACTGATGTGAGAATGTGACCTTCTGCTGCTTTGAAAGACCAAGAAAATGGTAGATGTGGTGAAGAAGGGTATTTAAAACAAGTACATAAAGTAACTTTAGGATGAGAATGAGGGGGAAAATTCAGTCAAGAATATCTTCATAGAGCTTCTTATTCCAGTGGCATATGTAAGGAAATCATTTATGATCACCTACTCATTCTGAAAATGACACAATCTGACACGGTTACTAAGATATAGTTTATGTGTTGCCGGTAGTTGTCTCCCCAAAGAAACACTTGGGAACTCCCTCACCTCTTTCCTTTACAGTTTCCTGAGGAACACATTACAATGCTGATGGAACTCTCTTTCTCTGACAGTGGCAGCTTCTCTGTTCCCTAAAGTGATGAGGCATGGCTATGGCTCCCACATGGAGGAACACTGGATCTACAAACCTGGAATTGGGCTATCACTCACTCAGCTGACAGAAACCTGTATTAGTAACTTAAATGGTTACTTCCTAAAAGGACAGTACTGATTTGAAACTGCTCGTAAGTAAGGAACATGTTTCCCCAAAGCCTCTATTCACCTTACCTGTAATAGTTAGCTTGAGGTAAACATGTTGCCCAATGGGCACCTGAAGGTGAGTGCTTGGTGGCAGCATCAAGCAGAAAAGCTTCGTATCATGAGTAACACATTCCTTGGAAATTAACTGGCACTTTCTGTAGTTCAAACCTAGAAAGCAATTCATTTTCTTATTGATGAATAAATAAGAAGTAACACTAGACCCACTAAGTGAAAGCAGAGACCCAGCTTCTATGCTTTAGCAAGCTTGAATATCACTAAATAAAATGCCTGTTGTGCTTTAAAAATTTATCAGGAGTCTGAAAATCTTACAGTAAGAATTTCATTTTATTTACTGAAATATCTATTTTCTAAAACATACCAATACTTTTATAGTTTGAAAAACAAACTTTATTGAGTCTTATTTTCTCATGTTTGTAATTATAGCATATTAAAAGCATTACATTCTAAGAAGTCAAAACCTAATTCACCTCTCCATCAATTCACTTTTTAAAAATTTCACCTTTTAAGCTTTATATTCACAGCTATATAACTACATTACAAATGTGAAAAATATTTGATAATCAAAAAAAAAAAAAAAACTACATCCTAAAGTCTTTTCTTACAGAGTGGTCTTGGAATTCAAATATTTCAGGTTTAACAATATTAGTGCTATTAAATAATTTTAGAAAAACATCTTTGATAAATGCGGGAAAAATAAACATTCTATTTCTCCATGTGTATGAATGAATTATAGAGCTTTTTAATTCTCAAGAAATGATTAAAACAAAAAAATAAATTTTTATGTTTAAGAGTGTAAGTTTTCATTATCTGGAAAATTAATTTAAGTGAAAAATGAAAATTCCCAGTTTGTTCTACTAATATACAAATAAACAAAAGAAACAAACTGTTTCTATTCATACTGAAAATATTTGAAATTAATATCCCAAGCTCAGGAAATATACATTTGCATACAGAGCAAAATAATAGCATTTAGGTTAGAAGAACTTGTTACAGAAATTCCAAAAGCATTAATATTTTCATTTATAAAACTCTTGTGAACATAAACAGCATGCCAGACCAGACTGATGATATTGGCTTATTTCCTCTCTTATAAAACAGCATTTACAGAAATGATTAGGAATCAACTCTGATAATGTATTTCTTTTCCTAATTATCCTTTTTTTCTTAACCTAAAAATATTTAAGTAGGTACAAATTTACTCCAGATCTTAAATACCTAATAATCAATGGTTTGTGGAAAACTGAAATTCACTTATAATCCTAAGAAATCATTTTGGCCATGGTTTCACCCAATTCTCTTCCTCCCTTGTCCCTTTGGGCCCTAAAGACCCTGGTCACTAAATCTTTCCACTTGTTCCCATGGTAGCCCTGTACACACATACCTTCAGAGTGTAGCACTGTACAGCAAAACCAAAGGGCATTACTGAAGTCACCTCATTTTTAGTGCCAGCATGTAGCTTAGACCAGATTATAGCTAAAGGACTCATTTGTATATCCTAGAACACCTAATCCAGTATCAGACTGACAAAGGATCAATGAACAAAGTCTCAGCTAGAAGGAGAAATGAAGGTTCAAATGATCTCCTTGTCCTTTCCTTTCTGGGACCCAGAGTGAGAATATAATCAGAGACCCATATATTATATGTCTAAACATTTGAATATATATATTTACAAATACCACTTTCATGTCTGGGCCACTTTGAAAGAGATGAAAATAAGACAGCAAGATGCCAAAGCATTGCATGGTTCCTGAGTACGCACAACTTCATGTGTGCAGGGTAGAAGAGATAATTTAAGAGAACAAAGCACAGGGAAGTTTTCTTCGCAGTATTTCTCTATTTATAGTAATTTTGAATGCTTATTATAGGCAGCAAAGAAACATGGATGTACAGGCAAATGTTGGGGAGAAGTGTGAGGGTAGCTCTTCTTACACTTGCAAGAAGGTCTGTTCCATTATGAGCAAGTAGCTTGGCTGTGGAATCAGAGGCCCCACAAAAAAAAAGGCTGAATTAAATGATTGCTTACATTGTGTCCACAAGCATATTTATGAGCACAGACAGTACCTCAGAGTGTGTGTATGTGGGTGTGTGTGGGCGTATAATGTGTGTGGTGTCTGCAGTTAAGAAACTATGACTAAAGTATGAGTCAAAAAATAAAAAATAAAAAATAAAGTATGAGTCAAACCATGCAAAATTGTCAGCTTTCTAGGTTAAAAACTGTAGAATATCAGCAATTTTATATAGCTCAACTTAGATTAAAAAGACAAATTCAATACATATATTTAACATATAGTTTTATATGTGGCTGCTGACATCAAAATTGTTCAAAATTTTTAAAACTCTTCTTTATAATTTTGTATCTTGATATTCATTTACTGAATTATTTGTTGGTAAATCTATAAAACTAACTTTATCTGGTGATCTAAGTCCCCACAGTAAAGGCAACTGCAATTAAAATAAAATTTTAGGTTGGATACAGAAATAGTAACCCAATTACCTATCAGTTTCTGACCCTTGATAGACAAGTTCCTCAGCCACACACACACACACACACACACACACACACACACACACACACACACACAATTTACTCATCATTGTCACCTTTCGGGGGGAAAAATGGGAAGCATGCAATTTATAAATAGTAGTCTAGTTCCACTGATATAGCTTAAAATATCACATACAACATTTGGATTAAAGGTAAAAATAAAATAGTTTCTCCTCTATAATTATGTTCTTTGCTCTATTTTAATCTTTTGTAAAAGTAAATCCTAGATCTGATATGAGAAGGTTATCACATTAAAAGCTTTCAATTTACAGGGCGCCTAGGTGGCTCAGTTGGTTAAGTGTCTGCCTTCAGCTCAGGTCATGATCCCAGGGTCCTGGGATTGAGCCCCACCTACATTGGGGCTCCTTGCTTCTGCATCTCACTCTGCTGGCCACTATGCCTACTTGTGCACACTTTTTCTCCTTTTCTCTAATTAATAAATAAAATCTTTAAAACAATTTTTTAAAAAATTAAAGTTTTCAATTTACATGCTTATTTTCAAACAAAATTCAGGTAGCCAAGAAATTTCAATTAGAGGAAGCCAGCATTTTAGCATCACTAAAGTCAGTCATTTCAACATATTGAAAACCTAGGAATCACATGACAGACTGGAAACATGTGACATTACTGCCAGCAAGTTAATCATAATAATTTGATGATGTAAGTGTTCAGCTTTGCTAGTGAATAAAATAATCTACAATTTCTGTCATGATTTAAGGAGTGGAAAGGACAAAGAAGAAATCACCTTTGCTGATTCAGTCACATAAATAAAAGTGTTCCCTAAACTCTGAGTCATTTTCCAAAGTGGAAAACCCAATTCAATGAAAAATACTCGCATGGCTCCAATTTCAGACCAGAAAGCTAAAACTAGCTTTCTTGGTGGCTCATGACACAAGCAGAAATTTATGGCAGAGGCAAAAGAGTTCATTGGAAAGCCTCGGGAAATTACTGAGAAAACCTGAGTGATGCTCATTCTAACAATTTCCAAATGGAGGCTGCCCTTTGTTCTTAGTATTATCTCCTGGACTTGGCTTTTATCTGGTTTGCTATGATTTTTCAACCACTAGATTGATAATTTCAGGGCAAGAGGTTTCACTTTAATAATACCTCTTTTCGGGGATCCCTGGGTGGCGCAGTGGTTTAGCGCCTGCCTTTGGCCCAGGGCGCGATCCTGGAGACCCGGGATCGAATCCCATATCGGGCTCCTGGTGCATGGAGCCTGCTTCTCCCTCTGCCTATGTCTCTGCGCCTCTCTCTCTCTCTCTCTCTCTCTCTGTGTGTGACTATCATAAATAAATAAAAATTAAAAAAAAATACCTCTTTTCATTGTCACTGGCTTTATCTATTTTCTTCTGATCTGCTAGATCACACTATTATTCCTCTATGTTCTTGCTCCCTTCCTAATACCACAAAATTTGGACCTCTGCTCCTATAAAAGAAGTCTATTTGACCTTTCCCTACTTGTGGCTTACACTTTTCTTTCTCTATAATCTGCAAAATGCCTGGCACAATAAGTACCTAGTAACAATTTGAAGCTCTTCCTGGAAAACCCTTCATAGTTTTTTGTTATCTGTTTGAAAGTTATTTTCACAACATTGCCTGAAATTCACTTCTTTGAGGGAGTCATTCACAATCAAACTGATCCACATCTGTTAGCTTGGGGTTAGCTTAGAATATGCTCAATTTGTACTATAGAACTTGTTCTTGCTGGTCTTTTGCTTTATAAAAGTATTCTTCAATCTCATGTCAGTGTATATTCTTTCATTTGGGAAAATAATTAACACAGTGCTTACAACAGTCTTCTACTCACAATGTGTACTCAAAACAATGCTACCTGATACCTTTTCTGAAATCATGTATTATCCACAAATATAACTTTGTAATTTTAAGTAGTTATAATAATTTTAAATATTTAAAGATGCTAATACGAATATATGCAGTTAATTCCTTCTAACTCCCTTAAAGTAATAGCAAAGGTGTGTGTGTGTGTGTGTGTGTGTGTGTGTGTGTGTGGTTGTTTTTTGAGGCATAAGCCTGCAAGAACAGAAAGAATGGAAATAAGGAAAAGCAACAAAACTTTAGGAGCTGACAAGGCAAAGAGAGCCTGGTAACTGACTCAGCAGACTCCATAAAGCTGAATCTTAAATTAGAAATAAAGAAAGCCAAAACTCAACTCATTTGTAACAACAACAACAACAACAAAATCCCTGAAGGCTCAGAAATTGGCAGGACCAATTATCTCTGGATTATAATCACTCTGGAATCATAGTGAAGGTGGAGCTGAAACCACTTTCTGGATGAAAGTTCATTTAAGAAACCTAGATGCTACCACCCCCTATCTTTTCTGAAGTCTTCCCCTACTTAGTCTAGCCACATGACGGACTCTCTTCTATTCTGGCAAAGTATTAGAAAGGTATTCTCTAGGGTGGGTAAAACAAAGGGTCTCTGGATTGGGTAGATGTTATAGGCTGAGTTGTGTTCCTCTCAATTTTCCTATGTTGAAGCTGTAACCCCCAGTACCTCACAATGTGACTACTTGGAGATAGGTTCTTTTAGAAGGTTAATTAAGTGAACATGAGGTCATTAGTGTGGGTGATCCTAATACAATATGATTGATATCCTTATAAGGAGGCAATAAGGGGCATAAACACACAGAGAGAAGACCATGTGAAGATGGCCACCTATAAGCCAATGACAGAATCTTCAGAAGCAACCAACTTTACCAACACCTTGATCTAGGACTTCTGGCCTCTAGACTGGGAAAATAAATTTCTGTTAGCAGACCATCCAGTCTGATACTTTGTTATGACAGCCTTAGCAATAATATAGTATGCTAGGTAACAAACAAACAAAGGAAATTAATTTTACAGACACCCAGTTTTCTTTTCCCATAAGACTTCTGAAATTCTGGATGCAAAGTAGGAGACTGTCCACTCTCCAGACTCTGACAAAATAACTGTCATTGAATTTTTCCCAAAGAAACATTCCACCCATATAGTTAATATTAATGTTAATAAGGCACACACATATGCACAACGTTTCTGAGCAGCTTTTGCGAGTTCCACCCCCAGAAATAGGAGTAGATAGTCAAGGAGTAGATAGTCAAGGATGAGCAGACATTTAAAGAAACATCTAAAATGAAAGAATAAAACAAACAAACTTTGGGGATGGAGGTTACACAGGGAGAGGGAAACTCAAAAGCTCTATCAGTAATTATTAAAAAGATATCAGAGGCTATTAAGTATAGGATGCTAGGGGTACCTGGGTGGCTCAGTTGGTTAAGAGTCCAACTCTTGATTGTATCTCAAGTCATGATCTCAGGGTTGTGAGATGGAGCCCCATGTTGGACTCCACACCGGGTGTGGCACCTGCTTAAGATTCTCTCTCTCTCCCTCCGCCCCTGCCTACTGCTCTCTCCCTTTCTTAAGAAGGAAAAAAAAAGGAAGAATAGGATGTTAAAACAAAGGAATATAAATTAAAAGAGTTCTCAGAAGTTAAACATAAGAGTTGAAAATAAGTAACTCAGTAGAAGAGCTGAAAGACACAACTAAAGAAATCACCCCCAAAAAAGAACAAAAGGACAATCAGAAGTTAAACATAAGAGTTGAAAATAAGTAACTCAGTAGAAGAGCTGAAAGACACAACTAAAGAAATCACCCCCAAAAAAGAACAAAAGGACAAAATTGAAAGTATGAGAGAAAAAAATGAGCTGTTTAAAAGTTTAAAAGGTTTCAAATAAGAACACTTTTAGACAGCAAAAACAGACTATAAAGAGAAGGAAAATCAATATTTCTCAAAATGGAAGGTCATTAGGTTTCCACAATGAAAAGACAGCTCCAAGTAGAAAGAGCCAGCATGAAAAATGAAAACAGACCTACATTAAGGCATATCAAATTGTGAAATTTCAAAATTCTTGGAACAAGAAATAAATCCTACCAATTTCCAAAAAGAAAAAAAAAAGTGTACATTCATTGAAAATTCATCAGGTCGAACATTTATAAAAGGCATACCTTTTGGAAATGAATAAAGAAATGAAATGAAGAAGGAAATGAATTACATCCTTTAGGAGTAAATTGAGATAATGGCTGAGATAAGCAGAAAAATAATAAACATGTCTTCCTTAATATAAAAAAATGAGATGAGCATAAAAAGTATAAACTTAAAACTTGGTTGTGCACCTTTTATAAAAAGGAACTTGAAGGAGTAAATGGTTGAACAATCTAAGCACAAGTGGGCTTCTACATTCAGGTATCACTACCTAACAACTTTGTAATTCCTAAACATTGGATAGTAGATGCTGAAATTTAATCTCAATTAAAAAAAAAAGGAGTTTTCCAAGCAAGTAAAAGCTAAAGGAGTTCATCACAACTAAACCAGTCTTACAAGAAATGTTAGAGATTCTTCATTAAGCTGAAAAGAAAGAGCAGTAATTAGTAATAAGAAAATATATGAAAGTATAAATTTCATTGCTAAAGGTAAATATATAGTAAAGGTAGTGGTTAATCACTTATAAAGCTAGTAAGAAGGTTAATGACAAAAATGATAAAAACAACTATAATAATTATTTAAGGTTTATACAAGAAAAAGTTCTTATTAAATGTGACATCAAAAACATAAAACATGGGTCTGGGGGAAGAGGAAAAATGTAGAGTTGTAGAATGCATTTAAAGTTGTTATCAACTTAAAATAGACCGTTACAAATATAGATTTTTGTATGTGAGCCTCATGGTAATCATAAAGCAAAAACCTACAGTAGATACACGAAAGTTAACAAAAAAGAAATCTTCTAAGTGTAACACTAAAGAAAGTCATCAAATCTCAAAGGAAGAGAGCAAGAAAAGAAGAAAGGAACAAAGAAGAACTACAAAACAGCCAGAAAACAATGAACAAGATGGGGAAAAGTACATACCTGTCAATAATCACTTTAAATGTAAATGGGCTAAATTCTCCAGCCAAAAGACATAGAGTGGCTTAAAAAACAGGACCCATCTATATACTGCCTACAAGAGACTCACTTCAGATGTAAGGACACATACAAACGAAAGCAAAGGGATGGAAAAAGATGTTTCATGAGAATGGAAACCTAAAGAAAGCTGGGATAGCTATACTTATATCATACAAAATAGACTTTAAAACTAGGGTTGTAATCAGAGACAAAGAAGGCATTACAGAATGATAAAGAGGTCAATCCAACAAGAGGATATAACATTTGTAAATATATATGTATCCAACAGAAGTTAGAGTACCTAAATATATAAACCAAATATTAACAGACCTAACTGAAGACATTGACAATACTGTAATAGAAAAGAACTTTAATATCCCACTTATACCAGGAAAGAAATCAATAAGGAAACACAGGCCTTAAATGACACATTAGACCAGAGTGACTTAAGATATACACAGAACATTCTAAACAAAAGTAAGTAACAGAATACACATTCTTTTCAAGTGCACATGGAACATTCTCCAGAATAGATCACATGTTAGGTCACAAAAAAATTTTAATACATTTAAGAAGATTAAAATAATAACAAACTATAATGGTATGAAACTAGAAATTAATTACAAGAAAAAGTGAAAAATTCACAGATGTATGGAGATTAAACAGCATGTCTGAATAACCAATGAGTGAACAAAGAAATCAAAGGAGAGATAAAAAAAAAAAACAACTTTGAGATAAATGAAATGAAAATACAACATACCAAAATTTATTAGATGCAGCAAAGCAGTTCTAAGAGGAAGTTCATAATGCTAAATATCTACCTCAACAAACAAACAAACAAACAAACAAAAAAACTCAATTAAACAACTTAACTTCACATCTCAAGGAACTAGAAAAAGAACAAATGAAGTACCAAGTTAGCAGAAGGAAGAAAATATTAAATATCAGAGTGGAAATAAATGAAACACACTAAAAAGACAATAAAAGAGATCAATGAAACTAAAAGCTGGTTCCCTGCTAAGTAAAACTGACTAATCTTAAGCTAGACTCACCAAGAAAAAAAAAAAATAAGGCTCATATAGATAAAACCAGAAATAAAAGAGAAGATTTTACAACTGGTACCTGAGAAATAAAAGGATCATAAAATAATTCTATGAACAATTATACATCAACAAATTGAACAACCTAGAGGAAGTGGATAAATTCCTAGAAACATACAATCTTTCAAGACCAAATCATGAAAAAAATAGAAAACCTCAATGAGGGCAGCCTAGATGGCTCAGCAAACCTGAAGGCGTTTAGTGCCGCCTTCAGCCCAAGTTGTGATCCTGGAGACTCAGGATTGAATCCCATGTCAGGCTCCCTGCATGGAGCCTGCTTCTCCCTCTGCCTGTGTCTCTGGCTCTCTCTCTTTCTCTGTGTCTCTCATGAATGAATAAATAAATAAAATCTTTTTTTTTTTTTTTTTTAAAAAAAGGAAGAAAACCTCAATGAACCAATTAATAGAAAGGACTGAGTCAGTAAGTAAAAACCTCCCAACAGACAAAAGTCCAGGGCCATTATATATATCTTTACTGGTGAATTCTACCAAACATTCAGAGTAAAATTAATGCCACGCCTTTACAAATTCTTCCCCCAAAAAGAAAAGGAGGAAATACTTCTTAACTCATTTTGTGAGGCTAGCATTACTCTGATACCAAAACCAGACAAGGATACCAGAAGGGAAGAAAATTACAGACTAATACCTTGATGAATATAAATATAAAAATCCTCAACAAAATAGTAACAAACTGAACTCTACAATACATTGAAAGGATCATACACCATGATCAAGAAGGATTTAGTCTAGGGACACAAGAATGGTTCAACACCTACAAATCAATGAATGTGATACACTACATTAATAAATGGAATACAGAAATATGATCATCTCAATAGATGGAGAAGCATTTGACAAAATTCAACACTCATGATTGAAAATTTTAACAAAGTGGGTAGACAGGGAACACACTTCAACATAATAAAGGCTGTGAATGAGAAGCCCACAGCTAACATTACACTCAATGGCAAAAAGTTGATCAGGAACAAGACAAGGATGCCCCCTCTCACCACTTTTATTCAACATAATACTGGAAGTCCCAGGCAGAGTAATTAGGCATGAAAAAAAAAAAATAAAAAGCATCTAATTAGCCAGGAAGAAGTAAAACTGTCACCATTTACAAATGACATAGTTTTTACATATAGAAAACCCCTAAAGACTCCACCAAAAAGCTGTTAGAAATAATAAATGAAGTTGCAATATCAAATCAATATACAAAAAAATCTGCTGCATTTCTATACGCTAATAATGGACTACAGAAAGAGAAACTGAGAAAACAATCTCATTTACAATTGCCTCAAAAAGAGTAAAATACCTAGAAATACATTTAACTAAGGAGGTAAAAGATCTGCACTCTGAAACTGTAAGATATAGATGGAATAAACTGAAGATGACACAAATAAATGGAAAGAAATAATACGTTCACAAATTGTAGGAATCCATGAATATTGTTTTTTTTTTTTTTTTAAATGTCCATACTACTCAAAGGAATCTATAGATTCGGTGTAATCACTATCAAAATACCAATAGCATGTTTCAGAGAACTGGAACATTTAATCCTAAAATTTGTATGGAATCACAAAAACTTCAAATAGTCAAAGCAATCCTGAGAAAGAACAAAGCTGGAGGCACCACACTCCCAGTTTTCAAACTATACCACAAAGCTATAGTAAGCAAAACAGTATAGTAGCCATAAAAACACATTTGATCAACAGAACAGAATATAGAGTCCAGAAATAACCCTCCCATATATATATGTCAATTAATTTATGGCAAAGGAGGCAAGAATATATACAATGGGGAAAGGACTGCCCTTCAAATAAATGGTGCTGGGAAAACAGGACACTACATGCAAAATAATGAAAATAGACTATTATCTTATACCATAGACAAAAATTAAAGTAGATTAAAGACCTGAATGTAAGACCTAAAACTATATACTCCCAGAAGAAAACAGATGGTAAGCTCCTTGACATTGATCCTGGCAATGATTTTTTGGACCTGATATCAAAATCAAAGGCAATAAAAACAAAAATAAAGTGGGACACTACATCAACTAAAAAGCTTCTACACGGTAAAGAAAACCATCAACTGTCAACAATATTTGCATATGTCTTACCGAAGGGCTAGTATCCAAAATCTATAAAGAATTTATCAAACACAACACCAAAAAAACAAATAATCCAGTCAAGAAATGGGCAGAAGACATAAACAGACATTTCTCCAAAGAGGACATGCAAATGCCCAAAAGACACATGAAAAAATGCTAAACATTACTCAGTATCAGGGAAATAGAAATCAAAACCACAATGAGATACTATGTCACACTGGTCAGAATGGCTATAATTAACAACCCAGGAAACAATAGATATTGGCGAGGATGTGGAGAAAGGGGAACCTTCTTACACTCTTGGTAAGAATTAAACTGGTGCAGCTACTCTGGAACATTATGGAGGTTTCTCAAAAAGTTAAAAATAGAGCTACCCTACAATCCAGCAATTGCACTACTAGGTATTTATTCAAAGGATACAAACATAGAGATTCAAAGGAGCCCATGCATCCTCATGTTTATAGCAGCAATGTCCACAACAACCAAAATACGGAAAAAGCCCAGATGTCCATTGACAAATAACACACGCGCGCGCACACACACACACACACACACACATACATGATGGGATATTACTTAGCCAACAAAAAGAAAGAAATCTAGCCATTTGCAACAACATGGATGGAACTAGAGGGTATTATCCTAAGCGAAATAAGTCAGAGAAAGACAAATATCCCATGATTTCACTCATGTGGAATTTAAAAAACGAAACATGAACATAGGAGAAGGGAAGGAAAATAAAATAAGATGGAAATAGATAGGGAGGCAAACCATAAGAGACTCTTACCAAACAAACTGAGGGTGGCTGGAGGGGAGGTGGGTGGGGGGATGGGTATTTAGATGATAGGCATTAAGGAAGGCACTTGATGCAATAAGCACTGGGTATTATAGACAACTGATGAATCACTATATTCTACCCCTGAAAACTAATACAATATATGTTAACTAAACTGAATTTAAATAAAAATTTTTTTTGAAAAGTAAATTATCAACAAAAAGGAAGCCTACTGAAAAGGAGAAATTATTTGCAAATCTTATATGTAATCAAGAGTTAATATCCAAAATATATTTTAAAAAACTCATACAACTCAACAGCAAAAACACAATCTCATTAAAAAATAGATTAAAAATCTAAAAACAAAATTTGAAGGACTCAGACATTTTTCCAAAGAGAACACACAGATAGCCAACAAGTACATGAAAAGGGGCTCAACATCACTAACCATCAGGGAAATGTAAATCAAAACCACAATGAGCTATCACCTTAAACCTGTGAGAATGAAGTAACAAGTGCTTCTTCTGAGAAGAAATAACAAGTGCTAGCAAAGATGCAGAGAAAAGGGTACCCTTGTGCACCATTGAAGGGACTGTAAATTGGTGCAGCCACTATGGAAAACAGCATGGAAGTTTCTCAAAAAATTAAAAATAGAAGTACATGTGATCCAGTATTCCACTTGTGGGTATTTATCTAGAGAAAATAAAAACATTAATTTGAAAAGATATATGTACCCCGACCATGTTCACTGCAGCATTATTTATAATAGCCAAGATATGAGAACAATTTAAGTGTCCATTGTTAATTGAATGAATAAATAAGATATGGCATATATTATATATATACATATATATATATACACACACACACACAAAATGGTATGCTACTCAGCTATTTTAAAAAATAAGAAGGACTTGCCATTTGTGATAACATGGATGGATCTTGAGGATATTATGCTAAGTGAAACAAGTAAGGCACAGAAAGACAAATACTATATGATGCCACTTATATGTGGAATCTAAAAAACAAAACAAAACAAAACAAAAAACCCAAGCTCATAATACAGAAAACAGACTGGAGGTTGTCAGAGTAGAAGTGGTAGGGTGGGCAAAAAATGTGAAGAGTGTGAAAAGGTATAAACTCCCAGCTATTAAATAAATAAATCATGGAGACATAATATACTGTAGGGTGACTATAGCTAATAATACAGTAACAAATATTTGGAAAGTTTCTAAGAAAGTAGATCTTAAAAGAGCTCACAACAAGAAAAAAAGTTTTTGTGACTGTTCAGTGACAGATGTTAACTAGACTTAATTTCATAAAGTCTATAAATATGGAATCATTATGTTATATACTAGGAACTAGCATAATATTATATGTCAATCATACTTCAATTTGAAAAAAGGAGGAAAACAGATACAATGTTCTTTTTCAACTTCTTACAGGGAGATACAAGAGAACCTTTGGCTCATCCCAAAATGGCCTTCCAAAATCTGGTACAACTGCATCACTGATACAATTTCATGAACACAGAACTCAAAATAGTAGCACAGCATACCTGTATCTTTCTTTGGAATAAGTGAATTGTGATTCTCCAGGGGGTGACCAAGTCGTTTCCAAGAAGTATTCTCTTTTTTCTTTAGGACAATCTCTATTTTTCCCACATTCTCAATAACTCGCACTAAAAAGAAGATAAGTTCCATTTGTATTCAATTAAAGTAAATCTAATACATTTTAAAATCAATCTCAAACAATACAAATGTTGTGATCTGATACGAATAACAGGGACCATTAGTAAGTTAAGACTTTGTATATATATACATCAAAATTGTTTATGCCTTAAATGATTTTAAATCCAGCTTATTTTATGATTCAAATTAACTTCTTTCAAACTACTTTATCAAAGGCCAAATTAATACGTATTGCTAGTTTTCATTCAAGCTTAAATACAGCCATGGCAAGTAATTCACACATAGCTTAAAAAAAAAAAAGAAGGGGGTTGACATATACAAATTATCACTGAGTGGACCTATAAAAGCAAATTTAATTTATAGTCTTAACATTTCTTAATTGGGACCTGATGGGTTCTTATGAATAATTCAGTAGCTCAATACTGAGCCAACTAAACAAAGAAAAAGCCTCATGAATCAATAAAGTACATATGAATCTTAATTTAAAACCTTTTAGGATATCTTAAGTTTTTACTAAGTTCAGAATATACAGGTATAGTAATAAAATACAGACTTTCCTATACTGGTTATATTTTATGAGTTGAATATTCTTTTGAAGACCTAAAAATGTATTTTAGTTTATCTTTAGAAATAATATGTTCTTCCTCAAGGTAAATACATAATTCAGCAGCAATTTAACAATACCTTTTTAAAATAGATTAGTCAAATACATTCATTTCAATGAGCATTTATTTGAAGCCTAACAAATATAGAAACATGGTCCTTGATTTTAATTGATAGAATTTACAGAGCTTGCTATGGTATATAGGAAAGAGAAGGCACAGTACCGGCATAAGGTATTCTGACAGTACTTTAAAATAAGATATGATATATATTTTCTTAAAGTATATACATTTACACATGTGTGCACATATCTCTATCTATATTATGAAATATTATTCAGCCTAAAAAAAAAAATCCTTCCACTTCCAACAACATGGATGACACTGAAGACACTACACTAAATGAAATAGGCCACACAGAAGACAAATACTGCATGGTATCACTTATATGTAGAATCTTTAAAGAAAGAAAAGTCATATACTCATTAAAAAGAGAGTAGAATGGTGGTTGCTGGGGTTGGGGTTAGGGGATGGGGAGATGATAAAAGGGTATAGAATTTCAGTTAAGGTCTGAGGATCTAATATATAACTATGGTGACTACAGTTGATACTATTGTATAATTACAGTATGCTAAGACAGTGGAACTTAAGTGTTCTCATACACAAAAAAGTAAATATGTGAGGTGATGGATGTGTTAACTCAATTGTGGGAATCTTTATACAATGTATACATCTATCAAACCATCATGCAATTAAATATATTACAATCTCATCAATTACACATCAATAGAGCTAAAAACAAACGACAAAAAAAGAAAGAAACCACCATTCTATGAATCTTCTATTATTAAACAGCTTTGTGAATTCCACACTATATTTGTATATGCAGAAATATTCATTATTTAATATCCTGTCAACATCACACATTTAAATATATACACCTAAGAAAAATTTGTCTGATCTAGTATATTTCTACATGTTGCATGTCAGGAGGAGGACAGAACTAAAGAAGGAAGGGAAAAAGGAAAGAATACAAGAATTTTCTTCTAAGGAAATAAAAAGCAAAGGGTAAAAGAATTAAAGGAATAAGGAGGAAAAAAAAAAACCCGGGAAACCAGTGGGAGAACATATTTATAAAAATTATGTGTATTTGTTTATATAGAAAATGTCACCTTTGTTTTGCAATATAAAAGTATACATAAGAAAAATAAGACAAATGCTTATTTTCTCTTTCCCTCTGTCTCTCTCTTCCTATGTATTTATATATACATGTGTATGTATACACACAATTATTTTTGGTAGCTTACCAGAAAAATCTTCTTGAATTTCATGGCTTAGCCCTAGGAAATAAAATATGCTTAGTTAATAGCCCTAGGAAATAAAAATATGTTTAGTTAAAATACAACTTCAATTCATACAGTCTTTGAATACCATGTAAGATCATCTAAACAAGTTCTTAAACATACGATTTCAAATCTCTCAGGATAAGTAAAACATATTCTGATAGCCAAAAGAAAGAAATTGTACACAACCAAAATCTCCAATTATTTAAATACAGATAAAGTTTTTCAACTTTTCAATTTCTCTCCCTATTAAAGAGCAAATACTCAATTGCCCACAAGAGGGTAACCCACACTAGTCTAAACCTACAAACCACAAAGCGAGCAGGGTTGGTAAGGATACAATACCTGAAGTGCTTATTCTCTAATGTGTGCACAAGTACAGATGTACATACAGACCAGGCTTGGGGCTCAGTTCTTCCTTTCTTATGGTTCTCTAAGGTTGAATATTCATTCAGTTATTGAAATAAAATTATTGAGTATCTATGTGTTACTTTCTAGGCATTATGGATACAACAGTTAATGAAAGAAAAAACATTGCCCTTATGGAAATTGCATTCCAGAAGTGGAAGATGTAAGAAATGTTTTTATAGACAGCCATTCTAAGCCACTTCATGGTTATCTGGAATTTACAATTCTGCATTATTTTAGTTCTTCCAATCCAGTATCAGCATCTACGAGTCATATCTTTAACTGTGGAATTTTTGTTTCTTTTGTATTGGGTGTTACATATTGTTAGGTACAATATGAACAAAATCAGTAATAAAGTATTTGAAAAATAATAAATGGTGACACAGAGGTTTGACTTAAAAAATCATGCAGTGCTAATGAGTAACCTATACTTTTCTAGATATCTGAGTGTTTGGTTAAAACTCTCCCCTAAAGGCAATATATATTAGTATTTTATTTTAAGATTTATTTATTTATTTATTTATTTATTTATTTATTTATTTGAGAGAGAGAGTGAGTATAAGCTGAGAGAGACAGAGGGAGAGGGAGAAGCAGACTCCCCACTGACCAGGGAGTCAGATCCCAGGACACTAAGATCATGACCTGAGCTGAAAGCAGACACTTAACCGACTGAGCCACCCAGGAGCCCCTATGCATTAGATCTTATGTGAAGAAAAAACAGGACAGGTTATTACTTCTAGAAGAAAAGTTTAAGGTTTCAGTTTGATTGATCTACTGAATGGAGAATATAGGAAAGAAAAAATACTGAAAACTCTGATCAAATTGAAGACAAAAAGTACTTCATCGATACAATAAAGCAGTGAATAGAATCCTGAGTCAGCTGATGTCCAGGGAATCAGTCTGTTTTGCAAAAGTAAATGATATGTTCTTAATATAAGAATGCCTGCTTAAAACACAATTTTCTTGTTATTGTTTTTATTGGTTTCATCTCTAACTTCTAACCAGAATAATATTACTTTCATTAGAGAAGAAAAGGGTGAAATTCTAGAGTAGTTTGGGTGAAAAGTAGATTAAGAATCTGGTAGACCTTACAGTTCATGCTGCTTTGGTGTAGCCTCTGACTTCTCACGACAGAACTGGCAAAAAAAACCCAGGCCAATGGAACTACCACTTAGTGATGGCTGCTCAGTAGGAGCATGTGGCAAGCCTCCAGAGATCTGTTTGTAGGTGTCAAGTAAAAGACACTTAACAAAGCCAAGGCAACAAATTATTTCATATTATTGATTTCAACTGCATTCAATTCTTTCAACTTGGGAAAGGTGAAGTCATGCTGCCTTTTGCGAGCACTATCATTAAGCATAAGGAAAAAAACGAAAAAAGATCATCAAAAATGACAAACCAAAATAATATCAGATAAAATATTATAGCTACCTAGACTGTAGACCAAGTTATTGCCAAACTTAAAAGAAACTGGAGTTATTTCCATTAATAAAGAGTAAAGTACTTACCAATATGTATAATGTATGAATAATCCTTGATAATTGTTTCTGCTCTAAAGGAATCATCTTGATGATCAACTATTACTGAATCTAAATTAATATCCTTAAACAGAAGGCAAAAAGAGAAAGATTAAAAAGTAAAATTTTCCCCAAATTTCTACAACTATACTTTTAAGATAATCAATGGATGTTCACATGGTACTTCTGTATAGTACCCACAAGATAAATAAAGGTTACTCCTGTTAAAGCACATACTGCAATTTTAATTATACATTTGTCTCTGCTTAATATCTACCTCACCCACTCATCTCTAAGCTCTAAATGTATGGGACTGTCTAGAATATTGCTTGGTATCTAGTAGGTGCTCAATAAATATTTGTTGAATAAATAATTTGGAAAAAATTTAGAATCAGACCAGCAGTCAAGATATGTTCATTCATTTTAATCTTTCTACTATTACACGATGCTGGACAAATTACACAACCTCTGACTTCAGCTTATAAGAAAAATTCACTAACAAATGTTTAGATATCTCTAATTTCTACAGAGCATCAGTGTAAGTTATTTTGGTACCTATCATTTATACCATATTGACCACATTATTCCACATAGCAATCTTCCCCCTTCCCTGTCATTCATCCTCTGTGCCTAACTGATATTACCAAAGGGAGTAGACCCCAACCTCCCTAGCTGTTCCCTCTTGGTTTTGGACTGTGTGATGAGGAAGCGTAACGAGAGGGAGTGCAAGTGGTTCAAGCAGTGCCTCTAGCCCTCTGGACTGTATCAGGCAGAGAGTCTGCTCATATCATGCTGCCACAGTCAGTGGAGCTTTCTTACTACAGAAGTGGCATACAGTCTCAGAAATTCCTAGCTGCCAGAACTTGTCTTTAAATCACATGATGCAAAAAAAAAAAAAAAAATTTTCACATGATGCCTCAAATGTGGGAACCTTGCCAATTGCTGAAAGATGTATTTGGAGATGTTGCAAGTTGCCTGTTATTTATCTGATCTCCCAGACAGACTATAAGCCCCATAAAAGCCAAGTATTTACCTATCTGGCTCATCATTAGGTCCCTGAATTTTCAAATAATGTTGCAAATAAAGTAGAAATTCAAGATACTTAATAAATTATCTCCTTAATTTTAGTTTCATGAGGGCATTTGAATCCCATTAGTGGTTTAAGCTTACTAAGTCACAGTGATCCATCCAGTCTCTACGGTCTCTCAAATCCCAATTTATGCATAGGAAATTAGTTCTTCCAATAAGGTTAACTGGGATTCTCACTTTTGTTATCCATGCTTAAAATATACACACAAAGTATATAAAATATTTCCTAGTTTAGCTTTTTTAAAGAGGCTATAGCATGGTTGTTAAGAGTATACACTCTGCAGTCAGCCTGTCTGGGTTCAAAATGCTAGATCTGCCACTTACTGTGTGACGCTGGGTAATTACTTAATCTTTCTGTTTTTCTCACCTATAAAACAGAGATAGCAAAAGGATCTACCCCACGAGTTTCTGTGAGTAAATAAGTTAGTAAAAGAAGAGTGCTTAGAATATAGCTAACATTATCGAGCATTTACTTTTTTTCTGATTTTACAGTTTACCTTCTGTTTAGTATATATGACAAGGGTGACTAAAGAGTCTGTCTGGAACCAGTCATAGCTGTAAAATATTAAAATAATGAATAATTACATCAGCAACCATGTACTAACATATATTAAATCATTAAATATAGGATTTAAAAATATATATGGTTTAAAATATATAATATGACAACATAAGTATATAATTTTAAATATATAGCTTAAAGTCTACAGTAAAAATATATTTCTCTAGGTAAACTTTTTTTCTAAATAATGGGGGGGTTACCATTATATAAGTGATAATTATTTCCGATTTTAAAATGCCTATACTAAAATGTATTCCAACTTGGATTAATACAAACAATACCCTTGACAAGATATTTTTAGAAAGGTTACAAATTCTACCAAAATCTTTTATAAGAGCAATAATATGGCATATTTTCTTAAGAAGCATGACAAAATCTATGTGCTTATTACCTTCACTTCTTCCTGTCACAAATGTTATTATTCAACATAGTAATTCATCAAGGTCTTTTAATGGTTCAACAGTAAAACCTAAGGTAAAACTAAGTCTTCTGTTCTGTAATAGCTGTTCATCAAACTGATATTGTTTTTGCACTTATTACATACATTAGGACACCCAAAGGTAAATCCTGAAGGTTTCCTTATGCTATTTTTTTTTAAAGATTTTATTTATTTATTCATGAGAGACGGAGAGAGAGAGAGGCAGAGACATAGGCAGAGGAGAAGCAGGCTCCATGCAGGGAGCCCGACGTGGGACTCTATTCCTGGTCTCCAGGATCATGCCCTGGGCCGAAGGCAGTGCTAAACCACTGAGCCACCCGGGCTGCCCTTTCCTTATGCTATTAAATTAACACTGTACATGAAATATTTTAATAAATTTAAAACATGTAGTAGGATGCTGCTGTTATATTACAGACTAGCAGTGGAGAGAAAGGTAGAAAAAGAAAAAAAATCACAAAGAGTACTTATTAACTCTGAAGACATTTGAAATGTTAACATTAACAAAAATACAAATGGATCAAATAATTTACTAAGACAGTGGCTATGCAATGCATTTTGAAGAACTTCCACTAAAAACTGATAAACAAAAAACACAAAAACAGAATATAGCAGTTGGTATGGTCATATGATGGAAAGCACACAAAAAATTCTTTTGCAGAATATTTAATGACATAGGAAACTGCTCATAGAATACACTGCAATGCCAGAATTATCAAAATAGAATAATATGGAAATAGGTGTTATATGAATCAAACTGGATGGAATAAACCAAATATTAAGTATATACCTAAAGCTGATAGATTACAACTGATTTTATGGCTTGTTTTGTATTTCACTGTATTTTTCAAGTTTTCTATCAGGAATGGATACTTTGTAATCAGAAAAAATATTTTTGAATAGTTTTTTAAAGCCAAAAATATTTTTGAAGGTTTGTTAAGTTTTAATTTTTTAAACACAAAGATTTAAACACAGAAGTCTTTAAATTGGATCAAACTTCAAATATACTAAAAATTCACATTGATAGAATAGCTCATTCTCCTATAATACCTGATAAATGGGACACTATAGTTTTTGTGTCAAAGAAGCATCATTAATATAGTAAGCAATAACTCAAAGTCAGAGCTATTTATTCTTTTTAATGTGTATTTTGGTAAAGAACTGATTAAGCTTTTAAAAAGTAAAACAAGAATGCATACCTTGGAGAACCAGGACCTTCTTTGGTAAGTGTATCTGTCACTTGGGTCTTGGGAAGCATGCCTTCACAAAGAAAAACAAAACAGCTATAGTTCTTCTAGATAGCATTTATCTTTTTTCTTTTTAGTAAACTTATTAAAATATCATAAAAGGACATACATAGATCAGATGTACTACATAATGAATTTTCATAAAGTAAAATATACTCTTGTAATCAGCACTCTTCTTATCCCCTCTTCCATTCACCACCCTCCCCCTAGGGTAACCATTATTCTACTTTTAATATCATTAGTTTTTGCCTGTATTTGGCTTTTATAGAAATGTAATCATAAGATATGTTTTCTTTTGGTCTGGCTTTTTTTTCATCCTGTATTACAGGCATTATGTCAAATAAGCATGATTGATAGTAAGCAATAAATCAAATCTGGGTTTTTGAGATTTTACCCATGCTGTTGAATCCAACAATAGTCTGTTCCTTTTTATTACTAAATATTACTATATTGTATAAATATACAAGAATTTATACATTTTTCTATTGATGGACATATGGGTTGTTTCCAGTTGCTATTAGACATTAATGGCACTGTTATAAATATTCTTGTTCTATGTACATGTGCATTCTTAAAGAATGTATATCCACATTTCTGGTAAGTTATTAGGGTGCGTGTATGTTCAATTTTGGTAGAAGGTGCTAAACACTTTTCCAAAATGGTTATACCAGTTTACTTTTTCCCAAAAGTGTCTGAGAGTTCCAGTTGCTCCACAACCTCACCAACAGGTGGTGTTCTGTATTTTTCCATCTGGGTCATCGTTGTGGACATGCATCAACATAGCATTTTAAAAGCCCACTAAAACTGGTTTTCAAATGAAAACTCAGACGTGGAAGAATTCTGGAGATTCTGTAAGCATTAAGTATTTCCCTCCCACAACAGGAGTGCATTGTTTGTATCTATAAAGTTTAGCTTGGAAAAAAGGAGGACTGTTGCTAAAAGACTTGAAAATCACTGTATCAATTATATTTCTATTCCTCAAACTGCAGGAAAACAAATTTTAGGAGTAGTCTCTGTTAAGTCTTAGAATTCTCACAATAGAAGTCACGTAATTAAAAAAGTCAGAGAGGGGAGGAACCTTTAGGATAGACAGGCTATTTTAGAGGTTTTCAGGATTCTTTCTGGCTGAGAAACTTCTGTTCAAAGCCAATTTAAGTGCAAGCACAGGATATCGAATAGCCATATTTTGGGGGTGAGGCTGATCATGAGCCCTGAGCTAGGGCCTTACTCAGTTTCCATCTCTCCCTATGTAACTTTACAGAACACAATTAGCTTTCAGATAAACAAAGGAAGTCTCAGAGATGTGATATAACAAAGCCAAAGTTATGAACTAACTAATGGTGAACCTAAAGAAGAATGCTTTACCAGAAAACTAAAAGTATAACAACAGGACTATAATAATTAAAATGTATTTTTGTCTAAAGTGACAAAAAATGAGAAAAGATAACCTTATTATATTATTTGAAAATCACTGGAAAGATATTTTACTAAGAGATTAATGTCATTTTGCTTTTGGAGGCCTTATAGATATATAAATAAAAAACAAATATATCACAACCTAACAATATGGATAAGAAAAAGCTATCAACAGGATTCACAGATTGTTAGTCAATTTTGATCTTATTAGGATCTGATTAGGACCAAGAAATCTGGATTTCAGGTGTTAGCACTGTGATGTTATAAAAACCACCATTTTTGTCTCCTCGAATCCAAACTAGTAAAGAAATCTGCCCCGCAATCTCATGAGAGAGCAGATGAAATAATTTCCACGTACTCAAAAAAAACTATACGGTATCATACAAATATAACTTTTTAAAACAGAATAATGTAATAGGCTGTGAAATGTGTCTCAATTTCAACATTTAGCAAGCAAAACAAAACAAAACATCTTATATATACTTCTAGAAAAGTTGAATCTATAGCAAATGTAGGTGGAATAAAATAATTAATTAAAGGTAGGTGGACTAAATGAACATTCTCCTCCCCCAAAAGTGCTGCTTGATGACTGATGTTAACTAGAAGGGATCAGGTCTCTAGTGGAATACCATAGTAGTTTATCTCATTCAGGATTTAAAATAGCTATTTGAATAATGACATTGCAGGCAGACATCACATCTGCAAATACACAGACTTACCACATAAACTTAAATTAGCCAAATATTAGAAGCAGGTAATAAATATAAATATACAATCTTATAGAATCCAAGATCATAATAGGTTACTATGCTGGCCAGATTACTGAAGAATAATCCATTCTTAAGATTAAGACTACCTTGAACTGAGGTAGTAGTTAAATGTAGTAGATTCAGAAGTGGGCAGTAAGAAAGTAAAGGTTCTAGAAGCCATCTGTGGTGGGAATGGTAATGTCCAGTCCATAAGTAATGAGTCTTTAAGTGAAGCTTGTATGCCTATCTCAAAAGAGTCAATCATCATGTGAAACCTAAGATCAGTCCTTCATTGAATGTAGTGCTAAGCTATCAGACAAAAAGCTTCTGGTATTAAATCATAAACTGCAATAAGTCAGTCTGTAATATAAACTATTTTCTCAAGTTAAAAAAGAAGAGGTAATCTGGCAATCTAGTTTGTAGCTGAATTTCTATAAAATTTTTTTGCAAATATGGAGAAAAAACCCATTTCTAAACATATCTTAATAAGATAGTTCAGAATAGCCCCCAGTGTTTCCTAAGAGTCAATACTGACCACTACATCATACTTATTTTGTTTTTTTTTGGAGTGGGAGCTAGGTAGGGGGTGATGGACATTGGCAGCCGTAATTCTGAGTCATACCAGATGGCTGAGCCAGAGTTGCTGAGCCTGGAAAAGCAGCTTAACAGGCTACTCAGCATCTGTGTGCAAACACCAGCATTGAGCTCCATGCCTGAGGATATGACTTGTTCAATCTTTACTTCTGTGAGTAGAATAACATCACTACAAATATTCAGGCCGCAGGCAGATGAACATATGTTCAGGGATGTTAGAGGAGGGATTACTTACTATAAGAGTTATGGCTAGAATAAGGAATCAATAAAGTTCTGCCAAATCCTCTAAATTTAGGCAAGTAAAGGCATCTTTGGATAAAAAAAAAAAATCTCAATGCTACCCCAAGTAACTCTGTAAAGCAATTTTGTATGGCAATGTAACTTTTGCGAATATGATCCATTTTTTACCATAAACATATATGACTTACCATTTAAGACTTTCTTTTCTTCATGATAGTCTGTATGGTAATTTTGAAAAAAAAGAAAAAAAAAAAAAGAGCCACGTAACTATACTATAACATCAAAGAGAGTATCAGTTAATATTATATTTGAAGATAACAGCCCTTTTTTGGAAGGGTTTTCTTTAAAGGTCTGAGTAGAAAAGGCTAATAAATAGATGGCCTATGTTTGAAATAAGAAAATTTCATCTCTGAAAATTACCAGACTATTTCTTCTCCTAGTATTCATCTCCCATTTCACTGATCTTTTTTTCTACTTCTTTGAACATCTTTCCCCTAATATCTTGGTTAATTTCTTTAGAAAGCATACAAAAACCCAAGTTTTGTCCAGGTTATCATATTCTAAAGTAGTCAAAAGTATCCATTATATGTAAGACATACATGTTAACAATCTAAAGAAAGACACCTTATTATCTATCTTAATCTATGTCAGTAAAATAATTATCGTTGCTCCAAATTTAAATGGCAAAATAATTAAAATATTAGACTTTCACTTGTATAGACAATGTAATACAATTAGTGTTACAAACCCAGGAAAATTTAACCGGTATTTTCTTTCAGGATGGCAGCCAAATCACAAATCTACATTGTATTTTGATCATCACAAGTGCTACACCATATGGTCAAAATAAAACCCTGAGCAAGTTAACAGAGTTAAAAAAAAAAAGAAAGAAAGAAAAAAAAAAAGAATGACAAGCCAACAAAATATACAGGTAGTAAACTGACATATCAATCATTAAGGTAACCTGTTTTAAGGAAAAAGAAACTAAACTACTTCAATGAAAGTTTTGAAATTTTTTACGTTCTAATTTTCAATCAACCAGAGATCCCATAATTACCTCCACCACTTCACCCAAGTATCATAAAATAGTCATGATTAAGGAGGCCAGATGACTATTCTTTTTATTCTCCTTATTTTACCAAAAAAAAAAATTCATAGCTGAAAGGAATCTTAACAACATACATAAATTACCATCTGATCCCCTCATTTAAGACTGAAAACCAAAATGAAATCCATAGCTCTTCAGCAACAAAGACTGGACTTCTCTCAAATTCAGCATCGTATTTCTTACTATGGCATTGCTAGTGCTAATACTTCCCGGAAAGACAAAAGACCTAAAAATCATCTAAATTCTACCTCCAAATGAGCTTACAAACCTTACAAACTTTTTAAGGGATCACCGATTGTCCCTGCTTGATTGTTCACTTTCATCAGTGGGTTTCATTTATCTTTCCTACTGCAGCTATGATTGTTTTATCTTAGAACAAACAACAAATTCATAGATATAAGTAAATTAAATCTATTTTCAGTGCACCATATAGTTGGCAGTTTGAAGAATCTCATCTATCAAGTCAAACAATTTGTTTTTATTTAAGAGGATCACAGATTTTAAAATATTGCCCCAGGTAATTTGTTTCCAGAGGAAAATGTACATTTATCTTATATGACTTGCTTTCTGCCTGATGTGAACTGATTGAACCTGTCAGAACTTTCTGGATCCTACTAAATCAGTAATTTTTTTCCTGAGTCTATTTTTTAATACAAAAAGTACCAGCAGGAAGAAATCTTCTATTAAATGATCTAAATTAGGGACGCCTGGGTGGCTCAGAGGTTGAGTGCATCTGCCTTTGGCCCAGGGCATGATCCCGAAGTACTGGGATGGAGTCCCACATTGGGCTCCCTGCATGGAGCCTGCTTCTCCCTCTGCCTATGTCTCTGCCTCTCTCTGTCTTTCAGGAATAAACAAATAAAAGCTTTTTTAAAAATGATCTAAATTATATTTAAAAACTCTACTAGTCTTTTGCAACTCTTCTAAAAAACTGAGACACAGAAATGAGACTATTTTGTATTATTAAGTATATTTACATCTGAATCATCTTAGTCACATGAGACTGACAAGAAATCGGATATTCTGTCTAGATAATTCATTTCATTATTTAGTTGCTCCATGGCCAAGAGAACTTGTATTTTCTCACAATGTTGGTTAAACTGCATTACTCTACTAAGAGTCTGTTTTCTGGAGAGATCAGAGTCATTGTGAAAGCCAGCACTGCAATTTATAGACTGTACTCTATTCCTTTTTGGTAAGAGGGTGGGTGAGAATTTTTAATTGTGACCCTAATCCAGTTTACCTCTGTTGAGTGGAGCCACGGAGGACTCCTCTAGGATAAAGAAAGAAAAATTGTTTTACCAGTATACTCATTCTTTTAATAAATATTTATTGATCATCATCTTAATAGAGATTTTGATATAAAACCATTTTGGTAAAATGTTAGGAAAATATGGATATAAATTGTTTGCTTACTGAATTACTAAAATTATCCACAAATTTGGAAAGATCCATAATGAAAGTAGTAACATGGTTACCTTTGTGTGTGTATGGAAGGGGGAAACAAGTAGATGGGAGACAGGTATTAACAGGGGCAGAAATTAACATTTCTCATACTTGAGTCATGTGAATGCATTACTTATTCAAATAAATTAAATAAACAGAATTAAAAATAAAATGTTGATACATTCTTTTAAATACATATGATAAATGCTTTAAAAGAGATAAGCAGAAGGTAAGGTATAGAGAAGCATAGAGGAGGGTATCTCTACTTGGAAGGAATTTGAAAGGACTCTATTGAGGAAGTAATATTTTAGCTATGTATTGAAAATATGTAGGCATTTGTCACAAGGCTCTGAAGAAAAGTATTCTAGGAAGAGAAATGCTAAGCATTTATAATTGAATGTTTTACATGTAGCTACATACCTCATCTTCTTACTTCAAAAACCCTTTGGATTTTGGGTTGGATAGCTTTGGGCTAGATAAATTCTCTGTTGTAGGAATCTATCTTGTGTATTGGGCTGGATTTGGGGCTGATTAATTCTTTGTTGAGGGGGTCTACCCTGTGCACTGTTAAGGGTATGCAATGGCATCACTGCCCTCTCCTCTAACCCACTAGAATGCAAGTAGCACCTAGTTTAGTTGTGACAACCAAAATGTCTTGACGTTGCTCCCTTGAGCAAAATCAATCTGTTAAGAATCATTGATACACACACACACACACACACACACACACATATGTGCAAAAGTAGGTAACTTTAATGAGGTGATTCTCTGCCTTACAACATGAAGCATCCATGGTTCTTTAAATAGCAGGATTCTCCAATTGAGTAACTATATCCCTTAAGTAAATATACATATAAACCTCAGTATCTTCACTTTCATTCTTATTTAAACATTTTTTGTAATTTTTTCTTTGTTTCAAGTTTTTATTGAAATTCCAGTTAGTTAAAAAAAGGGGGGGGGGGGAAATGGGAGGATGAAGGAGGGTGAAATTCTATTTAGTTAACATATAGTGTGTTCATCTTTTTTTTTTTTTTTAAGATTTTACTTATTTGAGAGAGAGAGACAGAGAGAAGAAGTAGGGCAGAGGGAGAAGCAGCATCTTAACTTTTCAAGTGAAGGTGTTAGAACACCTCTAAATCTCTTCCATCTCTAAGCAGTCTACACTGATCTATGGATCCAAGTGCTTTATAGTCAATAACTGCTTGAGTGAGTGGGTGTAAAAATGAAAAACATAAAGTATTAGAAACCATGATAAAGCAATGAGAAATTAAGAAGAAATATTTCTGACACTACCCTATGCCACTGGAAAATATGACCATTTTTAAAATATGACTTCCATTAAAATTTTTTTCCATTAAAATTTTTTAAAGTATACTTATGATCTAGAGCAGTGCTGCCCAAAAGAAATATAATGCAAGCCATAAGCATACTTTTAAATTTTCTATAACCACATTAACAAAATAAAATGGAACAGGTTAAATTAATTTTAATAATATATTTTTACTTAACATAATATATCTAGAACATTATCATTTCAACATGTAATCAATGTAAAATTTATGAGACATTTTACATTCTTTTTTTCAACTAAGTCTTAGAATGCAGTATTTTATACTTTTAACACATCTATATTTGGACAAGGCACATTCTAGCACTGGATAGCCATAGATGGTCTGTGCCTACAATAATGGCAACAGTGGATTAACATAGGGCAAAAAACAAGAACATTTTTTATCTTTGCCAGAGAATGAAGTGTTCCATCCACATAAATAAGTAATCAAGAACTGAAGCTTACCTTTACAAGCAAGTTTCTCCTTTTATTCATTATTGATACTTTTCTAAAGCACAATACGACCCATAATACTTTTTAAACAAAGGATTATTTTAAAAAATCACTGATTCTTTGCTTCATAAGGATCTACAAGTACTATGTTTTATATTCTGATGCAATTAGCTTCTCTGTTTTCTTCCTAGACATCCATGCATTTCACCACTGCTACACTACAAACCACCAGATAAACTAAAACCTATCCTTCCAGAACTGCCCAGCTGTAGATGCTCATAGAATGCCAATTCTGGATACCCCTGCTTTGGGGTCTGGCAGGCTACCTACCTAAAAGAGGGTACTAGGGATCTTATATTGAAGGAAGCCCATGCATAAAATTCCTCTTCAGCGTAGCCAGTCTCCCCATCTTCCTCCACAAATCCTCATATTGGCAATAGTCTCTCTCCACCTACTGTTCCCACTTCTCTGGTTTCACGGTCTATTCCTACTTCATCTGTTTTCATCCTCTGTTCCCAACTCATCTAGAAAGTTCTAAGTGTGGAGTGAACACATGCTCTGATTTGCCAGAGTCGCAGTTTATCCCCCATCATCCCAGCACAATTACTAACAGAGCCTCCCTGCATACTCAGAACTGCCTCAATCTGGACAACTACAACATTAACCCATTCTAGTAGTTTCTATTGATAAGGCCAGCTGAGTTCAATGATCAATCCGTGGCCAGAGATGAAAGGCACAAGTAGTACTTACGTTACAGTGGTATTTTGCCTTAATTATTGTGAATATTCCTTATTTCTGACACATCAGATCTTACTCTTTAGTTACTCTGCCCCTGTTTATATGCTCTACTCCTGCTGGTTAGCCTGCAGTTCAAACTGTATCTTGCTAGATCTTAAGTCTCTATGGTTAAAAAACAAACAACAACCAAAAAAACCCTGATCTCCTTACTTGCAATCAACACCTTGCCTACTAGTAAAATTCTTGTCTTTATTTCCTAATGCTTTGCAAGTTGTCTCATCACTACCTGCTGCTGGCTTTACCCTAGCAAGACACTGACACTCTTTATATATATAAACGCTTTATAATGAAACACAGATTCACAGCCCTAATCTCACAGGCCAAAGCAATAATAATGATAGTATTTTCTTTTTCACAGAAACAGAACGATCTTTCAGGTGAAACATGTTAGGGGTAAAAAGGCAAAAGGTTCAGGGCTCGTTTATACCTAGTAACTGTAGGGATATAAGAAGGAATAGGAAATGTAAGCAGTCTCAGGCCTGAAAGAGTGGAGGGGCAAAAGGTGCTCCCACAGAAGCAACCACTTCTACTATCTCTCTGCCATCTGTTGGCAACTTCTTAGTGCTAGATGGTCAGCAAACATAACTTCCCTGAGCCCTCCCAGTGATGTTAGGATGTTTCGTTCTTCAACCTTATTTTACTGCTGAGGAAAACTCAGATCTGTTAATTGATGCCAAAGAACATAACAGTTTATGAGTGGCAGAGATGTGATCTGAACCTATGTTGGCGTCTATGAAACTTGCACTCTTTCTGCAGATCCTCTGCTGCCTCAGTCATCAATAGCAGGGCTGGGAACAGGGTTAAAAAGGAAACTTAATAATTTACGAATATATAATATCTGACTCTGTATCTCATTCTGGGTGAGAAACATGTTTGCGCTCCCCTGAGCCAGGAGGAGGAGAAGGAGAAAGAATACTCATTATAGTTTATTTCTTTATGATTAGGATTTAATTAGAAAGCCTGTTTCCTCAATCCCTCAAACTCTCCTGATTTTGGTTTTGTAGTTGTTTTAGTTTTCTTCCTGGTCTCAACTACCTGTATTTCATCCTCACTGTAACTGAATGATTTTAGGTTGCCAGTTATTTTCTCTCAGCATTTCTAAGATACTGTTCTATGGTTTTCTGGCTTCTACTGTGGTTCAAGTAAATAAGCTGTAGCAGCTAATAAATTATATGAGTTAGCTGTCACTCCAGCAAGCACTGGTTTGTTGGTACATCTGTCTCTCTTGGCTGTTTCCGTATCTTCTCATTGTCTTTAGTGTTCTGCAGTTTTACTACAAAGAGTCTGTTGAAATCTAAGTTAAAAAAGGCACAGGAGTGTCACACATCACTGCCAGGTTAGCACCAGCACCACTCACCTTTCGGAATAGTAGGCTTAATGGCCATTCTGCCAACCAGGCATTCTTTCAGCATGGATTCATAATTGACCCAACGATGAACCTAGGATGGGATATAAATGACAAAAAAGAAACATGACTCACACTCCATGAGATGATCTCATTTTATTTGCAGCAAAACTAAACAATCTTACACTGCTCTGAAAAACTAAGAAGCAGATTCAATCAGCCAATAATGGAGTGACAGGGAGGCAGTATACATAGGGATTCTTTAGACAATGTTCTCTAAGTGTTGTCTATAGACCTCTGGAGGTTCCTAACACCCTTTCATATTTCCATGAGGTCTCCATTAGTTTCATAATAATATGAGATGCTTTTGCCGTTTCCACTGGTGTTGACACTTGCACTAATGTGGAAAAAGCAACAGTGGTTAAACTGCTTGCATGTTGGTATGAATCAAGGCAGCAGTTTCAATCTTTATATTCTTCACCATCACATATCCACAGGGGTGGGGTGGTGGGGTGGGGGACTGGCTTAAGAATATCCTTCCTGAAGGGGCGCCTGGGTGCTCAGTCAGTTGAGCATTTGACTCTTGATCTCAGCTCAGGTCTCGAGCTCGGGGTTGTGAGTTCAAGCCCCGCACTGGGCTCCACGCTGCATGTGGAGCCTATTAAAAAAAAAAAGAATAACTTTCATGAAGTAGAAGAAATTATCAAATTTTCTAAAATCTCAACGCTTGAGTATAGGTCTTGTTTACATTCTGTGTGACAAAATGAGACATTCTCAAAAACACTCCTGCTGCAAAGTAAGATGGTCACCTTAAGGAAACACACCTACACAATTACTTGATTTGCAAATTGAACTGAGCTTTTTTGTCTCAGAAGGCCATCTATGTGTAAACGAAAAAGACTGAAAAACAAACTGGTTATTCAGACTTGGATAACTGACAGACATTTGCTTGAAAATGAACAGACTGAGACTGTCACTTCAAGGAAAACAACTGACTGTATTTGTTGCCAAGCTCACCAGTGGGAATTAAATTTAAATATCCTCTGGAGGACGCTTTCTCAATATATATTAAAAACCTAAAAATACGCAGCTCTTTCACTAAGTAATTTGTGAATTCACCTAATATACACATATACACAAAAATGCAGGTACCAGGATATTCATCATAGGACTACTTATATTAGCAAAATACTGGAAATGACCTAGATGTCCAATTGTAGAAGACCAGTAAAGGAAAACTAATATACTATTCAACAAAATGATAGCTCATTAGTAAAATAACCAGGTCAAATAATACTGACATGAGAATCTTCATATATGCTCCTAAGTAAATAAATATATACTAAAGTAGCAAATCCATAATATATAATTATAAATGGGCACTCATTTGTTAATAAAAATTAAAATTCCTTTTACCAAATATTTATGGAACATCCAATGACATATAAAGCACTATCCCTGGGGCTATAGGAGTGGGTAGAATTTTAACAGATAAAGGAAGGAGAAAGATATTCAAGAAGGCAAAGGTAGGACATTTGTTAATCATGGAACTAGTGATTTGCTCAAAGCACTTCAGTTTGCTCAAAGCAAACTGCACATTGAGAATATTTGCCTTTAGACAGTCGTTTAAGGCCTCAAAGTCCACGCTAATGACTTTCAATTTATCCCACTGTTAATGATGCACATCTGAAGAGTTGTAGGACAAGGTGCTAAGATGACTGTCTTTTTTAAGCAATACTCATCTAGCTGTCATGTTATTTACATTGGTACTGAAGGCAAAGATATGAGGACAGTATTAAAATAGCAGGGTCAGAGAAGGTGATAATGACTTCATCTAAGGCAGCAGGAAGAAAGAAAAGGATGTAATGTTTAAAGACAGCATCACAGAATTTCATCAGTGACTGGTTATTGGTGCACAATGAGGAAGGCAAAGATTACTCAAGTGGCTTTGAGTTCCCATTACCAGAAACAGGAAACGGGAAATAAAAGGAAAGAAGATGAGTTGATATTATTTGAAAGCAAAATGAGTTGAAGTGCCAACGGGTAATCAAATTGCTCATTAGGCATTTGGAAATACAAAATAAGAGGTCAGAAGTGGAAGTAGAGACAGAAATTTGACAGTAAAAAGATTATTTAATATTCTTTGTACAACTCAAATACTAGCCCTGAATAAATTCTCAAATATTTAAAGATACAAGAAGCTTCACCACAGTTTCTAGAATATAAAGTTGTTTACTTCTGTGGTAAGTGAAAGTCTTAAACAAATATCACTGTTTCTGTTGAAGTCAAAGGAAATGCAGCAATCTGGTAATTAATGTACTGTTAAACTGCTGAAGAATTTAACAACATAGCAGTTCTTGTGATTTCTCCAAAACTTAAATAAGGTTTATTACTTAAATAAGGTCCCTGTACCTCACAACACTGAGGAATATAAAGACTAGATTTTACTGGATGAAACCTCTTTTTATGGAAGACTATACTCAGTATCAAGAGGTTACAGAACAGATATAAGAAGAAAGTATGTCAGATAATTTTTCATGCAAATGTTCCCAAACTTTTCTATTTAGCTTGCACTGCTGGACAATAACAAATACCAAATGACAACAGGAATTTGCCTTAAATCAGCAATAAGAACCTCCCAACGAAACTGCTATTATGACCAATGGCCAAACACAACTTTCCTCCAACCCAGAAAGAACATTAACAGCAAATGGGAATCTGCTATTTAAGCAGATGCACCTCAGTATCATTAAAATATAAAACAAACAGTATTTCTGGCAACCTGCTTAATAAGTAAATCCTAAAATGGATGAGAAGGTAGGAGGAACAGAAATCAAATTATATTTGATCAGAAGTCAACTCGGGGTGCCTGGGTGGCTCAGTCATTTTGAGCGTCCAACTCTTGGTTTCAGCTCAGGTCATGATCCCTGGGTAGTGAGATCAAGCCCCGTGTCAGGCTCCTTGTTCAGCAGGGAGTCAGCTTGAGAATACTCTCCCTCTGCCCCTCCACCTACTCATGTGCACTCTCTATCTCTCTCTCAAATAAATAATCTTTAAAAAAAGTCAACTCTAAAAATAACCCAATCTCACTCCAGTATCTCAAATGGTAAAACTCTAGTGCCATAACATGGATCGTCATCACTAAAATACAAAATAAAGCATATGTGAGACAAAGCCAAATTTCTATTCTTCTCAAGATTGTTGTTTCACAATAGTAGTAAACATACTCTATGTAACTTTTAAATAGCATAAGAGCTAATGTTTGGTTTTAGTAAATATATGGGGAAAGATGACTAATTTAAATATCTTTTGAAATATACATAAGCTCTGCTATCGCTCTAGGAAATAAAAATTTCTATTCATTAATCATCTAACTTTCTACATCATTTGCAGATTCAGCATAGCAAGACGGGCTGATTATTTAACACTCCCCAAAGGAGAAAAAACTAAGCGCAGAGAAGCTAAGTGTCTTGTTCTTTATTCTAATTGTTACTGCCTCCCATAAGTCAATCATCATAATTCTCAAAGATCAATCAAAAGTAAGTAAACAGATGCCAGCAGAGGAAACAGCAAGCACTTAAGAGTAGACGACCAGATACAGATTTGAAACCATCTCTAAATTATAACAAAATAATTAAAAGGCAAATTAAACAAACAGTTGTACTTATGAGCATCTTCCTACATTTCAAAATTCAAGCAACACATATGAAATTTGTGCAACTATTTTCTTTTTCTTCTACAACCATCATACTGCTAAATCTAAGAGAATTCTTCTACTGTAATACTATGATCACCTTCACCACCTTACCTGATCAAAGAGATCAGTACCGTCGGATCCTGCTGCTCTCATGAGTTCATCTTCTCCACCAGGATGATATTCCATATACGGGCTGACATTATAAACAAACCCTATATCAAAACAAGGGGAAATAATATCTTAAATGAACTTCTTAAGAGTTGTACAAACTATAAATATAAGTTTCAAAAAATCTTTTCACTTTTCAAATGTGTCCTACTTAACAAATCATTATTATTTCAAAGTATTTAGTACATACAGGGTATAAAACTTCACTATACTCTCAAGCTAACAAGTTAGCCTGCCAGTTTCATGGGTCCTGGGCAGAAAACATCAGACACAAAGGATAATTTAGTATTTACATCACTAGCAGTAGCAGTGGCTATAATATCAGCATTTGCTGGGTTCCCTGAAGACCTATGTGAAGAGGGCCAGACAGTACCTATGCCCTCAATGCACAGCATGAAGGGAGGGGAACTCTTAAGTTTAGGAAAGTTGAATCTTTTATAATGGGCAGTAAGGAGATGCACCCTTTGTTCTGGAGGGTGACATTACCTTTATTATACCAAACAGTAGGCAAGCCTGTCCATTACTCTAGAGGAAGTCAGGAGTTCTACTACCCAAGGTTGTTTACTATGCAAATATCCCTGAAAAGATTGTCCAGCACAAAGACAGCCAGTGTTTCTGCTTATAAGATGTGCAGATATCTGAAAAACCTATAGAGAATTGCCTCCTAAGACAAAGAAATAATGAAACACTCATTATTTCATCTCAGTGAACAATGGGCAAGCAGGGGTGACTGGGCCACTGAGGCATGCTCTGAGAAAGGAAGCATAATCCTTCTCTGCAGTTGTCCAAGGAACAAAGATTATGGTTTAGATCTTAATAATCCTTTTATCTTCCTCAAACATTTACTTTATCTGTTCATACATTTAAATGTATTTTTATTTTTTTTTTTAAAAAAGGGAACAACAAATGGAGGAAAATTTCTTAATGAACAGCCCTCCCAAGGAAATGAGTTGCTTTTTAATCCTTTACTTGAAAACTAGATGGTAGACAAATCCAGCCCTAAAGACACCTCAAGAGAACAAGGACAACTGGTTTTTCTTATATCCAGGACTATTCCCTCTTTATGTTATGACTCCCGTGAATTTAAATAACTTCAGGTAACTTAAAATATTCATTCTATATAATAATCTTTAGAAGAAAGAAGAGATTGGATTTCAGACCCAAAAAGGTACTGTCTTTTTTCCACAAGTTTAATTTTAGAGAATAACCAACCAGCTATATTTCTTTATAAAATGGCTTAAAAGCAATTTAGGCAACAGACAGAAGTAAATTCACAAAATCTCTCTTTCAGCAGTTCTCCAAATAAGTCTGAGAAAAAAAAATCCAAACAACTGGTGGAGTTCCCTCCTTTCTTCTTCCCTATCCACCTTCCCCACCAAATTTGGAAGGAAATTTTCCTATTGTTTAATGCTTAAAATCCACAGACCACAAATGCCAGAGGTAATGATTAGGATCAAAATTATTCTCAATGGGTGTGGGGTTTGTTTTTGTTTTTTGTTTTGTTTTGTTTGTTGTTTTAAGACAGAATGCCTTCCAAACAAAGGAATTCCAAACTTTCTCTGCAAGCAAACCTGGACTAGAGTTTCTCAAGAATATGAAACTTAAAATACACATAGAAGGTTCATGAACCTTCTATAATGGAATGTCATGTGTTTTAGCAACCAGTAGAAAGATAAACAGCTTTGCCAGCTATCCATAATCAGCATATAAAGCTTAAAACATCCCACAGGTGCTCTCCTTGACCTCACAACTCTTTTTTTTTTTAAAGATTTTATTTATTTATTCATAGAGACACAGAGAGAGAGAGATTGAGAGAGGCAGAGACACAGGCAGAGGGAGAAGCAGGCTCCATGCAGGGAGCCCGATGTGGGACGTGATCTCCAGTCCCCAGGATCACATCCCGGGCTGCAGGCGGTGCCAAACCGCTGCGCCCCCGGGGCTGCCCCCTCACAGCCCTTTTGATGGACCCTTATCCTCTCATATTCTCACTCCAGATTTGAACAGCTTCCATGCTCTTCAAATGGACAAAACTGGGAATACCAATAAAATCCCTCACTCTCAGGAACTGAGACTATTAATGTTTCAGTCCAAGAAATGTTAGATCCAACCACACTTGGCAGTGTTAGTAATTTTTTAATTATGAGATGTAAATCCAGCTCCCAAAATGCAACTGCTGTTTTTCTTTTTCTTCCTCTATCTTATCGCCTTTCTTTTTCCTTTTCGAAGGCATTTCCTAACAACTAAAACTTAACTGTAGCAAAAGAACATAAATGCAAAGAACCTAACTTTATGCTTTTCTTTCATGCTTGATTGTATTCTATTTGTACTATACCCAGGTTTTAGACAGCAGTCTCTCATGTCTAAGCCTCTAGCTTCCTATGGATTCTTACCACCTGGTTTTTAGAAACTAATTTTGCAACTTTCTAAATTTTGCAATGACACAATTAACTTCTTCCCACAGTTCTAGATGCTCTGCTCCAGTATGGCAGATCTATACAACTGACTGCCTGTTAAATATAAATAGATAGTATTTAGGAATCCACAGGCATAATCTCAATTTAATTCTAGGTTATTAATAAATTCTGCAAAATCTAAATCCTAACAATAACATTAAGAACAAAAATGGGCAGGAAGAGATTCATAAAACACCAATCCTGAATGTAGCAGAGGATTTTGGTGACAGCCCAACTGGTGCTTTTAGGTTATTTATATGGGTCACCTTCAGTTACACAGAGGGCTTTAGGGAGAATATCTACTGATCTATCAATCTATCCATCCACCCATCCACCCATCCATTCATCCATCCCCTCCTTTATACTGATATTTTTTGTTTTGTATTTTGTTTTATAAACTGTAACCCAGAGTAGATTGAAGGATTGACTGAGTACTGTTAAGAGCAAGTTAATTTCACAATAGACATACCAATCATAGTGTGGTACACCCTAAACTTACAAAGTGTTATATGTCCATTATATCTCAATGTAACTGAAAAAACTGATAAAAAAAGAACTTACTAAAATTAAGACACAACAGTTTTATTAGGAACACATACTCTAATGTTTAAATACATCACTTTTCAAATGCTCTAGCAACATTCAGAGGTGGGTTTTTTAGCTAAATTGTCCTAGCTGAGCTGCAGTGAAATTGAGAGCACACTTTCAGAACAACAGCCACACTGAGTTCTTTAGGCAATGTACTGGTAGTACCTGTTCTAATATTTTCATACTAAATTATCTCTCATGTGTTATATGTCTGGAACTCCAAGCTCTCAAATATGTTCTTAGAATAAAAATTACTCCCTTTAAAATGACCACTTAGTGCTTTGTATCATCAGAAATTACTGCCAATTCAATCACAGAAAGAGTCTTAAGACTTGGAGAACTCTAAAGGTAATGTTTAGTCTGATTTCCAATCCAATACAGGACTTACCTCTATAAGATCTACAAACAGATGATCATCTAGCATCTGCTTGAATAGTGCCAGTGTCTAGGAACTCACTGCTTATTTAAAGGCTTCGTTCAAGGATCATTATCATTTTTCTACCTAAAAACTAATGTTGCCATTTTACACAGAAAGAACTCTTCTCTATCTTGGTAAGTGCTGCCCCTAGTTTTTCACATATACGTTTTATATTTGTTGTAATTTAAACCCTAGCTACTACTGCTAAAGACTAAGGCATCTTATAACAAAATATTTAAGTTTGTTTGTAGAAACTTGAAAAACCCACAACAAAATGTGTAAAAGAAAAGAAAATATACCACTTGCCTAACCCAACTAACAAAGTTACTGTGATTGAGCAGTAAATGTCATCCTGAACTTCCTAGCAGCCATGGCTAAAAAAGAGACACTAATAACACTAGCTGCATTATCTGATTTTAAAAAGTATTAAAAAGAAACAAAGAGGACTCCTCAGTTCTTTAAAAAGGGGAAACCCCCTCTAAGCTTTTGATGTTGATATGATGAGTCCCTGTACAGGTCACTGACCATGTGACAGGTACTATGACTTACCAATATGCAGAAACATTCTTCAGGTAGTATTCCTAAGTTACCGCTAATGTACTTTCTGTCTCTTGAGACTTGCAAATTTGGGGCATTTCATATAAATGGAACATATAACACATGGTATTTTGTTTACCTTCTTTCACTTAGTATAATGTTTTCAAGGTTCATCCATGTTGCAGTATGTATCAATACTTCATTCCTTTATATGGCTGAATAATATTCCATATATGGACAGAGCATACTCTGTTTACCTGTTCATCAGTTCATTGACATTTAGCTTGTTTTCACTTTTGGGTTATTATGAATAATGCTGCCATGAACATTCATGTACCCATTTTTATGTAGACATATATTTTTATTTCTTTTTGAGTATATACATAGGCGTAAATCTGCTGGGTCATAATACAATTTATGTTTAACCTCTTGAGGAATTGCCAGAATGTTTTCTATTCTCAACAGCAATGTGTAAAGCTTCCAACTTCAGAGCACTCTTTTTAAGCCACCACTTCAACTTCCCATAGACAGAAAAAGCCTTTTGCCACCTACAGACCCCAAATCACTTATCTCAGATAACTGAACTCACAACTGGATTGCAGCAAGCTCCAACTCATTCTCAACCCCAGCTCTACATCAGACACACAAAGTTAGACTCAAGTAACATTTACACTTACTAATCTATCTCCCAGATAAGGTTCCTACAATTTTTCAGGTTAGGTAACCACAAGAGAACCATAATAATCCACTGATAAGGAGTGAACTACATCCTCATGGTTCAGGCCACACACCCACTGATAATTCCTCATTTTCTTTGCTCTATCTTATGTCAGAGAGTCTCAAAGCATGATCCAGGGCTTCCTAAGGGAGCTCAAAAGTCTTTTGGTGAGTGGCCCAAGGCCAAAACATTTTTGTAGTAATACTAAGATGTTATCCACCTTTTAAAAAATCTTTCACATGTGGTAAGATTAAATGCAGAAAGTGATAGAAAAATACAATTGTCACCTTAGCCACACTTTAAAGAGATTAGCGAAAATGTAAGATGATGCCACTTCTCTATATTTTGTTTTGGAAAAACAAAACTCTCTTGGAAAAGAGAGTTATTTTTCATAAAAATATCTATTATTTGTGATAACATACAATACATATAGTGAGTTTATTGTTTTTATTTTAAAGTGAATTTTTAAATGTTCTTTAAATATCTTTTTTTTTTAAGGTGGTTTAATTGGGGCGCCTGAGTGGCTTGGCTGGTTGACTGTCAGACTCTTGGTTTTGGCTCAGGTCATGATGGTAGGGTAGTGAGATCAAACCCCATGTCAGGCTCCGTGTTCAGTGTGGAGTCTGCTTAAGATCCTCTCCCTCTCCCCACTCACATTCTCTCTGTTTTTTTTTCTCTCTCTCTCTCTCTCAAATAAATAACCAAATAATTAAAATCTTGGGAAGAAAGAGCTGCCTCTTAAAATTTCATAATTTTCATTTCTGAAAGGTGAAAGCATCAATAGATATAACCATAAACAAAAACTCGTTAGAGGTCTTCAATAGTTTTTTTAAAAAGAGTAAAGAGATCTTAAAGCCAAAAACGTTTGAGAACTATTGCTATAAGTGAAAGTGGCATTTTTGTAATCAGATTTAAAAATAATTTTTGTTTAAAATTCAAACATAGATTTAACTCTAAAGTCCCACATTATATTCATTCAACAAAATTTTTTTTTCAAAAATTCATTTAATGCTTATCATGTACATGTCAAGTATTATACGACTACATTGCAGTATTACTATTTATTTCACTATTTGCCACTGTTCATTTTGTTTTAAAATAAATGAAGGAAAAGTAAAATAATTCACATAATAAATTAATTCCACATAATAAAATCATAGTATATTTCCCTGTATTCAAATACACAGATCCATTTTTGCAAGTACCATGACCAGTTTGCCATCTTGTGTTCAGTAAAGAAATAGCACATTATTTTAAGTCATTTATCTAGATCTATCAACTGCTAAGAGAGGGTATTAAAATATGCAACAATGACTTTGAATTTTTATTCTACATTCAATGCTATCAATGTTTGTTTCATGTATTTTGAAGCTTCGTTAAAGCATAAAGTCTTCATAATGAACTGACTTTTAACATGATGAAATGTCTTTACCTCTAGTAAGATTTATTTTTGTTTGGGTAGTATCTTTTATCTAATATTAATATAGTCCAACCTTATTATACTTACTGTCTAGATAATATACAGTTTCCTACACATATACTTTCAACCTATCTGTGTCTTTATATTTAAAGTACATTCTTTTACAGAGCACCTAAATAGACATTTCTACATTCTTCTTCATCCTTATCCTCAAATTTTCTTTTTCTTTTTATAAGTTTTATATCTTATAAGTTTTCTATCTATTCCTCTTTCCCTACTTCCTTTGAGGTTAACGAAGTATTTTTTATTTTTTTTTTATTTTTTTCGAAGTATTTTTTAGAATTTCATTATATCTATTGACTTTTTAGCTATTCCTCTTTGTATTATTTTTAAAGTGACTATTCTAGGAATACAATATATATCCTTAACTTTAACCAGTTTACTTAATATTGTACCCAACTAGATGTTAAATCGTAGAATACCTTAGGAGTTTGAGATTAAAAGCATTCTTTTGTCTCTTATGCTCCTAAAAAGTTTCTAAAATGACTGTAAAGGATAAATAACATTTTTAGTATATGTGCTGCCAAGTGAGCACATGTAAAGGATAAATAACACATAAAACCAAAAAGACACAGAAATCAGAGGAGATGACAGTAATAAAGTTTTGGAAGCCTGAAAGCCAAATGGATGACTGATAACATACTCAGCAGAATGAAAAAGGTGAAAATAAACCCTGTGTAAGTTGAGGAATCTATAAAAAGCCAATGTGTGCAACAGAACCCCCCACCTCCCAGAAAAAGTATAAGAGTCAGAGATTCCAGGTAGTTCTGAAGTTAGGGGGCAGGAAGGTCTCAAATTCAATGTAAGAAGAAATAGGAGCCTTAAATCCCCTCCTCTCTTCTTTCACAACCAAGCAACCCGCCCCTTCCCAACTCTGCAACACGTGTAGGGTTTTTCTCTACAGAGGATAAACCAGAGAAACCTTATATGGAAGGAAACACACTTGGGAGTGGTGGAGAGGTCTAAACTAAAAACCTAAAGTAGGAATTAACATATCAAAACATTAACATCCAGGGGACCTGGGTGACTCAGTGGTTGAGTGTCTGCTTTTGGCTCAGGTCTTGATCCTGGGGGTCCTGGGATAAAGTCCCACAACAGGCTCCCCATAGGGAGCCTGCTTCTCCCTTGGCCTATGTCTCTGACTCTCTGTCTCTCATGAAAAGATAAATAAAATCTAAAAAAAAAAAAAAAAAAAATTAAGATCCACCTCCTACCTACCACCATCCCAGCAGCTCCCATTTCCCAAATAACCTTCAGAACACTTATTTGCAGACGATGGGGGGATTCCAGCCCAAAGACTTATATACAGTCGGTTGAGGACACCTGCCAGTGCAGCCAACCAATGCAAAAAAAGAGTTCTGCCCACATGCATGGAGCTTCCATTTAGCTTTCTGGTCTATCACTCTCAAAATAAAAGGACAGACATTTGAAGAAAGGCTCTAAAATTAAGATTAGTATCTAAGCAACTTAAATTGTCAACCTCTGGTGCACAATTTTAAGAAGAAAAAGATGAAAAATGAGGCCAGTACTACATCACATAAACTAGAAAAGAGCCAGGTAAAAACTGTCCTGAATACAATTTAGAGCTTCTAACTCCACCAAACAATTTCTTCAATCATGCTGAGTCTAATTTACAAAAGAGCTAAGACAAACTGATCTGAATGGCTCAGTGTGCGTGGGAAAATTTAAATAGAATGTAATAAAGGTCTCTATGCACTTCAGAACATCAACAGGCATAATTATCAAAGATAATCCTATGGACATTAGTATTAGGAAAAACAGCCCTGACATTTAACTAGGAAATTGATTCAAAAGGAAATGGATTAGTAAAAGCATTAAAATTTTATCAACAGTCTCAGGAATCATTACTCTAAATGTTTTGAAAAAAATTCACAAACCTCTCTTAGGGAGAACAATGACCAAACATCATTAGCAATAGCCACAGTTACTATATACTTAAAGTGGATTTACAATTTGTCAATATTAAGCAAGACACCCTCTCTCTAAAAGATTAGTTTTCCATGGGATTATTTCCCTCTGTCTGCCTATGCCTTAGGTCTACCAGTGACCAGCATTTGACTGCCTTGCTATTAATTACTTGGGAGAAAAAAAAGTAAATATGTCTTTGTGCTTTGGATTATTTTCTTATTTTCCAAAACAAGTCAGCTACAAAGCTAAGCTATCATTAGTTAAGCGATACTAATGAACTTCAAAAGTAAAAAGTCGTATAAAAAATTTATTCCTACCCTTAACAAAAAGAAAAAGCCAGGGCCACCTGGGTGGCTCAGTCAGTTAAGCATCTGACTTCAGCTCAGGTCATGATCTCAGGGTCTTAGAATCGAGCCCAGTATTGGACCCTGCCTCAAGGCTCTGTAAACTCTGAAGTCAGTGGGAAGTCTGCTAGTCCCTTTCCCTCTGCCTGTCCTCCCACTTGTGCTCTCTCTGTTTCCCTCTCTCAAATAAATAAACGAAATCTTTAAAAAATAAAAAGAAATTAAAATGAAAAAAGAAAAAGCCAGACAATCCATAAAAACCACCAGTTTTTGAGCCCATCAGGGACTTGAAGTCATAAGGCAATCAATAATCTAAAATCCAGAATGAGAAGATCCTCTGAGGAGATGGGATACATGAATTGTTTCATCTTTGATAGAACATGGAAAAGAGACATTTACAAAACACCTGAAATTTTAACAAACTCTTAAGGGCCAAATGTGTACTCACGTCAATTTAGAACCCCGGAAGCCTTAGACACAGGATTCTGTACCCTCCCACAATTTTCTTTTTTACAGTTTTCTACCTCATGAGATGCTCATGAGAAGTACTATGAGCAGGGCAGAGCTGAGAAAGTAAAATTGCTGGTATTGGTGTGTAATGCCTGCTCCAAGATTTGAGGGTAGAGCAGGAGTACCAAGAAGTCTATGTATACTTTTGGACTACCCAAATATAAGGTGATTATCAGCTCCCAGTGGGGCAGAAGCAAGAAGTTCACCCATGCTTCAGACTGAACCCTCACCTGCAGCAAATGTTGTCCATTTGCTGGGAAGGTACAGTCAAGCCTCTCATCCTTGAGCCCCTGCACCGATACCAGGAAAATGTTAGCAGGGAAGGAAATACTCATCTTCCTTTCCTCTGGTCTGACACTAGGCAAATGCAAGATAAACACTGGGGGAGGGACAGAAAGCACATTCATGCCCAGACTCTGTGCTGATACAAAATAGATGTCTTCTAGCACTGGAAGGGAAGCAGGAAAATTGCTCAGGCTGTCCCTGTCTTCCTCCTCCCCTGCCAATACAAGGCAAAGCTCAGCTGGCAGGAGGGGAGGGGATGGGGAGAGGCAAAAACCAAGAAACCTGCCTACATTCTAGATCTTGCATGGAGTAGGTAGGAGGCAAAAGATAACCTCCACTGGGGAAGTGATACAAGCAGGGAAAAGGTTCAGCCCCTGGGGCTCAAGTGCACAGGACTTGCCTAAGACTGAGGCTCAAACAGGAAAAGGGTTGCAAAACCCTTCTGCCTTGACAAGTCTTGCACCAGGTAACACGCAAGAGCAGTCCACCATGGGGAGAGGGGAAGAGCACAGAAGGAAATCCTGCACAGATACCTAGGCAAGCTGTCAGCTCAGAATAGAATAGAAACAAGGAGAAAATCCTCCAACACTGCAGGCTTCGCTCTAAAACCAAGTGAGCAGCAACCCACTGCTGGAAGAATTTGAAGTCTGTGGTATACTGATAATAACAATAGCAACAATAAACCTCAAAACCAGCTCAACTACTACCCAGACTGACTCAATCAGACTGTCTGCCAAAAAAAGTGTACTCATTTCTAAGCATAAATATCTTAGGTTCTACTGTTCACCTTATGCAATGTGTAACATTTGATGAAACATTACAAGTCACACTGAGAAAAAAAAGACAAAAGAACCTGCTGTCAAGAGAGAAAAACAGTAACACAACCAGACTTAAGATGATGCATATACTAGGACTATTACACAGGGACATAAAAATTACTATAATTAATATCTTTTTAAAAATCTAGTAGAAAATGTGGATGATATTTAACAGAAAGGAAATTTCATTAGAGACAGAAACCATAAAAAGAAGCTTAATGGAAATACTACTACATTTTAAAATGGGACTCAAAAATGAATAATGGACCATGAATCTATATATAAAAGTTATCCAGAAATAATAGTTTCAAACTGATTAAGGAACTCCAGAGGCCAATAATCTGGAAACATCAAATATCATGTTTCTGAACTGGTTACTATTTTGTGAAATAATTAAAACCATACTGTGGTTTAAAACTCCTACAACTATAATAAATAAATAAAAATAAAAGATAAAAGATAAAAAAATAAAGCTCCTACAACTATTGGGACACCTGGGTGGCTCAGTGGTTGAGTGTCTACGCCTTCAGCTCAGGGCATGATCCCAGGGTCCTGGGATGGAGTCCCACATCGGGCTCCCCACAAGGAGCCCTTCTTCTCCCACTGTCTATGTCTCTGCCTCTCTCTCCATGTCTCTCATGAATAAATAAATAAAATCTTAAAAAAAAAAACCCAACCTCTACACCTATCAAAATATATATACAATTCAAGGTACATTTACTATAAACACTAATCAGGAACCATGCCCTGTGCTAGAAGCTAGGGGTAGGGAGAGAAACAGTATACTAATATTCCCGAATTAAATTTAAATAGGAAGAATACTAAAAATAGTCAAAAAATGTTACAAATGTTCTAACAGAAGTCCAAGACCAAGGGCTAAGGAAGCAAGCCCAGCGAAAGAAACACAGTCTGAGAGGGCCAAAGTCACATGTTGATGAAAGGAAGAAACTGTTGGCAGAAAGAAAGGACAGAATTGAAGGGTATTAAGCAGTGCTGGACAGGCTACTGTCCACGGTCATGAGGCTGGAGAGGACTGATGAGAACACACAGAGACGACTATAGGGAAGAAAATGTCTTACAGACAGTGGTATCTTTGAAAAGAATGTGTCTTTCCAATACCAAACAAGAGAAGAAAGAAGAAGACACATATCACTAACTTCAAGCACCTTCTATTCAGGTAAACACCGACATGTGTGCACATGACCTCTGTCTCTCACACCGCCACACCCCCCAAACTTTGCACATGCTTCTTCTGGAGCCTGGAGTGCAGTTCCCATTCTTCTTCGTCTAGTTAACTCTCCTTTAGGTTTCAGATCTCAGGTCAATCTTCTGCAGGCAACTCAGCACAGCGTACCTCTCCTTCACAATATTATTTATCAGACTTGATTAATGCTTTTGTGTTCTCCACCGGATTGTAAATTCCCTAAGATCAAAAGTCATCTCTGTTTTATATTTCCAGGTTATCCCTAGAACCTGGTAGAGTGCAGGACAAGAAATATTGATTAAATGAATAAACCAGGATAGAGGAGTTCAAGCCTATCTTCTCTATTTCTTATGAATGACAACTACACACAGGTACCAAAAAAAGCAAAAGCTATGTTTCATTAAATTACCAGAGATAAAAACTGTCTCAGGGATATCCTATATGATTGTTAATTAACACAAAAAGGAAAGGAACTACAAATAATAGGCACCCCATGGTAATTCCTTAATGAATTAATTTATATATGGCACTCAAAGTGAATTACACACAAATGCTAAACTGGGATTCAATCTAGAGTTGAATATAATAAAACAGGAGGCAGTATACTGTAATAGTTTAAGCATAAAAGCTTAGAATCAGGTAGTTCAGATATTCACCAAAAATATAACAAGATAACTCCAAATTATCTCCATAAATACATTGATGCCAACGCTGCAGGAAAATGAGTCTTAAATTAGCGACCTTCCTAACTATGATAGTAGAAATTAATGAGATAGAAAATGGACAAGCAGGAAAGAAAATAAAAGTGAAAAAATTAGTAAAGTTAATAAAATTCTAGTAAGACTGATCAAGAAAAAAGAGAGAAGCCAAAAATTAGCAATATCTGGACTACAATGGGTACCTCACTATAGAACCTAAAGACATTCCTAAGGGAATGTTGTAAACTACGTTATGTCAATATGGTCAATAACTGAGATTAAAGTTAACAAATTCACTGAACAAACATAATTTAGAAAAGTTGACATAAAAACAAAAGAGAATTTGAATAGCCCTCCATTGTTTTGAAAAATTGAATTTATAATTTAAAAAATTCCCAAAGAAAATTTCAAAATGTTGGCTGAAGTTTATAAACCACTGGGTCAACCAAACAAAACCCCTGTGGGTTACAGATGACGCCCCGAGGCCACCAGGTTTTTTTGCTCTATTGAATTTTTAGTGAATGAAAGGAAGGTACAGACCGAAGAAAACTTAAAAACAAAAACAAGGAGAAGACTGACCATTCAGGAGATAAAGACAGAGTAAAAGTAAAAGAAAAGCAAATCATCTTGGATGTCAGAAGGATAGAACAGATAAAATCAACAAGGATGAGATTATCTGTATTTAATAGTAAGAAAAAGGCAATAGGAAAACCTATGGATCAAATTAGAAAATAAGGGGAAATGTAGCTGTAAAAAAAAATGTTGATTTGTATTTCCTAAACAAGCAAGTGATAGCAGAAGAGAGGTGCTCAGAAATCCACAGTCAAGAATTAATGAGGACAGGAGCACCTAGGTGGCTCAGTGGTTGAGTGTCTGCCTTCAGCTCAGGTCATGATCCCGGCGTCCTGGGGTTGAGTCCTGCATCAGGCTCCCCACAAGGAGCCTGCCTCTCTCTCATCTCTGTGCCTCTCATGAATAAATAAATAAAATCTTTGGGGGAAAAAGAAAGAATTAATGAGGACAGTAGACCATGTACAGGAGAGCTGAGCTACCTATAACAACAGTATATCATTGTTCAGATACACTCTGCATAACTGTGATAATACATTCCATTATAAATTAAAAAGTTAGCTCCCAATTTGAAAAGCTGTTCTTAGAGGAAAAAAGTTTCTCTGCTAGAGGCAAATAGTACTGAAGTTTCTCAAAATAAAAGTGAGGCAAGGAGGTAAGGAAACCTAAAACAAAGAGCCTCTTGGAAAAATCAGCTCTGTTCTTGGTGGATTTGAATCTAACCCAAAAAGTATATACAACTCACTTTATTTCTCGAGTATAAATAAAAAACAGCCTAGTCAATTCTCCATTTTCTCAGCAGTCATGTTCTACAAAGTCACTGTGAACACCAAATTAGCAGATACTGAACCATTGCTCCTAGGGGAAAGGGTAGCATGTGGTTTCTGCAAGCCTCTGATTACATTTTTGTCAAACCGCACATAACCACGGTGCTTAAGGTGTGTTTCTGTTTAAAGACACCATATTCAATAGGTAGTGCTGCTTCATGAGTATTTAATTCACAGCCAACAGCACTGCACTGATGCCAGAACAAAGTTTATCTAACATAAATATTTTCTCTGTAGCCACATCACAGCCTTCAGCACTGTCCTTGAGGGCCACTTTAAACCAAAATCACCAACAAAAAGCACAAGATAAGAAAAACTTGGCACTAAATAGACCTCAAAGAAGACACATCTTTACAGTATGAGAGCAGAAAGACGAAGGCAGAGCATCGCTTTGTTCAACCTCATGTAGGAATGTGTGCTTGGGCCAAACAAATTTTTCTCTGCCCTATGCATGTCTGTAAATAACTATGAAAGCACTGTATTGATTTTTGGGGTTACAAAGCAATTTTAGTGAGTAGGCAAATTTGTAAATTTGGAATTCATGAATAATGAGGATTGACTGTATACACAAAAATTTATAGTACCATCCTACAAAGTAAATTTTAAAAAGGTTTACTGTAAATGTATCTAGAAATCTAGGAATTTGGATTAGAAATATAATAGGACTAAATGCTACTTCTCGGAATCAATTTGCCAAGATTTTCTTTTCTTTCTTCCTTTCTTTCTCTTTTTTTTCTTCCTTTTTTTTTTTTTTTTTTTTTTTTTTTGAGAGGGAGAGAGAGGAGAGAGAGCACATGCAATGAGGAGAAAGGGTAGCAGAGAAAATCCCCCAGCAGGCTCCATACCCAGCATGAAGCTGAGGCAGGGCTTGATCCTAGGACCCTGAGATTATGACCTGAGCCAAAATCCAGAGCCAATACTCAACCGACTGAGCCACCCAGGCGCACCAAACTATTCTAAACAGTAATGAAACATGAAAAATAAGGTCCCATTTGAAGTCACTTTTACAGTGATCTTAAGCAGGCCTCTTCAATTTACTAGTACATCAGCATTAGGAGAAATCAAAGCATGTTTATTTCTAAGTTATAAATGAAATCCATTAAATCCCTTATGAGCAACTTAATCTGCTAAATTATTTTTAAGATTTTATTTATTTACTTATTTGAGAGGGAAAAGAGAAAGGGTGCACACATGTGCATGTACAAGTGGAGGGAGAGGGAGAAAGAGAATCTCCAGCACACTCCCTGCTGAGCACAGAGCCAAACTTGGCACTCAACCTCATGACCCTGCAATCATGATCTGAGCCAAAACCAAGAGTCAGAGGCTTATCCAACTGAGCTACCCAGGTATCCCAAATTTGATCAATTTTTAACAGAGCAGCCAATCTACTGATAGTAATCAACTTTTTCTAAATACCATTCATTCAAATAACTGTTAGTATCAGACTAACATTCCCGTCTGAGATCAAAGGCTGTATATCTTGATGCCAAAAAATGATTTTCCAATTTAATATATCATTACCCATACGGACTACATCCTACAATAAATACAGGGGAGAAACAATGTCTGATTTAGGCTCTACAGAGCTCTCACAGATGAGTGATTTAGATGTTTGCTCAAAGTTTCGCATGTTTGTAAATCATCTTTAGTTTTCAAGAAAGAACAGCAATAACGGAGAAAACTATAAAATTCTACATCAATGGTAAATTCAACAAGATTTTTGAAAAGGCATTATCTCTCCTATCCATTCCCTCAACATTCCAATTACCTCCTACTGCATTACAGTAATTAAATACTTAACAGAAAATGGTGATTATTAAGTGAACAAATTGGAACCTCCATATACTGCCTTACAGATCATTCTAAGCCAGTGCTCACAATTTAGTTTATGTCTTACAGTCTGCTGCCAGCCAATTGTTCTTTCCACACCATCATTTTCAGGAATGTGACTAGACTCAACATACTTGAACATGTGGATAAACACTAATATATATTCAAAAAAAGAAAATAAAAAGCAAATAATGTCTATGATAGTAGCCATAAAAACCCACACCAAAGTGTATATTTTCTAGGTTTCTTAAAAAGATTGTGTCTATCTTAACCCAATCAGCTGAAATTTCAACAGACCTAAAACTGGGGCAACTGTTAGACAAATGAAGAATTTAGTATTTTATCAAGAGGGAAAAATGATACCATGATACCATGTTTCGCTGTGGTACAGCTTTGCTAAAAAATTAAGCCTAAACTATCTCTGACCTTGGAAGCTAAATTTGGCATCTTTCCCCTTTTAAGAAGCTATCATTTGTATTTTTAATTAGAGCAACTAATAAGAAAAAGACAGTAACATGTAATCACATGCTTACTTTAAATTACGACTGTCTTAGAAATTACCAGTGTTCTGTTTGTCTTACATTCAACCTACTTTCCATTGTCTTGGTTCCTCCAATACCACCTGAACTTCTCTAAGGAGCTATAGGCTTTTTGTCCCATTTAATTCATTACACCTACCACTAAACTGATGTTTCCAAGGCATATTCTAATCACACTGTCCCCATATTCATAACCTCCTAGAGCTCATACTGTCATCTAAATTAAGGACATATTTCTGAGCCTAGCTTTCAAGGTCCTTTACAATCTGACCTAGCATACCTTTCTAGTCTTCTTTATAACTCTCTAATAGTTAACCTAAATTCCAGAATATATCTCAAGCCTTTCTGCTTCCATAGGTTAGGCTTTTCCCTCCACTTTGATGTACTCCCTCCTTATTTTCTGATCAAAACCTGTCCACAACTGCCAGGCTTATTATTAATAGAGTAGAACACATTCTCCAACAGACACTTTAAACAAATTTATCCTTAAATCAATCATCTTACCAGAAAAGGTGCCATACATTAAATCCTTATAGGAGATACATAACCGGGAGCAGGATACATCGAACATAGCACACCTAGTCCCTTATACCCATCAATACACCAAATGAATAATAAACTATGACTGTCTTATATTAATGCTTTATTTATCTAACATCACTAAGATACTGAGGGTTCACATAAGTGAGTTTTCTGAAGAAGTGGCTTCCTACTATACAGAAACAGAATTCGTGTGTCTACAGCCTGGACCAGCTGAGATATTCTCCTGGGACACTGACCGCCACTTTACCCAGTCTAGCAGAAAACACTCACGTAGAGGATGGCAGTCATTTTCTACCAGGTACTTACATCTTGTAAAACAGGTGGGCAGCATAGAGAGAGCACAAGGAAGGCATTAAAAACCTGTAAAATGGCAAAAGAAGGGGCGCCAGGGTGGCTCAGTCAGTTAAGTGGCCTACTCTTGATTTCAGCTCAGGTCATGATCTCAGAGTCATGAGATGGAGCCCTGTGTCAAGCTCCATGCTCAGTAAGGAGCCTGTTTCTCTCCCTTTCCCCCTGCCCTGCCTCCCTCTCACATGTGTGCACACTCTCGCGCTCAGATAAATAAAGAAATCCTTTTTAAAAAATGTTTAAATGAATACAATAAAATGCCAAAAAGAGTTTTCTGCATCTAGCAGAATCCTCATTCCAGGTTGTGGGTACACAGTTGTATTTCCCTGAGAAACTTTGGGGAGTTGAACAACTGTTCTTCTGTCTTAGAACAAGCTATGCCATCACCGGCTGGAAGAGTCCACTCCTTTGCCACTGAAAAAAATTTCAGTGTTCTACTTGTGTCTCTTATGGGTTGAATGGCATACCCTCAAATTCATATGTTGAACTTCTACCCACCAGTAAACCAGAACACCACCTTATTTGGATATGGGGTCAATGCACATATAATTAGATGAGGCCATTCTAGAGTAGGGTAGGGTCTTAATCCAATATGCCTGGTGGTATCCTTGTAAAAATAGGAAATTTGGACACAGACATGTACACAGGGAGGATGCAATTGAAGCTTAAGGCAGACTGGGGTAATGCTTCTACAAGCCAAGCAACTTCAAAGATGGGCAGCAAACCAGCAGAAGCCAGGTGAGAGACACAGACGGATTTCTCTTTCATAGCCTTGTGAAAAAGACAACTTGATCTCAGACTTGAACCTCCAGAACAGTGAGACAATAATTTTCTATGGTTTAAGCCATCTAGTTTGTGCTATTTTGTTTCAGCATCCCTAGCAAACTAATAGTATCTACTGGTGTCTTTGCATTTATCACATCACCAAACTATACCATGACAACCACACACCTCTTTAAGTAACAAAACTTCTTACAAATGTTAAGCACATTCATTCAACACATATTGATGATCTCTATGTGCCAGGCACCAAGGACAGAGCAGTATGACTAACATGGCATGGTCTCTTCCCTCATACAGATTACAGTGTAATCAGGACAAAGGACAACATCCCACAATTTTACAATGATAAAATTACAATTGTATAATGGCAATGAATGACCAACCCTTTAAACTGAAAATAGTGGGTATACCTAACAATGTCTGGATGACTCAATGACATCGCTATGGAAGCCAACTGTACATTTCCATGTTCTTTGTTGCTTTTGTTCCCATCTGAGATGTGAGGTTGTTGATTACCATGAGGTCTGCCTTCACCAACTACTCTCCTATATCTCTCTACTCACTCTCCAACCCACTCATTTAATTTAATTAATTTAATTAATATTGCTATGAAATTTACATTAAAATAATAAAAATTGCTTCATGTGAGAACTTAACGATTTGGCCTAAACACAGATCTTCTGATTTACTTGTGATGCTCACAGACATTTTTTCTGGCAAAACACTTTCTCCCATTCACAAAGACTGTTATCAGGCACCAAGGTGGGCCATTACTATATGTAAACTGGAGTGTTCCTGAATAATTGCCTGGCAAATGCTTGTTTTCTTTCAAAGGAACTACAGTGCAGGTATGGTACGTAAACAGTTACCTAAGAAAGAAATACTGTCCAAATTCAGAATTATATACTTTGTAGCCCAGTGTAAGGCATATTTTGTTATCTAATTGTGAATCGTATCACCAAATAATATGATCATGAGGTCACAGCATTACAACTTGTTGCTGTACCTAATAAATACCACGTACCTCTAATGCATATCCAACAATCGTCTTTTGTGTTGTGTCTTTTAAGTTCTTCCTCAGTTACTTCAATTAACCTGCCTTTTAATCCTGTTAGATCCTTCCCACTTTTGGTGAGGCGAATCCAATCCATAAGACTTCTGCCCTGTTTTAGGGGGACCTAAGAAAGGAAAAGGAAAGAACTCAATGTGGCTTCTTGAAGTCAGCTGCTTTCCCCACTCCTACCGCTGCTTCTCTGAAGGCTGCTTCATTCTCTTATTCTCATTCAAAAAGATAAGAAAATTCAAATCCGACAATTCTACATTTTGTTTTGTTTTGTTTTACAGATTTAGGTGGTTGTCAAAATCATCTCCATTGTATCAGAATTATAAATAGAACAATATAAACTATCTGGACTATGAGGTAGGGCTTAGAAATGGTGTCATGCAAATGTTCATCATAATGGTATCTAACAAAACAAGAAAAAAGAACAAGAACAAGAACAAAGCACTGAACCTGGAGTGAGAAAACAAGTTTTGGTCCTGGCTCCACTCTGTCACACATGTTGGAGTTACTTAGCAACTTGGACCAAAATTTCTTTACCTCAAAAGTCACAAGAGATTTAATAGAAGAAAATATAAATGGCCAGCTAAAGTTGATTTTCTGGATTGTCAATATACACAGGACATTAGAAAATCATAAGGCAGCAATCTGTTTTCTAAGAATTCACTAAGAAACAAAAGTTATCAAATAACGGAGGAAAAAAAAAAAAAAAACTGTAACACTCGAAGGAAGGTTTGGCAAACTGGCCCGTGCCTGTTTGTCTATCACCCTGGAGTTCAGAATCATTTTCACAAGTGGAGTGGTGGTAGTGAAGAGACTCAGTAGTCATGGGGCCCTCAGAGCCTAAAATATTTATTATCTGGCCCCTTACAGAAAAGTTTACCTATCCCTGAACAGAAGATTTAGTAAAGGATGTTTGATTTTGATAGCTTTTTCTTTTCCTTTTTTTTAAGATTTTATTTATTTATTCATGAGAGACACAGAGAGAGAGAGAGGCAGAGACATAGGCAGAAGGAGACCCAGGCTCCCTGCAAGGAGCCTGATGCGGGACTTGATCTCAGACCCCAGGATCATGCCCTGAGTCGAAGGCTGATGCTCAACCGCTGAGCCACTCAGGAGTCCCAACTTTTTGTTTTTTCAAAATATGCTTTAAATAATATGCTTTTGGATGAGAGATATTACTAATATTTTAACAGTTAAGAACAGTTAAGATAACCTTTCAAAGATGGAATTGAGCTACTGTCTAAACTTATAAGCAGTTTGTAACATAGTACCAGAGGAATATTTAATGTAAAAGAAGGCATGTTCAAAGAAGTCTATTGCTACAGACTGAATGTTAGTGCCCCTCCAAAATTCATGTTGAAATCCTAACCTCCAGGGACATCTGGGTGGCTCAGTGGTTGAGCATCTGCCTTCGGCTCAGGGCATGATCCCGGGGGTCCTGGGATCCAGTCCCACCATCAGGCTCCCTATAGGGAGCCTGCTCTTCCCTCTGCCTATGTCTCTGCTTCTCTCTGTGTGTTTCTCATGAATAAATAAATAAAGTCTTAAAAAAAAAAAAAGAAAAAGAAAAATCTTAGCCTCCAGTGTGATGGTATTAGGAAGTAAGGTCTTTGATTGGTGATTAAATCATAAAGGCAGCACCTTCACGAATGCTACTAATGCCCTTATTAAAAACACCTCAAAGAGTTCCCTCATCCGTTCTGCCATGTGAGGATGTGGGGAAAATATGGCTATGAACCAGGAATCAGGCCTTCATCAGATACCAAACTCACTGGTGCATTGATCTTAGGATTCCCAGCCTCCAGAACTGTGAGAAATAAATTGCTGCTGTGTATAAGCTAGCTTATCAAGCTTATGGTCCTCTGTTAGACTGAATAGACTAAGATATTTATATACCTCACTTTCTGGAATCTCATCTATCGTAGGTATTCATTTATCCCCTAAATAACCTAGTTAATAGGTGTGTGTTAACATTGCAATTTCACATTCCTTCCTACCAATCACATCATCCCATTCTTACCATCCCTGAAACTCTCTAGGTCGCCTGATCTCAATAAATGAAGTAAAATATGAGAATATGATCTTTCCCATCTCAAACCAAAGTCACTCACCTCTCTTGTCTACGTGGATTCCATAATCCACTGGATATTTACACATAGTCTTCCAAAACTGTAAATCTAATCATGGGCCCTTCCTCCTTCAGTGGCTCCCCATACTACCATATAATAATATCTCTAAATTCCCTAGAGTGATTTACCAGGCCCTTTGTATCAATCACTGTTTACCTCACTAGCTCTGAGTCTTAATTTTTGCTCTTTCCTATTACATGCTTTAGCCAAACAGGAACTGATTCCTTGATTGCTATGAAATATCTGCTCCTTTGCCTGGCTCAAGGACCTCCCTCCCACCTCCCAGACGCACACTATCTCCTCCAAGAGACTTCTCTGACTCCAATCCCTCTGTGGTCATAACACAGTTATAGTACTTAATGACATTTATAACTATTTATTAGTCTGTACTGCCTATTAGACTAAACTCCTTGGAAACTGACACTCCATCTCCAGCATGTGGTAGGTTCTCAAAAAATATTTATTTACTAGTGTTAGTAGAAATAGTAGCTATCCTACATACAATGCATACTATGCATTAGACGCTGTCCTCAGAGATTTACACAACAATCACATAACAATCCATAGAATATAAATAAAAGTCTAGGGACGCCTGGGTGGCTCAGCACTTGAGCGGCTGCCTTCAGCTCAGGGCGTGATCCCAGGTCCTGGGATCGAGTCCCGCATCGGGCTCCCTGCATGGAGCCTGCTTCTCCCTCTGCCTGTGTCTCTGCCTTTCTGTGTCCCTCATGAATAAATAAATAAAATCTTAAAAAATAATAATAAACAAATAAATAAATAAAAGTCTAAGAGCAAGTAACACAGTGAGGACTTACCACAGACCAAGACTGTGCTAAGAGAAACATTATCTCATTTAATCCTATGAATAGTCCTATAAAATGGGTTCTATTATTCTCATTTACACCTCAGGAAACCGAAACTCAGACACTAAGTCACGGAAGCTGGGAAAAGAATCTGGATCTTTCTCACTCAAAAGTGTGTGCTTTTAAATATAGTCATATCCTCCCCAACTAGCTTCTATTTTTTCAACCTCTACCCATTTCATACAATCCTGACTCAGGTTCTAACATGTGTAAGATTACCTCACTTTAAAATTCTGAGTTTCCCTTTGAATTGTGCAATAATTGTATTTTGTTCTCTTTTTGGACCCAAAGGTTCAACTTTACCATCACCACCTGTGGACCTTTTGTCTTTGCCTCTGAGCTTTCTTCTTTAAAAGGATGCTGAGAATGTGGTTTTTAGTTTTAATACAGAGGACCAGCAGCTCTTATATTTTAATTCAGATTCTTTCTCCAGAAAGTCTATACTATTTAGCCAAGCATTTAGTTCAAGGAGAGAAACAGGTCAAACATCAAGAAGGAGGGGACAGGGGGATCCCTGGGTGGCTCAGTGGTTTGGCGCCTGCCTTTGGCCTGGGACGCGATCCTGGAGTCCCGGATGGAGTCCTGGGATTGAGTCCCGCATCAGGCTCCCGGCATGGAGCCTGCTTCTCCCTCTGCCTGTGTCTCTGCCTCTCATTCTCTGTGTGTGTGTGTGTGTGTCCCATGAATAAATAAATAAAATCTTTTTTAAAAAGTCTTTAAAAAAAAATACATCTGTGTTCCACCTGTTGCCAACAGTAACCATGTTCCACAAAAAGTTAGGAGTATTCTCTTAGCTTCAAAGTCAGCAAAGGGATACCAATAGAAAAGACATTGTGATAAGGACAGGTAGCAGAGGAAGAAAGGCAGCGTGACTTAGAGAAGCGTCCGCAAACCCACCGGAGGATTTTAGACATTTGCTCTCGCTCCCCGCCCCCATCTTCCCTAGCTCCAGGAGTCCCCACCTTTGGAGGATGGTCACTGGTCAATGTCGCCACTGCCCAACCTTTCCCTTCTCCCACAGAACCCACATCACTCACAACTCCTTCGGGGAGTGCAGAACAAAAGACCGGAGACGAGGCTAGACTGAGGGAAGGAAAGCTAATGAGAACGGAGTGCCTAGGATCCCCGCAAGCACGGTGCTGGCCCTGTCCTATACAACTCCGTTTAATTCGCGGGAAAAGACTTCACCAGAACGGGCTCTGGGGACGGGAAAGGAAAGGGCCAGCAGGTGTGAGAGAGAGACGGGGGTTAGCGGAGTTGGAGGACTGCAGACGGCCGGGCATCAGAAAGGGATCGCCAGCAAAGGCAGGAGGCAGGAAGGCTAGAGCGGAGGACAGGAGGCGGAAGAGGGGGCCGAGGGAGAGAGTGGACCGTTCGGTACGAGGAACCGCCGGCGGCAGACGAGCTGAGCACGACGCGCGGTGTCACCCGCTTACCTTGCTACGCCCCCCGGAGGCGGCCCGCTGCTGCGAGCTGGGGGCCGGGAAAGACTGGGAAGGGACGTTCAGCATCTCGGACCCCTGGCCCGGGCCCTGCCCGGGGTCTCCCGCCGGACAGGATCGCTCCGCTCCACCCCTCGGAGGCCGAACCTCCCGCTCCGGCTCCCAGGCCGGGCAGAGGCCAAGCCCCCGACCCACTTCCGGGGTCGCCCGGGGTGAGGCGCGCCGTGACGCAGCACGTTGAGGCCGTGAAGGGGGCGGAGCCAAAGGACGAGCGCCGCGCCGGCAGGGGCGGGACCCAACCGGAGCGCGTGTGCGGCGTTAGTCCTGCGGCCCGAATTTCAGCACCGCAGAGAGGTGACAGCTATTCCGCGGGAGGATTAGAGACCGAGGGAAGCTGTTCCTTAGCCTTGGTGCTGACAGAACCCGAGCGTGACTTCTACAGACTCCTGCTAACCCGGAGCACGCGCGTCGTCTGTCGTTAAGCCCTACCATCACACTACTTGAAAAATGGGGAGAAAAAAAAACAAAACACTATCAAAGCATTTTGATCTCTCTGCCACTCTTCTCCTCTACAGCACCCGGCTGTACAGGAAAGAAAACGTTTAAGAGTTACGGCGTCAAATGCAAACTGCCACCCTCCGGAGTGACTAATGAAGGAATTAAAAAAAAAAAAAAAAAAAAAAAAAACTTAGTGAGGTCTCCATCCATCTACTCCCAAGTTCTTCCTCCTCATCTCTCTGTCTTCACTGAAAGCTACAGGGAATTGTGTACTGATACAGCCCATCCCCAAATGTAGTGACCGACAGCTATGTCTAAGAGTCAGATAGGTTTAGTTTGAATGGATTCTTTGCATTTAATAAATGAACAGCCTTAGGCAAGTTAATTTAGTATCTCAAAGTCTCATTTTCCCCATTCTGCCTAATCGATTTAGGTCTCAGTAAGAACGAGATGAGCTGTCATATGTCAACTACCTAGTATAGTCTCTGGTTCATAGTAGGCACCCGGGGACCCCTGGGTGGCTCAGCGGTTTAGCGCCTGCCTTTGGCCCAGGGCGCGATGCTGGAGACTCGGGATCGAGCCCTGCGTTGGGCTCCCCGCGTGCTTCTCCCTCCTCCTGTGTCTCTGCCTCTCTCTCTCTCTATGTCTATCATAAATAAACAAATCTTTTAAAAAAAATAGTAGGTACTCAATAAAGGTCAGTGGCTCATCATATTTTTCCGACATATTGAGAGAAGCTCAAATAACTGTGCAGCTAAAAACAAGTCCCTAATGATCCAGATCCATATCGGTGATGTGGTGTGGTTTTTGTGTTTTGCTTTGTTTTGTTTTGTTGCATATCTCTTGGGGGAAACACATATCCTGAGTGTCGAGTCCAGTGAAGGGAAAGTTTTCAGAAGAAATAGAGTTCTAAATAATTCTTCCCATCCATTATTATTACTTTACCTGACTCTGACACGTGATTTGAATTTGCTCTACTTCAACAGCCTGGTCCTTAAAGTGCCTGTAAATCAATGTTTGTAGTATCTTTTCAGTTAGAAGGAAAACCGTGTGATCTATGTAGCCATCAAGTAATAGGCATTTCTTTGCCAGGTAACCATCTCTGACCTTCACCTCTATCCATCATCATTCTGGGATACTAAGAAACGTTTGCAATTAAAATGCTTATTGTATGACTGTATTTGAACTAAAGAAATTCATGACCATATTGGGTTACCCCTACCTTGCAATGTGCTCCTGTTTTCTCTGTCATTTAATGATGATGTATTCTTTTGTAAGTCTACATTTAAAAATGCTAATCACGGAGAATTTATCTCACTGGAAAAAGCGTCCATGACAACATCAGGAGCAAGGAGCCAGAATAAAGGAAAGTGACATTGTTGAATAATGTTTCATATTTGCAGAATGTCTTAGCTCTCCCATGGACAGAAATAGAAAAGATCAAATTCTAACCTTTTGACTCCCCTTTCTTAGACTCCATATGAGTCCTGCTCACTTAAACATTTTTTTTGTTTTAATTCTGAGGATCTCTCAATGAAGTGCTCTAATTATTAAACACCAATGCTATTTTACTACTGGATTTAAGGACAGCAGAGGAGTATTAATGTGAGTATAACTTGTTTCATCATTTATTAAAAATTCCTAAAATTTCATAGCCATGGCATGAATTCCCTTCTCAATTATGGTCAATGATTTAAAGTGTTTTTCACCATCTGCTAGCAAACACATGATATTGTGTGATTGGTAGCATAAGGTGATTTTCTTTATTAACTAAAAATATCCATTTGCAATTACAATATCTAATGGAGATCAGTAGAAAATGCAAGATGTTACAAGATTCAGTCTTGAAAATTAAATATTGTCATTCTTTGCAAAGTTTTAGCTAAATATTTGCAAAATTATAACTAAAATTAAATTTATAATTTGATGAAAAGTTCGAAATTATCTTTTGTAAGCCCCAAATGTTTACAGTCCAATCAAGACATCCATAAATGGCATTTATTTTTAAATTCCAACATTGAATTATAGTGTAGGGGTAAAAAAAAGCCAAACTACTATAGAATTACAAAATATTTCATTTTATTAATAATTTATATACAAATAAATTAGTTTAAAGGATTATGATACATTTGTACACTAAATTTAAGCTTTGAATGTCATCACAAGTAACTAATTAGATTAATTTTCACAGATCAGCTCCTCAATTTCATCTTCACTATCAGAATCTTCATAAAATGAAATTGTGGCTTGAATTGGAAAATTTTTCAGAAGAGCTTCTGCTTCTTGATATAAGTAATCATAACACTTTGATTTTGGCCAAAATAGTCTGAAAGAAGCAGACAACATAATATGCTTTATTTTTTTTCACATTCAGAATCCTTAAACTCATGAAATGTTCAAATTTTAAGAGCTCCACATACTTAACAATTGATGTATGCCTTTACATAGTTTAAAAAGATACTATCTTCGTTGTCATGGGAGTCTACTCATCAAAGTATTAACAACTAGTTAGTCATTTTAAATCTTTATACAATCTATAAATTGGATCAAACAAATTCACACAAAACCCTTTGTGATAAATATTTAGCTTACTTTGAGTATTATGGATATATTTATTCTTACAATATACAAAAGGTTTGTCTTCCAACTTCCAAATTCCTTTGGGGGAAAAAATGAATCCTACTATTACATTAAAAATTCTGACAATTTTGAAAAAAAAATTCTGACAATTTTGTAAAGATGACAAAATATTACCTTCCAGAAAAGCAGAAATCACCTAGTGTCTTGCTTAAAATTCAGATTTAGTGGCTAGTTACAGATGTACCCAATGTAAATTTAGACAAAAACAGGGCATGATCCCGGAGTCCTGGGGTTGAGTCCCACATCAGGCTCCCCGGAAGGAGCCTTTTTATCCCTCTGCCTATATCTCTGCCTCTCTCTGTGTGTCTCTCATGAATACATAAATAAAGATCTTTAAAAAAAAAAAAGAAAAGTACTAAAAACAGTATTTTTTTAAGATTTTATTTTATGTATTCATGAGAGACACAAAGAGAGAGAGAGAGGCAGAGACAGGCAGAGGGAGAAGCAGGCTCCATGCAGGGAGCCCGATGTGGGACTCGATCCCAGGTCTCCAGGATCAGGCCCTGGGCTGAAGGCGGCGCTAAACCACTGAGCCACCTGGGCTGCCCCAAAAAACAATATTTAAAAGTTTTTCTATGCACTCACACCAGGGCTATAAGAAGTCTTTCTCTAACTCCAACCTTGATCCCATCTCCCTGCCCTTCCCCCATCTAACTAAATTTGAAAATACCTTATTGAGATGTTAAAAATAATACTGGCTTTATATAATTTGCATGTAACACAATTACCTCAGAATTTTATTTTTGACAGATTTTAATCTTGCCATCTGGTCTTCTATTATTTTTCCTCCAAAGTAAAGAAAAGAAGGATATGCTGACTCGCCAACAACAGTGTGGCCATTCTAGTCTAGGGTAACCAGCCCCATGTGCCCATTTATAAGAGAGAGGTTTTAACAAAGAGGTTATATTATGCTCAGTACACTTCATTTTAAAAGGCAGAAAAACAGGTAATGCAGTTTATAAATGTTTCTAGCGAAATGACAAAAAAAAAACAAACACAAAAGTTTCTAATTTTGGTGCCTAACTAAGCAACCATCCATAATTCAGTCATTCAATAAATATTTTATGATCTCCTGTGCCAGACATAATTCATAATTCAAAGATGAAAAAATTCTCCCTATCCTCAGGAAACTGACAATTAAGTAAAACGAATGAGAAATACACCATACTACTCAAGAGAGAAATTAATAAAAATAAAACTAACCTAAAAGAAGTAAAAATAAATGGCTACAGTAGTTCAGAAAAGAAAGGGATTTCTTATATAGGAAATAATTGATTTTCTAATGCTTAAGTAGAACTGTCAAACCCAAAGAATGTTGTGTAATTGTTACCATACTCTGCCCAGAATCTCTTACTGACCATTTTTCTTTTGGGGACATCATACATTCCTGAATTCTTCCCTGTCCTGAGTGATTCTTCTCAATCTCCTTTGTGGATCTCTTTATCTCAGTATATAGATTAGTATTGGCCTTCCCTAGTGTCTCATCAAGTGTGATCATCTCTCCTCTCTCATTCCCCTGGAACACCTGATCCATTGCCAAGAGTTCTTCAACCATTCCTTTACTGAAGACTCCCAACTGCCTGTATTTCCACTTCAGTTCTTGACTCTGGGCCCCTTACACACACACACTCACACACAAACACACACACACACACACACACACACACAGCTCTTTACTGGACATACCTATTTGGATAGCCCATAAGACACAATAAATATGATATATAAAACTGAACTTGTTATCTTGTTCCCCAAATCTAAGTCCTAATTTCCACTCTGTTAATACAGCGTTCATCTGGTCATCAGCCACAAATTTGGAAGCCATTCTGTCTTTTTACCTGTTCTTTACCTACCATATCCAATAAATTATAAACCTAATCTATTGTGTCACCTAAGCGTTCCCCAAATTCACCCAGTCCGATCCCCACTTCCAATGCCTTAGAATGGCTCTTTATCATATCTTGCCTAAATTACAGTAACTTCCAATTTCATTCTGGTTTTCTAAATAAGCCTATACACCATTTTCTTAGTGCTTTTCTGAAATATAAATCTGATCACACTACCTTTGACTAACTCCCGATACATCCACAGAATAAAGTCCATGGGTTCCCAGTGCCACATTCAGGAATAGGGCAAAACTCTATACCAACGGGTACAAGATCCCACCTATGGCTTACCTATCAGAATGACCACAGCTTCATGCGCCCAAATTCCAGCTCCTTGATGCTCCGGTAGGGAGCCATGTTGTTCTCTGACCCTGTATCCCTTTTCCTATAGTATTTCTTCTGTCCCCTTTTCCCCCACCTACCATCCATCTAGCTAACTTCAAGACTCAGCTAGGACCACATCCTATCATACACCCTTCCCGGATCTTTCCCCCACTCCCTGGGGCAGAGTTAGGTACTTCGTGTCCTGCACATACTGGTAAAACCGCTGTAACTAAACTATTACAACACTTGCCAAAGGGGTGTGATTATGTTTTCCTGTGTCCACCCCTAGTGCTAGCACATGGTAGGAAATTAGTCAACATGTATTGACTTCTACATGCTATTTATAAACATATACATAGAAATATCATACAGTTCTCCATTTCACAGCTCTCTGAAGCTAACAAACTGCAGAATGAACCCTTCACCTGAATAAGAGCTGCAAAGAATTCTACAGAAAGGCCAACTTCCTATGGCTAGGAACAGTAAACTAGCTTTTCCCTGTGGTGTCCCTCGATCCCTTTTCCGAAGCTTAGTGATCTTTAGGATTTTCATTACACTCCATTTCCTCTGACGAGTCAAGCTCGATTTGCTGTACAACAACAACTCTGAACACCATTCTTCCTCTGGTTTGCAAGAGAATAAGAACACACTCTGCCTGTTGTGAAGTCCGTTTCTTGAGAACCCTTCAGCATTAAACAAAACAAAACAAAGAAACTGGTGTGTAGACACAATATGCCATCGGTTTACTTTCACGATGCCACCCACTTCACCTCCTTATATTCTCTCAGAGTTTATTGAGTGTGCACTGATTAACAGTTCTTCATGAATTTACCAATTCAAGGAGTAAAGGACCTCTGGGATCCGTGAAGGCAGATTTTACCAAGGGGAAAAAACAAAACAAAAAACAAAACAAACAAACAAACAAACAAAAAAAAAAAACAAAAAAACAAACGGCAAGGCCAGCCCTGGAGCCAGGCGATGCGATTCCGGGCTCTACCCTGGGCTGGAAGAGCAGAGACCTTCCGGGAGGCCTGCAACTCACCTGACTGGATGTCTGTATTGAGAAAGCTTTCCGGAGGCTTCGGTCACCCCGGGGCTGTCCGGCATCTGGGGACGAAAGAAGATGAATCGCAGTTATCAGTCACCTTCTGGAAATGGGGGAAAGCGGTCTAAGCAAGCGTTCCTCGCGCCTGCGGGGAATGCGACCCCGGGGCTCTCAGCAGCCTCGCTCCCGGCCGGATCCGGGGGCCCCGTAGCTCGGGGAGACACTCGCGCAGCATCGGGACGCACAGGGCCTCCGGGAGGGCCACGGGCGGCCGCGCATCTCCCGCGGGCAGGGCAGACCCAGTCCCGGTGGCTCCTCTGCACCCCCTCCGGGGGGGGCGCGGCTCACTCACCGCCTCCGCCGCGGGTGGCGGCGCCCCCTCCTCGCTGGAGCCTCTGGCGTCAGCCCACGGTCTCCAGAAGCCTGCGGATCTGCGGGGTGGGGGGCACGAGGCGCGCGGAGGAGACGCGAGCCCAGCCCCGGCCGGAGCGCCCGCCGCCGAGCGCGGACCCCGGGCGGGTGCGGGGTGGAGAGCGGAGGGGAGGAGCTGCGGGGACGCGGGCGCCGGGGCCGGGGAGCGGGAGGGGGACGGGGACGGGGACGGGGACGGGGACGGGGACGCGGACGCGGACGGGGACGGGGACGGGGAGGGGGAGGCGCGGCCGCCGGAGTGCGCGCCCCCGCGCGGCGTCGGGCGGTCGGGCCCCGCGGGCTGCAGGCGGCGGCGGTGCGCGCGCTCGCCGGGTCCGCTCGCCGAGGGTCCCCGGGTTTCCATGGCGCGGCGGGGCAGAGCGGGAGGCGGCTGCCGGCTCGCGGGCCGGGCCCGGGCCCTGGGCTTTATATCTGCAGCCCCGGCCGCCTGCTGCCTCCCGACGCGGCCGCTGCCTCCCCGCCCCTCTCTCCCCCGCGAGCCGCATAAACAAAAAGGCTGCGCGTGAAGGCGGGATGGGCCCGGCCGCGGGTGCGAACGCGTGCAGCTCCCAAATGGCTCGGGAATGGGTTGCGCCGAGCTGGCGTTAATCGCCCTTCGACACATGGCCGCGGGGGAAAAACAACATTCGCCCGAGCAGCCAATTTCCAAGAGTCTAGGAGGAGATAAAATGAAGCGATTCTGCACATTTTGTGTATTTCTGCAAAAAAAAAAAAAAAAAAAAAAAAAGGCCAAGTGGCTGGTTAATTACTTGACTCGAGGCCTTTTGGAATGGGGTCCCTGCAGCAAGCTCTGCATCCCGTCTGCTCCAAGCCGGGATGAGGGCTACATTGAAAGGAATGGCCTTAAGTCCCCTTTCTGGCAGAGTAAGAGCTGCCAGACTCCTTACCAAAGGAAATTTTTGTTAATGCATTGACAGACTAGGTCCTGCCCATTATTATTCGTAGATAATTTTTTAAAATCACACACAAAAAAAATGAATTGTACAAGACTGAACGTTCCAGCCACCAGAGCGGAAGACTGGAGTCGTGTGATTCAGGCATCTAGCTCTCTATTATTTTCTCCTATCTTTGTGTTTTTTCCTGATTATCTTATCAGTGTCCCCTGAAGAGAAGTCTTGAATATCATATATAGACGTCAGTCACTACTTGGCATTTTGTCACTCAATGATAATTAGAAATTTTTTTGTGGAGGCAGGGTGTGTGTAGAATGATGATGAAATCTTGAAAAGTTATGGGACAAGTTGTCAACCTCTCCGTGACCCTCTTTCTCTTACTTAAGCTAACTCTCACTTATTACAAAGGTCCTTGTATGAAAAGTGTTATGCTTCAAAGGAAAGATGATGTATAAATGCCATAATTTTTCTCAAAATGTCTTAAATAATAGAGTTGAACTTCTTAAGAGTTTCAAATAAAAGCTTTTAATGTAAGCAATAGTGTCTTTGCTATTCATTCAGTAGTTGTGTAGGAAAACAACCTAATTAATATTGAAGGATCTATAATGATTGGTTTGTTTCAGATAATGAAATCAGTAAGGATAGGTACCTAATACATGTCTCGATGCCCTAGAATTATTACTGGCTAAATAAAACAAAATTTACAGAATGCTTGCTTCAAGGCTTCACACATAAGAAGCTCTCAACAAACTTTAAGCTATTTTTAAAAATGTAAGCCCTTAACAGATGTTAAGCTATCTGATGAAATATTTCATCATTTGGGTTTCATAAAAATCTTTTAAGGTGTTTGTAATATGGTAAGTACTGTGCTTTCTGGATGTAATGGTGAATAAGATATCGGCTCCACACCCCATCCAACATCCTCAAGAGGGTTACGGTCATTGTGATCTATGACCATCACAATGACCACATAAGCAAAGATTTTTTTAAAAGTGTCACATTCAACGACAAAACCACATTTTAACCTGAGAAGTGGTACAAGAGAGGGAAGTCTATTGGTAAGTCTATTTGGGACAGCCAGGAAAACCTTTTTAAAGTAAAAGAAACCTAAACTGGGATTCTAGAAAGATCAAGAAATAGTGTAGTCTGTGTACATGGTGCAGGAGGGGGCAGAGAAGGCACAGTGCTTCTAGGGAGTAGAAATGGCTGGAGCAGTGATATGGCTGAGGAGATAGAAGGGCTTGGGCTAACAGGAGCCTAATATACCATAATAAAGCATTTCAGCTTTATTCTGTAAGCACTGGGAAATATTTTAGGCAGGAGAATGGAATGGTCCAAGTTAACATTAAATAAAAGTCTCTCTGGCAGCCATATGGAAGACAGATTTAGGGAAGGCTAATATTGGAAACAAGATCATTTACAAAGTCATTGCAATAGTTCAGGCAAAAGGTAATGAGAAGATGTATAGTAAGGATGGAAAAATGAAATAACATATCTGAGGGATACTTAGGAAATAGAATCTACACTGCTACTTAAATCATAAAATGTGTGTGGGGGGGAAATAAAATAAAATGTGGGGGAGACATGAAAGTAGAAGCTATATATGCTCCTAGGTTTCTAATCTGGTTAAGTCAGTAAATGATGGTGGCCCAAACAAAGACAGAGAAAACAAGGAATATAGGAGAAAGAACAGATGAGATGCCTTTAGGTTGCTTTATTCTGTTAATAGTGTGCAAAATAGTGAAATAATAATGAAATAGTGAAAAAATAATGAATTTGGTTTGGGATCTTGAATCAGTCAGGTCAAGCTGGGCTATGCAGCAATAACAAAGAACTCAAAACTCTCAGAGCCTTAAAACATAGAGGCTTATACCTGACTCATGCTGTATTTCATTTTGGTGGGTAGGATTTACTCTAGGTCATCTTCACTTATGAATACAAGCTGATGGAATCTCTTTCCACTGGAACAGTGCTGTTTGTCATAACAGGGGGAGGGAATAAAATTAACAGATTTTAAAAGACTTAGTAACATGTAGGTGGAGAAGCTATACAAAGGACAATCAGAAATATGAGGTCCAGAGTTCACTAGAGAGTTTAGGACTAAAGATTTAAATGGGAGTCCTAAGAAAAGAAGTAGTAATATAAAACAATAGGGACTGATTCATTTTCCCAGGAAATTTTGTAGCTTCAGAACAGCACCAAGGACAGAGCTCTGAAGAGCAACATTTGATTGTAAAGTGAGAAGAGATGCAAAACAAAGCAAAGCAAAACAAAACCTCCCTGAAAAGGAACGGTGAAGGTAGGTAGTACAAGGTGTGTTTGTAGATCAAGTATGGTAGGACAATGGGATAAAAGAATTCCAACAAAGAAGGAAATGCCTAAGAAATTAAGTGCCACCACTGGGTCAAACAAGGATGTGTATTCATTGAATTTGGAAATTAGCAGCCATGAGTGACTTTTAAGCAACATCTCAAGTGTATGGAGATGAAGCTTTTTTTTAGTGAGTTGAGCTGTAGGGGTGAAAGAATAAAACAGTAAATTGAGACTACCTTCTTGAAAGGAAAAGAGAAAGAGAAGAGGAATGCTGGGTCAGTAGGGGGGTTTTGTTTTTAGGGTGCAAGAGGCAAAAGAATATAAGATGAAGAGATGAGGCAGGAGCAGAGAGGCCTCTAGAGAAAGGGGGCTAGACGATGGTTCCAGGTCCCCTCGATCAGTAGCCATGGGGATGATTCTCATGCAGTTGGAGGATACGCACACCAGTGATTACTCAAGAAGCAAGTTTAATCAAGGTGACTAGATCTGGCATGAGGAAGAAGAGGAGTAATGTGATGGTGAGATATGAATCTGAGAGAACATAAAGTATCTCAAAATTGTGAAAAAATGCGTTGCTAGAAAGAAAAAGGGAAAACCCATTAACAAAAAAATATGGTAAAATATATACTTGATCAAATTTAGATAAACTAAGAGATAGAAATATGTATTGCTGGAACTAGACCATGTATATATTTACCTATTTGTTCCACCTATTTATACAGATATTGAAGCTCATTTCCGGTGTGGCCAAGACCAAAAGAACTTATTTATGTTACATTTAAAATTTATTTAGAAATTTATATGGGTCCCACTTGCACATTTAAAAAATGTGCTTTTTTATTAAGATATAAGTCACATAGAATGTTATATTAATTTCAGGTGTACAATATGATGATTCAATATGTGCATATATTATGAAATAATGATCACGGTAAGTCTAGTTAACATCTATTACCACACACCGTTACAATTCTTTTCCTTTGATAGGGATTTTAAGATCTACTCTATTAGCAACTTTCAAATATACAAAAGATTATTAATGACTTTAGTCACTAGGCAGTACATTACATCCCCAGGACTTATTTATTTTATAACTGGAGTTTTATACCATTTGACAACCTTAATTCATTTCATGCACACCCACCCCCTTTACCTTTGGCAATCACTGATCTCTTCTCTGGATCTATGAGTTAGGGCTTGTTTATATGTTTAAAGATTCCACATAAAAGTGAGATCAAATGTTATTTGACTTTCTCTGACTTATTTTATTTAGCATAATGCCCTCAAGTGCCATCCATGTTATCCCAAATGTCATAATTCCCTTCTTTTTTATGTAATATATATGTTACATTTTCTTTATCAATTCATCTATTGATAGGTTGATGATAGCCATGTCTTGGCTTTTAAAAATAATGCTGCAATGGGAGTACAGATTTCTTTTCAAGTCAGTGTTTTTGTTTCCTTTGGATGAATGCCCAGATATGCAATTGCTGGGTCATATGGTAGCTCTATTTTTTATTTCTTGAGGAACTTCCATATCATTTCTCATGTGGCTGCACCAATTTGCATTCTCACAAACAGTACACAGGTGCATCCTTTTCTCCACACCCTTGATGTCATTTGTTACCTCTTGTTTTTTTGATCCTAGCCATTCTAACAGGTGTGAGGTGGTTTTGATTTTCATTTCCCTGATGATTAGTGATATTGGGCACCTTTTCATATACCTATTGGCCATCAGTACATCTTCTTTGGAAACATATCTATTCAGATCTTCTGCCTATTTTTAAATCAGCTTGTTTGCTTTTTTGCTATTGAGTTTTAAGAGTTCTTTATATATTTTGGATGTTAGCCCCTCATCAGATGTCTGATTTGCAGATATTTTCTTTCATTCAATAGGTTGTATTTTCATTTTGCTGATGGTTTCCTTTGCTTTGCAAAAGCTTTTTAGTTTGATGCAGTCCCACTTGCTTTTTTTAATTTTTGCTTTTTTTTCCCTTTGATTTTAGTGTCCAATCCAAAAAAAAACTCATTGTGAAGACTGATGTCAAGCATCTTACAGCCTATGTTTTTATTTTTCTAGGCATTTTATGTTTTCAGATCCTATGTTCAAGTATTTGACATTTTGAGTTGATTTTTGTGTGTTGTGCAAGATATTGATCCAGTTTCGTTCTTTTGCTTGTGTCTGTCCACTTTTCCCAACATCATTTATTAAAAAGACTGCTCCTTCCCTATTGCATATTCTTGCCTCCTTTGTCATAAATTAATTGAGAATAAGTGCAAGGGCTTATTTCTGGGCTCTCTATTCTGTTCTATTGGTCCATATGTATGTGTTTATGCCAATATTGTATTAATGAGTACAGCTTTAAATTTGGTTTAAAATCAAGAAGCATGATATCTCCAACTTTGTTCTTCTTTCTCAGAATTACTTTGGCTATTCAGGATCTTTTGTGGTTCCATACAACTTTTATGGTTGTTTGTTTGATTTCTGTGAAAAATGCCATTGGAATTTTGACAAGGATTGCATTGAATCTGTAGATTGCTTTGAGTATTATAAGCATTTTAACAATATTAATTTTTTAATCCATGAACAGAGAATATCTTCCTATTTTTTTGTTTCTTTGTGCTTCAATTTATTTCATCAATATCTTAAAGCTTTCAGAGTATAGATCTTTCACCTCCCTACTTAAATTTATTCCTAGGAATTTAATCTTTTTAACACATTTGTAAGTGGGAATGTTCTCATAATTTCTCTTTCTTATAATTTGTTATTAGTTTATAGAAACCAAACTGATTTTTATGTATTAATGTTGTATCCTGCTACTTTACTGAATTCATTTATTAGCTAGCATTTTCTGCATAGTCTTTAGGGTTTTCTATACATCATGTCATCTTCAAATGGAAACAGTTTTACTTTTTCCTTTGCATTTTGGATATCTTTTATTCTTTATTTCTTTATTTGCACCTAATTACTCTGGTTAGGACTCCCAATGCTTTATTGAATAAAAACAGTAAGAGTGGTTAGTCTTATTCTTGATCATAGAGGAAAAGCTTTCAGCTTTAGACTATTGAGTATGATGTTAGATATGGGCTTGTCATATATGGACTTTATTATGTTGAGGTATGTTCTCTCTATAACACTTGGTTGAGAGTTTTTATGATAAATGGATGTTGAATTTTGTCAAATACTTTTCCTGAATCTGTTGAGGTGATATGATTTTTATCCTTCGTTTTGTTAATATTGTATATCATATTCATTGACTTACAGATGTTGAGCCATCCTTGCATCCCTGGAATAAATCTCACTTGGTTATGGTGTATGATCCTTTTGATGTATTGTTGAATTCAATTTGTTGATCTTCTGTTGAGGGCTGTAGCTTCTGTGTTTATCAGGAACACTGGCCTATAATTCTCTCTTCTTATAGTATCCTTGTCTGATTTTGATATCAGGGTAATGCTGGCTTCATAAAATGAGGTTGGAAGTGTCCCTTCCTCTTCTATTTTTTGAAAGTTTGAGAAAGATTGGTTTTAATTCTTTGAATGTTTGGTAGAATTCACCAGTAAAGCTATCTGCTCCTGCACTTTTATTTGTTAGGAGGTTTTTGAATACTGATTGAATCTCCTTACTAGTAATTGTCTTGTTTGGATTTTCTATTTCTGCATGTCTCAGTCTTTGTAGATTGTACATTTCTAGGAATTTATCCATTTCTAAAATATATACTTTATGTAACATATCAATATGCTTTTCATAACATACCAATAAGGTAGACTTCTAGGATTAAAAATATACAAATATAAACTATAAAAAAACTTCATTCATTCAACAAGTATTTATTGAACACCTACAATGTTCCAGGTGCTATTCTAGGAGGTTGAGATATGTCAGTAAACAAAACAGACAAAACTCCCTTCCTTCATGGAGATTACATTCTAACAGACATCTAAGCCACCAATGTTTGTAATTTACTAAAAAGAAAGTATTACAAACTCATCTTACACATGGTGCCTATGTACCTAACAATTTTTTTTAATTTTTGGATTTTTGTATGGCTATAAAATGAGAGAAGGGAAGCATACTCTCGAGAAAGGATGCTAGACAATGGTCCTTGAGGAGGATGGATAGAAAAATCAAAACCACATAAAAACAATGAATATGTTCTTCTCTATTACCCGGAAAATAATATTAAATGAAAAGGTAAATTAGAGCTTGAACTAGGTTCCCATTTTGAATGTGACTTGATGTTGCCCCACCCTTTTCAATGGACACAATGACCTCAACTAGGGTATGACTTAATCTCCACTTAGGGACTAAGGTGAGAAACAGAAGTGTGAAGGAATGAGGGGAATATAATGACTCACATCTGCTATTGCCACCATGTGCCTCTTGAATAAATGTCAGTTTTGCTTGTATGAAACCAGACCCAGTCTGTTTATACACATCCTTTTTTATCTGTGATTTTATGAACATTATTTAAGGAAAGTTATAATATATGCCTTATAAGCTAGACTCCTTTTTAAAGACTGTACCTATAAAATGTGCTCCTTTCTAGGATAATTACTCATTTGTGCCTGAATGCCAACAGTCAAATTTATTAATTTACTTATTTTTGGTATTTTATTTTAGTTAGGTAATTATGTTTTCATAAAAAAAAAAAGATTGTGAAAAATCCATTACAGGGATGCCTGGGTGGCTCAGTGGTTGAGCATCTGCCTTTGGCTCAGGAGGAAGTCCCAGTCTGGGACCGCACCGGGCTCCCTGTGAGGAGTCTGCTTCTCCCTCTGCCTATGTCTCTGCCTCTCTCTCTCTGTCTCTCATGAATAAATAAATAAAATCTTTAAAGAAAAAATCCAATACAAAGGCCTACACATAATATGTATGAGGGATCATTTTAGAGTGATGGAAATGTTCTACAACTGGATCACCAGAGTAGCTGCACAACTGTAATTTACTAAATGTCATTAACTTGTTCAGCAAAACTGGATGAATTTTATGGTGTGCAAAATATAGCTCAATATAAAAACTTTAAATATGACATTAAAGTATTGATTCCTAACTGTACTCAGTCTGGGCTTGAGAAAGTAAACACTGCAGTCAGAATCAAGCCTATCAAATCAGTGTTTCTGACTTGGATTTTTTTTAAATATACATCTTTGATAGAAAAAGTGGTTGTAACAATGTTATAACTTTGAAATTTGTTTTAAAGCATGTGTTACATTTACACTGGTCTCTGGACAGTTCTAGGTAGTTTTATTACCGTGCAGTCTCTGCAAGGCTCCACATCAATGCTTTGATTCATGGTGATCAGAGCAAGATCTTTAGAAAAGGTTGTATTCGGTCTACTGTAAGGACTTAAGTCCTCCAAACCTTTGAGTACAGTGACAAACTATCTGTCAATAAAGTCTCCGCTATTGCTGATTTGTCAGGAGCCAGGCCCTCACAGTGAGGCCATTATAAAAGAAATATTTGCATCACTTCAATTTGAAATTGAACTAAAGAGCAAGTAAATGTTTTCAAGCAACTATGATTTTTATATTGCATTACTAGAAAGTTAAACACATGAATGGGTTCTAAGCCTGTTAGTAAGCTAAAATACTCCTTTTCCCTCTTATAATTGGATTGAAACTTACGGTCAACACTTTATGCCAATAAAATCTTATTTGAAATAATTGATCTCATAGAGGTCTCTTTTCAGTTTGAGGATTAGACTCTTTGTGAAAGGTGGCATTTCCAAGCTTCAAGCATTTGAGGATCTTCCCAGGTTTAAGATAAAGATAACAGTCGTGGTAAAACTGACTTAGAATTGAGCAGAGCTAGCGTGTGTTGTTTTAAACCAAGAAGGTGCTCACAGATGGCTCAGAGAGAGATTTAGCAAGTCTGTGCTAATCACACTCATACATGGGAATATCTCCATTGAAAACAGCCAGATTTCATTGTGCTCCTCAAGCAACTTTCTTACGTGGTTAATAACAACAATACAGTATAATATTTAATGGCCTAAAAAACAATATACTTTATATTATAATTGGATGTATGTTATTAAAGCCACAGTGAGAGTTTATGAGAGGTGGTTCCAATTCAAAGTATATTGAAGATACAAAGTATTTGCAGAAGTTTAGCTATGGACAAGTAAACTATGCAGAGTTCCTTCCTTATGGCTTCATTTCTAGACATTTCTAAACTTCTTTGCTAGCCCCAAACAGGTTAATTTCTCCTACCTAATAAATTATATAAAATAAAAACACAATATGTAAAAAGTGTATTCACTTCACATAAAAGGAGATTGATCTGTCTCATTACAAAACTGTTTTTAAAAAAACAAAACAAAACTGTTTTTTACCATGTTTTGTCACGTCTGACACTTTATGTTAAATGTCATTAACCATACAATTTTAATATCCTATATTATTAAATATCAGTGGCCAAATATGATAAACACCAGAATTTAGTTTTAATTTTTCTTTTCTTTTTTTTTAAAGATCTTATTTTATTTATTCATGAGAGGCACAGAAAGAGAGAGAGATGCAGAGACACAGGCAGAGGGAGAAGCAGGCTCCATGCAGGGAGCCCGACGGGGGACTCAATCCCGGGTATCCAGGATCATGCCCTGGGCTGCAGGCGGCACTAAACCACTGGGCCACCAGAGCTGCCCTAATTTTTCTTTTTAATATACAACATAAAATAGAGAGATGATTCAGAAAAGAAATTAAATTCAATTAAACATTTATTGATCAGCTACTATGTGCCAAGCACTGCATTAAGCATTGAGCATATAGTTTGAATAAGACCAACATGTCTTATTTTCAGTTCTCATAGTGCTTGTATTCTGGCTGGAAAACAGAAAATAAATAAATAAAGGAGATAATCACAGATTTTCAAGAGTGCTACAGACAGAATTTAAGACGGATTTAATACAAAGTAATTGGAGGAAGCCTCTCTTAAACAGGGTGGTCAGGGAAGGCCTACAAAGAGGTGACATTTATGCTGAGCCTTGAATGAAAAATGAGACAGGACCATTTCCTAAATGATCTATAAATTATTTCTGCTATATCCAGACCATACAAAATCATAGCAGAAAATACCTACCTGTTCTGATTGGCTCATGCTATTAGTGGGAAACCAGACAGCTGATGTGTGGGTCGTACCAGAGAAGGAAAGATAAATTGGATAGTATTTTTCTGTATTCGTTTCTGAGTTTTAGTAATTACTTAGAAAATTACTTAGAGAATGAAATTTATTTTCCTTAAATATGTAAATGACTCCCAGTTTAATCAGGAGCAAAATTTTAACTGAAAGCATTAAGTTTAAAAGGTGTCATAGTATAATATGACAACAAGCAATATGTACTTGATAATTTAAGTAGGGAAACCAAAATGTAGGGGTATGAAACTGAGTAGAATTGACTTTTTGCTAATATTGAATGAAATATATATGGGGATTTATAGAAGGTTACAAACTCAGAGTGAACTATCAGTGAAGATTTAAGAAAGTGAGACTTTTGTATATCTTTAATGTTGCTAGGCATCCATTAGGCTCTTAACAATGACTGAATCATTGAAAGAAGAAAAACAGACAAATGCAGTCTTATAAAACTTGTCTGAATTTTATGTTATCCCATAATAGTCTTGGTTACTACAATGAGACATTTCAGTTACCACGATTGTGCAAGAACGTACTGGTTGCCTATCCCATGGCCATCCCCCACCCCACCTCCTTCATTCTTGTTAAAAGAATCCTAATTATGTGCAGATATTAAGAAATCAAGTGCTTTGGGAAAAACTAGTCTCTTCCTCAGTTGCAAGGAGAGAATCGTGATGTGATCTTGCCGGTGATTAGTTTAGGCAGTCATATGATCCAATTCTGACCAATAATATTTTTAAAATAGTCTGTATTATGGTGGCAGAGTGATTTTGGGAAAAGTTTTCTTATTGCCTAAAAGAAATAGGAGGAAACACATCAGTCCTCCATGTTCTAATTCTCAATCTTGTATTTACTTTTGATACCAAAATCTGGGGCTCATGAAAGCTTATATGAGCTAAGATCCTGAAACAAACATGTTGGAAAGATGTTAGATAGATTCTGGGAGCATTTTGATAACCATCTGTGGAAATATCCAACATCCGGACTTTGAGTATAAGAATGTGAATCTTCTCATTTGAATTTTACCCCCTAAAAAGGTGTTTTAGTTATTCGTAGCTGCATGTATCTTCATCCAGTGATGAGTTCTATTTTCAGGTAGTATTCAATAGATTAACTAAACATAATGTTTTGTAATCCAAATAGGCAGTTGATTTAAGTTTTTAATATAGGTATGCCAAAGTATTCTTCCCAGCAATGGGATGTGGTTCCACAATACAGTGCTCCTTGAGTAGGTAAATACAAATTTGTTGTCATTATCTCACTGATCCTTAAAATCTTTATTGTAGAGAAAGTGCTATTAAGCTGTTCTGTCTTTTGAAAGTTTACCCTGAAATTTAACAAGCAGGGTATCATCTAGTAGTTCCTAAGCCTGTTGACCTTAAAAAAAAGAGCCAATTAATTATTTGACTAGCAAAATGAGTTTCTTTGGGAATAGCAGAGAATTGCAATTTGAGGCAAGCAGGTCCAGAAAACAAAAGAGAGGGGCTTGCTTTTGTAGGGGAAAGGAGGAAGCTGGGAGGGTCTGTTACAACTTCTCCTTGGCTGAATGTAGTAGTTTCCCATTGGCTGAGCTGCTCCTAGGTAAAAAGAAATTCTCCTATCCTCTTGCCTCCTATGGAAAGTAAGCCTCTCCCTTTAGGGAATGCAAGGTATGCTTCTTATTGCCAGTAGTAGTGCTTGAAAGCTCTCCCTCTAGGCTTCCTGACTCCATTTTATTTATTTATTTTTTTAATTTATTTATTCATGACAGATGTACAGAAGAGAGAGGCAGAGACACAGGCAGAGGGAGAAGCAGGCCCCATGCAGGGAGCCCGATGTGGGACTCGACCCCGGGACCCCAGGATCGCGCCCCGGGACAAAAGCAGGCACCAACCCACTGAGCCACCCAGGGATCCCCCCTGACTCCATTTTAAACGAGGCTTTCATTTACTTTCACAAGTCTTTTAGCATCAGGACCCCTTTAAACTCTTAAAAATTGTTAAGAATAATTATTTCAAAATGAAAAGTTAAATTAAAATTATTCAGGACCCCAAAGACCTCTAGCTTATGTGGATCGTATCTATCAATATTTAATTTATTAAAATTTAAAATTGAGAGCATTTTAAACTATGTATTTATTAATTCCTTTAAAACAACAATTACCCATTGCATATTACCATAAAATATATATCTACATAAAAATGACTATACTTTCTAGAACTAATTTCTTTTGCAGATTTCTTTAACGTCTGCTTAATGAAAGATGACTGGATTCTCATGTCTTTTCTGCAATCTGTTGCAATATGTTGTCTTGGTTGAAGCGCACGGAGAAAATCCAGTCTCAAACAGATATTTCTGGAAAAGAAAGCATTTTGTGAACCCTTAACTGCATTCTAGAGAATCCTCAGGAGTCCTGCACACTTAATGAAGCACCGATCTAAGATAACATAGACTCTGCTGACCTGACAAGACTTTGAGAAGCCATGGTGTTTTGTTTTTCATCAGCAGGTACTTAAAAACAAACACTGACAGATTAGGAGAGTTAAAGCAAATTCTATATAACCTCAGGAAAACTTTACACTCCATAATCATAATAAATGTAGCTGGCTCATTCTATTAACCAATCAAATTTTTCTTATATTTAAAAATTATGGAGGCAAGTGTGCCTGGGTGGCTCAGTTGGTTAAACATCTGCCTTTAGCTCGAGTCATGATCTCAGGGTCCTGGGGTTGAGCCCCCCACATCAGGCTCCCTGCTCAGCGAGGAGTGTGCTTTTTCCTCTCCCCTCTGCCCCGCCCCACCACTCATGCTCTCTCTCCCTCTCTCTAAATGAATAAATAAAAACTTTTTAAAAATTACTGAAGGTAAATTCAGGAGAAGATTGAAATGAGAAGACGTGAGCTCGAATTAACTATAAAATGCTGTGTCTGATAATCATTAGTGTTCTCTAGTAATTCTGGGATGTTCATCCTGGATACATAGCAGGATGCACTTCCTGTCCCAGAAGTCAGGTGTGGCCATGTGACTTCTTTGGCCGGTGATATATGAGTGGAAGTGAAATGTCTCATTTCTGAACGAAGCCATAAAAACCAATAAGCAATTTTTCATGTTCCTTTCCCTCCTGTCTAGATCGAGAAGATGCCATTAGCTGAATAAGAAAGATATGGAGAAGGACTCTCTGCTGAAGTAAATCTTTGTGGTTTTAAACTAGTGAGATTTGGGAATTGCTTATTCCTGTGATATAACTAAACCTATGTTGCCTAAATTTGCTTTACTTTATGATTCATGGGATCCCTGGGTGGCGCAGCGGTTTAGCGCCTGCCTTTGGCCCAGGGCGTGATCCTGGAGACCCGGGATCGAATCCCACATCGGGCTCCCGGTGCATGGAGCCTGCTTCTCCCTCTGCCTGTGTCTCTGCCTCTCTCTCTCTCTCTCTGTGACTATCATAAATAAAAATAAAAAAAAATAATACTTTATGATTCATTAAAGAACAATGCCATGAAAGGAAATAGTGTAGTCATAAAATTCTGTCCTTAATGAGCTGGAATTACTAGATAAGGATTGTATCACTTTTGACTAAGGTTTATAGAGAAAGAAAAACATTTAATGTGACCTTTGTAGCAAATTGTAATAATCAAAACAATACAAAATTGGGATGAATTACTAATGTTGTTACAGGCAACATTTTGGAGTTATTTTACAAAAAGAATTTTCATTCATCCACAGAAATATTCATCACCTAAAGTTATGTGACCACTCTGCTAGGCTCTAGAGAGAGACACTGATGGGATCCACTCTCATAAAGTGAATTATTTCCTGAAAACTTTATAGAAATTATTGGTCTAAGTCAGGCCTTAGCCCCTTATTTAAGAAAAACAATACCTTTTATTTTATGATGCATAATAGAAACTTGAATTAGCAGTGACTTAAACAAAGTGGATGTTTATTTTTTTTTCTCTCATAGATTTCTCTCATATAGAATAGCTTACTACATAGATTCCAGGGTTGTTATGACAGCTCTTTTTTTTTTTTTTTAAGATTTTATGTATTAGAGACTGCAAGCAGGGGGGAGGGGCAGAGGACTAGGGTGTGGGTGAGACAGTCTCAAGCTGACCCTGCACTGAATGCAGAGCCTAATTGGGGGGATCGATCTCACGACCCAGAGATAATGACCTGAGCTGAAATCAAGAGTCAGTCGCTTAAATGAGTAAGCTATACATGCACCCCGTGACAGCTCTTTTTTAATGAGGGATCTACATGGTTTCCTTTTGTCTCTTTGCGTCATCATCCCTAGGAAATGAACCTAGCCTTTGTTGCCCAAGATAACTGCTAGAAATCCAGGCATCAATCTACACTTCAGGGAATATTATGGTAGAAGAGACAAAGAAGAAGGGTAAAAGGGCCAATGATATCTTTTAAGGAGGTGTCTTGGAAATTGCTATATATATATATATATATCAATTTATATATATATATATATATATATATATATATATATATATATATATATATATATATATAATATTTGGTCTCTTTGGTCAGAATTTAGCTACATAGCCACACCTGGCTGAAAGGAAAAGGAAAGCTAGGAAACATTTTATTGTGAGCAAACCAGCAACTTTATCCCTACCTAAAAACAGGGAGATTTGTTACCAAGAGAGAATGAATATTGGGGTGATAACTAACAGATTATGTCCTACTGTTCTACATCAGGTACAACTTAAAACTATCCACAAGAAATTTTATCAGAAGAATAATTCATAAAACAGTTCTTCATACTTACAAGTTCAATGGATTCTGGGAGCCTTGAACTTTCTTGCTTTTGATCATAGCACTGGGTATAGTTTGAAAGCAAGTTTTCTCTGAGTTTGCAAAGGTGAGATGACAGGATAAATTGGTTTATTGGGATCACCCTTAATCATTGAATGCTACCTGGAGGATATTGTATCCAGGAGGTGATCTTTTGGCCATTATAGTATATTTATTTTTTATGACCTTTAATTATGTATCATTTCAAATGTATGAAAAGATCACAAGGACTCCTATATTATATGCCCTTTACCCAGGGTCACCAGTTGTTAAACATTTTGTCCCACATGATTTATTGTTTTCTTTGCCATACACCCCCTTACACACACATATACACACATACACAAACACATAAAACATTTTTTCTCAATTATTTAAGAGTAAGTTGTAGACATCATGCTCCTTTATGCCTAAATACTTTGGTGTGCATATCCTAAAACCCAGGACAATTTCTTTTGTAACCACAGCACACTAACAAAATCAGGAAACTACATTGCTACAATAACTATTATCTCATCTCCTATCAATATCCAAATGTCACTAATTATCCCAATAATGCCTTTTATATCTGTATTTCGTTTCCAGGCCTAGGATCCAATCCAGAATCATGCACTGCATTTAGTCTGCATGTCTCCTTATTCTCCTTTAATCAGTGGTAGTCCCTCAACCTTGCTCTGTGTTTCGCTTTTTATGAACATTGACCAATTATTTTGTAGAATGCTCCACAAATTGAGTATATCTGATGTTTCCTCATGATTAATTCAGGTTATACAAATTTGGGGGGAATAACTCAGCAGTGATGTTTTACATCTTGCAAGGCATCCTAACAGGTGGTACGTGATGTGACTTTTTTTCATTATTTGTGATATTAAACTTAATCACTTCCTTAAAGTAGTATCTGTCGGGTTTCTCCATTGTGAAGTTATTTTCCCTTTGTAACTAATAAATCGTTATGGGCAGATAGTTTGAGATCATATAAATACTCTGTTTCTCATCAAATGTTCGCCACTAGTTTTGGAATCCACTGACGATTCTTTCCTAAATTAATTGCTATGATGACAGTTTCAAAGTGACAACTTTCTTGCTCCATCATTCCTTACACCTGCATTTTAGGCCATCATGTTTTGATGTTTTTAAAAATCCAGATATTCTATTATTCAGAATTCTGTTTGAATTCCATGTTGGCATGGAGCAGAAAGAGTAATCCATGGTTTTGTAAACAAAGTGTCTTCCTTTAGGCTTCTATGACACATTGCCATAGACTAGTGGCTTGTAAACAATAGAAATGTATTTCCTACAGTTCTGGAACTAGCAGTCTAAGATCAGGTTGCCAGCATGGTTAGGTCTTGGTGAGACCCTCCTACCGGATTGCAGACTGCCATCTTTCTATATCATCACATTGAGGAAAGAGGTGGAAATCTCTCTGGGGTCTCCTTATAAAGGCACTAATTCCATTCTTGAGGACTCCACCTTATAACCTAATCACATCCCTAAAGCCCCACTTCCCAACAGCATCACATTTGGGGGGTTACGATTTCTACATATTGAATTTTGAGGTAGCACAAATATTCACTCCATGACTGGAAGTTCTTGAAATTCTGTCTTGGAGCACAATGTGATTTCAATGGATGTTGTTGTTGTTGTTGTTGTTGTTGTTTTACAGAAAATCCTCGTAAGTCCTAGGCATATTATAACTATCAAAGGTTTGGAAGCATTTTAAAAATTCATTTTAGATTAAGTAACTGACGCACTGGGAAATTAAGTGATTTGTCTGAGATCCCTTAGTGGGTAACTGTTAGAGCCAAAGTTCACACCCAAGCAACTCAACTCCAGAGAATGTGCTCTATCACCATCCTGTTATAAAAAACCAACAAGCAGAGCTGAACACTGGAAATATTCACTAGAATGAATAGTATCTGGGTTGGTGGTTTATTGAGAACAGGTTTCCTTTCCTAGGCTGGGGTCTATGGTCATGGATTCATCCTTTTGACAATCCACAGCAAAGGATTGTCAAAAGCAAGGCAGGGCTGGGTCCTACCAGGGCCTGTATTTATAAATGATAGCTAAGAAAGGTTATATTGAAATAGACACTTAGATATTAAAATTTTTGAAACTTATATAGCATTAAATTATTTATAATCTAAAGTTTTTAGAATGTAAGAGGCTTCCTTGTCATAGATGCATTTAATCCCCCTGTCATGTCAGTACCATGCCTCACCCACACCTCTACAATGCCTGTTGTCCTCACATCTAGAACTTGTCAGGGTTGACCTTTGCAGCTTTCAGCCCTGGTCAGGGAGGGATATTTTCCTGGTGCATGTGGTGGGGGAAGGGATGTCTGACTGCTACTAATACAGACTTTCAATTCTTCTGTTTTCAGCACTACTTCACATTCTCGTCTCCAAAGATAACTGGTACCTTCAATTCTTGAGACTGCCCAGGGCTCTGCAGCATGAGTCAGCTCGTTTCTGGGTACTGTCTTCTCCCACTGCTGGCTCAGGTGTCAGCTTTCTTCAAACTGATGACTCAGTTACTAGTCCTCCATATTTTCCTTCTCTTTGCCCTTGAGCAAGTGTGCCTATTTACATTCCTTTACCATCATCTGAGTAGAATTTTAGGAGAGACAAATGTATGTTTTCAATCCATATTTCCAGATACTTCTTTATATCATTAAACGTTGTTAGACTGAAGCAGAACCAAGAACAATCTATAGGTCAGTATAAAATCGGGTGTATAGTCTTATTATAATAAGACTTACTGATAAGCTGCTAAGGCAGAAATTAGATGGTTTTTTTTTTCTTTTTAAAAAAGATTTTATTTATTTATTTAGTGGGGAGAGAGAGAGAGAACACAAGCAGGGGGTAGTGGCAGGTGGAGGGAGAGAGAGAGAAGCAGGCACCCCGAGGAGCAGGAAGCCCAATATGGGGCTCTATCCCAGGACCCTGGGGTCATGACCTGAGCTGAAGGCAGATGCTCAGTAACCAACTGAGCCACCCAAGTGCCCCGTTTTTTTTTTTTTTCTTAAGGAATATTAATTCTAGCAAATTATGCCAGAACTGGTTTCTAAAGACAATTTAATACTACCGCACCATGTATGTGCCATAATATACATAGTGCACACGTGTACATAAAATACACATATTATATACTGGGTATTGATTGAATCCAGTAGTTTGTTATACAAATTAGGGCAGAGTCATGTGATGAGTTCCAGGCTATTTGCGGGGGCAATGGTGTTACCTATCCATCCCATCCCACTCCCCACCTGATCTTCTATTTGTTCATTGATTGTCCTGTCAATCTGTGGTTATTTTAAGGAAAAGGGAATTTATTGAAAGGGTATCAGGGGCCCATAGACCCAAAGGGATGCTGAAATTCAGGCAAAGGAGTGGCGAGAACAAGGAAATTCAGAGGAATTGACACAGGAAGCAGGGAATACAGACCATCCCTCGGAAAGAATAGCCTGGTGGGAATGTTGCTGCTGACACCACCGCTGTATAAGATGGATCTTCAGAGTGCCTCCATGTGTGCTCTACAATCTGGGGATTCAAGGTCTGGGCTGTCCTTCACCCTACCTACGCCCCCACAAGGGGATGTTACCAAGTTGTTCACAACCACAGAAAACTGAACTCAACCTTGCCAGGACGTCCTGGTGTGTAGGGTCTGCCTCCTGGAGTCATCCAATCACTGATGAGGTGAGCTTACATCAAGCAGAAGACAGATCTGTAGCTTTGGCTTTCAGCTTCTAGAAAATGGGAAATAAGAGCCCAGAATTCTTGCCCTCAAGAATTCTCTGTGAAGAGATCAGGGTATTTTGGGAAGAGGACTCTGTATCAGACACTGTTAGGCCCTGCCTCACGTCTTCTCAGCCTTACTGATTTTTGCAGCCTTAGCTTTAGAAACTGTTGTGTGGGTTTCCAGTGGCTTCATACTGACAGCACTTGACCTTGAGCAGGCCCTGAATATCTTTGGCTGCCTGGCTGGGGCAGCTGTTCCAATACCATCGACACTGATCGGCATGCTCCCTGCACAGCTCTAAAGTCAGGGGAGCTTCGCCTCCTGGGGCTACCCTCAGCCAACACGTTAGAAACAAATATCTCTACCTGTCAAATCATTTGGTAGACAGTTCTGAAACTGTCCATTCCTCAGCAGGCCTTAGTGGGATCAAGCCTCAGTTGCCCACAGTAGTGAATAACTTGATAATATATCCTTAGAACAGTTTTTTCTTCTTCCCTGCTTTATATTTTCTGGGCCCTTACTCATGCTCCCTGCAATCACATGCTAAATAAACCTACTGCACATAGGTCTTTGTTTCAGGCTCTGCTCTGGTGGGAACTTAGGCTAAGACAGAGCAAATACTACAGAATCAAAATAAAGTTGGCTTCAGGGATTATGTCCATGAAAGCAGCAAGCAGCATTTTTCCTATTTGCTCTAATTTTAAAAAGAAAAAAAATCACAGTGTATCTAAGGTGTCAGTAACTGCTATTTCACCTTAGAGTTCTCTTGCATGGGCAGACTTTGCAAGTACAGTTCAATCCTCCTAAGTACAGGTCAGATCTTTCCAAAACCCCAGTGTTTTACTAGGTGTCTAGGATCTGACATCTCTTGGGTTCACAGGCATCCGGAGGTGCCATGGTGGGTGGGCAGGGTCATCCATGGGATAATCAGAAAGAACCCCAGAAAATCATGTCTTTCCAAATGTCCCTCCTACTGTAAACTTATTGGGTCTGGCACAGATGTCTGCAAAGTGACGTTCTCTTAGGGAATGCAAGCACAATCAAACGGTGTTTTAGTCACACCTATGTGTGTGGCAGGCAGCTTCAACAACCCTCCGCATGTTCTGTGCTCTCTTATCACAAACCTCAATGACTCATTAAATCTGGAGCCTAAATCAAAAGCGACCAAAATAGTCAAATCCCTTTCTCTAAAGGGCATGGAAGGCTCAGTCTTTGAACTCTCCCAGAGGGCAAGAAATAATTGCATTCCATCCCTCTAATTCAGCAAAGAAAGTGTAGAGAAAGAATAGGATAGAAAATTTTCACGGTTAGAGTGATTAAATATTTAAATTTGACCATGAGTATTCCATGGTTCCTTTTTCTTTTTTCTTTTTTTCATGGTTCCTTTTTCTCCCCAGGCATTGTGCCCTTCCCAGTTCAGATACTCACCATCTTCCACCTGGACTTGTCCAGAATCTTTGTCTCTACTCTACAGACATTATCTTTTAACATAAAATCTGACCAAGTCATTGTGCAGTGTAGAAACCCCAGAATGGTTCTTGATAGTCCTATAATAAGCTTATATTCAACAGCATGATACTTGTGGTAGGCAAAATGATGCCTCTCCTCCCCTACCCACCCCCAGGCATCCCTCCAAAGGCATCCACAGCCTCATCTCCTGAATCTATGATATGGTTTGGTAATATTGTTCATAAACTGGAAAGGACTTCAGGGCAATGTAATAATCATAACAGAGTTTCATATAATGAAGTTAACTAATTTCTTTAGTGAATATTTTAAGCAATTAAAAATCTTCTCAGATTTTAACAAGTCAATCTGAGCGATAGGTTTTGTATAGACATTATGAACAGATATAAGCTCATAACATCAAACATCAGGTTATATTATCTAGACACAGATGTTAAGGAACATATCTTGGGCAAAAGTTTCCAAATCTCTGAATTAAAAATCAGAACTCTAACTTATGAACTTATGAACTTACGAACTTATGAAACTTATGAACTTATGAACTTATGAAAACACAACCCAGAAGAAATTTGGGGGCTTCCATAGTGTTATCTCATCCAAGGGAGGCACACTTAGTGACAGGCATCTGTAGAAATCTGACCCTTTTGGAATTTACAGGAAGAGAAAGAAACATTAAACAATGGCAAATCCATCTCCAGCCTTACAATCCTGAGAACCGAGGTTGGCCGTATTTTTCACAATAATTTTATTTGCATTTTTACAGATGAAGGAAATGGTCTTCCAGGAGGCTGAGCAACTTAACTGCAGGTCCCAGAGCTGGTAAACAACTGTGATGGGATTTGAGGTGCGGGTGGTGGTCTCAACTGTGAGGGTGTGCTGCCTCCGAGGCAAGGCATCTATCACCTGCTGCTACCTCCAAACAGGATCCTTCTAGCTGACCTCCTCAGCAGGATGGCTTCTAAAAACCACAATGATCACAATGAGGAGGTAAGAGTTGGACTGGGCTAACCAGATCATAGCAGGTATGAACACTCCTGACTCTATTGTTGGCTGAGGCTATTCCAGGCTGCGAAGGTCTGGCTGAAAGGTCTAGAAGCTTCCGGTCTCTCAGGAATGTCTCTCTGCCTCCAATGCTGACTTTAGAATTGGAGGTTTCTGCCCCCAGATAAAAAGGTGGTGCGTGTAATGCTCTTCCTATTAGAAATAAAAGATTCTAGATTTCATTCTCCATGGCATGTTTACTCCATAATATTAGATTTAATTATTTGAATTTAATTTGTTGATAGATTGAAACTTAATTTCAAACAGAATGAATTTTAGTAATGAGGATCCAATTTACTGAAATTTCTTTTTTCTTGAAGAGAGAGCCCATGCATGAGACTGGGTAGGGAGGATGGGGCGAGGGAGAGAGAAAATCCCAAGCAAGCTCCAGGCCCAGCCTGACACAGGGGTCAATCTCACCACCCGGAGATCATGACCTGAGCTGAAACAGAGTCAGGCACTTAACCAACTGAGCCACCCAGGGGCCCCTGAAATTCTTAATAACAATAGTTTCCTCATAAGATGAAACAGGAAAGTGTTACCTTTGAGAAATGCCCCACCTTGATCAGGTTCTTGACCTAACCCCCATTTCTGGTTTTCTCTTTACAGTTAGTATTAACAGTGGAACTGAGACCTTTTGAATCCACAGGTGGGTGTGGACACTGCTGTGCCCTCTCCTCCCATGACCCGTGAGGAGTTGGAGATAATGCTGTCACGAAACTCTGTATAACAAATATGCTTTTCACTCTGCCTTTCCTGAAGATTTTGCTTTGTGTCAGGGTCTACTTATGGGAAAACCCAAACAAAAATAAAGGCAAAGTGATAACTCTCCCATGGGTTTAAATCCATGTCCTCTCTGAGGGCTGGCTTTTGACATTGAGAGATCACACTATGTTCCTAGGATTACACTCATTGTTTCTAGTTTAAAAGTCCTTCTGAAAAAAAAAAAAAAAAAAAAAAAAAAAAAGTCCTTCTGCATAGACTTACCCCAAGTCCTGGGCACCGGGATGGCCATGCTCAGCAGTTGCACACTAGCTAATGTCTCTAGGTCCGGGCTCTGGAGTCAGATATAGCTTCAGGGACGCTCAGGAAGTCCAGGCTTGGAAAGACCAGCACACTTTGCTCCAAAAGCACCTACTCCATGAAGCTTTTCCTTGTCTTTTCATTCTAAGTGGGAATAACTCACCGCCTCCTTTGTGCCTCTCCCACCCTGGATACACTTCTGGCCAGGCATCAAGCATATGTTATAATCATTTGTTCCCATCTCTATGCTCCTGGAAGGAAAAGATCATGCATTTTTCATTATTGTGTTCCCACTACCCAACAAGATTCCAGAAACCTGTATTATGGGGGCACTTAATAAATATCTGGTTGTTGAATAAATGGATTTCCTATGATCCATTTCCAGGATCTCCAGGAGTAAGTTATTGTGAATGATGGGTCTGCATAACAGCATCCACGCATCATGCTCACCAGAGATAGTGAAGGTCGGGCAGGTGATTGTGCCCAGTTCTACTGGCAGTCCATTTAGAACAGTCTGAGGCATGGGGCACCTGGGTGGCTCAGTCATTTAAGTGTCTGACTCTTGGCTTCCGCTCAGGTCATAATCTCAGGGTTATGAAATCGAGCCCTGCAAGGGGCCCCGCTCATTGGGAAGTCTGCTTGAGAGTCTCTCTCTTCCTCTCCACCTGTCCCTCCCCTTCTCCCCCAAATGCTCTCTCTCTCTCTCTCTCTGTCTCTCAAAGAGATAGATGGATAATTTTAAAAAAACCCACTCTGAGGCAGGAGGTGAAATGGGACTGAGCCTGATAGCTTCTTCCTCATCTGGCCTTTTGAGCTATTTTCTGGAGGTAGAAACCAAGCTGCATACAGCTGCACAGGCCTGTGGCCATATATACTAGCTCTTATACTAGAAACAGAGAGCCTGACCCCTAGGTCTGGCCAGTGGCAACCTCCTCCACTGCTACAGGCATTTAGCCACCAGTTCAGCAGAGGACAGGCTGCAAAATGGTGACTCAACCCTCTTCTCCCATGGCTTGAGCCATGAATAGCTCTGCTCCTCTTCTCTGATTTCAGAATGAGCATGGGGGAAGGCCGTCAGCCGTCATTTGTAGCTTTTCCAGGAATCCTGTCCTGTCATTTCTGAGGCATGGAGAATGGGGTCTCTTAGAGCACTTTATTGTGCCCTTGGCTCTTCTAACTAGTTAGCGAGAACTGTGTTCTCAGCTGTAGGACGGAAGCTTCTTCTCTGAGAAAGATACATAATGGAAAATTATATCCGTATTTTACATTTGGTTAGAGGGACGACACATAGGAAAGGCCAGAGTCTCTTACTCACAAGGAGCATAAAAATATATGCTCAGGGTATGCATAAATAAAGAAATGATGAAATTAACTGCGCTACTTCAGAACAAAGTTTTTTCACCTAGTCACGAAAATCTGTCAGTATCAAAAAGGAAACAGATCTATGACATGTTTTTTTGTCTTTTTAAGATTTTATTTATTTATTAGAGAGAAAGAGAGAGAGTGAGAGAGAGAAGAAGCAGGGGGAGGGGCACAGGGAGAGTGAGAATCAGCTCCCTGCTGAGCAGAGAACCGCTGCCAACATGTCATAGAAGCCAGCTAGATCCCAGGATTCGATCCCAGGACCCTGGGATCATGACCTAGCCAAGGCAGATGCTCAACCAACTAAGCCATCCAGGTACCCCCTATGATATACTTTTAAAGTGAAAAAACAAATGAGGGCAGCCCCAGTGGCATAGCGGTTTAGCGCCAACTTCAGCCCGGGCTGTGATCCTGGGGACCCGGGATCGAGTCCCATATCGGGATCCCGGTATGGAGCCTGCTTCTCCCTCTGCCTGTGTTTCTGCCTCTCTCTTCTCTCTCTCTCTCTGTGTGTCTCTATGAATAAATAAATTTAAAAGAAAAAACAAATGATGCAATTTATGTTAAAAAAAATCCCATACATGTATATGTATAATGATGTATTTTGTGAAAACAAATGTCTGTAAGACATGTAAAAAGTGTATCTGGTGGGTAGAAGGTAATTTTCATATTTTATTTTCATAATTGTTGAAATTTTTATAACAGGTATCTTTTTTGTTTAAAAACAAAAAAAATGAAAAAAATAAATTAACAGAAAAAAGAGAATCGGTTAAAGAAAATGAACATTTTTCAAAGAAAATTTCAAAGAAATTTTCACTTACCAAAAATTTTAAATGTATATTTTAACTAATATTAAAGAAAAGGAAGCCGAAGCAACAACAGAGTACTATTTCTGGCACATCAAACTGGAAACTAATTTTTTTTTTATTCATGAGGGACAGAGAGAGAGGCAGAGACATAGGCAGAGGGAGAAGGAGGCTCCCCTGGGGGAGCCTGATGTGGGACTTAATCCAGGAACTCTGGGATCATGCCTTGAGCCAAAGGCCGACTCTCAACCGCTGAGCCACCCAAACATCCCTGGAAACTAATTTTTTTTAACACTATAAAGAAGTCTCGATGAGAATATAGTGAGAGATACAGGCATATTTTTTCCCCTGGTGGTGGGAGTTTATGTAATTTACATTGGCACCCTCATTCAGAACAACAAAGGCAAAATATATTTGAAGCTTCAAAAAGTTTCACTTTTCTATTTTACTCACCAATTGCAATTCTAGAACATATTGAAAGAAAATAATTTATGTATCAAAAAATTTATGTTGAAAACTACTTACAAATTCATAACAGAAATTATAAACAATCTATTCAATAATACAGAAATTAAGGGATAATATCATTCAGTCATTTAAAATCTTATGCTCAAAGAATATTTAATGACATGTTAAAATCTCATTTTATAATTCAGTGAAATTGGGAAGGAAAACTGTCTAAGGTATGAAACCAGCTCTGTAGGGAATCAAATACCTAGGTGTGCAAACATATTCACACAAACATAGACAGGAGATGAGACAAATAGACCAAAACATTAACATTTATGAGAGCCGGGGTTGCAATTATAGGTAATTTTACTTCTTTATCATTTTCTGCACTTTCTACTTTTTCAGCAATGTTCTGATTTTCTACTTATCAGGAAAACCAATGAAGTTAAACTAAAATAATATGAAAAGTAAAAGGGGAAAAAACTGTAGTTCTTTTTGACTAGCAGCAAATGGATACACTAATTAACTGTGTTTCTATGGTGTACTACTCTTAGTGAAATATGTTTTAGAGCATAGAAGATTTTTTAAAAAGTCAGTAATGTCTACCCGAAATTTTCCATTAGCTTTTAATATAGAATATCTTGAGTTTGGGTTTTTTGTTTTTGAATTTGGAATTGCATAGCTAATAAACCTATAACTGTTTTTGAAAGGTCAGTAAATATTCTTACAACATCTGGGGAATTCAAACAGAGTCAGCTGGGTTGTACCTGCAGTGGACAGCCAGTTATATATATATATATATATATAAAGATCTTGTTACAAGGAATCTGCTTTCATGGTTCAACTCCAACTCTGATTAAGCTCTGCACCAAAGCGGGATTTAAAGCATCTGTATTTTGGATCCAGAGGATAAAAGAGCTCACTTTATCTCACCACACTCTCCAGGAAACAAATGCTCCAGATAGCAGGCCTGGCACCAGCAAATGCTCTCTGGTTGTTTTCACTAATGCTTTGTCTTTACATAAATGTTACTTTTGCTGGGAGTTTTTGCTTTTGTTATTTAATATGAGGATAGAAGATTCTTGGGGGAGGGGGGCTTTTTTAAAAACACCTTAAAAAGTGTTTCTTAAAAACATAACTTTGTATACTTCATATGGGTGATTTATACAGTCACCACCCTTGATGAGAAAATTCCTGCCAGTTTCCTCATCTTTCCTTGGAAGGCTCAGATCATAGGAGAAAAGGTATCCAAGTGAATCTCACTATTTTCTGTCCAAAATTGTTCTATCTATATTGAAACACATTTAAGAAAGAAATCACAACCAAACTCATTTGGAAAAGAGGCAATCTAGTCCAGATTTGGTAAACATTTATACTTTGCACTTCCTTTAAAGTAAACAGAAAGCTCTGGTGTTGGCTGGAGATCTGCTTCTGCTTGCTAATAAAAACACCCCACACTGTCCAGGTGGTATGTGACAGGCAAGTGTTACTCACACAAGTACCTGGGAAAATACAGTGCTCCCACATAGTATGTCCAGCAAGCTTTGTCCATTAATATGATTTGTCAATATCCTTTAAAGTTATCAACATTAAACCTTTGGTGTCTCTAACTAGTCCCTGTGTATATTTGACTCTCTTTGCTGATTTACAATGCCATGCCATACATCGCTCTAATAGCATCTCGTAGAGAGTAAAAGATTATTCAGTATTTGAGGTAAGGTATACTAGAACTTAAAATTCCTTTCCATTTGGCTCAATCTCCATGGGACTTTAGGCATCTTTTACCATGGAGGGGCTGGGGAGCTCTTCGTAGAAACTATGATATCAAAGGCATTTTGTAGGAACTCTCTTCACTCTGTGCGCTCTTTCTCTTTATTTCCAAATTATGTAACCAATGGCAGGCTAATCTAAAGAGGAGGCAAAGCAGTGGACCAAGATACATGCAAAGTCTTACCAGATGCCAATGCCATGTGGCATGCCCATGACAAGCCTGTTGCTCATCCATATATGCACAGACATTCTTCTCATGGGCTATCGAGTTGGTCAGTCCATTGGTTAAAAGAGTACTGGCTCCAGGGCATGTGTTCTTTATTCACTTGTCCTATTCCAAAGCTCTTTGAACATCCCGAGTGATCAGAAGCTCTTTGAAATACAGTCTGGATTCTGTTCCTATTGGGTTATGTAAGTCTAACTACTTCATCTTTTATATCCTGACCTCAATGTTCTAGTTAATCAAATAAAATGGCATTTTGTGAAAGAAATTAGATCTTGGTGCAATTATGACAGGCTACTTCTTTTTTTAATAATGAGAAACAAAATGGAAATGAAAACTGCCAATAGCCTACAGAGGCTCCCCAAAATCTCCTTTGTGGAAGCTCACTGCCTTGAGCAACACATTTAACAACCGGCTCAGCAACCCAGTTGTGTGTGCCTTGTCCTCTGCAACCCACCTGCCATAGGGGTGAGTCGCTTCCAACATGCCTTGATGGAAATTGTGCTGTCTGTTGAAGGTTTTTGTAACGCAGGAGGTCCAGATACTCTGATGGGTAGCCCAAGCCCATCATTTTTCAGGCTTATTTCCCTTATATCCAAAGGGTGAAAATCTAATTGAACTTGATTCTCTCATGACTTTGGACAATATATTTCATCTTAATTTTAAAGCCTCAGTTTACTCATCTGTAAAACACCTGTCAGATCTCTGTTAAGAGTTAAACAAGATACGATATTTATTTATTTGTTTTAAAGATCTTGTTTATTTATTTTAGAGAGAGAGAGAGAGCAGAGGGGGAAGGGCAGAGAGAGAGGCAGAGAGAGAATCTTAAGCAGATGCCATGTGGAGTGCAAAGCCTGAGGTGGGCCTTGATATCATGACCCAAGCCAAAACCAAGAGTCAGACACTCAGCCGACTGAGCCACCCAGGCACCCCTAGATAAGATATTTAAAATGCTATCACAAAAACCAACAAGCACATGAAAAGATGCTCAACATTATTAGGCAGTAGGCAGATACAAATCAAAACCACAGAGAGATAATACCTCATACCACCTACAAAGGCTGGAACCAAAAAAAAAAAAATTGAAAATAACAAATGTTGGTGAGGATGGGGAGAAATTAGAACCCTCATACCTTTCTGGTGACAATATAAAATGGAAACTGTGACAAATAGTGTAGCAGTTCCTCAGCAAGTCAAGTATAGTTAAATCATATGACCCAGTAATGCCACTCCTGGGTATATACCCAAAAGAATTGAAAACAGATGCCCCTCAAAAAACTTGAACATAAATATTTAGAGAAGCACTATTCCCAATAACTAAAACACAGAAACAATCCAAATGTCAATCAACTGATAAATGGACAGACAAAATGTGGTATATCCATAAAATGGGAAATTAGTAAGCCATAAAGAGGAGTAAAGTACAGATACATGCTACCCCATGGATGAAACCTTGAAAATATTATGCAAAATAAAACAAAGTGGATCCAACAAGCAATAAATTATATGAATCAATTTATATGAAGTATCCAGAATAGGCAAATCCATAGAGATAAAAAGCAGATTAATAGTTGCCAGGGATTGATAGGAGGGAAGAATGGGGAGTGTCATGGGTATAGGGTTTCCTTTTGAGATTTTTTTTTCTTTTGAGATGTTTAAAATGTTCTAGAACTAGATAGTGGTGATGATTGCATAACACTATGAATATATGAATATACTAAATGTCACTGATGGTAAATTTTATGTTACATGTGGTATTTTGCTACAATAAAATATTTTGATAATGATTCAGCTATTACTAAATAATTTTGGCATTTTTATGTATTCTCAGAACAATATTACCTGATAATTATTATCTAACAATATTGTGCATTGTGTTTTCTATTAGTAGCATCATTATCTAATTGTTATAATTTTAATCTTCAACTAAACTACATGCTCCATCATATCAGGACAGGACCTCATTACCTTCTACCAAGATATTCCTGCATACAGACAGAACTTCCTGTAAGAATTGATTTCAGAGACACTGAAAATCTTATCTGTCCCTACATTTTTACCCCAGCCTACTGTGAACTGTGAAATTCCATATAAGAAAGACTCCTTTGTGTAAGGCACTATATTTCTACCATTGGAATAATAAACTGGAAGAGTTAATACAGATCAGAAAATTTAACACCTCAGCATGAAAATAAGCCAGTCACCAAAAAAGAATCTGAAGAAATCGGACTTTGCACAGGAGATTTGGTGGGGGCTGACTACTGAGGTGACAGCTTTGCCTGTTAAGGTAAACTTCAGTGATTGGCTCTGAATCACCAGGTCAGTGGGAGACAATAATACTCTGGAGGAGGACTGCTGAAATGGAGGTGAGAAATTTGAAAGGCAAATTTCAACTAGGTGAGATTTTACCAAGCTCTTGTGTTGTACCCAAAGCCATTATGTCTATCCCAATACAATAGGCATTCAAAATGACAATCAAGGTACTTTTCTTTTAAATGAAGAAATGAGTGAAAAATGATGTCTGGAATAGATTTTAAAAGGCCCTTTTCTTCCTCTTCTTTTATCATGAGTTATAACTTAAATAATAATAATAATAATTAACATTTATATGGCTTATAACAGGCGAAACAATTTATATGATTATTTTACTCATATAAATACTCATGCCCTTAATCCTATGAGAGTTACTATTATTACCCCAATTCAGAGAAAAAAGGAAATTGAAACTTCTAAAGGATAAGCAACTCCCCCAAGTCATAGCCTAGGGCAGCCAGCTTTCAATGCATCCCAAATCTCCACTCTAACCATTACACTTCCCTGTTCAAACACCCTCTGTCACTCTCTGTGATGTTTTCCACGCTGTGGAAACATCAGCGTGGGCTAATTAAATCTAAGAAAATGAGTCAGAGCCAACAACAGCAAAGAGCAATCATGAACACTGTGGGGTGTAGAGACAGTTTGATAATTTCCCTCTCCGCCCCTCCCACTCACCCCAGCTTCTCACGTTAAGCCTGGGGGCTTTAATTGCTATTATCAAAGCAAGATCATGGGAGCCCCTATGAAAGCATATCAAGTGCTCATTCCAGTTTAAGTTGGTGTTTTTGTGTGTGTGGAAAACAAAACTAAACAAAAAACCCCCCAAAGACATATTGAAATAATGGATAAAATTTACAACACTTATTAATTATTAGGTAATATTTGTTGCAAGTACTATGTTTAGCTTGTGTGGAATATCGATAGCTTGTTTTATTTCTTTTATTGTGTTTTGACATGTCTACAGAATGACCTTTCGTGAGTTACAGTAACATAGCCACTCCATCATCTATATTTACTCAATGATTTAAGATCGCTTTAGGATCAGCAACTTCAGACAATGCGAAATCTGAGTTGAGTATTTCCTAGCTTCTGCACTCACTTTTGTATAAATTGGGCCACTTCTCCTTACACCTATGCAAATTTATCACATTTATATACTTTCAAAGCAGCTAAAAAGAAGACTTGAGATCCAAAGTTTTGAGTAGACCATCAAAAAACCAAACAATCTGGTGACATTTGGAATGTTTCACTTTCCACTGCTCTATTGAGGCCATGTGTACAAATTATTCTACATATGCATCATTTGGGAATACATACATAGATGGAGTCTAGTTAGCAATATCTTTTTCTTTGTCTATGTTTCATTCTCTCCAATGGCTTAAAATCAGTACAGCCATTATTTTCCTGATCTATAGAATTTTTCTTTCATAGCTGAAGAATTTGCTAGACTATAGCTTTTCATCCAATTAATCGTAAAAGGTTTATCTCTTCCAAGCTGTGTTACTCTTCAGAGGCAACAAGCAAGGACTGTATCATAGTTTAAATCCAAGAGTGATGTAACCAGGAGCATCTGTCCCTTTCTTACTTGAGCAGAGGGATGGAGCGACTGGGTCCACATTACAAACCTAACCATGCACATGTGGTAACGTGTTACTCCAAACACCTGATGGTCCTCCACTACTCCCCCCCCACCACAACCCCCTCACCACACACACAGACCCACATGCTGGCAAATGGCAAAATCAATGCAACCAGATGGGTGGTGACCTGAAAGTTGCTGAGACCATATGAAGCAATCAGAGATTTTACTTGCTGGAGATGTTAATTACTTTGTGCTCAGATAAATACTATAATGCTCAGGAAAGGGACTATTATTTGGAGTTGACTACTTTTTTAGAGCATGGGCTGTTGTCAGGAGGCTGCTCTGGTTGGTTGCTTTAGGATCTACACTCTCAACAAGGCTTCCTGAAAAGATAATTAAAGGACTCCCAGCTCAGCTAAGCACATAATGTTTATATCAGGCAGAGAGCAACAAAAAAACTTCTCAAAATTTGTATTTTGGCTTCTGAGCTTCTGCAGGAATCCATATAAAGTGTGTTAAATTTATGTGTCTAGTAGCTCACACTGTGCTTGTTAAACCTTTCTTACTTTCAAAATAGGTGTCTGCTTAGGACTCTGAAATGGATCAAAACAAAGGCAGAAGGTGAAGGCTTAGGGAATGCCCTGAACAGCAGTTAAGAAGTCTACAATCAAACAATTAACCTGCTGTGTGGCTGCTATGTTTTCAAGACTGTACTGTGTACCCTGGGGAATAAAGACATTATTTCTATAGGAGACTATAGTAGAGAATAAAAATACAAAATAGGGGCAGACACTAACCAAGATGCCTACTCATGAGGCATTTCTTTCTTTTTTCCCAGCAGAACTCCAGCAGTTTGCCCTGCCCCAAGTGATGAATTATTTAAGCCAATTATGGCATCCCTTTTCTCCTTTCCCAGAACACTTTTTTTTCTTTTTTCTTTTCTTCTTTCTTTCTTTCTTTCTTTCTTTCTTTCTTTCTTTCTTTCTTTCTTCTTTCTTTTTTTTTTTTTTTTTGGCTAATTCTCTACCTAGGGATGACACACTTTCCATTGGTACTTTCTTCTACCTTTCACTCATGAAGAGATGAAATGCCTGGAGCTACAGCAGCCATTTTGTAATAGTGAAGCAAAAAGTATATAGATGGAAATCCAATAGTCTGAGGATAATGAAACCAAAGGGTTTTTTGACTTGTTGATGAAACTTTGGAAGCACACAATAAATATCTCTAGAGTTCAACCTTCCATTAACAAGGTCTTCCATGACACATAACCGAAGGCTTTCTAAACTGATGCAATATATATTCATAAACTATCAATAAAAAAATAGTAAGTTCTAAAATCTATGATTTGGAGGACTAGCACAAGGATAAACAAGACAGAAATATTTATTGAAATTTTCCTGTTGTGTCAGGCATTCTGCTTGATGTTATTTGACATATACTTTGGAAAAGCACAACAGAAACTACTTATGCCATAGTGAAGGAGGTAGAACTTGAGCTAGGCTCTGAAAGTGGTTAGAATTGAGACAGGTAGAAGGTAAGGAGATCCTTCTAGAAAGGGAGAGCAGCATAAACAAAGGTGAGGTGGTATGAAAGGTTATGACTTCCATAGAAGAAAGTAAGTGGGTCATGCTGGAAGAAGGAGAGGTAGAGCATTGGGTACAAAGAGACATCAGGTTGAGTAGAAGGGGCTGGATTATTGAAGGTCATGATAGAAGAGTTCGGGCGTGATCATCAGGTGATTTGGGAAACACGGAAGGCCATAGGAAGTACCATGAAGAAAATGATTACAAAACCAAATGCAGGTTGGAATGGAAGTGATAGTCTGAAGATACATGGATCAATCAAAAACCTGTTATGAAATACTAATATTAATATAACACTATAATAACAATAGCCGATTATTTAGCATCTATTATGTGCCAACTCTGTTCTGAGTGTTCTACATTCAATCTTCAAATGACTCTATGAGATAGGTATGAATACTTTTACAGATGTAGATCTGAGGCACTGAGAGTTTTCCAACTTGCCAAAGATAACACAAGTAAGACAAAACAGTAATAAAGTAATTAAATAATAATATGGGTATTAGGGCTTAGATTAGGGTGGTGTATCAGAGAAAAGAAAGAAGCCAGTCTAGTAGGCTCGCTTATCTCAGCAATTCCCTTCCTGTCCCTGAATTCATTAATCGCAGTTTATAAAGGGTCCTTTGCCTTATTTCCAGTTGCTTCTATTTTTTTTTAATTGTTTTTTCCAGTTGCTTCTAGAACTCCTTCTGGACTTTGTCTCTCAAACCTGCTTACATCTTGCAGGTTCTACACAACAACACCTTCCCTGTGTTTCTCATTGCTGTTCTCAGTCCTCTCCATTGACTTGCCACCTTGACCTCTCATTGATTCATGGAACTTGAACCACAAGTGCTCTGTGCTTTGATCACACAGTCATGGCTAACCCCCTTCTCATTCCCATGCCCAATCTACGTTAGCTCTCAGGACCCTGGGCCTCCAACTTGGCCTGTAGAAAGAGCAGACAGAGTGAATACATTGCACTAGCTACATTCCTAGTGCTACATGTACGCAGCAGCTTCTGCAATGTACAAAGCAGATACAGAACATTTCTACCACCACAAATAATTCTATTGATGGTTCTGTTCTGTAGATTCAGGAGATTATATTTTTATAGGATAAAAACATGCTACATTTTCTACCTGCAGATCTACATAATGCCAGAATAACCTCATACTGTTGTTCTTTTTCTCCTGGCATTAATTAAGATTTCCACCTAAGTGGCTTATTATTAGAAATGGTTAAGGTAATTTGCCACTATTCCCAGATGTTTCTGGTAATTGTGAATGTCTATAAAGTTGATATTATCTTTTAATAATTTTTTATTCATATTTAAGGATCTGAATTCCCTATGTACTCCTTGAGTCACAAGTTCCACTTTAGTATAAAAGAAGGAGTGTTCACTATGAAATCAAGATTTGGTCCTCAACGTTTTCTCTGAATTGAATGTCAAAGCATTTTATAGGAATAGCATGCTTGAGTATAAATAAATGAAATACAATCTCTTTTGTAAGTACATACCTTAGAGCCATTGTCTATCAAACTAGAGATGAAGAGACTTGTGTATAGATCAAATTAGCAAGAGTATTAAATGAATAATTGAAACAGTGTCAACTAAATAACCAAACACAGTAAATAAATAAACCCTAAATTGGCAGGATTTTCTTGGCAATCCTAAATCCAATCAATGTTTGCTGAGTATCAGTATTCCTGATGCAATTAAAACACAGTATTATGCATACGCTGTACTCTACATAATATATATATATTTTTTAGAAATGTATGGTTTTCTACCAAAGATGACTTAGTGTAATATTTGGATTATGCAAACTTTTAAATATGCAATTTTGATCATTCTGTTGTATTTTATTTTTCCATTGTAATCATAATCATATGTTTATATACTATAGACCTTTATGATGTTTCTCTCCGAAGATATAAAGGAAAAATGCATACACACACACACACACACACACACACACACACACACACACCCTGGAGTTATAGTTGAGAAGAAAACCTCCTAACAAATTCACTTACTATATAACAGCATCTTTCATACTTCACACTGCATAAACCAGAAAAAAGTGTCAATATTTCTGCTATTTTCAGAACTCGATGAGTATTATCAAGCGGTGGCTATGGGAAGACATTTTCCAGCCTTCTTTTATCTCCTTATATCTCAGGATGCTCAAAAAGGAGTTTCATGCTCACTTTTCTGTTTAAAAATCACCCAGTATTTCCTGTGAGTCATGAGTCAGAAGAGTAATGTGATTTCATTGTATGGCTGAGTAAACACAGAAATCTGATTTCAGGCTAGGGACAAATTTCAATGTGAAAATATAAATCACATAGTTGATCCTTTTTTTTTCTCTTTTAAGCGATCCTGTCAGGCATCCGACAAGAGGGTGAAAATCACACTTTACTTGAGCACGTGTTTTCCCACTTTTATTACCTTTTCTTGTTAAAACATGACATTTCTTTCTTGAATGTTTTTTTCCCAACCTGGAAAATGCTTTTAATTAATTTTTCAAAGTTAAATAGTTTTGATTATTAGTGTTTGGATAATGAATGAGGATGTTTCAGGGCAAAACATCAGAGTATATTCTAAGGAAAAGTTGAATATGGGAAGAACTGGGGCAAACTGTAAGACACACAAATAAATCCATTTTTGTATTTACATGGGCATACAACCAAGAAACAGATGAACAAAAATGGTACAAGGCAGGTAGGAATGTTCTTTGCATCTTCTAATCCCATGAGTTTATCTCATTTCTTCATGTCTTTCATTCCTAAAAAAGAGGCTACAAGTCATAACTTATAGCCTGCATGAAGTGACACTACCAAGAAGAAAAAACATCTATCTGGTCATTTGGCCATTTGGCCAATTTGGGAAGCTTTATGTGACAGAAAGGAAAGAATCAGACAAATTAGAGGGTGGGTGAGAATGGAAAAATATGTACACTTTAGAGGAGAGTGGTTGAGCTGGAGCAGATTTCCTACTCAGAATCCTGCCACCTCCTTGACCGTGGGGAATCAGTTCTGGCTCTAGATGAACCATGAACTCAGTTTCTGACCAAGGATAAGCCACTTGATCTCCCTCTGGACTACAAACCTCCTTGCCTCAAAAATTGAAGTTCTGGAGGCACACAGAATGTTAGGGTTTCATGAATAGAAGAAGTAAGAAGGGTGACCATAAGGCCCAGCAGTAACTATCATTTTACTCCTGGTACTGGGAGGGAGAAAGTCTTGCTAGAGGACAGCTCGATACCCAAGATCCGTCATATACACTCGGTAGATTTGGCTTCTTGCACATGTCTTCTTTCCCACTAACTCATACTCTATGATTTCATGCAAGACATTGTGTGTTTGATCATCAGAGCAGCTTGACATAGGGAGCTTGGATCTTCTCACTGGGCATTTGCTTCAATGGAGCCCTTACACAAACCAACATGATGGGGTCTGTAGGGTAAGTTGATCTTTTATTTTGTTATTTCAAAAAGTAAGTGCTATGTAGATATAAAGATTTATAGACAAACTAATGTCCTTTAGAGTGAAAAGCAGAATGGAGGAAAGGTGGCACAGGTGCTAGTGCTGCACACTGGCTAGACTTCCAGTGGCCAACACCTGCACCAAGGACTTGCTATAGGAGACCACTCTGCCTCATGTAAGCGGGCCTAACAAAGGGCAGAGATGTTGTCCTTCATCAGAGCAGTGCTCATTCAATGACTGATGGAAGTTGGTATGTAAATGTCCCAGCTCCTTCATCCTTCTGGGATGCATGGTCAGGATTTCCCTGGTGGGATTAGGTTCCATTCATACCTAGTAATGGTTGCCTCCTGCATTGGCTGCTTCCTTCCCTGTCTCACTTCCCAACTCTTCTCTGGTCATGACTTTCTCCTCCCCAACTATTTGCACTTAAATTCTTATCTTATGATCTGCTCCTGTGGGAGGCCAAACTGAGATTTGGAGGTTATTGTAAATTTGGCTTATAATATACTAGTTTTATTTAAAAGCAAATTTTTAAAAGATTTTATTTATTTATTCTTGAGAGACACACAGATAGAAAAGCAGAGACATAGGCAGAGGGAGAATCAGGCTCCATGCAGGGAGCCTGATGTGGAACTCGATCCCAGGACTCCGGGATCACACCCTGAGCCAAAGTCAGACGCTCAACCGCTGAGCCACGCAGGCATCCCTAAAAGTAAATCTTTTAAAGATAACTTGTGTCAGATGTTCCTAAGCACTTTACAGATAGGAAGCTTATAAAGCCTTTCAAAACTTTCTGAATTGAGATGCTAAATGAAATTTCTATACTTGAATTTCTGGCAATAGTAGGATATAGATGTTTCAAATGCTTTATTTCTTTTTTTTTTGTTTTGTTTTTTAATAGTTGACACAAATGTTACCTTAGTTTCAGGTGTACAACATAGTGATTACACAACTCTATACATTATGCTGTGCTCACTACAAGTGTAGCTACTGCCTTCCCTTTTTTCTTTTAAATGAGTTAAATTTAAACATGGATAAATCTATAATTATATTAAGGTTTTTAACTTGATTATAAAAGTGTATACAATCTGAGACCATTTGAGAGACAAAAAGCAGGATACAATAGTACTGCCTTACTCGTGGTTTCAGATACCCAAGGTCAATCGCCATCTGGAAAAAGATAATCTCCCTGACTCATCATCAGAAGGCCAATAGTAGCCTAACACTATGTCATAACCCATGCGTCACTCGCCTACCTCCACCTCATCACTTGGGTATTTTATCATGTCACATCATCACAAGAAGCGTGACTACAGTACAATAAGATATTTTGAGAGAGAGACCTCATTTACATAACTTTTATTACAGTATATTGTTATAACTATTCTATTTATTACTAGTTATTATTGTTAATCCCTTACTGTGCCTGACTTATGAATTAAAGGCATATATGTATAGGAAAAAACATAGCATATATAGGATTCAGTACTAACCACAATTTCAGGCATCCAGTTGGGGTCTTAGAACATAAGTACCACAAATAAGGGGGAACTGCTGTATATTTTAGGATATTATTTTACATTGACTCTCAGTTATAGTTTATTTATGCATCAGTTTCTCTTATTAAAACTGAAATAATTAGGGACACCTGGGTGGGTGGCTCAGTCAGTTAAGTGGGCAACTCTTTATTGGCTCAGGTCATGATTTCAGGGTCCTGGGATCAGCAGTGCCAAGCTTCGTGCTTAGCAGGGAGTCTGCTTAAGGATTCTCTCTCTCTCTCTCTCACTCTACCCCTCCCCCAACTCACTCGCACATGAAATGCTCTCTCTCAAATAAATAAATAAATCTTAAAAAATACCTAAAGTAATTATAATGGCTTGCTTTCTTTTAAAGAATATCCAGACTTTATTTATTTATTTATTTATTTTTAGAGACAGAGAAAGAGTGTGCATCCAAGCAGGGAGTGGGGAAGAGGGAGAGAATCTCAAGGAGACTCCATGCTGAGCCCAATGCAGGGCTCAATTTCACAACCCTGAGATCATGATCTGAGCCAAAATCAAGAGTAGGTTATTCAACCATCTGATCCTCCAAGTAACCCATAATGGTTCACTTTTACTGAATTTTAAGTTTTACTGGTGTTTTAATAATACAACTATAATTCATATTATTCTGTTTTTATTATAACAATGGCGTGACATACATTAAAATGTGCTGTAGTATAACAGCATATGATAATAATAAAGAGATTCTTTTCATTAAGACATGAAACAAGTATAATCTTGGGAAAATTACTTAACCTTTCTATGCCTTAGTTTCCTTATCTGAGATATCAGGATATGGGTCTGGGTTATGAGATGTCAGCCTCCAGTTTTTTTCAGGAGCATTTTTCTTGCTCAAGCTGGGTTATCCCCTGAGAAAATATGAACAACCACAGACCATTATGCGTCTGTTAGGGTGTGACTATTTTCTGTGGGTAAATCGGAGCGTTTCAATCCTTTCACTTTTTGCCCACCATTGATTACAGATTTAACCAAGCAATGAAAGACAATCATACTATTGAAACACAACAAGCAGTCTTCCTGAAACGAGACACTGTGTCTCCACAACAGGAGGTTGGTAATGATGAGGGAAGAGAATAGTTAATTTAGTCATCTTCCCCCTACATCTTCTTGTCTTGTAGTTTGGCAGTGACATGGCAACTGGATAATCACCATCAGACCTCCCCCGGCCTCCCCCTCCTCCTCTACCCTTGCAGCTTTGCCATTGTTTCAGACTTTATTAGTCATTATATAATGTGTTGCTTTTTCAAGTTGTATCCCTTTTGTGAGTCATCAATTGACTTCATTTGTGTAATTTTTTAATCTTCTGATTCTTTGGATGGCAGATGGTAGTGTTTGACAGATTTTCTCATCTTAATGAAGGACCAAACAATTGGAGTACTGTGCATGTGTCAACATATTCATAAATCTTAGTGGTTTTTCCCCATGTTTCAAGGATTCCTGGAAATGTAATAGGTATTATGCTTATAAAGTCTATTTAGGCAAACAAGGTTGAACATAATCTATTCCCTTGCAGATGTATAGGATTTTCTCAATGTTTAAAAATTCCTTTAATTATTTAATCTACACATATTTACTGACTAACCATTTTTTAAAGATTTATTTATTTATTTGAGAGAAAGCAAGAGAGATCACAGAGAGAGAGGCAGAGAGGGGCAGAGAGAGAAGCAGACTCCCTATTGAGCAGGGAGCCCAACAAGGGGCTCAATCCCAGGACCCTGAGATCATGACTGGAGCTGAAGGTGGATGCTTGACCAACTGAGCCACCCAACTGCCCCCTGAGTATACATTATTTAATAATCACTGTCTGGGAATTCAAAAAGGAAGGAGGAAGGGCAAACATTTCTAGCCCTTTGTAAGCATTTGATCTTCTGGGAGATAACACATGATAGAGATCAATATATATAATAATTAATAATTAAGTAATTATTAATACTTAACTAAGTAATAATAATTAAATAAATAAGTAATTTAGGTATAGGCATCCTACATTAACTAAATCCTTTCCCCCACTGGTCAATATATAATAATTAATAATTAAGTAATTATTAATACTTAACTAAGTAATAATTAAATAAATAAGTAAGTAATTTAGGTATAGGCATCCTACATTAACTAAATCCTTTCCCCCACTGAGGCTTGAATTCAAATATTAAAGGGTTTCTTACCTTCCCTCAGCTTGTAGGTTGATGTGTGAGACCTCCATAAAGAAATAATTTCTAAAAACTCTGTTTCTGGGGATCCCTGGGTGGCTCAGCAGTTTAGCACCTGCCTTTGGCCCAGGGCATGATCCTGGGGTCCCGGCATCGAGTCCCACATTGGGCTCCCAGCATGGAGCCGGCTTCTCTCTCTGCCTGTGTCTCTGCCTCTCTCTCTCTCTCTCATGAATAAATAATAAAAAATAAATAAAATCTTAAAAAAAATTAAAAAATGAAAATAAAAACTCTGTTTCTGGCACTGAATCCCTAGGGTGTGTCAGAAGTACATTGTTTCTCCCACATTACCTTCACACTTTTCCAAAAATACAGATTAGAAGTGGAGTAGAAATTCAGAGAAGAGTGATATAGTTGAGTTCTAGAAGATCTTTGGTCAATTTCTCTCACATGTCCCTAACCACAGACTATTTTTCCTCACCACTGGGAAAGGAATGGAATTAGTTGATTGTAATGGTTCTTTATTGCAGGGAAATCTGAGGCTCTTTCCAGGAAGATAAATTTCACAAACTATAACAAATGGAAAAGCAGCTTCTCTTGGCTGTTTTATTATCACTTTCAAAGAAGAGAGGGGCCTACCCAGTGAACCTTCCTCATATGAGGACATGGAATTATGTTTGTAGCACAGTGGCCTATCATTTTGTCACCTAAGAGGTAGGAAAGATAGCGAGAATACCACTTCTTATGAAGCAATAACCTGGATGTGCATATAACTTTATTTACTCACCCCCAAAAATAGAGGTCAAATATGCTTGGGCATTTGGGGGAAAAGCTCACCAACAGAGTACCCAAACTTGTATTGGTAACATCAAAATGCCATATAAATATTGTTCTCAGTAGAGAATAAATAAAGGGATGGCAGAGAAATTGACTAACCTGAAGCTCTCTTAGGAGTCCTTAAACTGTCTCATTGTTTAACTTAGAAGAACCAAAATTAGGGGCACCTGGGTGGCTCAGTCAGTTAAGTGTCTGACATAGTTTCTGCTCAGGTCATGGTCTAATGAACCATTGTGGGATCAAGCCCAACATCAGGCTCTGCACTCAGTGCAGAGTCTGCTTCAGATTCTTTCTCCCTCTCCCTCCTGCTCTTTCTCTCAAATGAATAAATAAAATCTTTTGTTTTTTTAAGAACCAAAATCAGACCCAGTTCAGAGAAATATTTTGCCATGTGGATGATCTGTGTTAATGGGAAAGTTCAGGGAAGACTTTGTGGAAGATGTGGGTCATGAGCTCCTCTCTGAAAGATAGATAACATTTGGCTATTCAGAGTATACTATTGGGGGTTAGGTTCAAAGTTTATAGATGGAGGGCAGTGAGGATTTATACTGAGAGATAGATAAGAGGATATTTTCAGTGAATCATTTTAGAGATAGCCTGATATGTAAAATGTGGCAAAAAAAAGTCTTGTCAAAAATTACTCCAAAATTTATATCCTTGAGACCAATATGGCGTCAGTTTAGGAAGGGTGAGGTTGAGATGGGTTTTGAATATTTAATTTCAATGTCTCTATGTAACTTTGAAAAGACCTATCCTTGGGGTGGGTGGAAAAAGTGAAACTGTAACATACCAAAAAGGTAAGATGGGACTTAGAGATTTAGAAATCACTCTTGTAGAGGTTCCAGCTGGAGTCAGGAGAGCCAAGAGGGTTTTCTCCGGAGTTTACATAGAGATGAGTATCGAAGGCAGATAGCTGGACTCTAGGGATCCATATAATGTGGAGGGTGAGAGAAGACAAGCCAGAACAGTGCAGGAAACAAAGACTGAATGGCTGAATAAACAGGGAAGGGAGGAGTCACCAAAAATACAAAGGAAGGGGGTATTTCAAGGAACATGTGATTGATAGCCTAAAATGTTACAAGAGCAAGTCAGAAGAGAATAAGGGAAAAGCTATGGAATATTGTCACATTCAAGAGAGCAATTTCGATGTAGGGATAGAACTCTCTGTGTCAGATCATAGGAAGATGAAGCAATGAAGGAGACAAAGACAGAGGTGACCAGAGCATGAGCAGGAAAGGGAGAGAAAAAGAAGAAAATAGATGAAAAGTAGAGTTGAATTTTAGGTGAAGGTAATGAAGTTTAAGCTTCAGGACCCCTCACCTTCATGGGCTCCTTCTAAGGCCCTGGGAGGAGTCTTAGCAATGCGCCCCTATGATCATTTGTTTTATAAATTTTGCAAGAGTAAGATGTTTTGACTGCAAGTGGCTAGATGACCATTTCCTTTCCACTTTAATTTCACCTCCACAGTATGAGATGCAATTGAGGGGAAGTTGAATTGGAGATACATTTAGTTTAGATTTGTTGAAATCACAGGGTACGAAGTCACATCTGGGTACAGTTAAATTGTTGCCAGTCAACTAGGTTTAAGAATAGCTTCCATAAATAGCTTCTGTCCACTCTACCAAACATCACAACATGATGACGATCAGTAAAAAATTGGTCAAATGTTGCCAGTTTAAAGGGTATTTAAAATTTGTCACAGAGAAAAATTGAAATCCCCCCAAATCTTGCAACTTATATATGAAAGAATCTTGATGAAAATTTTCCTAAAATTGACAATAATTCTAAAATTTACCATGCCATTGTCAATAATGAGTATGGTCTCAAAAAAACTTCCATAGACTAAATAGAATATAAAAAAACAAAGGTCTATCAACAATGCTAAAAAAAAAAACAAACGAATTATTTTTCTTCCCTCAATATACAAAAATGCTATTACAAAATTATGGTCATATAAGGAAGCAATCAAAGAGTATGATGTTTGATCTGGATTTTTAGATCAGCTTTTTTTTTTTAAGACTTTTATTTTTTATTTATGAGAGACACAGAGAGATAGAGAGAGGCAGAGACACAGGCAGAGGAAGAAGCAGGCTCCATGCAGGGAGCCCGATGTGAGACTCAATCCTGGGACTCTAGGATCATGCCCTGAGCCAAAGGCAGACTCTTAATGGCTGAGCCACCAGGGCGTCCCTAGATCAGCTTTTTAGAAATTTGAAATATGTTATGATTTATTTTTCTCCTTTTAAATAGACATTTTATTTATTTATTTATTTATTTATTTATTTATTTATTTATTTATTTATTTTACATTTACTTTTAAAACTAATTTTGTATTCTTAAGTCTCACACGACCTAAAACCACAATACACTCAGGATGTGCCCAGGTTTTATTGTTTTATTGTTTTGAGGGAATTTGAGGCAAAACAACAGCAGTTTGCACATCTACTCACTAAGCGCATTTCTACTCACAGCAGCGCATTTCCTGATTTCATCCTCCTCACAACCATCCAAATGAAATAGTTCCATTTCTACTGTCTAAATGATAGAGGCGAGGCTCAGTCTCTGAGGTCATTCTGCTAGGAAGTAGTAGAACTAGGTTTCAGAGCCCAAGGCTTTCCTATTATACTACATGGTAAACTGGAAATGTGGATGAGAATGAGATTGGGATTTTAAACACAAAGTATACCAATAAAATGTAGAGTTGTGGGGTAATGGCTATTTGTAGAAAAACTTTTGAGATTTTTTTCCTACTTCTTTTACTAACTGATAATTCCCTTGCAAATATACAGGTTCCTAACGCCACCTCAAAAGCAACAGCACATGCCTGTAATGTTGAAACATTCAATATTTCTGGCCACACACCATATTGCAGTTTATTTTCGGGTCTGTAGGGAAATATAACACCGTTGCATTTGATAAAAGTGAAGGTATGAATTGCTATTAAGAAACCTCAGAAAAGGAGGCAATAAATGTACTAACACAGTTTTAAGAATTATGTCAAAACTGGAAAACTGGTTGCATATCTTTCATAAAGCAAATATTTTGTCCATAGTCAATATGAAGTGCACTAATTTGGACTCCCTGGCTTGTTTCCACTTTTACTCAGTAGGCATCTGTCAATTCTCTGTGGCAAGATGTCCACTGGCTGACTCCCAGGTCCTTATGTAACAGGAAGAAAACAGCTCAAGCAAATGCATGCACTTTACAAATGAGAATTTCTGTTTTGGATAATATATTCCCTCCAAGGTCTTCCATTATAATTAAATGCTTCCGCTTCTACAATGCTGCTGTTAGTAGTTCATACATTTAATATTAGAATATTTCATGACAGTGGAGGTAATTAGCTTTTGGGATAGTTTAGCATTTATAGAAAAGACAGCTTAAAAATCTGTGCTTAAATTTTATTGGGTTAACCAAGTCAAATGTCACCCAGGATGCCATAGTGTGACAGCTCTAACCATGCTTTTATTTCTAAAGTCTGAATACCTTCCTGATAGGAAATGATCTATGATAGGCAAGAACTTTAGAGGAGGTAATTGTTATCAGATTAAGACCAACTCCTCCCCTGAGATGGAGTACCTGTGAATTTCTGGGCAATTGAATCATCATACAGTATTTTGTTTCCTGTGCTAATCTATATAGTATCCACTTTTAGCATGAATTTGTCAATTAGGGTATTTTTAAAAGCTTATCAGCTTTAAAGTGACTAATTTCCACCATTATTTTTTTTTACAAGTTAGAGATAATAACTAAAGTACTGCTCTGAGAAGTGATCTAAATATAGAGTTTGTCTGTAGCTAATTAAATGTAGAAACTTGATCTGGGTGTCTATATGGCAAATTCTTCAATTGCTCTTGGCATGTGCCTTAATATAGAACTGCCATGCAGATGATTAAAGCTTTTATAGTAAGCTGAATGTTACATAGCTTATACATTTTATTACCACCAGGACAGGCACTTTACCAATCTAAGGTAAGCAATATTGCAATATTTTTTATGATTTTTAAACATTTGCTTTCTGTGTATATGAGAAACTAGTAAAAATTATGTGACACTACAGCAACATACTTGGTTTCATGTAAATGCATATGATTTTGATAGCATTGTTTTCTTTTTTCTTAACTGACTTTTTAAAAAATTGAATTGTATTTAAAATTTGATTGCATGTTGTCAGGCACTATATTGACTAAATCAACTATTTCGCTTAGTATGAAGTATTTAACCACCGAACTCATTTTGTGAAGTTAGAGACATAAATAAAATCAAAAAAGAACTAAGGAATCACTGGACTATGACCCTAGTATTTACATATTGCCCAGAGCCTTGTAAGTACTAACAGCTATTATTTAAATAATGACTAAAGGGTAAAGTTATGATTTAACTGCACCTAGGGGGTAGCATGGTAAGGCAAAAGCAAACCAGAATGGAAATATGTGTGTCATCTGTAGGGTAAATTATGTACTCTATGTTATTTGATTTTTCAACCTCCTATAGTGTCATTCTAACTGGTGATAATGACAACAACAACAACAAAAAACTGATATTGAGAAACATGTCATAGCAGAAAAAAAGGAGAGAGACATTTGACATTTGAACTTCTAATGCTTCATCCTAGAAGAGTTCCATTTTGGCTTCTCTATTAAATTATTTGACCTGTGAAGCCATAGTTATGTGTAAGTGGCTTGTTAGAAGTTATGATGTGTGCAGTGGCCCAGGAAAAACTAATCATAACATCTAGTACAATTTCATGTACACAAGCCATGCTCTATAAATATTTGGTGATAATGACGTTTAACATCTATGTGAAACATTCTCAAAATGAACATAACATGATTATGTGGCACAGTTCACATCTTCCCTCCTTCAAACATATGCTTAGGGTAGAACTCTATCTTCTGTATTATCTTGGGTGAAGTGCTAATTAGAGGCAATGGAATGAACTGCATGTCTCTGTGTCCTTTCCAGAGATATGCTTCTCTTACTCAAAAAGTTCTTCAGCTTTCTTCATCATGAATACTGTCATAGTTTTTTTTTAGCTTCTTTCTGCCTCTCCAAGTCATGCCCCACCCACTCAAAAATGGTGGGAACGAGTAGGAAACAAGACCATTTGTAATTCAAGTAGACCCCACTAGAGTGCACCATATGATCCAAAAAGCTAATTGAACATGTTTTTAAAGTCTCAGAATGGAATTATAATTCTAATCATCAAGGAATAATTTCAGAACATTTAAACAACTATGCGAATTGACAAACAGTGGCTTGGAAAATTATTGAGAACAAGACTACAGAATTTCTGTTTAATGAATTTATAACTCTCTACACCATGTGAGTCAGCTCCAAGGAATGCTAATGTTACATTTTTCAAAGGTAAAAATCATTTTAACATTTTTGTGTCAATAATATCCAATTGCACAGACTACTTTCTTGGATGTGGCATACCACAGAATTTCACACTAAGAGTTTGATGGGCATCTCTTTTATGTTCTGATAAAATAGCGAGGAGAGAAATATTACATCAGGACAGAGAGAAAACAAAAGCGAGCTCCAGGAAACCTGAGCCTTACAACAAAAATCATGGAAGACTAGAGCGTGTACAGGAACTCAGCATTAAAACTTGGTTTATGGATATAGATGGGCTTTAATGAGAAGATAAATGCTCCCAGAGCCCTTGGCGGAAAAGGGAGGGAGGGAAAATGAGAAGCCCAACTGGGTAGACACTGCCAGGATTGTGAATCATGGGCACAGCTCAGGAGGAGCAGATGCCAGGAGGACCCTAGAAACACAATGTCATCCTCTGGCTCTTAGAAAGCTGTTGTCATTCTAACTGGTAATAATGACAACAACAAAAAACTGATATTGGGAAACATGTCATAGCAGAAAAAAAAGGAGAGAGACATTTGACATTTGAACTTCTAATATGAGAAAAAGATGGCTGCTACAAATCCCAACCCAAGAGGTCTTTACACAGTTCACATCTCTCCCAAATCACTGAAATCCCACTCAGGAGGCAAATCATACACTCAGGTTACTCCTCAGGAAGAGGCACAGTGTGGTTAAGGCTCAGGAGGAAATAAAGGGGTATTGGGAGAAAAGCCTCTCTGGCCACATAATCCAAAGAAGCAGTAAAGAGAATGGCTGCAGCTAAATATACCATGTGCTGAAAAAAATAACAAGAATCTACCAAGAAAATTAGAGAAATTGGAAGGATGAACATCATAAGCATAGGCCACTCAAGAGGAAGTTTGTGAGCACAGCAGCCAAACAAGTACTCACAAACAAGTATTAAGTGAATTCTTATTTTAAAAATTATCTTTGAATGGCTGAACCACAGAATTCACACGCCCAGAAGTAATGACTAATCATCAGACTTTTGTGTTTATTTTAAAACAGAATATAGTTTTTCACTGCAAGGGGCTTTAGGTCAGTAATATGTAAGAAATAAATAATCAGTGTAGCCGAGTAATACATCACAGATGTTGAACATAGTAAACTGGGCAGAAGAATCTGGAAATATTAAAACCAAGATTGTAATATGAGAAGAAAACAGTACCTGGTAGGAAAAACATAGACAAGAATTTAAGCGTTCCCACAATATTTAGGAAGGTGCTAACAGAATTGACTAAGAGGCTATAGACACCTGCCTGAGCTTTGTGCTCCACACCAGAAGGTGGGAGGTCCCAGGATAAACTCCTCCAGGTAAGGGTTTGGGTGGGAAACAAAATACAGTTCAAGAGGCCTTTTGTGCAGAAAAATCTTACGGTAGTACATCCAACAGAATGGGACTGACCACATTCATTTGGCTTCACTGCCCTTAGAGAAAAAAAACAACAACATGAAATTTAGAATCACAGAGTGATTTGGGGAATCACTCTGGGTTGCTTTACTTGGGCCTGTATCTTCATAGAATGCATGCCTTCTAGGTATTTCCTGCATATTTCACCCATAGAAAGACAATTGCAATAGCAATTTATGAATAATTGAAGTTGAATCAAAATACAAGTTGCAAAAGCTAGAGGACAACTTGATAGCTGGAGGGGCTTAATTTTATTGAAAAATCAGAAAAAACTTCAAATTATATTAATTATTTTGTTTCAGGCTCACACTTCTCCAGTCATTTTGCTTTTGCTTTCTTTGCCCGCCTTGACAATTCTTTATAAACCAAAGGAACTTAGTGTGAGGCTGTTCAAAACACATTTTTTAAAAACTATATCAGATAATTCAAAATAACTGAATGTACAAAAGTAAAGAGCTGTCAGATGATTCTATGAAAGGAGTAGGGCAAAAGAAAAGAACTACTTGAAAGTGGTTCTATTAAAGATATCTATGACATATTGTCGCATGAAAAAAGCAAACTGCCAACAGTATGTACAGTCTGATCTCATTTAAAAAGAGGTAGAAAGATCATACATATACACAGTTTAAAGTATAAAAAATGCACCAAAATTATTTTATATTAACAATACATATATAAAAGTGGCATATGTGAAGCTGATTCTTATTTCTTCATTTTACGTGTTTGCATCTTCTTAATTTTCTGCAATTACATGGAAATAATAAAATAATATGAAATTTATTTAAAAATAAAACAACACATTATCATATAAATGTCCCTGGCATGGTTCAGGATGTCAGAATTGGTGACTCAGAAGGATACCATTGGATGTGACTGCTGTATTTGGATTTTTTTTTTCTTTTTAGTGAGTCATGGCAGTTGACTCAGAGTGAAATAGGGCAGAAGGAGCAGGGAGGCATTTGGCTGGTGGAGCTCATCACTTTGGGCTCTTTCCTCACCCTACCCAGATCCTCAAGAAGAACCTGAATTGTTTAGAGGACTCCTATGGCCTGAGTCTTTAATCAGGTTTATGCTTTGTGCCGAATCTGCTGTGCATACAGGCGTCTCCCCACTTCAGCCTGATTTGTCTTGTCCCCCACCCCCTAACTAACACTTTGCCTATTCAGTTCCTTCCTTCCTTAGATAACCTCCATCTGGCCTTGACACTGCCATCTCTCAGGTAAAGACTTGGGTGTTTCTGGTTGGCTGGCATGTATTCTAACCAGATGTTGCAACTGATATTCTGCTCTTTCTGAAGATTTCCAGAGGGCTCTTTCATATGGCAAAGGATTGAAGGGATGGAGCTCCTGGCCTAGCTGACCTGTTTCAACAGCTCACCGCAGGACTCAAGCAAATAGCACAAGTTAGTGGAAGTTTCAGCAATAATGAGATTTCCCAGAAGGCTGCTGGTGCTGCCATGGTGATGAGGAAGTGCTGGTGTGGAATACCAGGAAGCTACATGGGTGGGTAGAGGCTCCTAGGGAGATGAGCCTACAGGATCAAGGCCCAGCCACTGGGTCAGGTTTACAGGACAATCTCCAATCTTGAGGCAAGGGTCAAATGAGAGAAGGGAAGATGCCCTGGTACTCATATCATGGGGCTGACGAACTAAGCAGCTTAATGGATGAAGGTCTCTGAATGGGCACAGATGCTTAAGACCTTGAGCTACAGGTGAGCTCAAGTTCAGGACCCTCACTCTCAGAATGCAGATACTACTAGAGGCAAGTTGCAACTCTAAAACGAGGACAAGAGCTTAGGAATTTAGCACAAAGTCTCACCAGGAGAAATGAGGCAGCTAGTATTGGCTCAGGAGCTGGGAGAGGGGAAAGAGCAATGCCAGAAAGAGGCTTTGATAATGCACAGGGAACCCACACTGGGACTCCAAGAAAAATTAAAGTGTACCAAAATCATAGACTTTTAAATGATACTTATCGAGCCATATTAATTCATTTGAAATTAAGCTTATGTACCAAGTAACATATAAATATATTTTTGTAATAATTCTAAATTATTAAAGTTTAAAGTCCTCTTTTGGTGCCATTCCAACCTGGTCCACTCCCACCCCTCTTCAATGATACCACAGAAGTATCACGGCTACCATCGTTTCTTTGTATGAATTTATGTAAAGATTTTTTAGGCTAAAATTATCTTCAAACATCTTTCCAAATTCTTAGCAACTCAAAAGTGACTAAAAAGAGGTAAGCTTTTTGCCCCCATGTTGAATGGCCTTTTAAGAGGCTGTCTTACTGTATAACTGTCTCTAGAAAGCAAGCTTGTCATCTTAGCCACATGTGCTCTGCTGAATCACCAAAGGGCACCACTCAGCATCTGGGTTATGGCTCCAGAGATAAGCAAAGACCCAAAGATAATGACCAAACCATATATTTGAAAGTATTTAATATTGATTTTAAAACCAATTCAAATAGAAACTATTAGAAAAGCCAAAACTTTGTTGGAACTCCTTGCATTTGTTTTACAGTTTAATATTTTTATTTGGGAGAGCAATATTATTTCAGCATTTAAGAGCCTTGGAGATCCAAATCTGCATTCATGAAACAGGTCATTGGTATTATGATGTGATGTCATTGATCCACATACTCCTCCTTTTCTGCACATGCACACTACCCCCAATCAAACTAACTTGAGAATTTCTTGCTGTAAATTTTATCCATTTAGTTTAAGGATTTGATTTTTATAAAGTTCAAATACTTCCTAAAATGAGTTGTATGATGAAGCACTATCCACCATGGGTAGTGGGAAGGGAGCATGAGGATGCTGTGAAAGATGCAGAGGAGAAAAGAAATGAGCCCAGTGTTAGAGATGAGAGCCCCAAAAACAAATGTGACTATTTTTCATGATTTGCCTGTGATCAATTCTGTACCTTCAGAATGAACTTTATATTTCCTGCAATTTCTTTTGAAAAAGAAGTGTGCAAATAATTCCATTTTTTCCCCTGTGGCTTTGAACAACGGATCTCAAAATAATTTTCCTTCACAAGAAAGTAAAACAGATGATAGTAAGCAAGCAGTGAACAATTTCTTGCTGTATGCAGATAGTATTACCAGAATTTCCTATTTCATAACCCATGCAGGAAGATACACATTTATGTATATATATAAAAGCTAAGACTTAAGAGTGGGATATTTTAAGGAAAGAAAAATGGAGAATTGGAGAAAATACTGAAATTCAGCATTTTCATATTTACCTTCTTAGGAAAGAACCAAGGTTTGTGGGAGTAAAGGCACAGCATGTTTTTTTCTTCTTTTTTTATTTCAAGATTAAATAAATATATATCAATAATTACCTGTTTACATGTTTGTGTATAACTTCAGAGTGACTTAAGTTTCTCTGTGAATTTGTTACTTCAAGTTAAGAAATTACAGCATATCTTTGTTAAATGCAATAAATATTAATAGTCATTATGCCCAGCATAATGACTGGGCATAATGACTATTATGCCTTGAAGGCAAAATATCATTATGAAATTCATAAAGAACATCCAACTGTAAAAAGCATTGAGGTTTATTTGGGGCCAAGTAGAAATTCTTCAAGGGTATTTAGGAAACATTACTTTCCTTACAGAATCACTAGTAGTAACTATCAGACACAATCTTGGACTTTTGTGAAGAAAACTGATTCCTCAAATTCTTATCTTTATTTAAAAATCTAAGTATAGAAAGTGTATTTTCCACAGTGTTTAAATGACCCAAATTTTAAACACACTAAAGTATACATTATTTAGTTACTCAACAATAGATTTCTGGTCTCATTTCTCAAAGTTCTTTTCCACATAGGATTTTAAACTCTAACACACCTGTAAATATTCTTCCCATAAATCACATAGGCCCTTGTATACACTCTTCAACTCAATAGTTATCTCATCCCTCTAAACAAAGTTGTCATGTACCTTAAGAATTTAATTAATTAAATTTAAAGAAATAATTTGAACTTAAATAAATTTAATTAAATAAATTAAACTCTTATAAAGATTGAGATTAGATAATAGAAAGAATCTAATACAAACCCTTGAACTAAGAACTTAGTATAAACTCGTGAACCTTTGAATATGGCAATGTTGTGTTTTGCTCTGTAAAGAACTATCTCAACTCTTTTTTTTTAAGTTTTTATTTAAATTCCAGTTAGTTAACATACAGTGTCATATTAGTTTCAGGTATACAATACTGTGATTCAACACTTCCATACAACACTCGGTGCTCATCACGAGTGCACTCCTTAATACCCTTCACCTATTTCACCCAATCCTTCCCTGCACCCCCCCCCCACCTCTTCTCTGGTAACCATCAATTTGTTCTCTATAGGAAGAGTCTGTTTCTTGGTTTGCCTCTCTCTCTTTTTTTCTCCTTTGCTCATTTATTTTGTTTCTTCAATTCTACATATCATATGGTATCATATGATATTTGTCTTTCTCTGACTGACTTATTTCAGTTAGCATAATACTCTCTAGTTTTACATCCTTGCATATGGCAAAGACTCTTTTTTATGGCTAAGTAATATTCCATTGTATATAAATCTTCTTTATTTATTCATCATTTGATGGACACCTAGGCTGTTTCCATAATTTGGCTACTATAGATAATGCTGCTATAAGCACTGGGGTGCATGTACCCCTTTGAATTAGTATTTTGTATTCTTTGGGTAAATACCTAGTAGTGTGATTGCTAGATTGTAGGGTAGTTTTATTTTCAACCTTTGAGGAACCTCCATACTGTTTTCCACAGTGGGCACACCAGTTTGCATTCCCACGTAGAGTGCAAGAGGGCTCCCCTTTCTCCACATCCTCACCAACACCTGCTGTTTCCTGTGTTGTTGATTTTAGTCATTCCAGCAGGTATAAGGTGACATCTCATTGTAGTTTTTATTTGCATTTCCCTGACGATAAGTGATGATGAGCATCTTTTCATTTGTGTGTAAGCCATCTGTATGTCTTCTTTGAAAAAAGTCTATTCATGTCTTCTACCCATTTTTTAATTGGAACTGCCTCAACTCTTAGTGACTTTGAACAATCACCAATTATTTAGCTCATAACAGTGAAGGTTAGTCATTGGGACTGAGCTCAACTATGCCTTATATTGATCTGGGCAGTCTTGACTAATCTCTACTGGGATCCACCTTGTATCTGCAGCTGGTTCCAAGTCCCATAGCAGTCATAGCCTTCCAAGACCCCGAAGACCCCGACTGGAAGCTTGCCAAGCCTCTCAAGGTTGGGCTCAGAACTCACATGATTCTACCACATTCAATGGGCCAAAGCAAGTCACAAGTCAGCCCACATTTTACCTCTTGATGGGAGGACGGTGGAAGGATTGTGGCCACTTTTATACTCCATCAAAGCTCTCAATTCATTTCCCTTCCTTTTCTTATACTCTAGCAAGGTGTCTTCTTATCAAACTGATGGGTTAGTTTAAATTTATTGCTTTGAACCATGCACATTTTCCAGAACATACTTTTTGCTCTCTCTTCCTATGTTTATCCTTTTTTTTTGGTCTTGAGATATATTTACATAGCACTTGGGCATTATGAAGTTCTTCTACCAAATGGGTCACTTTATGTAATATTCACAGCAATCACTGAGGTAGACAAAAGAAGCATTTTAATTTCCATTCAGTAATAAGGGGACAGTAACTCAAATAGGTCAAGTTCAGTACTTGAGCTAACTTGAATAGGCTCCTGAGAGCCAATTGTTGTTTTTAGGGGTCTTGGGAGTCAATTGTTAAACACAGTCATGATTAAAAATTAAATTTTACCTACAATTAAATTATATTAAAAATAAAAATAATAGACATGCAAACACATCACTTTAATTATTTTACCATTATATTAAGGCTATTTACATTTCTTGTATCCGCATAATGGAAATATCATACAATGATGTGCTACTCACTGCACGTCTTTCCAACTCTGCAGTCAGCAATATTATGTTGGTAGATTGAAATTGGCTATGGTGAAAGTATTTATGGCATAAAAATCAATATTTATTTATTACTATGTTGATTGCCTAATTTTAAAAAGTGATGAGGAAAATGTTAATAAAGGATATTAAATTTAAAACTGTGTTATGTCGGGATGCCTGGGTGGCTCAGTTGGTTAAGTATCTGACTCTTGGTTCCAGCTCAGGTCATGATCTCAGGATCATGAAATAGAGCCCCATCCATGTTGGGCTCCACACTCATTGCAGAGTCTGCTTGAGATTCTTTCCCCTCCTCTCCTTCTCCTCCCCTCATTCATGCTGTGTCCCTCAAACAGATAAATTAATTAATAAAAATGTGTTATGTCAAAAAATGTGTTATGTCTATGGCTGTTACATTGTGAATAGCACAAACATTTGAGGAAATATTTTTCCAGTATTTAAATCCTACTATACAATTTAATAAAGAAGCCACATCATTGACATTCCAAAATACATCTTCATTGCCTCATTTTTGTCCTATTCAGTAACATAAATGAAAGTATCAGCCAGCATTCATGTCAGAGCTTATACTCAAGCAACCAAGCACTAAACATTTAGCAGCCCAAGGTCACATAGCTAGTAAGTGTTAAGAGGAGATGCAAACCCAGACCCTGGGTCCCAGACTTAGCGTTCTTTCCTTAAAGAGTTTTAAACTCCTGGTCTCTCTGCTCAAAGAGGCAAGGGGGTAGGACTACAATTATTGATTGTAGACAAATATCTGCCCAGAGTAGACCAGTCATAAGGTAACTATCATGACAGTAGAAGCCAACATACTTAATACAGTGGTGTGTGTGTGTGACAGGAAGACCTTGCATCCTTGACGGGATCACTGGGCTACCAGACATCCTGGACTACCAACCTCCAGACTTCTTGAGATGTGAAAAAAATAAACCTTACCTGCTTAAGCCACTGAAGGGGTGTTTTTTATTATTTTCCACTGAAAACGTTTTTAATAAATCGTGTCAAAATTAGAGATGGGGGTTAGGGAGGAAGAAAGAGCACAGTGAGGGAAAAGAGAATTTGAGTTCATGAAAAACAGTCGTTTAACTTCTTAAAAATAAACATCTTCCAATCATCAATACTATATGTTTTCTTATAAATTATTCATCACATAGTCAAGAAGTTATTAAATGACAGATAATATCAAATAAAGTATTTTATAATTCAAGAGATATATCCCATAAAGAAATCTGTTTTATTCCTAACTCTGAACCCATTTAAGGATGAGAAATATACATGACAGCAGATGGGAAATTTAATCTAAGGAAAGGTTGCCTAAGAAGAGAATGGATGATATAATTATATAATTGTCAGAAGGGAAAAAAATTATTCACTCACATATATATATATATATATATATATATATATATATATATCATGTATATATTCATTCTGCTATTATTACTTAGCTTCTAATAAAGAACTGCCCCAGTATAAGAAATATGAGCTATAGCAGTTGATACTGTCTTGCTCAGAGTTAGTGTTTTTGTTTGTTTTTTTAAAGATTTTATTAATTCATGAGAGACACATAAAGAGGGGCAGAGACATAGGCAGAGGGAGAGGCAGGCTCCCCCTGGGGAGTCAGATGCAGGGACTCAATCCCAGGACCCTGGGATCATGACCTAGCCGAAGGCAGATGCTTAACCCCTGAGCCACCCAGGCATCCCAAGCCAGAGTTAGTTAATTTGGGGTAAGTTATCATACTAAAAAATGATGCTGAAAATGATAAGCAACACTCACTGCGATTAATTAAGGAAAGCATGTATTCTGTTTTTTTTCCTAACATCTTTTATTTAAGTTACGGGGGGAAAAAACATTTAGTTAAGCATGACTTGTTCTGCAACACTGATTTCCTGCCTCCAGTGATGTCTAAGAAAAAAAGTGCCTTTCCTCTGTGAGTGCTCAGTACTTGGTGACTAAGCAAGCCCAGGGCTTCCCTGAGGCAACATCTTAAACAATCCACAGTATAATAAAATTAAATTCTCTCTCTTTTCAAAATGTGATTTTTTTTTTTTTTTTTTTTTTGACACAAAGAAATGAAAGCATCTGGAAGGTGCTCTCGGAGGCAGTCGGGAGACCTAGTTCCCTGGTGTCTGGCCCTTTAAAGAGCATATGGTATTGAGCAGCCTGGGTGCAGCTGAGTCAGAAGCTCCCAGAAGGCACCAAATCAGTGAGGAAACAGTTTAGCCCTGGCACACCCAGCTTCCATTTGCCAGATCTAGCTTGATTCATGGCTACTTGCCTCACTCAAATATCTTCCCAGCCCTACTTCTGTCTCTTGCTGTCTCTGTCTTCAGCCCTATCAACAATCCCTTCATTCCTCTGCATTTGGTTGGTATCATATTTTCCATTCTTGCCCTTATCAGAATGATTTTCTAATTCTAAGTTTGACTTCTTTGTTTCAGGCCTGTTAAGCTCCTCAGATCCCATAGTCTACCTTGCTCTCCTTCCTCCTTCCACTGTGCATATTCGCCCTTGCAGTGGCTTGGTGGTGGACTTTCTTAAGGGCTCGATGCCCATCTATTTAATAATCTATGCTAGAATTTTGCCAGGTATTGACCTCAAGTTCATTGATCTGTATTTCCAAGATCCACCCTTCAGAATCTGACTTTTTAAAACTGGTGGCAATCTTTTCCTATTTCAGGCACCTGAACTTTACTCTAGGAACCTTCAAGCTTACCTAAGGAAACCCTGTGATTAGACCTCTAAGAATCTTGGGCATACATAATAATGATATACAGTTCATTATCTCTCAATAAATCTTGAGGGGGAAAATCTTGCATATGATTTGTGTATGCCTATAGTTTCAAACACATTCAAGGAAGCAAGTGATTTTCAATGATTGCCTCTCTGAAGCTGGCCTTTTGACCCCTCCTAACTATGTTGACTTTATGAATCCCGGTTTGAATACCATGTGCATCACAGAGAAATAGAGAGTTCTAAGGTTCTGTCTTTTCTCTTTTGTCTGTTGATATCATACCATCTGCCCCAAATCTTGGCCATGTCTCTTTTTTAAAAAAGATTTATTTATTTATGATAGACAGAGACAGAGAGAGAGAGGCAGAGACACAGGAGGAGGGAGAAGCAGGCTCCATGCCAGGAGCCTGATGTGGGACTCGATCCTGGGACTCCAGGATCGCGCCCTGGGCCAAAGGCAGGTGCTAAACCTGCTGAGCCACCCAGGGATCCCCTTATTAGCATTCACTCAATCCAGGGTCTCCAGGATCGCGCCCCGGGGCCAAAGGCAGGCGCTAAACTGCTGAGCCACCCAGGGATCCCCAGCCATGTCTCTTTTTTATTGTTCTTGCTTTGAGCTTAGCTTAAGAAAAAGATCACTGGAAAACCTTTTAAAATATTGTTAACATTTCCACAAAATTCAGCGTATCTTGCACTTGAGCTTTTCTGATATTATTCTCCTAGATTTGTGTTGCTCTCATGTATTGATTCTTGAAATTTTAGATCCCTTTCATCTGTTAATTGAAATGCACCCTGGGTAAAGGAAATGGCAAGAAACACAAAAGGATCCGCCCTGGAGGGTCCCAGAGTTCTCCTCTTGGATATTATAAGTTGTATTATAATGTTCTCCAAGGTGTGTATCATTTTCATTTAGCTGAAAGTTTTGTTGCAGTTTCATGATAAATGTATATTAGAAGTTGCTCCTGTTGCTTTCTCAGTCTTTGTGATACTATATTGTGATACTATATTGTGAATAATAACAGATTTAGCTAATGCTCTTCATTTACTTTCAAGAGGTTTTCTATAGATGGCTAGCCAGTTGTGGACCCTGTTACCATCACAGCTGCCCCTGTGTGCATGTCATCATCAGCCTTTCATCTTCTCCATCTAACTGGACATAGCGCGAGAAACTTAACCACTCCACTTCCGTTTTCTTCCTTTTCCTTTCTCCTTCTCTTTTCACCTCAATGCCTTCCAAACTCTCACCCTTCAAAATCACAGATTTCCACATATTTATAAATACCTCTTAAGGCCCATCTGCTTCATCTGAGCCAGTCATGCCCTTCTATCATTTATTTTGGCCTCGCGTCATATTGGGTGATAATTATAGAATCATCTTTACCTTCTAGTGCTGATATTTCAAATCCCTGCTCTTCATTCTCCATGATCATATAGATCATCATCCATGATTATCCCAGGCTATAATATTCTTTCTTCCCCCGTCCCTCCTCCCTCTTCTTTCTCTTTTGCCCTTCCTTTATCAAATGTGTTTTGAATGCTTACTATATGCCAGCTGCACAGGGTACATCAGTGAACAGGAACTTATAATCTTAGGAGCTGGGGCTCCTGGGTGGTTCAGTCGGTTAAGCATCTGCCTTTGGCTCAGGTCATGGTCCCAGGGGTCCTAGGATGGAGCCCCACATCGAATCGGGATCCCTGCTCAGCAGGGAACCTGCTGCTTCTTCTCCTTCTGCCTGCCACTCCCCCTGCTTGTGCTCTCTCTATGTCAAATAAATAAACAAATAAATGAATAAATAAAATCTTTTAAAAAACAATAATCTTAGGAGTTTATAGATTATAATCACAGATGGAACTTTTGATAGTATTTACTGTGCTCATTTATACAATTTAATAAGTAAGTGCTGTCTATTGAGTTCATAGCACATACAGAGCACCAGGCTAGGACATAAAATAATCAAGGTAAAATGGCATAGGGAGAAAGAGAATGGACTTTGAAGTCATGTGAGCCTGGACTTAAAACCCCTTACCAGTGTCTTGCTCTTAGACTTGGATGAGTTATCCCATCTCCTCATCTATAAAAGGATAAGTACCACCTTAGGAGAATTGGAGATATGTGTATGTTTATATGTAATTATCCAATCTGGAATAAGACTTTGAATATAAGTACCCACAAAACAGATGAAAACATTCTACAGCTTATCTACAAAAGGGGAAACTCAGTTTCTCTAAATTACAAATCTTTCAATGGGTAATTTCTCCTAAAATGCTACTTTTTTCTCCAATAAATTGAGATACGGTTTTGTCAATCCAATATCCTGCAGGAGTAGTCATCGGGTTTTAAGTTCACTGTACCATTGACTATTATTATAGTGTTTCAACTAAGGATATTTTGTGTGAAAGATGTTTGAGTTTATTTTTGGAAGTATTTAATGTACTGTCCTTTGTCCTTCATGAACAGGAGTCATACATAAGAGAAAATGTTACAATTGCAGTATTGATTTAAAGTTTTAAAGCTCTCTCAGAATCTTTATTATGATCCCACCACATGAATCAATGTAGGCAGAGAAGCCTTTTTAGGCATTTATGTTTTTTAAATTGGCATAAAACAGGGATGCTACCCCAGCCTTTCTTATTTGGCTTTCAGTGTGCTTCTCAATTGTGTCAGTTTCAGGCCCACTTATTTCCCATGGATCAGTTTTACCAACAACCGCACTGGAATCTGTATCTGTAACAGACGCACCTCTGCTCCACACATCTGTCTATCCACACAGGTTAGTGACTGTCATCCAATAGTGGACATGCTCATTGGCCTGGGCCTTCCTTCTTTGTTCCCATATGCTCCTCCTTTGACCCAGTCTGGTGTCTGCTCCTTGCCTCCATCAGCTGTGTGTGATTGTACTCCTGATCTTGAGACTTGTGACTTTCTGGTAGACCCTTTGACTCCCTTTCAAAGACTGGTGGGCATTTGTACTAATAGCTCTCTTTAGTTGGGGGTTCTCAATAGTAAAACCCATACCATCTGAGTACTCATTCACTCAACAAATCTTTGCAAATCAACTGATCTGTGTCAAGCTTCCTGCCTTGAGATCAAATTCTCAAACTTGTTTCTTATTCCCTCAAAAGAGACTTAGACAACCTTTTCCCAGCCCTTTCCATCTATTCTTACAATGATGGCTTCCACCTGACATTCAGTCACACCTAGCTCTAGAGCCAGCACTGACAATAAGAGACGTAGCAGTAATGGTGGATTGAATCTGTGATTGGTTTTTCTGGTGTGGACCAAACATCTAATGTACCTGGAAAGAATCCACCACATTGCAACTCTCTCTTACTTCCCATTGTATTGAAAAATCTCTACAATAAAATCTATAACTCATTTTTCTCCACTAGCAACCAAGTCTCCCTCCTAGGCTGGGCTGTTCTCTAACTTAAGCCAGTCCCTTCTGGAAAGCTTTAACTAACCCAGCTCCTATTGATATGTCTCCACCAACACTACCAAAGCCAACTGTTCCAAGGAGTCTTGTTCTAAGCAGAACTGGACCATATGCTTGGTTTTTGAGAATTGCCTGTTGCTGGTCCCATCTACCAGACTGAATTTTGTGTAACATCTTCTCTGGAACCAAAATACACCTTCTGGGGCCTTTATGTGATATAGTTTCTTGAGATTCTCTACTCTCCTTTCCATTGTCATTCCGTTGAAATTTTCTTCTTGACTATATGTGTCAGATCTGAACTTGTCTGGATTAGGACATGTGGCAATACTAAGATAATCATATAATTTGTCTTCCAAGCTGGGGCAATTTTGAAGGTACAATAGAGCCTTATTTATACCTATACCACAGCATCAGGAATCAACATGAACTGTTCAGGAAAACCAGGTGACCCTAGCCATAACCCTAGCCATGATGATAAATATCCTATATGCTGATTTTATGACTACTTCTTCCAGCACAAGAAATGGCCTCAAAAGAATAGTGTTATTTTTCTAAAAATCTAAATACTAATTACAGCCATGCCCAAACTGTCATTTTTGTTAGACATACTTTAGCATACTGATTAATGTTATCAAACAATTGGGTTTCACAGATCAACTCTTTTCTCTGCTCAGTCTGTTTTGTAGTTAATGTTCTCTGCCACAGATGCTAGCACACAGTAAAGCTCAAAAGTGTTTATTGAATATAATAGGTTTGTAAGTTTACCTTTCTGCACAAATACATGAGGAAGGCTCTGTCAAGGTTTAATCCGAGTAACCATAGTAAGTCATATGAGGATATATGGGCATTAAGATATCTCATGATCCCAATCTTTAAAGACTTTTCTCCTACATTCCATGATCAGAACCTTGGGCTTAAAGTAGGTACCCATTTATAACTTTAAAAGACATGTGATTTGGAGGTGTAGCCTGGGAAAATTATATCCTTCTGTAGAGATCATTCATCTATCCTCTACTTGTGAAGCATGCCTACATTAATACAAAATTAACCATGAATATCTTTCCCAAATTTTACCATAGAAAAGTAACTTTGCCAACTAATGAGCATCTTCTTCCTTTCAGTAACATACCTATTTATCAAACACAAGGTTTGTTTATATTTTATTAATGTCCTTTGTCACAAGACAGTTTAGCTGTTTCAGTGCAATGTGGGGCTAATTTAGAGGGAAATCAGAGGATATTCTGTTGCTTTCCAAACAAAGTGTTGCTTTCCACTTCCTGGTAAGTGAAGTCCATTTATGCACCCTCTCATGAGTCCTTAGGATGTGCTGATGTTCTGTTATCAGGTTAAAGAGACATAGGCTCTTGTTGAGCCTTTTACAAAAAAGGAGGTATATTCAAAGCAAAATCATTTGTCAGAAAATGTCATATCCAAAGTCTTTGCTGGGGAAAAAGTGAGAAGTAGCAATGAACTCAATAAGCCCAATAAGCCCACAGTCTCCTTACAATTCCAAATATATGCATTTTATTTTTTTAAGGATTTTCTTTATTTATTCATGAGAGATTCAGAGAGAGAAGCAGAGACGAAGCAGAAGGAGAAGCAGGCTCCCTTCGGGGAGACTGATGCAGGACCTGATCCCAAGACCCCGGGATTACCCCCTGAGCTGAATGCAGGTGCTCAACCACTGAGCCATCCAGGTCAGATAAGATACTTCTTCGTTGAATATACCTAGCCAGTATGTGTAGTGGTAAGCATCCAAGTATGGGAAAATGACCGCCTATGTTTAAATCACAGACCAGCTGCTGAATAGCTATGCAGGTCCTGAACAAGTTCCTTAACTCTATGCATCAATTTCCTCATTGTAAAAGTGGCAATAATAATTGTACATATCTCACAGGATTATTTAAAGAATTAAATGGAGAGTCTTACAGTGCGTTACAGAAGTGCCTGGAAGGGCAAGCGTAATAAGCAACAGGCATTATTAGTATCAAAAATACTCAGCAGAGAGGGTAAACCAATGGCATGTGTACTGCCACAGCCTAAGGACACACTCTACTACCGACCTCTGAGATAGGCTCTGAATCATTCTGACACAATCTTAAACATAGCACTTCATCCAGCCACTGTCATTTGACCCAGAGGAAACCTACAATCTCCAGGCAGGAACAGCGAGAAATAGGGCTCACTCGAGAGCACACCCTAAAAACGCATTAAGCAAATAGTCCTCAGAGGGATTTTGTGGTGGCTTCTATGTTGTGGGAGGCGAGGCTCTATTTGGCAGGCTGTCAGGAGCAGAAGTCCTGTTTCAGGGGGAGATTTGTGTGCATAGGTTTAAACTTTGACACCAATCATGTCCAATGCCTCCCTTGGATAAGACTGCAACTGATCTTCTGCAGAGGTTTTATCTGCAAAATGATCCCCTGCACTTTATATCTTCCATCTCACTTCCTGACACAAAGCTTATTTTAAGTCAGATGTGAAAAAACAGGCACCAGAGCCTTAAACAAGTCAAGACAGGCCTCATGAGATTTAGGCTCAACCCATAAGATCTGAGAAGGATGCATGAGTTAAATATACTCATCAGCTGAAGTTCTCTTAGCATTTTTTTTCATATCAGTAATAGGGCTCTGTGTGAGTGATGGAGAATTCATGCAATTTTTTAAAGAACAAAATATTAATAGGTGAGAAAGATACATAGGCAAATAATGTAGTAAATAATAAAAACAGGATAGGATTGGTGTTACACTAATCTTCAAATAGATATGAATTTGAATTCTCCATCACTCACTCAAAATTGCTATAAGTTCTATAAGTGGTAAATGGCAGGATGGAGTCTAGAAATAAGTGTCCCTGGCTTCTTTCTACTCCAGTGTCCCTGCTCAACAGCACCTAATAATAATTTGATATCATGGATTTACATTAACACTATCTTGTGCTGCAAACACGAATTGCTCTAACGTAAATGATCTCACTTTTCATGAAATGGCCATGGTTTTTCTGGTTTGGTTTGCTGGGTGTGAGTATCTGCGCACAATCGCCGTGTGACTGCTTTTGTGAGGCATCCACACTCACCAGCAGTGATAAGGAAGAGTGGTAGGATAATCAGGAGTGTATGGAAGGAGAAATGGTAAATTTTAGAAATGGCCAATAGATATACAATTTTTGCCACCTACGGGTTTTTCGAAGTTATTTGTATTCCTGGTGTAAATTCTTTACAACTAAGTGAAGAAATGAAGAAATGCTCAAGGAAAAGCCTGATAATTCAGCAATATCAGGGACAGAGCCACAGAAAAAGAATGCTATAACACTCATCATAAATGACAAAAGAAATGTTTGCCTTAGCATTGAATTTTTCAGATGTGATAACACAATTTCAAAATGCCAATATTAACTTAAATAGAAGCAAGGAATAATTAGTGGGGGGAAAATCAATACACTGCTTGCTTGTGCTACTCCACAGTGAGTAAGTATTGGTTCTGAAATCAAAGTTCTTTCTATGGAAGAGCTGTCAGGAGAAAAGTTAAAATTAGAAGAGCTGTCTGAGGACTGAGCAAGAGAAAGAAATATCACGCAGGTAGATTCAAAGTATTTAAATAGAGTTCAAGGTAGGGAGCCTTCATCCTTGCTTTTCCACAGGAAAAAAAAAACTTCTTAACAGAAACTCTCATTTCCACTTTATTACAATGTGGGAAGTAAATCAATGAATTGAGTGATGTGAAAGCAACAGTCAGGCATGTGGACAAAGAGTCATCTTAGGGAAAGGACATGTTGGAAAGCTCACATACAGAGAATAATTTATTATTTGCTGGTCTCTGGTAGAGATGCATTCTAAATGTGAAAATTGACTTGCGTTCTGATAAAAATATTGTTTTTCTTGTCTGGGACCACAAACAACTACAATTTTGTTTGTTTTCTCCTCTCACGGCACTAACTATTTTGACATGGTATATATTACATACCAAATGGAACATAATGCACCAAATATAATCATCACTCAAAGCAAACAAATACTGCCTTCACATTGTGGTTTGGGAGAAACCACAAAACAGCATATCATTAAATATTCAGCATATGTCCTCACTTCTCTTTGTCAGGAACTGAGTACTCTATTGGAGTGTACTCAAAGTGCAAAGTCAGTGTGTTTTCCCTAATAACACACCTGTGTTCTAAATAGAGTTGGCTTCTATTTAAGGAGAAGCAAACTGAAGTCACATCTTGCTATAAATTCTTTGTTTTGTTACAGTGCATTGCAATTGCAAGCAAACCATACCAAGTCCAAGAAGTTTTGAATTGATGCATTAACTCTTTTCGATCAAATCAATAATTCATATTGTTCACAATTTTAACTGATAAAAATTAAGTCTGCAAATATTCTCACATTTCTTTTTGAGGCCAACGCTTTGCATTCTGTGAACTAAGAACTCTTTATGGAGTCAGAGAACTGGATTCTAGTTTCCGGTTTGCTGCTAACTAGCTATGACATACTGGTCAAGTCACTATAAGTTCACAATCACTCAGTTTCCTAACCTGTAAAGTGAGGTGTTTTATGAGACACTGCCAAGCATCTTTCCAACTTTCAAATTCTTGTTCAGTTCATGAAACTGTAGTCGAACACAATTTTGTTTCTGTGACTACACAAACAATATTCAAATATTGATAAGTTAGAGGTATTTGCAGGTCTTATGGAATGTAAATCAACGAGTATATCATGATTTAGGTCTAGATCAAAAATATTTCAAGGCTTCTATCAGTGTCATGGGAAAATAAATTTTGGCTAGATTCAAAGACTACAATAATGCTACTTCACTCAGTCATGATTTGATTTGTTGAATAGTTGAACTCCATCTGGTCCTGTGGAGGTTTTCTAGTTTAAGAGTCTCTAAAGGGCAAATTTCTTGTCATTAAAATCAGCAGAACTATATATTAAAAAAAGTGAAAGGGATTAAAGGGGAAAGGAGAGAAAATGAGTGGGAAAAATCAGAGAAGCTGACAGAACATGAGAGACTCCTAACTCTGGGAAATGAACAAGGGGTAGTGGAAGGAGAGGTGGGTGGGGGGACAGGGTGACTGGGTGATGGGCACTGAGGGGGGCACTTGACAGGGTGAGCACTGTGTGTTATACTATATGTTGGTAAATCAAACTCCAATAAAAAATATACCAAAAAAATCAGTAGAACTATTGTGCCTATGGGAAAATTGCTGATCTAAAATTTCTCAGGACTTTTCTCCAAACTCCGTCTGTTAGAGGTAGAGGAGGAATAGACAGTTTTGGAGATTAGAGCCTTGAAAATGGAACAAAAAAAAAAAAAAAAAAAAAGAGGATCTGGTGTTGGCGATAGCACCATTTCTCTCTGAATCACATATTACAACATATAATAGAACAATGTACTATTTCTTGTGCTTATCGAATACAGGTCTTTCATCATTCTTTTAAGTAACAAACTTTATTTTTTTAGGAGAGTTTTAGGTTGACAGAAAAATTGAGTGAAAAATACAGAAATTTCCCATCTATCTGCTGCCCCCATATACACACATATGCAGCCTCTCCCAACTGCAAACATCCCACACCAGAGTAGTACATTTGTTATATTTGATGAACCTACACTGACACATTATTATCACACAGAGCCCACAGTTTACACTAGAGTTTATTCTTGATATTATTAAGTCTGTGGGTTTTGATAAATGCATAGTGAAACATATCCATCATTATTATAGTATCATACAGAATAATTTCACTAGAAATCCTCTGGACTCTGACTATTCATCCTCTCCTCCCCCCACAACCTTTGGCAACTACTAATATTTTTACTGGCTCCATAGTTTTGCCTTTTCCAGAAGGTCACAAGTTGAAATCATACAGCATATAGACTTTTCAGATTGCCTCCTTCACTTAGTGATATGCACTTGTTTCCTCTATGTCTTCTCATAGCTTGGTAGCTCATTTATTATTAGAATTGAACAATATTCTATTGTCTGGATGTACCACAGTTTACTTATTTGTTCACTTACTAAGGGATATGTTGGTTGCTTCCAAATTTTGATAATTATGGATAAAGCTGCATGTGCAAATTTTTGTGTGAATATAAGATTTCAATTCATTTAGGTAAATACCAAGTTACTGGATCTTATGGTAAGAGCATGTTCAGTCTTGTAAGAAACTGCCAAACTATGACTATATTATTTTATAATCTCACCAGCAATAAATGAGAATCCCTGTTGCTCCACATCCTCACCATCATTTACATTCTCGGTATTTTGGATTTTAGTCATTGTAATACATGTGCTGTGGTATCTTGTTACTTAAATTTATAATTCTCTAATGACATATGATGTAGAACATTTTTTCATATGCTTACCACCTATACATCTTTTGTGGTGACATGTTTGTTCAAGTCTTTTGATCATTTTTTAGTCAGATTGTTCATCTTTTTATTGTTGTTTTAAGACTTTTTGTATGCTTTAGATAACAGTTCTTTATCAGATGTTTCTTTTGCAAATATTTTACCCCAACCTATGGACTGTCTTCCCCTTTATCCCAATCTATGGACTGTCTTCCCATTCTCCTCACGTTGTTTCTCACAGAACAGAAGTTTTTAATTTTAATGAATTTGAGCTTATCAATGATTTCTTTCATGGCTGTGCCTTTAGTATATTATCTGGAAAGATGACCACATGCCAGGTCTAGGTTTTCTCCTAGTTATCTTCTAGGAGTTTTGTAAATCTTGCATATTACATTTAGATCTGTGATCTAGTTTGAGGTTTTGTGTGTGTGTGTGTGTGTGTGTGTGTGTGTGTGTGTGAAGGAGTTAAGGTCCAAGTCTCTGCTCATTTTCTTTTGCTCATTTCTTTTCTTCTTCTTCTCCTCTCTCCCCCCTCCTCTATTTTTTTTTTTTTTTTTTTTTTGCATGTGATGTCCAGTTGTTTCAGCACCATTTTTCAAAAGACAATCTTTGTTCCAAGCAGGGTGAGGGGCAGAGAGAGAGAAGGAGAGAATCCTCAAGCAGACTCTCAACTGAGTGCAGAGCCAGACATGGGGGTCAATCCCAAGACCTGAGATCACTACCTGAGCCAAAATAACGAGTCAGACACTTAACCAACTGAGCCACCCAGGCATTCCAAGATTTCATTCTTTTTTATGATTGAATAGATCCCATTGTATATATATTTACCACATCTTCTTTTTATTTCTTAGTTTTTAATTCAATTTTTTATTTGAATTCCAGTTTGTTAACATATAGTGTAATATTAGTTTCAGGAGTAGAATTTAGTGATTTGTCACTTACATACAACACCTAGGTGCTAATCACAAGTGTCCTCCTAAATACCCATTACCTATTTAATGCATCCCCCCACCCACCTCCATCATCCCCTGCGTTTGTCTCTACAGTTAAGAATCTGTTTTATGGTATGCATCTCCATTTCCCCTGCTATGTTCATCTATTTCATTTCTTAAATTCCACATATGAGTGATATCATTTGGTATTTGCCTTTCTTTGCCTGACTTATTCCACTTAGCATAATACACCTAGCTCCATCTATGTCATTGCAAACAGCAAGATTTCATTCCTTTTTATGGCTGACTAATATTCCATTATGTATAGATATAGATAACACACTTTCTTTATCCATTCATCTACCAATGGACACTTGGGGTACTTCCATAGTTTGGCTATTATAAATAACCCTGCAATAAACATAGGGGTCAATATATCCCTTCAAATTCACATTTTCATATTTTTTTTGGGTAAATACTCAGTAGTATGATAACTGGATCATAGGGTAGTTCTATTTTTAATTTTTTGAGAAAACTCCATACTATTTTCCAAAATGGCTATATCAGTTTGCATTCCCACCAATAGTGCATGATGATTCCTTTTTCTCTACATCTTCACCAACATTTGTTTAAAAGAAACTATTTTAAAAATATATCAAATTTCCAGGCCTATGTAAGGGAGAGAATATTTGAAATCCTATATTGAATAAGGGGTGAATATACAAAATATATAAAGAACTCACAACTCAATAGAAACAAAAAAATCCCCAAAACAACAACAACAACAACAAAAAACCCAACTGATTAATAAATGGGCAGAGGAAATGAGTAGCCATTTTTCTGAAAAAGACTTACAAATGACCAACACATTATATAAAAAGGTGCTCAACATCACTAATCATCAAAGAAATATAAATAAAATAAACAATGAGATATCAAAACATCTGATAGAATGGCTATCATCAAAAAAGACAAGAGATAGCAAATATTGACAAGGTTGTGGAGAATAGGGAACCCTTGTGCACTGTTGGTGGGGATGTAAATTGATGCAGCCACTATGGAAAAACAGTATGAAAGTTCCTCAAAAAATTAAAAATAAAACTACTATATGACTCAGTATTCCACTTCTGGATATATACTCAAAGGAAATGAAAACAGGATATCAAAAAGATATCTGTACTCCTATTTCACTGCAGTATTACTTAAAATAACCAAGGTATGGAAATAACCTAAGTGTCTATGAATGGATGAATGGATAAAGAAAAAGTCCATATGTATTAATTGAATTATTAATTGATAATTGTAAAATATTATTAATACTAATCATGGAATATTATTCAGCCACTAGAAAGAAGGGCAGCCTGCCATTTGCAATAACATGAATGGAAATTGAGGGCATTATGCTAAATGAAAGACACCAAAAAAAAGAAAAATGCTGTATGATCTCACTTATATGTGGCATCGAAAACAAAAAAAGTCAAACTCATAGAAACAAAGAGTAGAAGAGTGGTTGCCTGGGGCTGGGGATGGGGGAAATAGGGAAAGACTGGTAACATGGTACAAACCGTCAACTCAAAGATCAGTAAGCTCTGAGGATCTTATGTAAAACATGATGACTATAGCTAATAGCACTTTATTATGTAATTGAAAGTTGCTAAGAGAGTTGAGCTTAAATGTTCTTACCCAAAAAACCCCTAAAAAATAAATATGTGAAGTGATGGATGTGTTAATTAATTAGATGGTGGGGATCCTTTCACAATGTGTATGTATATCAAATCACCACAATGGACACTTCAAGTATGTTACAATTTTGTCAACTATACTTTAATAAGCTGAAAAAAATATATGGAATTCCCCAAAGGACTCATTAGATTTGACATGGCACTCCTTCTCATTCTATTTAGGAATTTTCTAACTTCTGCTTTTTATAAAGAAATAATTCAACAGTTAAATGTGAGTCTTCCTCTCACTTAACCGTCAAAAACACTTCTTGGAAATTTTGGTCCTTTCCATACAAATATGTTTGGGGATTTTTTTTCCCCAAGTCTTTCCATGACGTGTCACACAGCTAATGAATTTCTGCCAACATCTAACACTTTTTCATATTTTTTTATTATTTCCTAAAAAATTATTAAAATATTGGTCATTCTCCCAACTACAAGGAAATCATTACAATCTTGTCAGTTTTTTGGAGTCTCACATAATTATATTAATTCTTATTTACCAATTAGTATCTGAAAATATTTTGAGAGTCCTTTTAAGACATTCTTTGAAGATATTCTCTTTGATAAATCCATAAAATAGTAAATAAGAACTATTTCTTAATATTATAGGTCATAGTGTCAGTATTGCAACAATAAAACAATTGTTCAGATACAGATTAGAAACAAAATCGTTCATTTATTGTCTTACAACTTTTCTCTGAAAGTATTAATATTTGATATTTGCAGATCTTAAAAATATTTAGTAATCAACTTGCTAATGCCAAAAATATTTCTTAAGTGCATTTACATTTGCTACTGAAGTTTGACTATTGTGCATTTACATTTGCTACTGAAGTTTGACTCTATTTGAACTGAAGTTCAATAGAGTATTTAACATGCTTTACTTCCTTAATTAATTTAAATATGTTAGCATCAGGGATTTATACTGTTTCCTCAGACCTCTGTTCACTTGCACATAACTCACAGTGACAATGCCACAGAGCAGCAGGCAAGGTGAGCCTTCAGGAGGGAAAAGATGATGGCTACCTAGTCCCAAGGGTCTGGGCTAGTGGGCAAAGGAAGAATTTCCTTGTTTCTTTATAACATGAACTAAATCCTGAAGCAAGCAGAGAAGCATGGAGAAGAGGGAAACTGGAGGTCTAAAACAAGTCTTACTTGTTTTGTTTTTTCATTTCTTTCCTTTCTATAATTCTGGTTACCAATTCCAATGTATGGATGTTTTTCCCACACCACTAAGCAATTCTCTGACAGCAGCTGGGTGTCCTACAATTCATCTCAATTCTGACACACCCTACCTGAGGATACCATTAGAGCCCACAGGTTAAATCTTACAAGACTGAAATTGCATTACTCCCCACCTCTGCCACTTCAGATGCCAATCACAAATCCAGATTGTCACCTGTGCTTCTGACCCTACAACTATAGATCGGAGGTTCTAACAAAGCCCCTTCTTGGGTTTGGTTAACTTGCTAGAGTGGCTCATAGAAGTCAGAGAAACATTTTACTTACTAGATTGCCAGTTTATTATAAAAGAATATAGTCCAGGTACAACCAGACAGAAGAGATGCACAGGACAAGGTTTGCAGAAAGGGTGCAAGGCTTTTAGCCACTCTCCCCACATCTCCATCTGTCCACAACCCAGAGACACCAAAGGGCAGCTCTGCCTGCCCTTTTGGGTTTTTATGAAAATTTCATTACTTCGACATGATTGGCCATTAATGACTGATCTACCAGCAGTTCCTTTCCCATCTCCTCTAAACCCGTGGTTGGTTCTCCAGGCAACTAGCCCCCATCCTTAGAGGAGATCCAAAAGTCATCTCATTCACATAACAAAAGACACCTTTGTCACCCTCATCACTTGAGAAATTCTAAGGGTTTTAGGAGCTTTGCCAGAAACAGGATGGAAGAAGACCAAATGTGTATTTCTTATTATAAGTTGCAGTGTCACATCTCCTCTCTCCTCCCCTCTCCTCTCTCTCTGTTTCAGTTAAGACTCTTACTAACAATGAACAGGATTTATTCAGATCAGTTCCTATAAAGATTTAATGGCAAAGAGAATCCACCTCTAGTTGGGACTCTGGATATAATAGGAACCACAGAAATCTCTCTGTCTCTGTCTCTCATTCTGTATTTCTCTCTTTCTCTCTCTCTCTCTCTGGTTATATGATTCCTCTCTTGTGACATCTGTTTTTCCTTTGCATCTGCTCTATTTGCATCTCTCCATTAACTGATGTCTTCTCCTTACTATAATTTCTGTTTCCACCACATCTGTGTCTTGACTCTACATCACACCTTCAGCATTGCTTCCCTTTCCTAAATCATTCAGCTTCTCATTCCCCAACATGGAAGCCCCAGAAAATGAATTTGATTGGCTCAGCTCATCTTTATAAACATACTATTGATAGTCTTAATCCATTGGAGATGAGGAATAGGATCACATGGCGCAGAAAGGCTATGAGCAGGGGAAGCAATGATCAACATTCTAGTATAGTCTCCTTCAAGCTTTCAGTCTTTATTTTTTTTTTCAAATAGTCATTGAATACCCACTGTCTGCTCATTACTGTTACAGGCAACAGGGTTTTCTTTATTTTTTATGATTACTTATGTGTTTATTTGAGAGAGAGAAAGAGTAAGCATGAGCTAAGGGAGAAGCAGACTCCCTGCTGAGCAGAGAGCCCAATGAGGTACTTGATCCCAGTGTCCTGGGATCATGACCGGAGCCAAAGGAAGCTAACAACAGCCATTAGGTATTGTCATAATGGCTATAATACAGGGTGCTAAAGAAGCACTCAGAAAGAGCACCCCAACGACGATGATGTCAGAGAGGTTTTCAGGTAAGATGATACTTGTGCTAAGTGTATAAAAGAATAAGTAGAAGTTACTAGGTGATGGGAGTGGAAGGTTGCTGAAGGGAAACAATGCAAAGGATTCCTATCTGAGGAAGCCATTTATACAAATGCATAGTAGTCAGTGACACTATGTAAACTCCTGGGGCTGCAAGAGGTTTAGTAATGCTAGCACCTGGCGAAAGGTAGACTGAAGATGTAGTCAGGGTCTCAATCATGAAGTGTCTTGTGGGAGTTTGGAAGATAAAGAAACCACTGAAAAACTTTTAATAAGGCAGTAATACAATCAGATTTGTGTTTTGTAAAGATGTCTCTGGTAGCAATGTTGGTAGGACATTGGGCCAGTGCTATTAGAAGCTGGAAAATAAATCAGAAGGTCACTCTAATCTCCGCAGTAGGAAATGATGCAAGGGCCGGAATTAAGGCACACCACTGGGTGGAGAAGAAAGGATGGATATGAGAATCCTTAAGAAAATAAAATTAACATATACACACAAAGGATCTAAAAGGAAAAGGAGCCAGGGGGCTTTACCTCCTTGAATACTCTCCAAACCCACCTCCTAAAGTAGGCAGAAACCCTAGATTTATCTCCTGTGCCTTATCACTAGTGTGTATAGTGGATAAAAAGATGCAGGAAGGGGATTAAGCGTCCCCTTAAACACCTAGGGAGAACTATTTTAACAACTCTTCAATCCTCTTTTGCAAAACCTTATCCACTTTCATCCCTTAAACCCCTTTCCCATCAGACCTCTCTGCCTCCTAGCCCATCCTTCCGTGCTCTATTTTCCTTCCTTGGCCATTCTGCTCTCCCACCCTCCCTTGACTAATGATGTCCAGAAATTCCTCACTCATCTCTTCAATCTACGTTTACTAATTTCCTGTTATTGCCAGAGAGAAGAGAGTGATCAAAGAGCAGTCCTTCCATGATACCACAACCACTTGCTATAACTTCAAGACAGAAGATCAGGGTGGGAGTATATGAACGCAGCAGGGTTAGCAATAAATGAACCAGTCAACAAGGCTTTAATGAACTCAGAGTGCGCTCGCACTTTTACTGGACTTCACTCTGTAGGAACCAGGGAAGAGTTGATATCAATTTCCAGATTTTACTATCTATGGTCAATAGCCAGGGTAGGAACAAATCTAATTTGGAACTGCATCTTTTGGAGGACCCTCTGGCCTTTCTAGCCTACATGATCTCTTAGATTTGCTTTCACTTTTCAGTGTGTAAGCAACAAATAAAATTACTGTTTAAGGATGAAAGAAGTATAACTTCCTCGGAGTCATCAGCTGTTATCAGCCCACACCTCCAACCCCACCCTCGCTTTAAAAAAATGGTCACTGTATTCTTCCAGCATAGTTTGATCTTCACGATGACTCCCTGACAACAGATTTCTCTCCAGCATGACGGCGAAGGACAAGAAGAAAGAAACGGCGATGTGTAGAGAATTGGAAAGGGGTCCTTGTATTGAATTTTACACTAGAATGGCCACATTGGGCTCAAGAAATATCCCTCTATTTCATTAGGCACTATATACCTTAAAAGGCTGACCGAAGTATTTCTGGTTCACTTCTAGAAAGGAAGTGAAAGCTGTGTGTGAATTCAGGCCAACCAATGAGGAATCAGAGGAAGAACCATGGCAGAGCATGCTAGCGCCTGCTTCCAGTGACTGGCAAAGAGAACAGGGCAGGGTATCAGTGTCTCTAATGGTCTGATGAAACTCTTTAAAGTTCCACTGAAGTGCAGTTACGAGCAATTTCACATGGTTGTTAACAGCTGGGAAATGCTAAGATCTGATGGAATTCCAGAGGGTGATATCAGGGCCAGCGTTTTTCTGTTTGGGCTGTAGCAGGGCAAAGGCGACAAAGAAGGCAGTGCTATAAATCTTGCCCTAGTGGTTCTGACACTGACATGAAGTTCTGTAGGGAATTCTCACAGCCAACCACATCGGACTCATCAAGAAGCTTGGTAAACAATCTCTGTCTTGGTTGCTATGTTAGGGCAATACAAGGTGGACAAACAGTTACCAAAAAAAAAAAAAAAAAAAAAAGCTCTTTGCAGTTTCACTCAGGTTACCTTCTGCCTCTAACTCCCAGAAAACCAGATGTTTCCCCTGAAGAGAACTTGCCACTCGAATCATGATTCCTTCAGCTCTCCTACCATCCTCTTCTGCAGTTGTTCATTCAGCTTTACAAAATAAACACAGATTTCACTACACATAAGGGAAATGGGTTACATCTACGTGCTTTTGCAGCGATACATTCCTTCTGATGTGAGTTGACATATGCGATGCCATTTTACAGTAATTTCACAGGCCCCGTCCTAACTTGCTTGTACTTCCATCTTCCTTGCACACCAGAAACATTTCTTTTGGCTTCCTTGACTAATGAGAAAGTGAAATTGCTTCTCTTTGAGCTTACAGATTCACCTCTGTTTCAAGGTCATATTCATTCACTTTAATCCACTTGAACTGTAACTTCTTTTGGTTTTACAATTATTCCCCAGTTACATATCCCTGGGTCAGAAACTCTAGAGTTACCCATACTGTAACCACTTCTTCCTGTTTTAAAATCTTCTCTAAAATCTCCCAAGATTTATTCCAATTTTTCCAATGATTTTTTTCACCATCAAGGTTCCCCCCTCAACCCTGTGCCCAGAGAGGCCCCTCTCCAAGACCTACAGCTAGTTTGCACTCTTTCCTCAATAACACATGAAGCATCATCTTAGTGCCTTTTCGGATTCCCATTTGAACTGTTTCACTGTCTAGTTTTCCTTTTATTTTGTTGGGAGATAGGGGTTTATTTTGCATTTTGTGGTTAAGCTGTATTGGCAGGGTGGGTGGGAGTTAGGGAGGTCAGATGAGGTGAAATGTGATAGAGAAAGTCAAAGCTGTTGGAGATGGAGAGAGGGGAGAGAAAGAGGTAGACAGAGAGAGATTTTGTGTAGTTAATACTGCTGCAGTTAATACTTTCCAAGTCACTTAATGTAGTACTAAGTTAATGGAGGCATCAGTTTTTCTCTCCTTCCCATAAGCCGATAGTGATGGTATCCTGTTACAAACCTGGACAACCTGTCTACTTATTCTCTACTTCCTCCCCTAAACTGGACTTACAGTCTGAAACAAAACTCTCACAGTTCAACAGAGCCATGCCATTTCATTTGTTTAATTACAATGCTTATTTTTACCAACATCCAGAGGCCTATTAGTGAAGGCACATTTTTAGAAATCTAACAAATAAGCAAATGCACCCTTAGATCACAGACACAGTGCTCCTATCTTGTTTTGCACAAAAAGGAAAGCACTTATCACACCTACACACTATTTTTTTCCTGTTTTCATCCACTTAAATGTGTTTTCTGGAGAAATGACACGATTCTTAGTTCTTAAAACCATAACTAGAATTTCCTTATTGGGCATTAATGTGAATATCCTCTAAAAATCTTCTGTAATGATATTCAAGCTCTTCCTTGTGCTTTTCAATGGCTTTATAACTGAGCAAATAAGGAAAAAAATTAAGAAGGCATTAACATATTGGAGAAAAACCAGAAGGCTAACCACTAACCTAGCAGGACTTTGATTTGGGAAACTGCCCAGATGGCATCATTGGTTAATTCTTTCCAACATTTAAGAAAGAAAAATACGAATCTCACACAAACTTTTTAAGAGTATAGAGAAATAGGAAATGTTTCCTGATTTGTTTATGATGCCAGCATAACCCAGATAACCAAATCTGAACAAGGACATTGTAGGAAAAGTAAATCATCACTCAATCTATCTCATGAACATAGATGTAGAAAATCTTTTATATAAATGGTTGGATATCCATATGGGGGGAAAAATGAACCTTGACTCTTAATTCACACTAATTCCAAATGCATTGTGGACCTACATGTGAAAGCATTGAGAATAATAAAATTGGGAAAAGAAAACATGAAATATTTAAAGATCTTTTTTTTTTTAAATTCATACAGACACAGAGAGAGAGAGAGAGAGAGGCAGAGACACAGGCAGAGGGAGAAGCAGGCCCCACACAGGGAGCCTGACACAGGACTCGATCCCGGGTCTCCAAGATCATACCCTGGGCCGCAGGCGGCGCTAAACCGCTGCGCCACCAGGGCTGCCTGAAAACACGGAATATTTAATGGCCAAGGAATAGGCAAAGATTTCTTAAGTAGGGTAATCATAAAGAACAATGATAAATTAGATTTCATTAAATTAAGAAATTACCTTTATCATAAGACAGCAAAAAAATGAAATAGCAAGTCACAGAGAGGGAAAAACTTTTTTCAATGCATAAAGTCAACAAGGGACTCGTATCCAAAACATATAAAGAACTACTATAGGCCAATAAGGAAAAGACAAACAATCCAGTGATTAAATGGGCAAAAACCTTGAACAGGCACTTCATTAAAGATGATACTCAAATGCCCAAAGAGAACTTGAAAAAAGTATTCAACATCAACAGGTAGGAAAGTGAAAATTATAACCACAATGAAATATCATGGCATATCTTCCAGAATGACTAAAACATTTAAAAAGATACCACATATCAGAGAACTGTAACTCTTATGACCTGCTGTTTGGAACAGCCACTTTGGAAATCTGACTGATATACATGTTAAAATAAAAACATGCAAAATCTCTATGTGTCAGCAATTCTGCTTCTACACATCTACCCCTCAAAAATGAGAATACCAGTATACTCTAAGACACAGATTAGAATTCACCATAGCACTATTACATATGATAGCCCTCGACTAGAAACATCCCAAATGTCTATCAACAGAAAATGATAATTTATGATATATTTATGCTATGGAATATTTTATAGCAATAATAATGAAATATAATTTCAAAGAAATGATGCTAAACTTAAAAAGCTGGCACAAAATAGTAAATTATGTATTCTTTCATTTTATAAAGTTCAGAGGAAGGCAAAACTAATCTGTGATGATAGAATTTTCTTTGTAAAAAGCTCCCAAATGATTCTAACATGCATCTAGTTTTGAGAGCCACTTATATAAAGAAGAGATAATTGAAGTTCCAGAAAGTGAGGTGATTTGGTCAAGTTCTCTTGATTCCACCAGAACTTGATTATGTGTGCTATACATGGAATTCCAAATCTTAAGCTGTTTATACTGTCCCCAACAAACCCATTCAGTGTAGTTTCCATGGGCTGCCTGAGAGATCACTTTCATTCAAGAGTGAGTGAAGGTTTCTCTTTTCCCATAAAAACATTCTTAAATCATCTCTATTTTTTAAATGGCAAGTGCATAAATGTATCCATAAAAAAACATGAAGTAATATGTATTTCTCAGTGTCATTTTACCTCTCTACCTGGTACTAGTTAAACCAATGTTCTAATATCTCCAGTGTTTACCTTCCAATTTTTTTTTTTTTTGCTTTAACCTTCTGTTCATTTTTAAATCATTTAGAAAGATTAGGGGCACCTGGGTGGGCTCAATCAGTTAGGTGTCCAACTCTTGGCTTCTGCTCAGGTTATGATCTCAGGGTTGTGAGACTGAGCCCTGCATCAGGCTCTGTGCTCAGCATGGAGTATGCTTGAGATTCTTTCCCCTTCGGCTCTTCCCCCTGTTCATCTGCACTCTCTCATGTGTGCGCACTCTCTCTCTCTCTCTCTCTCTCTCTCCTTCAAATAAATAAATCTTTTTAAAAATAAATAAGATCTTTTTAATTTATTCATGAGAGACACACAGAGAGAGAGGCAGAGACACAGGCAGATGGAGAAGCAGGATTCCCTTGGGGAGCCTGATGTGGGACTCGATCCCGGGACCCTGTGATCAGCCCCTCAGCCAAAGGCAGACACTCAACCACTGAACCACCGAGGTGTCCCTAAATAAATCTTTCTTTAAAAATCACTTAGAGGGGATCCCCTGGGTGGCTCAGTGTTTTGGCACCTGCCTTTGGCCCAGGGCATGATCCTGGAGTCCCGGGATCAAGTCCCACATCAGGCTCCCTGCATGGAGCCTGCTTCTCCCTCGGCTTGTGTCTCTGCCTCTCTCCTCTCTCTCTCTCTCTGTGTATGTGTGTGTGTGTGTGTGTGTGTATGTGTGTCTCATGAATAAATAAATAAAATCTTTTTAAAAAAATCACTTAGAAAGATTCTTGAAAGGCTTAAGGAAACAAAAGTTTCTCCATCAGGAGATTGAGAAACAGTTTTTGGTCCATTACAAAATGCTAATGAAGAATACATTTGGAGCATCACACTTCCTGATTTCAAACTATGTTGTAAAGCTATAGTAATCAAAACAGTGTGGTATTGGCATAAAAACAGACACACAGATTAATGGAACAGACCAGACAGCCAGAAATGTAACCAAATATATATAATCAATTAACTTTTAAAAAGGAGCCAAGAATACACAATGGGGAAAGGACAGTCTCTTCAATAAATAATGTCGGGAAAACTAGACAGCCACATGCAAAATTATGAAACTGGAATTCTGTCTCAACCATATACAAAACCCAACTCAAAATGGATTAAATACTTGCCTGTAAGACCTAAAACCATAAAACCTTAGAAGAGACCACAGGCAGTAAGCTTCCTGACATTGGTGTTGGTGATGCTTTTTGGATCTGACACTAAAATCAAAAGCAGCAAAAGCAAAAGTAAACAAGTGGTACTATGACATACTAAAAAGCTTCTGCACAATGAAAGAAATCATCAACAAAATGAGAAGGCAATCTAATGAATGGGAATCTTTGCAAATTACATTTCTGATAAGGGGTTATTATTCAAAATGTATAAAGTACTCATACAACTCAATAGCAAAAAAAAAAAAAAAACAACACCCACAAAACAGAAAAACAAATAAAAACACACAATCTGAATTCTAAATGGATGGAAGATCTGAATAAATATTTTTCCAAAGAAGATGTACAGACGGCTACTGGTACATAAAAAGGCGCTCAATATCACCAATCATCAGGGAAATGCAAATCAAAACCACAATGAGATAACATCTCTCACCTGTCAGAATGGCTCCTATCAAAAAGACAAGCGATAACAAGTATTGGTGAGGATGTGGAGAATAAGGAACACTTGTGCACTGTTGATGGGAATGTAAATTGGTGCAGCCACTGTGGAAAACATATAAAGGTTTTTCAAAGGATTAAAAATAGAGCTATCATATGACCTAGCAATTCCACTTCTGGGTGTTTAGCTGAAGAAAATAAAAACACTAACTCAAAAGGAAATATATACCCCTCTGTGCATTGAAGCATTATTTACAATACCTGATATGGAAACAATCTAAGTATCCATCAAAGGATAAATGGATAAATAAATTTTATATTATATGTAATATGTAATATTTATGTATCCATATATATAATACTATTCAACTACAAAGATGGAAATCTGGCCACTTATGACAACATGGCTAGACCTTGACAGCATTATGCTAAATGAAATAAATACTGTGTGATCTCACTTTTATGTGAAATCTAAAACAACAACAACAACAACAACAACAACAACAAAACCATCAAGTTCAGAGATACAGAGAATAGAATGGTGGTTACCAGAGGCAGGGGTCGAGGAGAGACAAAATGGATAAAGGTAGTCAAAAGTTACAAATTACCAGTTCTAAAATAAAATGCTGGCAACTATAGTTAATAATACTGCATTATATATCTGAAAATTGCTAAGAGAGTAGATCTTAAAAGTTCTTATCACACACACAAAAATTTGTAATTGCATATGGTAACAACTGTTAACTAGACTTATTGTGGCAATCACTTGTCAATCTATACAACTATTGAATCATTATGTTGTACACCTAAAACTAACATAATGTTATATGTCAGTTATATCACAGTAAAAAAAATGCTTATCATGTTCATTCCGAACCTTAGTTCTATACGACAGAATGATAAAGGTAGAGAAATGCTCATAATTTTTGCTTTTGGTGTGATCAGTGTGGAATGCATACAGATAAATGAAATTCAAGAGTATTGGCAATATACTGGGGCACCTGGGTGGCTCATTGGTTGAGCACCTGCCTTTGGCTCAGGTTGTGATCCTGAGGTCCTGAGATTGAGTCCCTCACATCTGGCTCCCTGCGAGGAGCCTGTTTCTTCCTCCGCCTGTGTCTCTGCCTCTCTCTGTGTCTTTATGAATAAATAAATGAAATCTTTTTTTTAAAGAGTATTGGCAATATAGACAAAAGAGATGTATTATCACTTTGTACATCTAGTTATTAGCAACCATGACAGTTGACACATTTATGTGTGAAGAAGATTTGAATATTCATAGCTGAGATTCACAAATAAAGATACAGCTAACCCCTGGAAAACACAAGGAAGGCTAGGAAACTAAGAACTAATAAAGGAGAGTGACCAACAATAATCAACTTTATTGCAACAAGTTATATTGGTGCAGATAGCTCCTCACAGTTTTTTCTTTTCTGAAATCTTTATCCTTTCTAAATTCCTTTTTCTTCTGCTCCTCCTCCTCCTCTTCTTTTCTGTCTTCCAGAGTGTTGTCACCTACACCTACTCTGTGGGCTTAGAAATATGTTTTCTTACCAGTTTATCTAAATCCCAACTCATTTTTTTTTTTTAAGAGAGAGAGTAAGAGAGAGCACACGTACCTGGGTGAGGGAGCAGAGGGAGAAGGAGAGAGAAAGAATATTAAGCAGGTTCACCCCCAGTATGGAGCCCAACACAGGGCTCCCTAAGATCATGACCTGAGCTAAAATCAACAGTAGGATGCCCAACAGACTGAGCTACCCAGCAGCCCCTATCTCCACTCATTTTCTATTGGTGAAAGCACTAGTTCTTAACCTGTACCTTTTATCTTCTAGTACATCAGTGGCACTAAGCGATTGCCATTCTGTGCTGTTTTCTTTACAGTTACTATTTCTTCGTACTTTTCAACATGCTTGATAAAACATCTGCTAGTGAGTTCCTTTCTAATAGTATACCATCCTAATTCACGACCAGAGCTAGGGGCTTCCTATGTTCCACTCATCACCAGTAGTGGAGTCCTCATTGTCAGCTAAACATAAGTGATTCAACACCAAAGCCCTATGTTACTGCCTGTGTTCTAGAACCACTCCTGGTATCGTCTCTGGATGCAACAATGAGCACATGTGTAAGAGAGGGGCAGGGGCAGATTGAGCAGAGGGAAAGGTCAAACTGTGATACAGGATGATAAAGCCTCAGCCACTCCCCTAGGAAATTAGAACATGTACCGTTCATCATTGTGAGGCCTCACTGGGCCTTGATAACCCTGCCATCATAGGTCCCTGGATGTGGACGTCTGGAAAGGGGATGCCATTGAGGGTGTGGCTGTCTGCAGCTGAAGCAAATCTAGGAAGATGCTGATGGCTGTAGCATCAAGTTCTTCCTGGAAAGGGGATGGATTTCACCACAGAGATCCATGAGGACAGAATGCAGTTGTGTCATGTCTAAAAAAGATCCCAATCCTTCAAAATGACCCCAGGTTTCACTTGTAAGACTATAGATATTGTCTAAATTTGCAACCTGGAGTGTGTGCCAAAACTTCCCCATTTACTTTGGAAAATATTCCAAAATCTCACTGACCTAAATATTTGGTGCTCTGTAAGGTCACTGGGAAGGCTTTTTTAAATGTGCTTTTGTTTTTTTTTTTTTATTTTTTTTTATTTTTTATTTTTTATTATAGGCACACAGTGAGAGAGAGAGAGGCAGAGACACAGGCAGAGGGAGAAGCAGGCTCCATGCACCGGGAGCCCGACGTGGGATTCGATCCCGGGTCTCCAGGATCGCGCCCTGGGTCAAAGGCAGGCGTCAAACCGCTACGCCACCCAGGGATCCCTAAATGTGCTTTTGAAAGAGCTTTCTAGTTTGGTTTTCAAGAAAGATCGAATGTGAAAAAAGGTTTTGGAGGGAAATTATGTAACTCTAAGAAAAAAGTGATTTAATATCATCAGGGGAAAAGAGAGCTCCTAGAATCTCATTAGAAGTATGTTCAATCTTAAGCCATGCTTTAGATATTCACTTCTGAGCAGGTGAGGTTCAGCTAGATTCTAGGAGTACAGGGATCATTTCCCAAAAACCTCTTTAGCCTTTTCCTGTCTCCCTAAATCCGGATATCATGAATATAAAATTTAAATTCCACTCAGGGCACTTAAAATCTTTAGCCATTAAATCCAGTAAACATTTTAAAAGTCCTAATTTGGGGGCATTAATTCTTTTCTCCTTTGTCTTCTTTGTGCTGCCTTGCCACAAGCTGAGCACCACTTTTACCACTAAGATTTCCCCTCCTGAAACAGCTACTACTGATCAGCAGAGCTGCCCAAAACAGATAAAAGTCCACTAGGCAAAATAAGAATATTATCTAAGGACACCAGAGCTTTGCTGCGAACTATTTGAAATCAGTTTCCTATAACATTACACTTTTGTGCATTTTTTATAACTAGCCAATCAAAGGTACTTTCAGTAAGTTTCAATATTGGGAATGCAAAGCCATTGTTTTCGGTTGCCTTACCACCTGTCAAACCAAATTCCTTTGTTTCTCTGATGACCAATAAAAATTGTATCAAATCTATTCCTTGAAATAAAAACAAAAAAATGATTTAGTATTAAAAATTTATAATTCATGTCATTGATCAGTAATCCCATTACTATGCTTGGATCCCATCAATGACGTAAAAATGGAATATCAACCTTATTGTAAGAGTTCACATTTCATTCGAGAAAGGAATGGAGGGTTCCTTAGGGTCTATGTCTTGCAGTGAAAATAAATGTTCTCCATCAGTACTAAAGGTGTTCTTGGAACTCTTCCCTTTGTTCAATTAGCTTGATTAGGAACAATTCAGATGCAGTGTTTTCTCTTATTAAATTCATGCCACCAAAAACTTTGCTCAAATAAAGCAAGGTTAACATTATGTCCTCAATCAGAGTAAGTAACAATATTCAGAATCTTCTCTCTTTTCACTTATTGCCTTTTCTCCATCTGTTTTTGCCTCCTCAACCATAGTCTAAGCTCCCCTGCAGGAGAAAATCAAGTCTCCTTGCTTTATATCGACTTCAGTGCCTGGCACTAGACCAGTGGGTAGAAGAGTCCCCAGGGCTTGGAAGAGTGGGACAAATATAATTTTACAATGTGGTGGGTTGAAACTGTATCACATATCAGCCTGATGGGCCTATTTAATTAGTTCCAGTGAGAAGGCAGGAGACGGGCACAGCATCAGTAAAATAGAGCTCAGTCAGCAAATGTGACTCATATCAGTGTGCAATTCCCCTTCCTCCTCCAGCCACTGCCACCATTCAACCATCTTTTCCACACTGATAGTCACAATCTGGCAGGTGTCTCTTCCCCACTCTGCCCTCTAGGCAAGATTCAAGGTGATAAAAGTGTTGGTAGGGAGAAGATGAAGAAGGGACCCTTTGCAGTATAACTCACTCTAAGTCCCACATTTCTGTAGAAATCACCTTAAGAAGTGATGAGGGACGCCTGGGTTGCTCAGTGGTTGAGCAACTGCCTTTGACTCAGGGCGTGATCCTTGGGCCCTGGGATCAAGTCCTGCATCAAGCTCCCTGTGGTGAACCTGCTTCTCCCTCTGCCTGTGTCTCTGCCTCTCTTTATGTGTCTCTCATGAATAAATAAATAAAATATTATTTTTAAAAAGCAGTGATGAAATATTGTCTCTGAAGCCTCTGGGGGCTGCAAAGGTCCCTAGAACCCTGCGACTAAAAATACACGTTGGATAGCAATGCAGATTCTCAGGCTCCACTTCACACTGAGCCAGAATCTGTGCTTTAACAGGATCCCTAAGTCGTTCACAAAAACATTAAAGTTTGAAAAACATTGGAACATCCTTCATTATGTGCACCAGAAAACGGAGCCCTACAGAAGCTAAGTATCTCAACAAACTGTGTCAGTAAAGATTGGCTGATAAGTTAATTCATTGGACCTGAAGAAACAATAACATTAAAAGATAAAATAAACATTACTGAGAGAAAGTATTTAGCTGCCAACAAAAGATTTATCAACAACTGAATGAGAAATCCAATTACATGACAATACATGGGAGTATAACTCTGTAGTTCATTAATATTTCTAAGCATCATCATAAGGACTACTCAGTGAATACCTAGATGAAATTAAATACAAAGATTACTTTTTTCATGTGTTTGTTGGTTTGTTTTGGTTTTGCCTGGACTAGGTCATATAAATACTAAAAGGTGGACAAAAGTCTTGGTCATTAGGCAAGATTTATAGGAGAGTTATTAGGACTTCAGAAGTTATTTCCTTTATCCTTGAAGTTTCCACTTGGTCTGCTATTCCACCTCCAGCCACACACGGATTCTTATTTATTTATTTTTTTATAATTACTTGTTAATAAAAGGGAACACAGCGGAGTATTTCAAGGAATAGAAATTATCCACAATCCCAATCCAAAAGAAATAGAGGGATCCCTGGGTGGCGCAGCGGTTTGGCGCCTGCCTTTGGCCCAGGGCGCGATCCTGGAGACCTGGGGTCGAATCCCATATCGGGCTCCCGGTGCATGGAGCCTGCTTCTCCCTCTGCCTGTGTCTCTGCCTCTCTCTCTCTCTCTCTCTCTGTGTGTGTGTGTGACTGTCATAAATAAATAAAAAATTAAAAAAAAAAACTTCAAAAGAAATAGAGTTAACATGTTCATGTATTTTCTTCCAATTTTCTAACAAACTTAAAGTGAGAGAACTTGATGGGTATTACACTGATTTTTTGGAATTTATTGGAATTCCTTCTTGTCTTGAATGTTTTATAAATGTTCCATGTGGGCTTGAAAAGAATGTGTATTCTCTGATTGAAAAGTATGGTTTTATATATATAGCTATTAAATCAAACCTGTTATTTCATCATTAGCAGGCTATTCCATGTCCTTAATTTTACGTCTGCTGTGACAATAAATTTTTAAAAGCTATATTAAATTGCCCACTATTATTGCAAATGTGTCAAATTTGCTTATTTTTTTAACTTTTGTTTTACATATTTCATGGCAATTTGGTTAAGTACCTACAAGTTTGTGATTTATGTTCTTGATTTTTTCTCTTTATCTATATTAATATTGATATAAATTCCTCTATATGTCACTGAGATTGTGTTCAGATATGTTAAAAGTTTAAGTTAATTTGGGAAGAATTGATATCCTATTTAGACTTCCCAACCAGAAACATAGACTATGTGGATTTCCATTTAATCAGGTTCTCTTTTCTATCTCCTAATAAATGTTCATACTCTAAAGCCTTTTGTAGTAGTTAAATTCATATTTCTCAAAACAGGGCTCTGGATAAATATTACTAATTTAAAATTCCTTGAATATAGCCAGGATGCAGGAACATTCAGACTTGATGTGATACTTCTCCTTAGTCCCTACAAGGTCTCCTCTATCAATTAATGCCACTCTTTATTTGTTTCTTACTATCAAAGAATTCCATGGGCAGTGCTTCAGGCTCTATAAGGACATGAGTGCATTTGTCTCCCTTGGATTACTGGCTATTCTGATCATTTAGACCTACATCTTCTTGGACTAATTTCCTACAGTCATCTGTTTCCTTTTTAAAGGACAATGTCAAGGCTCAAGGCCAGAAACACATGGCTGTCAGCCAAAACCAGAATTGGTCTATAGGGTAGAGCACTAGCAGTTGTTGATAGAAGGCATGTGTGGGTGTGTTTGTGTGTATTTGTGTATACTAAGGGCACCTGTTTATAAATCTCTGGTGAAAGGAATCTTATAATTGTTGGGCTCTACTTCCTTTACCTTGCATTTTGTCGATTATGAAGTATTTGTTCCGAGTGCTAATTATCTAGCCAGTGAGGGAGGGACAATAACAATCTAATAAATAAATATGCCATAATGTTCATATTAACCATTTATATTTGACTATGTGTTTATTTAGCAATGGGAACTTTCAAATGTTTTTGGGTACCAGCATGTTATATGCTTGAACCTAATTAACTCCCTTCATTCTAATTTACTTATGTCTGCTATCCTTAAAAGAAATGTCATTTGGCCTAGCAATCACTAAAGAAAATTAGATTTAAAATATAAATAACCTGTTTTGAGAAAAAAAATGTTTACAAGAGGGAATAATTTCTGAACTATTTCTTGAAATGACAAATAACATACACCTATATGTGATATATATACATACATATATGCATATATTTATATAATCTTTTCTATCAAAGATCCTAAAGTTTTAACCGAATCAAAGCTTCAAGATCTACAAAATTCCCAATGACAAAAAAAAACCAAACCAAAATAAAGCAAAACAAGGGCAGCCCTGGTGGCCCAGTGGTTTAGCACCACCTTCAGCCCAGGGTGTAATCCTGGAGACCCCAGATCGAGTCCCGCGTCAGGCTCCCTGCATGGAGCCTGCTTCTCCCTCTGCTTGTGTCTCTGCCTCTCTCTCTCTCTCTCTGTGTCTGTCATGAATGAATAAATAAAATCTTTAAAATAAAACAAAATAAAACAAAACAAAATCTCATTAGACAGGAAGGATAAAGCCAAATTGTCTTGAAATGAAATGTATGCTACATGGGTCATCTGCTCTAGGGTCACAAAATCAATTTGCCACAAGATAAAATAATTTCAATCAAGCATTTTTAATTAAACTAGTTTACTACAGCACCCCATTACCCTAATTAAAGAACTAAATCCGGTATTTATAGATACTTCTTAGGAACTTCAAAAATAGATAACAGCAATTATACTTAAAATCCCCTATTAAAACAAAATCTTAATACCCAACAGATTAAAGTAAGTTATTATAAGAAGGAACTCCACAATGTTCATTGTTTTTTGCTGCTTATGCTGTGCAACACTTCAAGGGTCATGAGAAGACAAACCAGTGATTCAGAACATTCCTTTGGCATAACATTCCTATATCCTTGTAGTTTGCCACAGATCATTCAATTAAAGCAAAAAGACTTGAAGGATTATAAAAATATCTGAATATCTCTGTTTATACTATTACTCCAAGGACGTGAGTGCTATCCTATGAAAATCGATGACATAGGAAGCAATAAATATGCTATAATTTTGGAAATTTTTGAAACTAGGTCTTTAATAGTCACAGAAAACTCCTAGTTCAGAAACCATCTTCGCAAGAATAAAAAAGTTCACTTTAAAATATGTCTGAAGTATATCTTTCATTCTCAAAGACCAGAAATTATGTGAGCCGATAACTATTTCTCCAGGTTCTGTAATGTTCCTTCAACATTCCTTCTGAGGATTTAAATGGATTTAATTTTTAGTGGAATGAAATTTAATAAAACCATTCCTCATTGCAAAATGTCAGTTACTGGAATAGTGACCATAACACAAGCTTTCAGCTTTTCATCCAACTTTTTATTACTACAGGATTTGATAGTAACACGTTTTTCAAGCTTCCCCTTTTCATCCTTAAAGAGCAACTTTCTTCATTTTAGCTGTCATTCTAACACCTCGCCCAGCCCTTTCTCATTCCTAAGCATAGCAGCCCAGTCAATCATAAGCATGATACGAAAGAGAAGTAACAAGTAGGTTCTGCAGGTTCGAAAGCATGCCAAGTTTTGGATTTCTTGAGACCGCAATTTGAGTTATTGACTTTCAAGATTGGGCTAGGTGTTAAAAGACATCAGTCCAAACTCTCACCTCCTATGTAATATCCCCACAGATCATATCAGCAAGCTAAACCAGTCGATTCCAAGGATTTCATCATCTTCCATGACAGACCATTTTGCTTTGAGTAGTACTAACGTGCATTATAAATTATAGTTAATTCTATAAATTTAGATCTGTTTTTCCACAATATTCACTGATAGGGACTCCTGGATCTGTCCACAGAAAAATCTAGTCTGTCTTCTCCAAGACAGCACTTAATATTTTTTAATATAAATATGCTATCTACCCATGTTGCCTTTTCGTTTCCGAATTAAACATTGGCACATTTTGCAATTCCATTCCCTCATCCTTTCTTATGTAAATGTACTCTAACTTGCCTATATCCATCTTAATAAATGTGGCTTCCAGAACAAACAAGTTTCAGATACAGTCTGATCAATGACAACTGACAGAGGCTATCACTTTCCTGTTATAAATCCTCTTCTTGTGTTTTTACTTTTTTTTTTTTTAAGATTTTACTTATTTATTCATCAGAGAGAGAGAGAGAGAGGCAGAGACACAGGTAGAGAGAGAAACAGGCTCCATGCAGGGAGCCCAAAGTGGGACACGATCCTTGGTCGGCAGGATCACACCCTGGGCTGAAGGTGGTGCTAAACTGCTGAGCCACCAGGGCTGCCCATTGTATTTTTACTCCTAATATGGGATTTGCTCTTTGAGGAGTAATATCAAATTGTTGTTTTATTTTGAATATACAGTTTATTCAACTCTCTGGGCTTTTTTATCTGATATATTGTCAGTACAGTCTCTTCAATCCAATAGTTATCTTTTTGGCCCTATATGAAGAAATTTTTATTTTCTTTTGTATTAAAATTAATAAAAAAGAATTGGAAAATGCTTAAATAGCCACAATTTCACCAATGTAAGCATGTCAAGTAAACTCGTTAAATTTTTCCCTAAGTCTTTCTTATATGCATAATAGTAATTACATCATAGATCTATCTTGAATTATTTCATTTTACATTATGTCATAAGCATATTTCCATATTTCTAAATGGATTCCAAAATTTTCATCTTTTTAAAGTTTTCTACAAATTTTTCATGAAGTTGATATGCCACAGTTCCATTAAGCATTTCTAGTTTTTATTATTATAAATAATTCTATTTATTTCATTAGAATTAACTCCCAGAATTATAAGGTTGGATGAATCCCTCTATGAATCTACATTACTATTGTCAAACTGGAAGGAGATGCTTCTACTAGTTTTCTCTAACTCTCCAGGAATGAGCATTTGAAGATATCTTTGTTCCTCTCAGATTACTCAAAGGATATTCTGGATATTGAGTTTAACTTCTTTTTTTTTTTTTTTTTAAAGATTTTACTTATTTATTTTAGAGCAAGAGAGAACAGGGGAAGGGGCAGAAGGAGAGGGCAAGGGAGAGGGAGAAAATCTCAAGCAGGGATCCCTGAGTGGCGCAGCGGTTTAGCGCCTGCCTTTGGCCCAGGGCGCAATCCTGGAGACCCGGGATCGAATCCCACGTCAGGCTCCCGGTGCATGGAGCCTGCTTCTCCCTCTGCCTGTGTCTCTGCCTCCCTCTCTCTCTCACTGTGTGCCTATCATAAATAAATAAAAATTTTAAAAAAAAGTTCTTTAAAAAAAAAAAATCTCAAGCAGACTCCCTGCTGAGTGCAGAGCCCCATAAGGGGCTGGATCCCATGACCCTGAGATCATAACCTGAGCCAAAATCAAGAGTCAGATGCTCAACTGAGTCACCCAGCTGCCCCCTGAGTTTAACTTCTTACTGTTGGAAAATAGAGAGCTATTATTGTCCTTGTCTAGTTTACAGGGAATTCCCTAGCAATGCTGTGTGAGTATCTGTTATAAATTGGCCTCAGGGATCCTGGCTCCCGGTGCATGGAGCCTGCTTCTCCCTCTGCCTGTGTCTCTGCCTCTCTCTCTCGATCTCTCTCTCTCTCTGTGACTATCATAAATAAATTAATTAATTTAAAAAATTTAAAAAAAAATAAATTGGCCTCAGATTACCTTTCCAGGGTCATTTCCTCCTAGCAGGAGTAATAACCTCTGCCTGCCTGTCCTGTGTCCTGGTTAGCCTCTTGTACATGCACCATGGGTGAGAGATCTTCAGTAAGCATGAGTAAGATACACAATTCACCACATTGTTTCATAATCATTGTCTACACATCTGTCTCTCACCTAGACTGTGACTAAGGTTTTCAAGGCAAGTCTGAGGTCTTCATTTTTCTAGCTCTGGTACCTACAAGTGTACCTAAATTGAAGAGTTAGTGTTTTATGACATAATAGAGGAAGATACCCATTCCATCGTGTCTACAATGGTATCTCGTTATTTTTAAAATAGTGGTATCTTGTTATTTTTTAAAGATGTATTTCATTGGTTATTATTAGGGATCCCTGGGTGGCGCAGCGGTTTGGCGCCTGCCTTTGGCGCGTTGGGCTCCCTGCATGGAGCTTGCTTCTCCCTCTGCCTGTGTCTCTACCTCTCTGTCTCTCTCTGTGTGACTATCATGAATAAATAAATAAAATCTTTAAAAAAATACTGAGTATTTTTCCATGCTTACTCAATCATTGAATCACCTGTTGTATGATTGACTAGGTTCTTTGCCCATTTATATGCTGAGATAGGCCTTTTGTATTTCTCTCATCAATCCAAATGTTCATTTAATTTATTTTTATTTAGCAGATAGTTATGCAGCATTGATTATTTTTCAGGTATTGTTCTAAGTGCTTTATAAACATTAGTTCATTTAATCATTGCAAAAAACCTTTGAGACTGCTACTATCAGAGGTGCAGAGAAATTAAATAGTTTGTCCACTAGTAAGTGGCCGACCCAGGATATGACTCTAGAGACTTCAGAGTAAGAAATACTCCAAAGTGGGCCCCAGACATCCTCTTACCCACTGACTCCTTCCCTCCCTCTCCCCACATGCAATCCTGATTGTGGAGATTTTGCTTTTGTTTCCAGAACGTAATTTATTTTCCCTGTTAGGACTGACATTCACTTATCTATAGGACTAACTTTCTGCACAGCTTTTCCAGCCTCCACTGCTGGGGATTATGCCACTCTTTCAGCCAGACTTCCTGCTCACCTCAGTCAGACCTCTTGGATGCTCCTAGGCAGACCGTAGGCTCCACTGAGAAACTCCTACTGCCTTGCCCCAACTATAAGACGGAACCCTTAGTGACAAGAAAAGGTTTCTTCTGATCCTGAGCTTACCTCCCCTTTTGAGTGTCATAATCTTAAACTGCTGTTTACACCCACAGAGATCATGGTATCCCTTAGTTAATGCAGAACCCTTCCTCTGAGGCACAGCACAGGTAGACAGCTGCTTAAACCCCCAGCTTTGCATCCTCTGCCACTTCCTGGTAGTTCCCATTGGCCACTGCCCCACGCAGAGATTCCAGCCTGCATTGCTGCATTGAGAAGATCTATTGGTCTTTTTCTTCATGTTCTGTTCTCTTAAAGTTTAGAAATTTGTCAAACTGTAAGAGACCGTGGGATTGGAAGGCAAGTGGTCATGCACTTTCTTTAAAGTTCAATTTCATTAATTTTGACCAATTAATCTACCTTTTGGCATTCTTCCAAATATGAATTCCCTTTCTTAATATATTCACATTAGCAAATTTATCATCTAAAACTTGATAAAAATGGCTCTAGTGTTTTCATCCAATTTGCTGGCTCAAAATTATTGTCAAATGTAAGATCCCTTACACATACCCAGAATCTCCTGTCTCACTTGAGCATGTACAAATCTATATAGGTGTCTTGTAACCCAACCCACTCTTCTCTCTCCCATCCATTATGTTGTCATAAGAGATTTTGGAAAATGTCTTCCTGAAATCCAGGTAGATTGTTTACACAAATGTGCCTGATAAAACAATTTATTTGCATTGAGAAAGGAAAAAATATCCCCAGGGATTTTGTGATATATATGTTTCATTGTTTTACCTTAACTGTATTTCTCTTCTGTATTTATTTGGAAGCTGTAAAGTTATGGGATATCCCTAAATGGCTATTGATCTTCATTTCATCCTAACAGTCCCTGTAGGCTTCAGAAGTAGGGCTATCTACTTACTAAGGTCCCTAGTTTTATAGTTTCCCTGAGGTTCCTCTAAGTCTGATAAATTTTCTCAGAGCCATAAATACTTCACAAGGTAGAATTGACCATTATTTTTTTTTAATTCATCAGCTGTTTCTTGATCACTAGATTTGCATAAAAATAGCTTTCCACTAAGTATCGTAAGTAGGTAGATTATTTCTTTAGAGGCATCAAGAAATAGTAGGAATTATTTTGAGAAGAATACCAGGGAGTCCTTTCCTTTTTGTAAAAAAATGGTTTTGCTCCTTTCACAACAACTGATTTCAGTTGTTTATAAAAATAGATCCCAGGTGGCTTCTGTCTTCCTATGAAAGACCCTCACCGTTTCCACTCCATCATTTCATTGACCTCTTTAAAAGTGATATCAAGTGAAACTGGAAGCACAAAGTTCCAGGTACATTTAACTAGCAGATCAGTGGTGTCATCCCTTACAGAATTCAATTCGGCCTCAGACACTATTTTGTATTGCAAAGTAATTTTTTTTTAAATATTTTATTTATTTATTCATGAGAGAGAGAGAGAGAGAGAGAGAGAGAGGGGCAGAGACACAGGCAGAGGGAGAAGCAGGCTCCATGCACCGGGAGCCCGACGTGGGATTCGATCCCGGGTCTCCAGGATCGCGCCCTGGGCCAAAGGCAGGCGCCAAACCGCTGCGCCACCCAGGGATCCCTACTAGAAAGTTTAAAATGAGAAAGCTAGTGAGGATTTTAGTTTCTTAAACGCAGTGTTGTTGTTGTTGTTGTTTTTCTTCACTAATTCACTAGCAGGACCAAGTGAACAACTGTTTGCTGGTATGAAAGGTATCCTTTTACTTTAATATGTCATCAAGAGTAACATGTTCAAAATGTACTCTCTCAGTTTTAATTGTCAAGTGCTATATCGTTTGTGTGTTTTCCTGTATCACGTATTGTATTGTAAAAGTAAACTAGCAAAATATACAACTAACTCGGTAGTCAAACCATTAGAGTTCAATTTAGTAATGCTTGTAAGTGGGCAATTAACACCTTTGTATACTTTGCTAGAGTCGGTTTCATTGTGGCGTTAATCAAAATTGTCATAATTTTATTTTAATGTAGGCATCAAGCAAAGAAATAAAATGAAAACATTGTCAAAAAGTTATTTGTGGACACTTTAGAAAGCATTAATGATTCCATTTATATGTATTACAGAGTAAGGAGTGCAGTGGAAAATGTTAAATTCCCACAGTGTAGTGGTGAGTAAATTTTACCCTGTGGCAATACTAATAGCTGGGTAAAACAAATGTGCCCTTTTGTTGTGTGCTAGCAGAATTACTGTGTGTTCATACATCAGAATTTGTGACACCTCACACTCTTGGGAAGCTTAGAATGTTGAAAGCTAGTGGATGAAAGAATATTATCTAATACACCAACAATTCAAATGCACACTTGATAAAATGGTTTCTAATAGCGTAACAACGCACAGAATGAGATCTTTAGAATTCCACAGTAGCAGGTGTTGGATATATAAATATACATCCCAAACTGGACATTTGGCTTCTCTCTAGTTGCTTCCCCTCTTCTGTTATTCCTTTTTTAAGGCACTGACCTTATTGCTTATTCAAGAACAAGTTACCTGAAGTGACTGTCATGTTCTTCAGATTAGAATAATAAATGCATATTATTTTGGGCTACTATGAAATCCACTTAGAATGCCTTTTAAGTAGATGAATGCTTTACTCTTAAATAGATGGCTTTTTCCACTGTAAGAGCTTCATCTATCTGATTATTTTAGTTGTAGAATCCATTGCCTACTATACAATCCTCTGATTAACAGTTCTATGAAAAATATATTTTGTGCAATTATACTTTTGACAAAATGGCTTATTGGCTCATGAGGGTCATCATCTGCTTCTAAACAGGATTTTTTTCAAGAGTTGAGAAATGTCATATGCCAGATAACCAAATAGACATCTCCTCATTCATTTCATTTTGAAGAATTGGAATATCACTTTATGGTCTGTACTTCTATCCTACATGCATAGTGTTTGATAAGACTCACTTCAAAGATTTAATAGTGTTCAGAAACTTCCAAATAAATTCTAGTTAACTAGCTCAAACTAGGCTGCAAGTGTAACAGAGCAGGGCCAGATCTACTTACTTACTATATATGCAACATTTAGGATAGAGTCTAGCACATTACAGGATATCAGGAAAGGCATTTGGTTTGCAAAAAATTATTTACTTGTGATTGTAAAAGGCAAAACTGCAGTGCAACAAGAATCTAAGAATACGGGATAGATACTTTGGTAAGTGGGATGTTGGGAAGTTAGTCAGCTAAAAAAAAAAAAAAAAGTCCAGGGAATTGTTACATGCTGAGAGAAATGCCTGTTGGAAGGCTTGAAAATGGGCAAGCCACTGGTACTTGAGAAGGAATTAAAATAAATCCAGCATGTCTGAAGCAGACTAAGCAAAAAGAGAAAGAGGCAGGGACTGAGGTTGAGGCAGGGGTGAGATCACAGAAGTTGAGGCAGGGGTGAGATCACAGAAGTCATAAAACATCCTAAAGAGATACATTATCCTAAAGCAATAGGAAGTCAATTGAAGGTTTAGGCAAGGGAATGACATCATCCATATAAATATATAAACATAATGAGGGCTGTTCAAAAGGACATTTACAAGAGTAATTATCAATGTATTGTATACCAGTGGGTCATTTACCTTCTTCAAGTCTTTACCCAAATGCCCTTTGTCCACGAACTTTCCACTTTTGACCACCCTAAGATTACATGACCATTCATCCCATACCAGTTCCCAGATCTTGCTTACTCATCTTTTTTCCTGTAGCACTGGAACCTTTTAACATTTTAGACAATTTATTTACTTATTAGTTTATTGCCTGTCTTCTCTTACTAGAGTATAAGATCCACAATGATTTTTTTTTTCCCTAGGAAGTACTTGGCAGATGAGCTTTCAACAAATATTTGTTGACTTAAAGCACATCACATTATTATTTAAAGCTATGTTGTAAGATGGTTTATCTATCAGTGTTTATGACTGAACACACTCGGTTTAAAAACACAGTTTCCTAACTATGTGGTCTGTAGGCAAAGCATATATTATAATTTAAATCTTAAACATGAAAATTGCTGCTGCAGCAGAAATTCATCATCTGCTTATTCGAGTTTATGAAAAAACATTTTTAGTTGGTTTTTAAAAATTGAACAGGTTTTAAGAAGAAAAGATTATGAAACTTGGGTCAGGAATCATGAGTCATAGAGACAGCTTAGCTATTTTACAAAGGTGTTGCATATTTCTATCAAAATTTACTGTTATGCTGACAAAATTATAGCTTTTTCACAACATAGCAGAGATTAACCCTTTGATCATTTACTTTTGAATAATTGTAACCTTACTTGAAGGTGTTTTAAGGACTAATAAGCAGTTGGCAAGTTACAGCTTGTGGCAATGTTTAGAATTCCTTGGAGAAAAGCCAGTTGATTTGTACAAAGTGCCAGGCAGCCTGCCTTGAATTTCCCTGTGTGTCTGACCTCATCTAATCAGAAGGACCCTTAGAGTTTCCTGGATTATTTCACAAATTAAAATTTTTCTGAAAAATCCATTCTTTTTGTCAATGTCATTATTACTCATAATTTCCCATTCATTCATTTATTAAACTCATTTGTTGAGCATCTACTACATTTTAGGCACTGTGTTAGTTATTGGTCCATTCATTTGTTAGCTCACTGGCCAAACATTTATTTATTTTTATTGAGGAGAGACAAAGATTTTAAGAAGTTACATGGGACAATTGCATAGTCTGGAAATTAGCTGTAAAAACGTGAAAAGAGTTAAATAGGTAGAAAAAGACAAATATGTCTTTTTATGAAAAGAATGAAAATGAAAGATTTTTATGAAAAGAATGCATCTCAAATTAGCTCCAGTTTAAAAAATTATTTTGGCTGTAAATAAGGTTGAAGGCAAGAAGGTGAGATTATTATTGAAAATCTTCTTTGTATTGAATGTACATAGATATATTAAGCCAAACATAGACACCAAAAAGTAATTATAATATTTCAATTGTATGAGGAAACATGTTCACGTATTATTAATAGTCTGCCTTCTAAACCATTTGAAGATAACTTATACATGAAACCACAGTGCAAGATAGTAAGACTAAAACAGGGCAGAGTTTTTGCTGAGCTTGATGTCTTGCCCCTATACCCATTTTTAGAAATTGGGCTACTTTGTTCATATTTGCAAAATCAGTGCTATTCCAAGTCTGAATCACGCCAGGTAGTATTTAAGAATGCATTTAATCCCTTTCCTATATTTCTCTTACCAGCTCTCCTACCAATGTTAGAATCCTGCCTCTAAAAAAAAAAAAAAAAAAGAAAGAATCCTGCCTCTACCCTTGGCCTACTCTACCCTTCACTGGGCTCTGCTCCCTCACAGAACACTTATCTGGGTACTGCCTGCTTAGTCCTTGGCTCACCATGGATAACAGATACCTAGCATTTTCTGGCACATTGTTAGCCTAGTATGTGCAATTTGGGCTTATGCACCTGTGTTTTGAACCCCAACATGGGATCAGGTCCTTATCCTATTTTTTTAAACTTTCTGTAGCTGAAGCAGCCTGAATAAGACATCAGAATACATGCTTTCAGCAACAGTTAAACAATATATTCTACATAAACTTGCTTGTAGTTAATAAAAATAGACATAGATTGTACCAGAACATTCTCCCACACCTGTAAGAAAATCTTTCATTCCATCAGCCCAGGATATCCTTCAGCATCATGAAGGTCATTCGTGTTCTTTTATTTCTCAAATAATCCTGCGAGGTGCTGTTCTTCTTGAAGTTTCCATGTAGAAAGAAATTTGGAATGAGCACATCTTTACTGACCTGATTTCACACAAGCCTCTGCGAGGTAGCCTTATCACAATCAGGACCTCACATCTATTCTGTGGGGCTGGAAGCCACAGTATTATTGTTTGATGATAGGTGACTTGGCTTTCTAAATTGAGGAGGCTGAGATGAAGCTGGTAAAGTTTAAAACTGGCGAGGTATCCAGCTTCAGAGGTAACTGTCTAAACTCCCAGATGACAGTAACAATTAAAATCATCTATCATAACGACACATAATGTCACATCAGGATTTGAGATGGCCACAATGGAGAACAAAGTGGTAACCGAGACTCTTGAGCAATGAGTTCCTTGACTGTAGACAGACTTGTATCATTAAGGTGATTCCTTATACACACAGCTATAGGAAGTGAAGCAAATGAGAATGAGGATACAGAAATGCCTCCACGGGGATCCCTGGGTGGCGCAGCGGTTTGGTGCCTGCCTTTGGCCCAGGGCGCGATCCTGGAGACCCGGGATCGAATCCCATGTCAGGCTCCCGGTGCATGGAGCCTGCTTCTCCCTCTGCCTGTGTCTCTGCCCCTCTCTCTCTCTGTGACTATCATAAATAAATAAAAATTAAAAAAAAAAAAGAAATGCCTCCATGATTGCTAGCAGAAGCTCAAACAACTGCAACTAGAGAAAGAACAGGAGATATGTTAAGGACTTACTGATGCCTGGTAAGTGGCAAGGCTGTAGGCTGCTGGGGGATGATAAACCTTGAAAGATGATGTGCTTGGGCAGATATAATTACCATCAAGGGTTTATGAGAAAGAGATTGTATATCTGAGGCAGGTCTCAAATGGAAGCAGCCACACCAACCATTATTATAGTTGGAAATCAATCAACAATATTTATATACACAGTTCAGAATGGACTATGGCTCCCTAATAGGGACCATGTGGTAATGATAATCAATAACATCTCCAAGTGCAAAGGACAGCACCCAGCAGTAAACCATGCAGCTGCCAGATAATGTCCCTCACTGGATATCACCAGGCCAAGGGCTAAAATCCCCAACAAAACTTCAAAGATACAAGCAGTATGTATATCTCTAGTATGTAATGAAATGTATACATCTTCAAAATTTTATGGTCTATTAATAAATATTTTTATGCTCCTAGGAAACAATGCTGCATAAATACTAAGTTTATTGACTTATTCATTTGACTCATATTTCATTGCTTTTGCCCTCAAAATGGAAGTTTTAGGATTTTCTTAATGTTCATTCTTTTTTAACAGCAAAATCCTGAGTGAAGTTGACAGGGGTTGTAGAATAATAAAGTCCGTGACAATAACAAATTGGCTGTCTCTTCATATCTAACAGATATAAGAGCTGCACCACTGACACTGATTCAGGTGTCATTAAACCAAATGCTCATCTTTTATAATGCCCATTTAGAAACATCAATACAGAGACATAACAAGCATCCAAGTCTGTAAGTGATGAGTGATGATGCCAGAGAATTTCCTGTGTTTTGTTTTTTATGACTACATCTAAAATCATTCACAATGACAGTAGAATTTAAACCAGTTTTAGGTCAAAAACAAAAATTTAAGGGGAAGTTTTCCATTGATCAAGTCAATAATGGCCATAAATTTGGAGAATTGCAACAATCCACTCATCTTTAGTTTCTCCATAGGAAATAATTGGCACTCTAGTATTTTTTTTTACCTACTTCCTACTTAAAAGTGAAAATGTGGGGGTGCCTCGTGGCTCAATCAGTAAAGCGTTTGACTCTCGCGTTAGCTCAGGTCATGATCTCTGGGTGGTGAGATGGTGCCCTGCATCAGGCCCTGCACTCAGCAGGGAATCTGCTTGAGATTTTTCTCCACTCCTTCTGCCCCTGCCCCCCTCTGCTTTTGCTCTTTTTCTAAAAAAGTAAATAAATAAATAAAATCTTTTTTTTTATGAAAATGTGATGCTGTGCTGATAATTTGGTTCTCCAAACTAACATTTCTTTAAAAAAGGAAATTATATATTTTGTTTCATTACACTTTTATTTGAGGGTTAATTTGGGAACATTCTAGGACGAGGCTAACAACTATTAGAACAAACTATATATGTAGAGTTCTCTAATTTGCTAAGCCTCCCATGACAATGTTCTGTCCATTATAATGACTCTCAAATGGCTAAAGTCTAAGTCGTTGGACAAAGAAGAATACTCAAGGCAAGTAGAAAAACAGTATCATTCAATGGATTATTCTCTAAAAAGCGTAAGGTCTTCCTTATTCCAGTGAAAATTAGTTTAAACAGTAACACAGCCATTCATTCTCATCTGGTTATACTGAACATCAAATAGCCTAAACTTTCCATTTCTCTTTAATGTTGTCTTTACTGGAGACACAGAAATGGTTGACTGATATAATTATAGTTGATAATTATATAATTATGATTATAGTTGATCTAAGTAATGATTTTTGCAAGAGAACTTTTAAAACCAGCCAGTAATGCATATGTTCCAGTTACACAATTTGATGAGTGTGAGACCAGGTCTTCACTCAGCACACTGCTGTGCCCCCAGAGCTTTACAGAGACAAATGCATGGCCTTCTATACACTAATGCAATGGATTATCAGATGGAGCCCAAGTCACTCACCCTAAGCAGCCCAGAATGTAAAGTGAGCTGTAGACAAATACAAACAAAAATAGAGGAGAAAATAAGATCGTGAGAGGAAATCTTAGGTTTTCTAAGGTGAGGCACACTGGCTCAGCCCTCACATGCTTTTAAGTTAGTTTATTTGTGAAAACTTCCTTCGCCAGACACACTTTTCTGATTAATCCTCTTATTTCTCAGAGAAAATTCTTCTCACTCCCAAAAATTTCCTTGACATTATCTCTCTAGATTGGGAAAAAAGACAGAAGGAATGGCTGTTTGTTATAGGATTATTGCATAATGATTATTTGTATATGCATATATTTTCTACTCTATTTTTCTGGGAAGAGTAGGAACTCAGTCCAACCCATGATGACATTTGAAGTTATCTGGGTTTACGTCTCAGGAGCTAGGTAAATTATTAGTTTATTTTCTCACTTTAGAAATGATATTAGTAGAGTAATATATCAGAGAACTGTATAAACTTGGATCATAGTTCCAAATAAGATAATAAAAATATAATATAACCATAAATTAACAAAATAATAACATCAATTACTCCATTAACAACTACTCACTGAGTACTATTAATCACACTTATTGGGCTTTCATTGTGTGCCACACACTGTGTTATTGGCTGTATATGTCATTATCACATTTGCTGATAATAACAATCCTTCAATGTAGATACTATAATTGTGCCCATTTTGTATATGAAGAAACTAAGCCTTAAAGGCTGCAGAATTTGCCCAAAGTCACACAGCTAGTAAGAGCGAATGCTAGGAACTGAAACCAGGGCTTGTCCAATTCCATAACCTAAGATATTAGCTACCATACTTTCCAGCGCACACATTTTAACAAGGACTTTTCTGACTAAGGGACAAATTAATATAATGAAATGACAGTCTAGCATAACACTATTATATCTTTATTAGAAGCAATAGGTTCAGTGCAAAGAATACTGGATTAGAAATTTGGCAACTATAGTTTAGGACTGGTTGTGCCATTTCTTCAGTGTGACAGAGGAAGTCACTTAAATTCTCTAGTCTTAAAGTTCCTCATCTGTAAAAAGGAGGCTAACATAGACAATTTGGGGAAGATTTGCAGGTCATGATATAACTTGCTATGAGGTCTTAAGGGGTGAGTAGTTTACCTGATATGGAAGAGAATATTCAAACTAGAGTAAATAATTCATTATGTTATCTTAATATATGCCCAAGTCATTTTCTAAATCAATTTCCAATTATTTTTCAGTAGTTCTCAATGAATATTAAGTGAATCACTTAACCTCAAACTTCTGAGAGAACAGGTTGCTCTTTACAGGTTCTTCACAAATGTTTACTTTTGTATATCACTATGACAGTTAGTCTCCCAATGAACTTCCCTTTAATAGTCTCCTCTCTCTAAATCTGGGCTGTCTCTGTGACTTGCTTTCAGCAAGGTTTCAGCTGAAAGAATATAACAGAACTGATGCTGTAGGACCTTGGACTTAGGTCATAAGAAACCTTAAACTTCTACCAAGGTATTTTGGAACATTCCACCTTGGGATGTTCTCTCTTAGAAGCCAGCCACTATGTAATAAATGTGACATCCCTGGACTCTCATATGAGGAGCCAAGTCACATAGAGATGCCCTATATTGGTGTTTTGGTCCAAACCTCAGCTGAGCTCAGTGAGCAGCCAGCATCAACTGCCAGACATGTGAATGAGTAAGTAAGTTATCTTGAGAGGTCCAGTAGAGACTTCCAATGATTACAGCCCTGGCTGTCATCTGATGGCAACCAAATGAAGGACTTCAAAGGAAAACCACCCAGCAGAGCCCTGTTAATTCACAAAACTGTGTGAGAGATAAACAATTATTTAAGACAAGATTTGTTATCAGTAACCAGAATATTAGGAAACCAGAATGGCCATATTAGATTTAAAACAGAACAGGGAAGCAAAATGAAGATACCAAATTATTTTCATTATTATATATATAAAATGTACATGTTCCTACAAATATGCTGGTTGCCATGGAATTTATTTGTTTGTTTATTTTAAAATTTAAGGGTTTTTTTGAGAGAGAGAGAGAGAGAGAGAGAGAGAGAATGCAGGTGCAAATGTGGCCAGAAGGGCAGAGGGAGAAGAAGAGAGAGAGAGTCTTAAGCAGGCTTCATGCCTAGCACAGAGCTCGATGCAGGGCTCAGTTTCACAACCTGGGCCAAAATCAAGGGTCAGATGCTTTACGAACTGAGCCACCCAGGCGCCAAGAATTTTAGCCCATTCTTCACTAAAATTTATTGGATGCCATTTATTGTGTTCCTGGGCCTTCAAAAGGAATACACTGATAAGGAATCATTTTTCTTCCTCTCAATGCATTTCTATCTTTTGATCAATTTTCTTTCTTTCAATTTCATATACAACATTTAAGGTTGTATTTCTAGGTTTTCCTAGATAGAAGAACCTGGCATTTCTTTTTTCTTTTTAAGAATTATTTTATTTATTTGAGAGAGAGAGAGAGAGCGCACATACAAGTGGGGAGAGAGAAAAGGAGAGGGAGAAAGAGAATCCTTAAGCTGACTACCTCCTAGGCATGGAGCCTGATGTGGAGCTCAATCCCAGGACATAAGATCATGACCTGAGCCAAAATCAAGAGTTGACTGCTTAATCAACTGAGCTACCGAGGTGCCCCAAGAACCTGGCATTTCTTAATCTTTGACACTGAAAATATTCTATTGTTTTCAAAGCTCAATAAGACCTTCTTCCAAAACATTTCAAAAGTTGGTTCTACACTTTACATAATTTACTAATTTGTATGTGACGCTTTTATAGTTTGCAGATTTTCAAATATTTTTCTACAACTATCCATGACAGAAGGATGTCCATGAATGGAATACCCTCCCGTGCATAGCACCAGCAACATGCGTCGTACATCAGAGACAGACTATGGCTTCCCATACTTCACAGTGCTGTACTTAAATAACTACATGTAATTTCACACTATTATAGGATTGACCATGAATCTACTCCAATTTAATTTTGAAAAGAAATTACTCACAGACTATATTATTTTGACCATTACTAGAAACATGTTACTTGCTCCAAACCTCTTAACTAATAGCAATATATGTGACATGGCATTACTTTTGGACTGCTGGAGAATCACTATTCTACACTATTTCCTTATTTCATGAAAATTGTCTAACTTATCTGCATAATGCTGTTCATAATGTTCTCTTATCCTCTTAATGTCTGTGGGATCTATTCTGCCTTTCATTCCTATCATTGAAAATTTATGTCATCTCCTTCTTTCTTTGATTAGTCTGGCTAATAATATTGTCCTTGATCAATTTCTTTTTTTTTTTTAACAGCTCTTGGTTTCATTGATTTATCTATTATTTATTTGTTTGTTCACTGATTTTTACTCTTATTTTTATTTTTTCCTTCTTTCTCCTCATGCTGAATTTCATTTGTTCTTTTTCTAGCTTTTTAAGATTGAAACTTACATAGTTACTTTTAGGTCTTTCTACATTCTGACTACAAGCATTTGCATCCTCTAAATTCCTTCTAATCACTTCTTTATCTGCATCCTACAAATTTTGATATGTTGCGTTTTCATTATCATTCACTTCCAAAGTAAATTTTCCCATGGGAAAGTTAGGCCCATGGATTATTTAGAATGTGTTGTTCAGTTATCAAATATTTAGGGATTCACAGGTATCTGTTATTTATTTTTAGTTGATTTCCACAGTAGTAAGAGAATATAGTTTGCATGACTGTAATTCTTTTAAGTTTATGAGACTAGCTTTGTGGCCCGGACTGTAGTCTATCCTGGTGAATGTTCCATATGTTCTTGAAAAGAATATATCCTACCGTTGTTGGGTGGAGTTCTTTATAAATGTCAATTAGGTCAAATGTTTATATGGTTATTTCAAGCCATCCATACTCTACTGATTTTCTATCTACCTGTTCTGTCAATTACTAGGAATGTTGAAATCCTCAAATATAATTGTAGATGCGTCTATTTCTCCTTTTAAAGCTCTTAGGTTTTTTTTTTTTTTTTTTTTTTTTTTTTAGCTTATTTTGAAGCTCTGTTCCTGGGTATATAAACATGTAGGATTGTTACATATGCTTGATGAAGTTTTATCATTATGAAATGTGCCTCTTTATCCCTACTAATATTCCTTACTCTGAAGTCTACTTTGTATGATGTTAATATTGCCAATGGAGCTCTTTTTATCAGATTTATTAAGATATAATTTACATACAATAAAATTCACCAATTTTAAGTGTAGAAATTGATAAGTTCTGAGAATATATGGGGTTGTGTAATCATCACTGTTATGATGTAGAACATTTGCATCACTCCAACAAGTTACCTTCTGTCCCTTTGTGGTCAGTCTCTTCCCTCCACTCCTGACATCTGATATGCTTTCTTACTCTATAGTTTATCCTTTTTTCAAAATATTATATAAATGGGATCACAACATGTAGCATTCGGTGTGTGGGCTTCTTTGATTTAGCAAAACGCATTTTCATCCACTGTTGTTAGTTTGTTCTTTGTTATTCCTTAGTAGCGTTCCATTGTGTGGACAGACCACATTTTGTTTACCCCTTGCCAGCAGAAGAGCAGTTGGGTTTCTTTCAATTTGGGGCCATTCAAATTTGGGTGCATTTTTTAAAAATGGAAATGTCTCTTTATTTGACTTAGATAAATATCTAGGTTTTCTACTGCTAGACCACGGTAAGAACAGTATCTGAAACCGAGGAATGGTGGTCTTAAGCTATCTTTCTTTACTCAGCCCACTTTTAATTAATGCTAGAATCAGTCCCCAAAGTTAGAAAATCATGACTTCATAACGAACACTCTAACAGGTAAAAGCAGTACACCACAAAACCTTGATACCTATAGGCAGACATTTTAAGCCCTTAAGGTCCAATAGAGGCCACCTGTAGCCAGAAAAAAGAATGTCAAGAAAATTCACAGCTTAAGTTCTGATCTTGATTCTACTCTGAGAATGTCAAAGTTTTTCAAGATTACAAGAAGTAAGTCTTCGAAAAGGTGAACACGTGAAACTATTAACCCTGTTTAGAAATTCATGTATGCAACTGAAATATACCCAAGACATTCAAACATTATATTTAACTGGTAGACGTTACTTTTCAAAGACACAAAGAGCTTTCCCTACACACCCAAATAATCACTGTGAATATAATCTGGGCCTTGACTGATTGATGGCTTTGTTCATTATTCGCGCTTGCGGCCGACCTCTGCATCCATTTAAGATCAAAGTGGCTGGAATTACCTGCCCACCCCGGCTTCCAAGCGTAACTGAAACAAGTAGAGGAGCTCCAAGGCCTCGAGGCGGAGGCACAGGTAACGGCGAGGTTGGCCCGAGGGGTCTGACGTTTAGATCGCCCTGCCCTTCCCGGCCGCCGCTGCCTCCGAGTCAGAGACAGAACGTCGAGGAGCGAGGGCTGCGCTTTGCCGGGCCGCGCGCGACGACGCCCTGGCCGCCCCGGGCCTTCCCCGCGGCCCCCGCGAGCCCGGGCAGCCGAGCTCCCACGCCCCCGCCGCCCTGCACGGAGCCCGCAGCAGCCGGGCAGGTGTGCTGGGTGCGCGCGCACGCACTGCGCGCCGGGTGCGGGTCTCGCCGGCGGAGGGTTGGCTGGTGGGCGTCGGCCTCCCTGCCAGCCCGCCTCCTCCTTCTCGTCTCGCGCCGGCCGGGGATGCTCGCGCGCGGCGCCCCCTTGCCTGTAAGCCGGCGGTCCCCGGGGCGGGGGGGGGGGGGGGGGCGCGGGTGAGTAGCTGGGAGGGGGCCGCGAGGCGCTCGGCGGAGAGCTCGCCCGGGTTAGTCCGCCGCCGTCACCTGACTCGTTGGAGCAGCCACAGCTGAGGTGGGGGCGGGGATGGGAACGCGGCGCGGATCGCTAGAGGGACGCGGCAGCGGCGGCGGCGGGCGGGTACAGGCTCCTGCGCTCACGAGCGGCGGGCGCGGGGACCCCGGAGCTGCGGGCGGGGGGGCCGGGCTGGGGCTGGAGGCATCTCGCCCCGGGGCACCGGGTCCGCGCGCGGCCGCACACACCCACCCGGCGCGGCTTCCTTGGGCGGCCGGGTCCGCGCATCCTGCGGCGGGAGGCGCCGCTCCTGGGGCGGGGTGAGTACCCGCGGCCGCGGCTCGGCCCCCTCCCCCGCGCCGGGGCAGCGCGCGGATCCGGGGAGGATAATCCTAGGGCGCCGAGAAGGGCAGCGGCCGGTGACAGCTCCGCGGCGCGCTCGGGTGCGGGCGGGGGGCTGGGCCGCGCTGTCAGCCCCGGGAAGGGCGAGGCGCCCGGAGACTCGGGCGCCTCCGCAGAGCCCCCGGGGCGGCCCCTGCGGCGGGGATCGGGGGCGCGGGGAGGGGACTCGGGCGGAGGGCCTCGGCGGCGGCGAGGCAGGAAGGGGAGGCGAGGGCAGAATATGGCGCAATGCTAGGCTAATCTCCACCGCGCCCGAGGGAGGACGAGCCCACTGCCGCAGCAGCGCGAGGAGGAGGACGAGGGAGACGCTCGGGGCTCGGGCGTCCGATCCTACCCCGCGGCGGCGGGCCCGCGAGAGGTGGGCACCGGGGGGCGCGGCGCCCGGGGAATAACCCCGACGCACCGCGGGGATCGGGTTGCGAGCGAAGTGCCGACTGCCCGGGGGGTGCGGCGGGGGCGGGGGCGGCTGGGCGCGTGGGACCTCCGGGACGGTGTCTCGAGCCTGGGGCCCTGACGGACCTGCTCTTGCGGGAGACCCCCCAGATCGCGTCCCGCCGGCGGGGCTTGGCGCGCCCCGGCTCCTGGAGGTGGTGCCAGGGCGGGGACGGAGGAGAAGGGAGCCGCCGTGCGGCTGGAGGAGGCAAGGCCGGGGTCCTCGCAGGGCAGGGTCTGCGGGTGTAAAGCAGGACCATCTCCCCTTCTTTCCCCGCAGAAGAGGAGGTGATAGACGTGGCCGGAGAAGATGTCGGGCCAAACGCTCACGGATCGGATCGCCGCCGCTCAGTACAGCGTGACAGGCTCCGCTGTTGCGAGAGCGGTCTGCAAAGCCACCACTCATGAAGTGATGGGCCCCAAGAAAAAGCACCTGGACTGTAAGCATCTTTTTATATAAGTGGGACATGCGCACGGCAGAGGCGCCCTGGATGCCGGCGTGCGGCCTGGGCTTGCTGTCGATAATGCTGCAGCTTGCAGAACTCCCAGCTGGGCTGCCCCTGAGCTCGAAATCTCCAGACGTGGAGGTGTTGCCTGGGGTCAACCCTGAAACCTTGTGTATGAGCCATTTTTTTTTCTCCTGTTGACCTCTAAGGTCTTGGTGGAAGAAAAAAAAAATATGTGTTAATATTATAAAATACTGAGAACATGTACATTCTGGATTAGGCACTTCTCACTTTTTTTTTTTTTTTTTTTTTTGCTCCTCACCCCACCCCTTTGTCCACGTTACAGGAAATTAGAGGTTATACAGTCATACACCCCTGCCCCCCCCCCCCAAAAAAAAAAGAATGAGAAAGATGAAATCATAAAAGGTCAAACTTGTCACCCTAGTTTTCCAAATGCATTTTTGGATAGTTTTAAAATAGTGTTTTCTTTTTCAGTGTGGCTGCTGAGATTTCATGTGTGAGTGTGGGTGTGTGAGTGTATGTTGTATGTAACCACAACAAACTAAAATAAATTCAAGCTATTGAGTGAGGAAATGGGACTTCAGAGATCATGGCGATTTCATTTTACACATCCTGGCACACTTCTTTGTCCCTTTCTCAGAAACTGCTGGGCAGAGTGACTATGCTGTGGTCACAAAATGGATGTGCTTTCTCAGCATTCGAGATGGTGCACTTTTACAAGAAAATATTTCATTCATGATGCTTTTTCTTTTTATTGGTTATTTGATGGAAAAGGGCTTTATTCCAGTTTGGAATCTATGTATTTCTGATGTAAATTTAGCATTTGATGAACATAGTAAATATTTTGTTGTTGAAGGAAAAATAGGGACTTAGAGAAAGGCTTTCCCTGGCTTTAGGTAGTGAGGTTCTTTATAGGGAAGGCTACATCAGAGTATGTTCCATAGTTGCTATGCAGTCTTTTTTGGCCTGGTTAGCACCTACTTTGTTTTATGATGCCTGTTGGTAAAGATCAGTGTTGGCATAAGAGACACAAAGTGTAGGGCACCTGGGTGGCTCAGTGGTTGAGCGTCTGCCTTTGGCTCAGGTAGTGATCCTGGGGTCTTGGGATCCAGTCCTGCGTCAGGCTCCCCACAGGGAGCCTGCTTCTCCCTCTTCCTATGTCTTTGTCTGTGTATGTGTCTCTCAGGAATAAATAAATAAAATCTTAAAAAAAAAAAAAAGAAGGTACACAAAGTATAGCCATACCTATTCCCCATCTGACTTCCCTTGCCCGTTTTCTGGGTTTCTTTTGCTTTGGGTCTTCCCCCCATGTGCAGCTGAGAAAATGGCACTAGTGTTAGAATTGACTTTAGTCCTATTGTCTGTGCAAGCATAGCTTGATGAAGCTTACAGCTGGACATTGTAAGGCTTATCCAGCCTTGTGAGGCTGTTGTGCCATAAAATTGAATAATTTTGCTTCTAGACGCTTGTCTGAGGGGAAAATACCATTACTCCTTTCCTGAGGGAATTTTTAACAAAATTTGTTGATTATGGTATCATGGGTTATATATGCAGTACAGGATGGAAGAGGCCATCAAGGCCAGGGCACCTAACAGAAGTGGAAATTATAAATTCATGACCAGCTCATTTTGCTGCAGCATGCTGAATCATTTAGCCATCTTTCCATCAGTTTCCCCAACTCTGGAAAGATGACTCATGTCTTAAAGGTATGTGTTAGTCTAGCAAATGCTTTTAATAAAAAAGCTATAGGTTATGGATTTGCTAAGTGCTATGAAAATCTTAGATCAACATATCGATACATTTCATAGAACATTCACAGGTTTGAGCATTTCATTAAAACATCATTCAGATAAAGACTCACTCTTCCATATCTAAATATTTAGTCGCTTTAATATTTTAGATCAGGATGGTCTTTTAAAAATTTTCAAGGTGGGAATCTCCAGAATGATTTAGTGAGTGGAGGAATTTGAAGATATGGAACATAAGGGGGAGATTCTGTGTTTAGCAAGCAGATGAAGCAGGAATTGGTATTGAATTATTAATGTGAATAAAAAATCATAACGGCTAAACATTTATTGAGCAGTTACTATATGCCAGGCACTGGGCTTTTACACTATTAATTTATTGCTGCTTAACAGGTTCAGGGAAGGTAATTAACTTTCACAGCTTTTAACCACTGCACTTACCTGTTGTCTGGTTTTTATTTAGTAATATTTTCTATTGGGTGTGGAAAAAAAGAAAAGTATTAGCCTGAATGGTTTAATCTCCAAAATACTCATCCTGTTTGTATGGCTTTGTGTGAAATCAAGCAACACAACCCATGACCTTATTGCAATCTCTGTAATATATATGGAGAATTTTAAATTTGGTCACTTAAAAAAATGAGCAAGAGACAAGCACTTTTCAGTATTAGTTTTTCTTTTTAACATTTTACTTTTTGAATAAGTAATAAATTAACTGCATTTAAAACCAACCTTAGGGCAGAATTTGGAAAGACAGCTATTTGCATTACTGATGCGTCCTATTTTAAGAAAAAAAATTATATGGAAAATTTGAAAATACAAGTATTGTTGTATTTATATGTGTTGTAAGAGGGCATCTTTCTTGGAATTCCTTGTGAAGTTCTTTTAAATAACAGTAGACTAACTTAGTAATTTATTCACAGGTTTTCAGTAACACACCAGTTATAAAAGTGAATCATACCTATTATTAGAACATGCAGACATATAACTAAGTTTCCCTATAGGCACTGAAGCATTCTTAAGTAATGTTTTAGTTTTAAAAATATTAAATAGTAGTTGAGAGGAAAAGAGCACAATGTAGAGTTGGGGATTTGAGACAAAAAAATTTAAACTTTTAATTTGATTGGTGTATAACTTTTTAGTTTGGAATTTACGTTGGAAGATTATAAGATTTGAGTTTATGGTTTTGTGATTTTTCAGATATTGAGTTAACTGAATGGTTAAAAGATAATTCTGGTTTAAAAGATAATTCTTTTTCTCTGTAGGTTGATAGACAAGGAAAATTACTTAATTCTTGGGATTTATGAAATTATGCTTAATGATATATGATTTAAATGTTTACAGGAATGATTTGGTAACATCTGGGGACAGAATTATATGCGGTGAAAGGTAGAGATAAACTCCAGACATACAGTCTCAGATTTTTTTTCCCCTTCTTTTCAATAACAGTAAGTTTCTTAGAGGAAAAATATATTCAGAAAAGCTTTACCACAATCGCCAGTTACATATTAAATTTAAAATAAATTTAAAATAAAATAGAATATTTTTAATATTCTAAATGATTATATATCTTAAGGTACTTTTGGATTATGTAAAACTTTTATTCCATACTTTGCTATAATAATGTTGCTGCTAGCACATGAAAATTAATAAACACCTGACCAAAGTTAATTTGACATTAATTTTTCTGGGGCCACCTGCACATCCTTGTTCCTTTTCCCTGTAACTTTGTGTACCTATTTGGTAACGCATAAAACATCCAGGATTCAGCAAGTATTTACCTTGGTTACAACTATCGTACATTTCAGTTGCTTTTCCTTTTCTGTTTTGTAGTTGATGGCCTAAAGGATAGCCCAAATCAAATAAAGGGGTAAGATCCAGTAAGGAACCTAATATCTACCCAAGTGCTGTGTCACAGTTACAGAGCAACCAAAAAATAGAGTCAATCCAATGTAATACCTGCAGGGAGAAACTTGGAAAGTTAGACAGTTCTAGTATAGGATTCGCTTCTGTTAAGAGCTTTTACCAACAATTTCTATATATGCTATGTTGTTAAACTAAAACATCTTTATCAAAATTCAGACATAGACATTACTGTTAATATCACACCAAACCTCATGAAAAGCCAAATTAGTTATCAGTAATGCAATTTTTCCCCATTCTAAATCTCTTGAGGGTTTTTAATAATGAACTTATGCCACATAATAAGCAAATGATTCAAGTTCTAAATCATATTTTGAGAGATACTGACTGGCATTTTATAAATGATTCCTATCCTCCCAAATATTTAGGGCACCTGAGTGGCTCAGTTGGTTGGGCAAAACTCTTGGTTTCAGCTCAGGTTGTGAACTCAGGGCAGTGAGATTGAGCCTGATGTCAGTCAGGCTCCGCACTCAGCAGGGAGTCAGCTCGACATTCTCTCTGTGCCCCTCCCCCTGTTCACTTGCTCTCTAAATAAATAAATAAATAAATAAATAAATATTTAAAAAATAAGATTCTATTTCTCATTAGAAATATTATGGTAAAAGAAATGGGAGATACGGTCTCTGTTTTGACTCAAGGCAAATATTGGCAAGTTACCACAAAATTCCTGCTGCTTTAATTTTATTCATAAAGTACCTGCAAATTAGCAAGACATTTTGTCAACAGAATGAAAATTTAACCCTAAATTTAAATAAATTAGTTAATTAAAATAAATATATTGGCTATAACTAAGCTTGCTTAGGATAAGTAAAATATATTTTGATTTATAGAAATGCAATTTGCACACTAATTCAGTTGATACCATATCTATATTTGTGATAACTTAATAAAGCTTTCTATATTACACAGATCCAGAAAGCAGGCAAAGATTATTGAATAAAATTAATTGGATCAATGTATAAAAGTTTGCTGACCACTAGAGTAAATTTCAGCATAAGAAGTGTGCTAATTTGTTGTAAATACATTTTGCTTTTATTCTAGTTCTCATTTCACTATTTGTTATCGACTAAATATACCCTCTCATTTTTCTATTCCAAGGCATGCTCTGTTCTTCTTAATGATTTCACCAGAAGACTGAGCCCAAGCATGGAGATAGAGATAGTATTTTTTAGGCAGTTTAGAAGAGCTGGGGGAAATACACTTTTGAAAAAGCATTCGAGTAGATGATCATTGATTGATAACAGCAAATCTTTAAGGGGTCCAGTCTGTATGGTCCTGTGACGTTCCCAGATGACACTCAGCATAATAGGAGGTGGGGCAGAGAGATCCTGTGAGGTTCAGGGGTTGGCAGGAGCAGATGAAGCAGAAGAGTGGCAAAGAGTCTCAGGTAAATAGCAGGGAGCATGCTTTAGAAATGACTTAAAATAATTAAACAGGCTTTATATCAGCTAGTGGAACAATAAGGATTTTTTTTCTGGATCTTTTTACTTCCATATTTTCAGGGATATCTTTTTATGTGGTATAATGTTAATTCTGTTTGGGTCACTTTAGATATTGGTGATCAGTGTGGTTAGCATATACTTTCTTAGAACTAGTATAAAATTGGTAATTCAAATCAATTTTTTACATATTGTAAAAATTGAATATATGGAAAAAATATAAAACTATGGGTAAATTCATATCTTAATTGCTATATTAGCTTATAGCATTTTAGATTAAAATCTTGATTTTTGGTACATTGCCATATGAGTTTTAATGTTTAATAAATGGCTGCTGAAGTCTTACTTGTAATTTAATCTGTGCACTTAGTTGCTATGGATCCATCTCTTAGCTTTTCACAAATAAATACCCTTTAAATATCTTACCTCCTCTTTTCAGATTGATTGATGCTAGGATAGGGTGTTCTTGGAGCTTATCTAGGTTTCAATAACTTGGTAAAGAAGGTCAGAAGTGACATATAACCCTCTTCCCCGAGGACCTAGGATGCTTTTCTTACAGAGTTGTATTTTAAGTGACTCAACTCCTGAGCCAGTTGCTACTGACTGAGCCTTTAAATATAATCATAGTTCAGTTAAATAATTTGAAAAGTCACATTTCTTGCCACATTCTTCAGTTCTGCCTTGTTGGCAATTTTTTCTCTTTATAGAGAAACATTGCTTATAAAGGGAAATGTTGGCTGTCTGTTTTTTCTTAGGTGTTTATGTAATGTGCTCTATGTTTTGTTCCTTGTAAAGGGGAGAATAGTAGAATGGCATACCCAGTGTCAATTGCATGATGACCTATGGGACGTGATGGAGTCTTCCTAGTAGCAGCTGGGTGAAAGAACAAGCCAGAGAGAGAATTGTGCCCTGAAGCCCACAGCCGTATTACAGCTGGGTTCTTGCTCATTCTTTATTTGTTCCAAATGTGTGAGGGTCTGCACATATATATATAAACGTCCTCTATTACACATCTTTAAGAAGGATCTAATGTTTCCCAAAGAATTTTGTGATATGCCACTCCTGGTTTCTCAAGAAAGAAAGATGCATCTTTGCTTCTTGTGGTTTTGCTTTTTGGCCTGATCATTATTCTCCCAGGGTTAGCACTTGTATTTTAAATTATAACTCTCTTCCTTTCTATATCAGTTATTTTGTCATCTGTATTTTAATCTCTTCTTCTCTCTCTCTTATAACCATTTTCACGTATCTCCATTTAAAACAAAGCCACCTATACGCAACTCTCCTTGGACTCTGACCTCTTCCAGCAACCAACCTGTTGTCCCTTGTTTTTCTTTCAGACCCAAGCTTATTGAGACAGAAGTTCACCACCCAAAGAAAACAAACACAAGTCTACCCTTCTTCAGATATTCTGTGTCTTTGGCTTAATATGTGCATGAAATAATAGGATTGCTATTAGGTGCCAAGCATTGCCAACCCAACTGGCCAAAGCCAGTACTTTAAGAGTTATCCCTCATCTCTCACATCCAGTGAGCGCTCAGTTGTTAAAAACTCTGAAATCTCCTTCTTAATTATTTATGCTTTGCTTTAGATCAGTGATGACCTCATTTGTGGGTTTTTTGTTGTTTGTTTTTTTCGGTTTTTGTTTTGTTTTTAAAGATTTTATTTGAAAGAGAATGCGTACACAAGTAGGATGGAGAGGAGTGGCAGAGAGAGAGAGAGAAAGAGACAGAGACAGAGAGAGAAAAGGAGGCTCCCCACTGAGCAGGGAGCTGGATGTAAGGCTCAATTCCAGGACCCTGGAATCATGACCTGAGTCGAAGACAGACAGTCGACTGAGCCACCCAGATGCCCCATAATAAACCTCATTTGTAAAATGAAGATTAGTAATAGTACCTCCCTTATCTTTGGTGAGGAATAAATGAGACAACACATGGAAAATACCTAGTCCAGAACTTGACACACAAATGTGCAAGGAACATAAGCTTATTACTATCACTGTTACTGTTAACCATTACTGGTACAATTGCACTAGTAGTTGGTGCTATTGTTGCCCCTACTAGTACCGTTACTGCTGTTACCACCACTGTAACAACAGATATGTTCATTAGTGATTTGCCCTTACCACTTCTCCATGCACGTTTTTTGCTTCCTGCTTTCAGTTGCTTCAGTCTTTACATTAATTCCAGCTTTCTCTGTCTATAGTTTGGAAGCTTAAAACATATTATTTCTGTTTTTTTAGTGATCACTTTTAAAAATTTAATCTGCCTACTTAAATTCTAAAGTAGAACAGTATCTTTTTATTTCCTCCCAAAGAAAAGAAACTTAGAAACTACTCCATTCACCCACTTCTTTCTTACATGCTATGTTGTCTGGTATTTTAATTCTAACATAATCTTAACCCCCCAAACTAGACGTTGTTCGATACAGGCAATGTTTATGTCAGTAAATCCTCCTCGACTTCTTTTTTCACCATTTCTTCATTATGCCTAGGGTTTTCCTGAACTGTATCCATTTGAAGCTCCTTCAGTGAGCCTCTTTAGTTGTCAACTTTGATTTTGTCTAAAAAAAAAAACTTTTTTGTGCATATTTTTGAAGAAGAGTTTATATACACAAATCTAGATTGACAATTATTTTTTCTTTGAAGATAATTTCACTCTTTTGGCTTCTGTTATTCCTTTTAAGACTTTATCTATGAGTCTACCTGCCTTTAGGTAATCCTATTTTGTGACAGCTTTTATAATCTTGTTTGTTTTGTCCTTCTGTAGTATATGAGTGTGTAGATGTAGCTTTCTGATTTTTTTAATTTTAATTTCAGTATAGTTAATATACTCGTGTTATATTAGTTTCACATGTACAAGATAGTGGTTCAACACTTGTAGACATTACTCAATGCTCATCATAAGTGTACTGTTAACCCTCTTCATCTATTTCATCCATCCCCCACGCCCATCTCCCCTCTGGTAACCACCAGTTTGTTCTCTATAGTTAAAAGCCTATTTTTTGGTTTATCTTTTATGTTGTTGTTCTTTGTTTTGTTTCTTAAATTCCATGTATAAGTGAAATCATATGATATTTGTCTTTCTCTGACTTATTTATTTTAGCATTATACCCTCTAGATCCATCCATGCATGTTGTTGCAAATGGCAAGATTTTGTTATTTTTTATGGCTGAGTAATTCCATTGTGTGTATATATACCACATCTTCTTTTCCATTTATCTATCAGTAGATACTTGGGCAATTTCCATAATTTGGCTATTGTAAATAATGCTGCAGTAAACATCGGGGTTCATATGTCTTTTGAATTAGTGTTTTCATATTCTTTGAATAATTACCCAGTAGTGGAATTACTAGATGATATGGTAGTTTACTTTTTATTTTTAGGGAATGTCCTTATTGTTTTGTATAGTGACTATACCAGTTTATATTCCCACCAACAGTGCAAGAGAGTTCCTTTTTCTCCACATCCTCACCAACACTTATTGTTTCTTGTGTTTTGGGCTTTAGTTGTTCTGACAGGCATGAGGTGATATCCACTATGGTTTTGATTTGCATTTCCCTAATGATAAGTGATGTTGAGCAGATTCTCACATATTTATTGGCCATCTGTATGTCTTCTTTAGAGAAATACCTGTTCATGTCTCTATTTCTTTAATTGGATTATTGGTCTTTTTTAGTGTTATGTAAATTCTTTATGTATTTTGGATACTAACCTTTTACTGGATATGTCATTTCCAAATATCTGCTCCCTTGCAGTAGGTTGTCTTTTAGTTTTGTTGTTTCCTTCACTGTGCAGAAGCTTTTTATTTTGATGTTCCAGTAGTTTATTTTTGCTTTTATTTCCTTTGCCTCAGGAGACACATTTAGAAAAATATCACTATGATTGATGGATGTCAGAGAAATTACTACCCATGCTTTCTTCTAGGATTTTTATGACCTCATGTCTCACATTTAGGTCTATTAATCCATTTTGAATTTATTTTTAGTGTATGGTGTAAGATAGCTTCATTCTTTTGCATGTAGCAGTCCAGTGTTCCCAACATCATTTATTGAAGAGACTGTCGTTTTCTTATTGCATATTCTTGCCTCCTTTGTTGATTAATTGGCGATATATTTGTGGGTTTATTTCTGGTTGATTCTGTTCCATTGATCTATGTGTCTGTTTTTGTACCTGTACCATACTGTTTAATTACTACAGCTTTGTAATATATCTTCATATCTGGGTTGTGATACCTTCAGTTTTATACTTGTTTTTCAAGATGCTTTGGCTATTTGGGTTTTTTTTAAATGGATCTATATATATTTTAGGATTGTTTGTTCTAGTTCTGTGAAAAATCCTGTTGGTATTTTGATAGGGATTACATTAAATCTATAGATTTCTCTGGGTAGTACAGAAATTTTAACAGTATTCTTCAAATCCATGAGCATGGAATGTCTTTCTAGTGCTTTGTGTCATCTTGAATTTCTTTCATCTGCATTTTATACTTTTCAGAGTACAGGTCTTTTACTTCCTTGGTTAAGTTTATTTCTAGGCACTTAATTATTTGTATAATTGCAAATGGAATTATTTTCTTAATTTCTCTTTCTGCTACTTCATTATTACTGCATAGAAATACAATAGATTTCAATATATTGATTTTGTATCCTGTGACCTTACTTAATTCATTTATCAGTTTTAGTAGTTTTTTGATGGAGTTTTTAGGGTTTTCTATATATAGTATCATGTCATCTTAAACTAGTGAAAGTTTTACTTCTTCCTTGCTGGTTTGGATGCTCGTATTGATTATTGCAGCTAGGACTTTCAGTACTATGCTAAATAAAGTGGTAAGAGTGGGGATGATCTTGTTCCTGATCGTAGGGGTAAAGTTCTCCATTTTTCGCCATTGAATATATTAGCTGTGACTTTCATATATGGCCTTTATTATGTTGAGGGATGTTCTCTCTAAAACTGCTTTGTTGAGAATTTTTATCATGAATGGATGCTGTACTTTGTCAAAGGCTTTTTTTGCATCTATTGAAATAATCATATGGTTTTTATACTTTTTGATGTGATATATCATATTGATTGATTTGTGAATATTGAACCACCTTTGCATCCCAGGAACAAATCCCACTTGATTGTAGTGAATGACTTTTTAATGTATTGTTAGATTTGGATTGGTAATATTTTGTTGAGGATTTTTGCATCTGTGTTCATCAGAGATACAGGCCTATAATTCTTTTCATTAGTAGTGTTTTTATCTGGTTTTCATATGAGAGTAATGCTGGCCTCATAGAATGAATTTGGAAGCTTTCCTTCCTCTTAGATATAGCTTTCTTTTATTTATCCTCTTTGGGACTTGTTGGGTTCCCTGAATCTGAAAATTCATTTCTTTTATCAGAGCTGGGAAATTCTCAGTCTGTTTTATTACTGATTGTGGCCTATACCCATTTTCTTTTTTGTTGCCTTCAAATATGATTATATATACACTAAACTTTCAGATCATATCCTTGTATCTCTAAATCTACTCTTTGTCATTTCAGATGCTTTATTCACTGTTTAGCATGCTTTGTTTTCCAGATATGTTCTAGTTAATTCTCTCTTTAGCCATGTCTTTTCTGCTTTTACTCATCCTTGGTTTTTAATTTCATTCCTTAATATTTTTCATTTTTGAAGTTTTTCAGATTTGCTCTTTTTTGGGGATGACCTATTTCTTACATTTTTTAGTTCCTCTTTTGTTTCTTCACCATTTGAAACACAACTCATTTCACGTTCTGTATTTCATAGATCCATTACATGAACCTCTTTGTTTGCTATGATCTTTGCCTGACCCTCAATCATGAAATGTTTCCTCGTGTGTTTGTCATTTTGGACTTCATCTGAGGTAGTCCTGAAAACTGAGGATAACCTAGAGAGACTTGTATTTGCTTCTATCAGATTCCACAAGTGCTACTGTCCTGGGGGCACCTTAAGTTGATTTCTGCTATTGGAGTTTCCCATCTAGGGCAGGTCTAGGTCCATAATTACAAAGTCTGAAAAGCTCAGAAGACCAAAATCCTTTTTTGTAAATCACTTGGTAGCAAAATCCGTACTACGTACCGTGAAAGTTTGTATGTTGAACTATAGAAATATTGTTGTATCATAGAATGCTGTCCAGATTAGACTGGGGTGTTACTTAATGTGTATGGTGTATGTACCATATTACTTTTGTAAAATCTGGAGTCGTTAATTCTGAAACACATATGGCTCTGAAAGTCTTGAATAGAAGAGTATTAATTTGTAGCCTAATATGAGTCACAAACTTGGGCAGGGGGATTTCTATGATTACAAAAGCCCTAAAGATTTCTTTTCTTCCCCTTCATTTCCCCAAAACCTAGACTAAGTGGGACAAGCCTTTCTGTTGACTTCCTTTGCAGCAAAGTGTTCTCTTTTGTTTTTGTTATTTCTCCTGGTTTTACAAAGGTAGTAACTCTTTGAGGGTCCCAGCTTTCTGTAAAGGTCTTTATTCCAACTTAACCACCTTGCTAGTCTCAAAGAACTTGTTTTCTGTTCCCCATAGGGCTCTTAAAATCTAAGCCTTCCGGCCACTCAGATTAACACTTGGCCTCAAGGAGTTTTCTCTTCCGTATCACTTTACCATGTGTTTTTCCACATCCTCTTTATGTTTTGGGCTGGAGCATCAGTTTTATTTTCTTGTGAGTTCACCCAGATAAATGGAAGGATGCCAGTAATATTTATCTAAATTATCAGATATGTTTTTTTCTGTATGCTAGAAATGGAAGCAACCTGCTTCCTATCCACCATTCTTTCCTCTTCTTCCACTCCCCATACACACCACAGTTCCTTTCTGAGAAACTTTGACATTCATTAGGTTCACTATCCTCTGTATTACTTCTGGGCTCTTATATTTTAAAAATCTCATTTCTAAAACTTAGCTTTAGTCATTCCTTCTCAGGACATGTATCCCTGTCATATCACACTCATGGGGTTGTAGTGGGATCTTGTTTAGTGGAATTTTTTTTCCTTTAGCCTGCAGTTTCATTGAGGTTGCCTTATCCCTGACACCAAACATAGCATGGCAGTATATTTGGGTAAACATTTGCTGAATGATTTTTTTATTACAGATTTCATATTTCCCAAATTTTAGACTTTTTTTTGGTTCTTAAAAACTTTTTCTTCAAAGATTTTACATTTACTTGCTAACCTTTCAGAAGAGCAAGGAGTTAAACTTGATCCATTTTCTCTCAAGGTTTTGAAAGCCATAGAAATGTAATATTGAAGGAAAACAAAAGAAACATTACATTGCTTAATGTACATAGCTATACATTTCCTGATAGTCTTTCAATGCTTGTATCCTCGTGACACGATAAAAATTTCACCAGGGGGTATGGTTCAGTTGGTTAAGTGTTCAACTCTTGATTTCAGCTCAGGTCTTGATCTCAGGGTTGGGGATCTGAGCCCCACATTGGGCTCCATGCTAGTTGTGGAGCCTACTTTAAAAAATTTCACTGGGGTAAAATTATGTCCTTGATATGAAAAGATTTTTTTGGTTGTGGATTTAAAGCATATGCATACTTCTCTTAGTGTATATCATCAATAATTAGGTAGTAGGTGATTATTAATATTAGAGAAAATTCTTCACTAGCCTTTATTGTGTGTATACGTGTGTACCCATTTGCTTTAGTTTGTTTTGAGTTAGAGTTAGGTAGCACTGTTTTTTAGTATCTGCTTTATCACAAGTACATACATTATGACAGGTAGGCATAGTTATGGAAGAAAAACATTATTTTAAAGTAGCTATATACCCTTAATTTCCTTTAAAATGATGTTCACTATATAGATGGTGATACTAACATGATAGTATTACCATTAGAAACATGAGGATTTTAGAAAAGCTCTGAAGAAAGGAGACAAGCTTTAGTTAAAATTTTGGGTAGTTTTGCTTTTGGAAAGAGAGCAATAACTGTTAGCATATTTAATTTGGCTTTTAATGACCTGTTTGTAGAAATTAGAAACTACTTTCAATATTGAGGCTTTCAGTAACTTATTTAGCACAATTTCATTATTTATTCATTTAACAAATATTTAGGTATTTACTAAATGTCAGGAATTGTTCCCGGAGGCAAGAGTACCATGGTAAACAATATAGACATAACTCTTAGCAACTTAGTATGGGAGACAGTCCTTTTACAAGTGACTCAAAAGGAATTAAGTGTTAACAGGGGAAGTGAAGACTCCAGTGGAGGTACCTTGCAGAAGTGGTGTTTAAGTCTAGACCTGAAAAATAAGTGGACTACCTAGGTGAGATGTGACCAGGAGCTGCTGAACACTCTTATCTAAGAAGAAGTTCAGAGGGAACAAGACACATTTTAGGAATTTAAAGTAGTGAAAGGTTACTGGAAAACTGAATTTAAGAAGGCCAAGAAGGTTAAAGAAGACCTGAGTTGTGAACCAGGATCACCTATGGAGGGCTTTCTAGGCTGGAGAGAATCTTCATTTTCACAGATGAGGAATCTAAGTTCCAAAGAGGCAAAAATCATACATTCTATATTGGTTAATTCTGAATAATTCTTATCTATCTTTCTTGAACAGGTGCCCTATTGGGTCATTGCCTTGTTCACCTAGTTCTGATTGCTGTTATTGGTGCCAGGAAATATCTGTGTGAATCATGTAAATGTAAACATATTTAAACATAAATGCATACACACACTTTAATAGTCTGAATTCAAACTCACCATAAATGCAAAACAAACTGAGGGCACTTCTGACAGAGTGAACAGTCATGAAGCAGTCCCTAATGGCACTCCAGGGCTCATCTTGCCAGCATTTCCTTTTTGTCTTTTCCCTCTTCTTGTCTGTTGCTTGGTTCTTGGGTCATGGTGCTAACACCAGAGAATGTTACCTATGCCATTAGTGATAGTGAAGACTAAAAAGATTACAGACTCATGTAACTTAGTTGAAAGTCTTCTAAAATCTGTTTCTTAAATGAGCTTTAGAGGCCATTTAGTTTGGTCTTAATTATTTGGTGACATAATTTATAACATTCCTTAACTATCACCACTGAAATAATGGAGTTTTATAATCAGGCTTAACTATTAATGCAAAACAAAAGTAACCCCCCTCATCACTATATATATTAAGTATATTTAAGTATGTTTATGCCATACTTCACTGGGTTTGTTAGTCTATTAATGCCCAAGAAAAAACTTAAGTTATTAAAATTGAGGTTAAGGAAATATCCAGGTGAAGAATTTTATCTTTTCCCTGTTCTCTCTAAAACTAATTGTTTTCACATTATCAACCTCTTAGAATTCTTTTCCTTAAGATAAGTATTAAAAATATCAGAAAATACTTTATTATTTTTCCTTAAAAGCTGAAAGAGAATATCAGAAAATTTATAATAGCTTCAAACTCTACACTTTACAGATTCCCCATCATCAGATTCAGTTAGACCATGGCTTAACAAAGTTTTGTTATTTTTGTCTCCCTAACTCAATAGGATTGCAGGGTGTTCATGTTTTTATGGGCTCTTCACTAAGCATTTTAACATTTAATATTCTGGTTTTTGCCTGCCTTGAGTGAGAATGAGTGCACCCTTGGAAGGTTCCACAGAAGGCTGATTTGAGGCAATGCCAAGAAACAGGCTGAACCCACTGTTTACCACCTGCATCTCCTCATGTCTTTGTGGTCCTATACTTCATTTTTATCCCCAACGGAGCTCATCATAGTTCCAAAGGAGTCACTTAGCTTTTAGTTATACTTTATTGCATTTTATGAAGAACTGTGTGCTGCAGTAACATTACTCTGTTTAGGGTAATGTCTGTTCTCTGCATTTCAGTGGAATACTGAAATTCTTTAGCCCTTCTATGGACTGTGCTAATCATTTCATGCAGTAATGCTGTGAATCTAAAAAGAAGTGCTTTGTAGTACAACCTGAAATCTGGCATTGTGTTGCCCCCAGCTATGGTTTTCTTTTTTAAAATTCCCCTGGCTATTCGGGGTCTTTTCTGATTCCACACAAATCTTAAAATAATTTGTTCTAACTCTCTGAAGAAAGTCCATGGTATTTTGATAGGGATTGCATTAAACGTGTATATTGCCTTGGGTAACATTGACATTTTCACTATATTAATTCTGCCAATCCATGAGCATGGAATATTTTTCCATCTCTCTGTGTCTTCCTCAATTTCTTTCAGAAGTATTCTATAGTTTTTAGGATATAGATCCTTTACCTCTTTGGTTAGGTTTATTCCTAGACAGCAAAGGATACAGTCAACAAAACTAAAAGACAACCTACAGAATGGGAGAAGATATTTGCAAATGATGTATCAGATAAAGGGCTAGTTTCCAAGATCTATAAAGAACTTATTAAACTCAACAGCAAAGAAACAAACAATCCAATCATGAAATGGGCAAAAGACATGAAGAGAAATCTCACAGAGGAAGACATAGACATGGCCAACAAGCACATGAGAAAATGCTCCGCATCACTTGCCATCAGGGAAATACAAATCAAAACCACAATGAGATACCACCTCACACCAGTGAGAATGGGGAACATTAACAAGGCAGGAAACCACAAATGTTGGAGAGGATGCGGAGAAAAGGGAACCCTCTTACACTGTTGGTGGGAATGTGAACTGGTGCAGCCACTCTGGAAAACTGTGTGGAGGTTCCTCAAAGAGTTAAAAGGAGACCTGCCCTACGACCCAGCAATTGCACTGCTGGGGATTTACCCCAAAGATTCAGCTGCAGTGAAACGCTGGGACACCTGCACCCCGATATTTATAGCAGCAATGCCCACAATAGCCAAACTGGAAGGAGCCTCGGTGTCCATCGAAAGATGAAGGGATAAAGAAGATGTGGTCTATGTATACAATGGAATATTACTCAGCCATTAGAAATGACAAATACCCACCATTTGCTTCGACGTGGATGAAACTGGAGGGTATTATGCTGAGTGAAATAAGTCAATCGGAGAAGGACAAACATTATATGTTCCGTTCATTTGGGGAATATAAATAATAGTGAAAGGGAATAGAGGGAAGGGAGAAGAAATGGGTAGGAAATATCAGAAAGGGAGACAGAACATAAAGACTCCTAACTCTGGGAAATGAACTAGGGGTGGTGGAAGGGGAGGTAGGGGGGATGGGGGTGGATGGGTGAAGGGCACTGAGGGGGGCACTTGACGGGATGAGCACTGGGTGTTATTCTGTATGTTGGCAAATTGAACACCAATAAAAAATAAATTTTTTATTGAAAAATAAATAAAAAGTGCTTCCTCAGTTGAGTTCAGCATTACTTTTTCAGATGGATAAAAAAGAGTATAAATTGGGCACTCAATTGGTAGGAGCGTAAATTGGTGCAAATTTTTGGGACGGAAAATTGGCAATATTACTCAAAACTCTTCAAAATTGATGGCTGTAAATTTATCTCAAATAACTGGCAAAATAGGCAAAAGTATGATTTCAAAGCTGTTTGTTGCAACATTGTATGTAGGAATACAAAATTGAATACACCTAAGTACTTTATTCAAGAATGGTGGTGTATCCAAACAATATAATACTGGGCAACCTTGAAAAATGATGTTGTTAAAGTATATCTGATATGTAAAGCCAATTTATTGGATACAATCTAATTTTCTTTTTTAAAAGTACCATGATACATATTTTAGTAGACTATATGCCAAAATGTTATCTGTGGGTTGAAGGATTTTCACTTCCTACTTTATACCCATATCCATGACTATTGTGATTATGGGTTACAGGAATATAGATCAAACTAGTTTGGGCAAAGGCAGGGCCATATTTTGGCCCTTATGACCAAGCTGAGGGAAAGGCAGGTTGAATTGGGCCTCTCTGGTTCTTATTCAGGATTCTCCTCCCACCTCATTTCTCTTGCCTCCGTTTCACAGAATAGTGATTGAGCACATCCTTCATTCTCACAAACTTAACTTTCTTAGTGAGCCTGGAAACATGATGGCTCACAGGCTTACATTACCACAGCCTTACCAAAAGAAAGGGATTCTCCTTTCTAGAGTTTTACAAATTCACAGGGAAGAGTTCTGATTTGCTTTATTCAGGTCATGATTTATCATTGTATGTGGCATGATACTGTGGTTGTCGATCTTAACCAGAACTACCTTGTTGGGAATCCCTAGAGCTAGTGGCTTGATACAAGTTTTATTTTTTACCCACATCTCAGTCTGCTATGGATGGTTCCTTCTATCTAGGGAGTCTCACCAAGGGATTTCAGAGGCCTCCACTACATTCTATGCATCTGTCTGACAGAGGAAGGAGACAGAAAGGGCGAGGTGTGAGAGGCTGTTATTGCAGGGGAAGATTTGCGTCCAGGCCTAGACATCATTTAGCCTATATTCCATTGGCAAGAACTCGGTGGCCTCACTAGGAGAAAGTGGGAGATGAAGACTGGCTGCAAATCCAGGGAAAGGAAATGGGATATGATCACATAGCGTTGATTCTACCATGTCCACGGAAAAAGAAAGTGTATTATGGCTTGTCACCTATATCTTAAAATACTTATTGCATGCCACCTAGATCTCTAGGGATTTTGCTGCTATAAGTAATGTGATCAGTAATAAGCTAGCTACTGTTAATTTTTCTTTCAGTGAGACCACATGAGTCTGGAAATGGATGACTAATGGCCAGCTAGTAGACTCATTGCATATTTCTCCATCCTTGGCAGACATTGCAGATTGATCCTGGCACAATTTTCTTCAAAGTTTGATTTTGCCTCCTAGTACATTCATAGACAATGCTCTGGATTTCTGCTATCAATGATATTTGGCACTTAAGATGGAACACATTTGCCATCCCTTGTCTAGGGAGTTTATCCATGCTAGACAGTAAGGCAAAGCATTTGCTGGATTTATCTAACACTATGGATTGGCACTCAGCTTGGATGGTTCCAAGGGCAGAATTCATCCGACAGTGACTTTGTCTTGGGATGCCTGGGTGGCTCAGCGGTTGAGCGTCTGCCTTCGGCTCAGGGCATGATCCCAGAGATTCCTGGTCTTTAAAATCAAGCAGTTTAGTGATTTGTGTGGGTAGGCTATGGGAGAAGTTCTTCCTTGCTCTGTTTAATTAGTTGCCTTAAATTATACAAAGCATATCTTACTTTTAGTACCAAGAAATTTTCTTTTAGTTGTTACTTAAGTACCTACATGGATATGGTTTCTTCTTTAATGTAAGATGCTTCTTTATTCACTTTTTTTTTTCTTTTTTCTTTTTTTTTTTTTTTTTTAAGCAGGCTCCATGCAGGGAGCCCGATGTGGGACTCGATCCCAGGACTCCAGGATCACGCCCTGGGCCAAAGGCAGGTGCTAAACCACTGAGCCACCCAGGGATCCCCTCACTTTTTTATGTATAAGTACATTAACTGTCTTTTCCTATAAGGTTTATTTTTTATTTTTAAAGATTTTATTCATATATTGTTGAGAGAGAGAGAGAGAGGCAGAGACACAGGCAGAGAAAGAAGCAGGCTCCATGCAGGGATCCTGATGTGGGACTCAATCCTGGGACTCCAGGATCACGCCCTGGGCCAAAGGCAGGTGCTAAAGTGCTGAGCCACCCAGGGATCCCCTTCCTGTAAGATTTTAATGAAGAAAAATGAAGGGGCTTTCTGGGGTGAAGGAGAGGCTCACCCATCAGCATCATATGCTCTTAATTGCTGCCATCCTCACAAACCCCTGTGAGCTCAATACTTGTATCCTTAACAGAGAAGGAAAACAAGGCCCGAACTGGTTAGGGAACTCATCCAAGGTCCCATAGATAATGAGGGGGAGAAGTCAGGATATTTTTTTTTTTTTTTTTTTGTGGTAGGGAAAAGCAATTACCTTTTTTTTATAATAAATTTATTTTTTATTGGTGTTCAATTTGCCAACATACAGAATAACACCCAGTGCTCATCCCATCAAGTTCCCCCCTCAGTGCCCGCCACCCAGTCACCCCCACCCCCCACCCTCCTCCCTTCCACCACACCTAGTTCGTTTCCTAGAGTTAGGAGTCTTCCATGTTCTGTCTCCCTTTCTGATATTTCCTACTCATTTCTTCTCCCTTCCCCTCTATTCCCTTTCACTATTATTTATCAGACGTTGTAACTATAAGACTTATGGGGGCATTTTCCTTTGCATTGTGTTTCTTGCTTGCTGTCTGTTATCTCAAGTGTCAGAGTAGCAATAGTCCAAAATAAAACCAGTTAAAGCACCATGTGATTGTTTTAGGGAGGAAAAAAAGAGGGTGAGATATAAAGGCAATTCATTAGTAAATTAGCTAGATAGGCAAAAGCCTTGCCAAAGACCCTTCTCTGGCTAATGGGAAAAAAGGTGGAGGGGGCTCAGTTCAAAGGAGCCCAGCCTCACCCCTCGTCACTTATGTCTTTTGATAACTTGCTGCTGAAGCCCTTACTATATCATATGTGTTAATTAAGGACCTTGGGAGGTGATGGAAGGTACAGCAGAAGGAACACTGATTTGTGATCAGAGGACCCAATGTAATTCCAGGCTCTGTTGCTTTCCAGCTATGACCTTGTCCAGATTAACTTCATTTCTTTGGGCCTCAATCTCTTTTTTCTAAGGCATCCTGGGGATACGGTAACACTTGAAAGAATAGATTTGTTAAAAACAGGAATAATGACAACAAACTTTGACCCTAAATTACTTTACAAATTATTGTTATTAGAGGCAAAAGCCTTTTGGGCCCCAACAATTATCTTCCTAGATACTTTTCAGGTCCTGTATGCAGCAGTAACTATGCAAAAGGAGCCCACCTTCAGCTGCTCTGTGCTGGTCTTGCATTACTTAAGAGATAATAGTTTATTCCTAGGAGGTTCAAAAAAGGAATGGGGCAGTTAAAACCTCACTATCTGGTTTCATGATCTTGTTTTGTTCTCTTGACAAATGTTAGTACTAATTATAAAAATATCAGTGTAACTTTGATTAAAATCATCTCTTAGCATTTTTTTCTATACTAAGCTTTTCAAATATACTTTTAGTAAAAGAGGGTATTTGCTTCTTAAAAATAATGATAGTTGTCCAAGGACATGTTTAAGACATAGGAAGTGACAGAACTGAAATATGTGGAGTGACTTTATTGTTGGACCTACATTCTTTATTGTTAGCATTTTGCACTGCTTTCAGGTTATAGTTGAAGATGTGAGTAGAAAAAAAAGAAATGGAGATACATAAGATAGACTGTTTTTGCATTAAGCATTAATGAATTGCTCTTAAGGAAAGTGTTTTGGTTTTTTTAAGATTTATTAATTTATTTTAGAGAGTGAGAGCGTGAGAGTGAATGGGGGCAGAGGCAGACGGAGAGGGGAAGAGGATCCCAAATTGACTCCGAGCTAAGTGCAAAGGCTGATGTGGGGCTCCATCCCGTGACACAGAGACCATAACCTAAGCCGAAATCAAGAGTCAGGTACTCAACAACTGAGCTACACACAGGTGCCCTAAGAAAAGAGTTTTTTTAAGATTTAGAAAAAAATTTTGAACTGGTAGTAAAATTGATTTAAAAGTAAGATTGTTTTTCACGGTGAATCTCAATTTATATTGTATATACTAATAGTGAAATATGTTTGAAAGACTTGGACAATTTTTAATACTATTAGAAACATGAACAATACTTAGTACTGTGTAACAAAGTTTAATAATGTTTAGGATATTATGTTTATTGTTTGAAGATATTTTGAAAAACTGCTAGCTGAGTAATTGAATTACTTTAAATTTTACATGTAAGAATTTCATCCTTCTAACTAACAGTAAGCTGTATGATTATGGTTAAGAATTTTTAACTATTAATAAATTAATGGACCAGATACAATATAATTTGAGGGAAGTTGTAATTATTAGAGTTTGTCAAAATCTCAAACAGGTTATAAATATGAGCTATTTTATTTTGAAACATTTTTTTTGCATTTGTTTAATTAATTAAACTGTTAAACTTGGCCAGCTGCTTTGAAAAGTGTGAAAGGGGCAAACATTTGCCTAGACTCAGGTGTACTATTCTTGAATTAAACCTTTAATCTTAAATCCAAAAATTAACTGTCAGTAGTAGAATATTGGAATTGAAACACATAAAAAAGAATATTAGCAGTTTCTGCATCATAGTATGATCTGTTATGTATGTCAAATCTTGGTTGTCTTATGTAAAACTTAGTTATTTTGTAGTTTAAATAGTTTTCTTTATTTTTTTATTTTTTTTTAAAGATTTTATTTATTTATTCATGATAGTCACACACAGAGAGAGAGAGGCAGAGACATAGGCAGAGGGAGAAGCAGGCTCCATGCAGGGAGCCCAACGTGGGATTCGATCCAGGTTCTCCAGGATCGTGCCCCGGGCCAAAGGCAGGCGCCAAACCGCTGCGCCACCCAGGGATCCCTAAATAGTTTTCTTTATATTATATGAAAGTTTTTAGAAAAATTAATGTCTGTTCCATACTCATTTAACAGTTATTTTTGGACTGTTAATATGGGAACCAAACTAATATTACACATCTCAGTTTTCTTACAGTGCATACAGAAGATATAAAACTGAGGGGTGTTAGGACAGAAGATGGAAAAGAGGAAATTGCCAAAGTTGTAAGACTTACTTGTCTCTCTTGAGTCAAAGATTCACTATTCCTGTCTCCAAACTTCTGTGAAAATACATAGGATTTTCTAATGTTGGCCCTCTCTTTCTTTGAAATTAATGTCAATCAATCTGGATAAAACCAGCCAAACAAAACATGTTCAGTGTAACTTTTGCTTTAATAAAGAATTGAGTATTTTATTAATAACGTGTAATTAGCTGAACAATGTTTTCTTAGACCTGCAAATCTTTATTCAACAAGTGCTTCCTAACTAAGTTTGAAATCTCAAAATATGTTATAGTTTCTTCTGAATTATACAGCAAAAGAAAGATGAAATGACAGATCTCTTAAAAAGCTGTACTGAAGGAGAAGTACTTCAGAAACATGTTACATTTGTTTTGAGTAATAGTATTGCTTGTTTCTCAAGGAGAGATATGTTCATGATGGCAGTATTAGGAACCAGTCCCTGGAAAAAATTAAAATTATCAAGTTATTGTTCTATGTCTATAATCATTAGGAAAATCCTCAATATATGATCATCTCTTTTCCCCTTATGTTTAAGAAAACTTATCTGAGAGTATTTTCTGTATTAATTACAAATGCAAAGAAAATTTTAATGAATTATTTGGAGATAGTGTAGAGGAAATAGGAGGAAACTATTGTTTAATTAAAAATGTTAATATATATAATGACAATAAGGTAAATGAAATGGAAAGGAAGTAAAAAGGGAAAAAATAAAGATAGTTATAGTAAATCACTGAAGATAAAATTCTATATCCTGAAGGAAAGGTGGGGAGTTAAGTATCAGAATGTATAGGACAGGGATCCCTGGGTGGCGCAGTGGTTTGGCGCCTGCCTTTGGCCCAGGGCGTGATCCTGGAGACCCTGGATCGAGTCCCACGTCGGGCTCCCGGTGCATGGAGCCTGCTTCTCCCTCTCCCTCTGCCTATGTCTCTGCCTCTCTCTCTCTCTCTCTCTCTCTCTCTCTCTCTCTCTATCATAAATAAGTAAAAAAAAAATTAAAAAAAAAAAAGAATGTATAGGACAGAAAATAGAGGTGAAGCACCTAATGTGAAGAAATAGGAGGTTTGGAGACAAACATTTGACATAGTTTAATAGAAAATCAAACATAATATTTATATCCATACTTTTTTTGAGGGTTGATGTCAAAAATTATTTTCTAAATTTGAAACCTCATTCTTTTTTTTCCTGTCTTTTCTCTTGATTATTAGATAACAGAGTGAAAGGAGCCCTATCATATGAAATAAGCTAATACTTACCAGATTTTTAAAAATATCTATCCCAAAGTTATTTGGAAATTTCCATTTTTAATGCTTGTTAATTTTTTTCTAGTAATCTTTTTTTTTTTACCATTTTTTTTTTATGTGAGCAAAATGTATCAAGGTTCATTTATCATTGCTATAAATGTTTATTGAAGACCATAGTATATCCACTAGGGTTGATTTTCTTGCTCTCATGGTTGTATAATTTGGTAGGAGAGCCAAAATGGAATTTTTAATTTCTAGGATTTAAGTGGATGATTATTTGAAAGCTGTGCCATGTAGTCTCGTATATACATCATAAAGACCACAATATATTCAAATATATTCAAATATGTAGGGCTGGCTTCAGCCATGATGGCTGCTTTGTCATCAAGCTGTTTTCTCTGCTACCAGCTTCTCTTTCTTCTGGTGGTTCTAAATGTCTTCACCCCTAATGTTGCAGACAGAAAGAGAGAGGATGTTCAAAGCCCCACCCCAGCCTTGAAGGGTGGCACACTTGAAGTTGAAAGATCTCGAATAGGTACCTTTGCTACATCTGAGCAACACTTAAGGCTTCCCTCAGGGCTTCAGTAAGCAGAGGGTGCAAATTAGTGAGGTGCTTTGGAAAACAGGTAAGACAAGCAGCCTCTACTGAGAGCCTCATAGAATAGATATATAGGCAAACTTGTAATGATTCATCATTATAAATGATACAGTGAAGGTATGGTGGATATATTGGGAGAGCACAGAGGAGGGAATGGCCAATTTTGCTTGAGCATTGTCGGGAGAGGCTTTTCTAAAGTATTAATGTTTGGCTGGATATTGGGGGATGAATAAGTTTGCCAGACAAAGAAGCATGATGGGCAGGACATATTTAGTGTGTAGTGAAAAGAAAAGAGAAGTAGAGTGGAGCAATATAGTAAAGGATCATAGAAGGGAACCCTAACTTTTATATAGTAGTAACAAGCCAGTGCTGAGTTTTAAATAGGAGTGTACCGTTATCAGATTTATTTTTTAGGAATATACATGTGGTTATGTAGAAGACAGGTTCCTTAGGGAGAATCAAGATCAGATCAAGAGACTGAAGTGAGTCAAGGGGTAATGAAGGCCTACACAAGGACATTACCAAGGGCATAAAATAGAGAGGCTGGATGGGAAAGGGATTCTGCTACAGAAGCAATGGGCTTGTATCTGAAGGGGAAGGAGAGCTAGGAGGCTACCTAACATTTTTAGCTGGGCGAACTATGGAGGCAAAATTATGCATTTGAAAACATTTTCAGACCCTTAGACTCAGCACATCCAAGACTGGACTCTTCATCTTGGCCCCAGACCTGATTAATCTCACGTCAGTCATCTGAATCTCAGTTGACAGCAGCTTCACCCATTCGGTCATTTGTCATTAAAGTCATTCTTGACTCTTATTTCCTACCCTGTATTTACTTAGAAAAACCAGTTGGCTCTATCTGCATAACATATATAGATCCAACCACTTGTCACCACCTCCACTGCCACCATCCATTCCCAGCCACCATTTTCTCTCACCAGGATTACTGCCATAGCTGCCCAATTCTGCTTCCATCTTCCCCTATCCCCAACAATGTATTCTCAACACAACAGCTAGGGTAATTCTTTTAAATCTAATTCCAGTCATGGCACTGCTTTGCTCAAAATCTCTACTTCACTCACCCGCAAATCTAAAAGCCATTGTAATGACCTTCAGGGCCCTGTAGGATCTGGCCTCTGCCCTCTTCACCACACACTGGGCTCCAGACACATTGGTGGCCTCTCAACTGTTTCTGAGCAAGTCAGGGAGGCCCTTTTATTGGTACCATCTCTTCCCTCTGGCTCAAATGCCCTTTCCCAAATATCTGCATGGATAAGCATGATGGTCTCTGCTTGAGATGAGTTAACAAAATAGTAGGAGAAAAAGAAATATATGTAGAAAGAACATTATTAACCATATCATTAATTATATTTAAGTTCTTGGTGATATTGGTATGATTTGGAAATTCTCAACACAGTTACATTGTAGTGGAATTTTAAGTGAACTTCATAACAAACGTGACTCATTTAGGATATTATTTCCTGAGGAGCATGGAATAACTTGGTATATATTTCTTAAAATGATGTCTTTCCTTGTCACAGTTTAGGTAAAAACAGTTAATCTATGACATAAACATGTTCACTTGAAGTAGCTGATATTTTATCACAGATCCTCTGAACACATCACTCTGTTTAAATTATGAGAGCTCATCAAATCCCAGTAGCAACTCAACAAGCTAAAGAGTTAACAGCTTCAGTGAAGCACAGACTACCTGGCTAAGTGCAATAAAGCAATAAATTCATTCTTCAGTATCAAAACTTGATAAACTTGGCCTTTATCAATGACTTAAGTATTTACATAAGAATTATTAGCCAAGAAAGCCAAAACCTAGTAACATACCTTATTATTAAAATGTACATTGTAAGTGCCTATTTGGACTTTCACGCCTATCAACAAAAGAAAAGGCATTATTGTTAATTAGCCAGACGTGCAGTTGTGAACATGTTGGTTAAGAGTGCCTCACGTTATTTCTAATCTCTATGCAAATTGGCTTTTATCTCATCCTTACTCAGTTGTATTCCATGTGCAACAGCACTAAAGAGAAGTTTGATTAAGCTCTACTAATTGAAATTAGAGTTGGGAAATTTAGTGTCAGCCATTGAATCATTCCATTAATCCAAATGGTTGTAGTCATTGTCCTAAAGGATGTTTAGGCTCTAATATATTACACCCGAAATTCAACCAAGCTATCTAAAGACAATATAAAAGTAAAGTATGAAAGTGATTTTATCCCCATTTAATGGCCTGGACCCAAATTGGGCTTTAAATTTAAGTTAACTTATTTGCTGGATTAGTCACTAAAGACCTACTAGCCACAATTTAAGCACAAAGCTTTGTCAGTGCTTTGAAGAAAAGAGATTCTTTAATATTAAAATTCTGATGAACTCATTACACTCTACTCCCTGTTGCTAAATACCTCTGGGGCCAGTAACTTTTTAAAAAGTAAATGGTGAATTTTATTATAAGCCATATAAATATGACCACCTTATTCAGAAGAACAATTGATATAATAAAAATAGTGGTTAACAAGTAGTCAGCTTCCACCTGAGAGACTTCATCTGATTTTGAAGAACTTGCATAGGCCTGATACAGGAAGAACCTAAGTAAAAGACATAAGAAAAAAAAAAATTAGTGCTGACTGTAGGATATGAAGGAAGGCTTGAGATCAAGGCAGAGTGTGTTCCAGTTACACAACAAATGCTTAATGAATAGGTCTCAACCTGTGTACCAGGTACCATTCTAAATGACTAGGGGTATGTCTGAACCAAGCAGATGAAAATGCTTCCTTCATAAGTTTATATTTGAGGTGGGAAGTAAGACAGTCCATGAGCAATACACACAAATAAATAGAGTAAGATGTTAAAGACAAAAAATTCTGTAGGAAAAAGAGATGAAAGCACAGGTGTCAGGGAGGTGTGGGGGGGAGTTGCCTAGGTGGCTCAGTTAGTTAAGTGTCTGACTCTTGATTTCAGCTCAGGTCATGATCTCAGGGTGGAGATATCAAGCCCTGCATGGGCTCTGTTCTCAGCGAGGAGTCTGCTCTAAGATGCTCTCCCTCTGCCCCTTACCCTACTGGCACACACACTCTTTATCTCTCTGAAATTAAAAAAAATATTTAAAAAAATCACAGATGTAAGAATTCATTAGGTGAGGCCTTGAGTATAAGATAAAAATGACTGGATTTTATGTGTAGGTGACAGGCCATTGATGTTTAGAGCAAGAGAATGATTGGCTCAATGAGATGTATTGGGGACATTGGTCTTCTCAAACGTAGAGGGAATTGGAGGGATGAAAATCCACGTGGTAAGACTATCTGAAAACACCAAAGCAGGTCTAAAGGCTTAGTAGGTGGCACGTACAGGGAAATTGGAAAGAATGGATAGAGTAAAAGACATGAAGCTTATAATAACTTAGTGTGGTGATAAGGAAAATGAAAGAGTGAAAGACGGCAGGTTGCCTGTTTAGATTTGCCCTACAGAATGGTTAAATAAGAAATTAAGCAATGTGTGATAGTCTTCGATCTGCTAAAAGAGGGATGGTACCTCTTTGTGTTGGACCTCACTTTAATTCTTTTTAATAACATTGAGATGAATGTTTTTGGACAAGGAAAATCAAAGTGTTTATGATTTCTTTGATTCTCTTTCTTCATCCGTGCCAAGCACGCATTAGGCATTGCTCCTACTGCTTATAGCCTCTGCCAGAAATAAGATGTCTTCCAGCATGGAATGAACTGATGCAATTCTCTGTATTTGGGGATAGCATAGAGGGGTTTCCTCCCTTCCAGTAGTCATGCTCTGAGGGCATGACCAAGCAACTCTGTCTGTGTGGGGTGTGTTCTGACCCTTATTATAGCTTTCTTGAAAGCATAAATTTTGGGCTTGTGGCATCCAATCATAATTTTTGTCTTGTTTACACAGCGAGGGACAAGTTTTGCTTCTTTTTGTAACAGGAACTTAGAGCAGCAAACAAGTATGATCTTTAAAAAGAATTCTAGCTAGCAAGGTCTATGCAGATATTACATGTCCTTCTCCCTTTTCTGCCACATGTTGATTATCTTCTGGAAAAAGAGACACAGATCTTGGTGTAACTCATTTTAAGAATAATTGTCATGATTTTCTCCCTCCATCTGTTCCTTTGAGAAAGAGGAATCATTACATGGTGACTCAGGGTTTCTTGCAACTGTTTTTAATGTCAGTGTGATATTAGTTTCTGATTTTTTAAAAAAAATAATGGATAGAGCTCCAGGAATTGAGTTACTAACACTAGTTTTGAGGATAAGGAGAAAAGAAGCATTATTATGTTTCTTTCAAAAAAAGTTTTACTTTATATCCACTATATTTCAGAAATTTTGCTAGTCATGTCTTCCAGAGCTCACATTCAATTTTTTTTAATTTATTTATTTATTCATGAGTGACACAGACTGAGAAAGCTAGGCAGAGGGAGAAGCAGGTTCCTCTCAGGGAGCCTAATGCAGGACTCAATCCCAGACCTTGGGATCACCACCTGAGCCAAAGGCAGGTGCCCAACCGCTGAACCACCCAGGTGTCCCATAGAGCTCACATTCTAGTAAGCACACAGATATGTGAATAAACCTGCATGATGTCGTAAGATGAGCTCTAAAGGTAAGTAAAAAGACCATGGAAAGGACTACTTGGCAAAGTCCAAGGAAGCTCCCAAAGAAAGTATTGTGTGAATATCCAGGATGAATGGGAGCCCTAGAGTGGACAGGAAGAAGAGAATGCCAGACCTGAACAACAGCATTTACAAATACAGATGTAAAGTTGCACACGGGACTCTCATTTTTGAAGGCAGGCTATTTGTGAAGAAGTAGCAGGATGTGATGGAGGTTGGGCAGCAGGAGCCTGTTGTCAGCCTTTCTCAATCAGGGCTCCTCATCTGAACTACAGTACATAGAACATGGAGTAGAACTCAGAGTCAAGAAAGGGATTTCATTCTTTGTCCTCAGAAATGGACTATGTTATTAAGCATGTGTTTAAAGGATACAGAAGGGGGGCTCTGTATCTTTTTTCAGTGGTTGAGCATCCGCCTTTGCCTCAGGTCGTGATCCAGAAGTCCTGGGATTGAGTCCCGCATCAGGCTCCCTGTAAGGAGCCTGCTTCTCCTTCTGCCTATGTGTCTCTGCCTCTCTCTGTGTGTCTCTCATGAATAAATAAAATCTTAAAAATAAAATAAACAGAAGCGAGGGTATAAGGAAAGAAGATAAAGATGTAGGGAGTAAGTAGGGAGAAAGGCCTAAGGGGGGTGGAAGCCCAGAATGAGCTGTGGCCAGAAAGGAGGGGAGGGTTCATCTTTCTCCAAGGTTGAAGAGAGAAAACAGTGGACTGTCATGTCACCAAATGGAAGGGAGATCTAGAGGGTGTTAGAGTTTAAGGGAGCTTTGGTTGTCCTGTAGCTTAAAAGCACATTGCAGTGTACTTGTTACTCCCACTTTTGTGACTCGATAATGTGAGTTCTGTGACCCATAGAGCTTCACATTTAAACTCCATATTTCAAGGATTTTTGAGTCCAGGATTCCTACCACCACTCTGAATTTCAGAACACTTGTGGGGAGTGGTAGACCATAATTAGTCATCCTTGGAACAAGTTATTGGTATCAGAGTTTATTGCTGACTAATAGGTAACTGTCTAATCTGTTTTGCAACCCTAGCTGTCATCTGGAATAGACAATTGCTGCTCAGAGTATATGCCCTTCATTATCTGCTTTCTGTAGAATTTTTCACCTCCAACAAGTGCAATTCTTTCTCTTTCCTCATCTGTGTTTCCTTTGATGCTGTGTGTGCATATGAGTTGTCTAGTCATCTTTGTTATATTGCCAACCATAGATGAGTCTTCTATCTTCTGTATATACAGAGACTCATCATTTGTCTTTATTTTGGGAATCTAAACAAATAGGAAAAAGGAGCTGAAGAGAAACGTGGGAAAATAGGCATCTCTCTCCTTGGACTGCAGGGTCAAAACAGCTCTGGGGCTGTGTGCATAGCCTCTACAGAAGCAGTGACTGCTCTTGAGGAAAATGAAAATGAAGTCAGTAGCACCCAGAGACCTTGGGAGAAAAAGGCAGCAGGAATAGAATACTTCAATAGGATTTTGTGAGAACCAACCATTGCTACAGAAAGAAATTACTAGGTTGAATTATATGAAATTGCTGATGATGTTAAGCCTTTTTTTTTTTAACTGAGACAACAATGGTAATTTTGGAGAGTTCAACTGAATATGTTCTTGATTCTAAATATACTTGTAAACTTTTGTATCATAACCCCTTCAAAAGCTGGGAACTGCTGCCCTTGATTAAGTGTGAGTCTCTTTTTCTATAAATATTAGTTATAACAGTAAATGTTGACAGTAAATGCTGTATATTCCATTCTTAGAGACTGTTACTCATACATCATGGTCATTTGCCCATAACTGAAACTGGAGAAAATACTGAATATAAGCTGGGACAGCCTCCCAGGGGCCCTACACTAACCTCATTTGAGCTCCTGAGATCTCCAAACTCTTATTCTAGGCAAGCGGTCCTCCACAGGGGGACGTTTTGCCCCAAAGGGGGAAGTTGACAATATCTGGAGATGGTTTTAACTGGAGGAGGGAAGGTGCTACTGCCAGCTCATGGGTAGAGAACAGGGGAACTGCTAACCATCCTGCAGTGCACAGGACAGCATGCTCCCTGCTACCACTCCAACCAAGAGTTATCTAGCCCAAAATGTCTTAGCTCTGAGTGTGAAAGAGATGTTAAGGTGTCTTTATAAAGAGCTATTAAGAATGAATAATAATAAAGCATTATCTGAGTAACAGGAAAGGTGGTTATATTTAAATTTATCTAAAGGAGTGGACATGAATAGTATATTCATATTAATAGTATTCTGATGCCAATTACAACATTGAAGCTTTGTAAATCTGAAATATCACTTTTCTCTAGGACAATGTTCTGATTAATATTTAAGTTCCCTAGGTGTCTTTCCAAAGCCTGTAGTAATCATAATGTACCTGAAGTATAGTGAAACTTAGGACTAATTCACCAATGAAACTAACCGTTGTTGCAATATTTTTAGGGTTAAAGACAGTGAATTCCATTATGAGTCATCAGAAAGATATTTCCCTCCTGGCCCCCTAATCTATTGTGGAACTAGGGACTTAATTCTTTCTTTCTGGCTCTTGAATGGAAGAGAGTCTCTGTTAGCCTGGTAGGGGTTCTCTGCTATTCAGGGCTGGGAGCAAAAGAAGAGAGAGAGAGAGGACCTGGTATTTCAGGGGTCAACCTACTGATTTACCTTGCTGCTGCTGCCACCTGTTATATCTGAATTTCTGATCATTCATTACTTTTCCCCCCTTCATCCACTTACCAGTAAATGTAGTCTCAGCAACTTCTGTTCAGTGCACCTAAAATAAATATAGAACCCTTTCTCAATTTTTCCTCTTATTTTTTTCTCTTAGGAATTAAGGATCTGTATGGAGGAGAGGCTTACATATTCTTTTCTTTTTTTATAATAAATTTATTTTTTATTGGTGTTCAATTTACCAACATACAGAATAACACCCAGTGCTCATCCTGTCAAGTGCCCCCCTCAGTGCCCATCACCCATTCACCCCCACCCCCCGCCCTCCTCCCCTTCCACCACCCCTAGTTCATTTCCCAGAGTTAGGAGTCTTTATGTTCTGTCTCCCTTTCTGATATTTCCCACACATTTCTTCTCTCTTCCCTTATATTCCCTTTCACTATTATTACATATTCTTTTCATTTCACTTTAATATTCTTTTTTTTTCTTTTACTGCAGATAAAGATAAGGTATATTTATATAATAAAAATGTGTTAGGGATCCCTGGGTGGCGCAGTGGTTTAGCGCCTGCCTTTGGCCCAGGGCGCGATCCTGGAGACCCGGGATCGAATCCCACGTCAGGCTCCCGGTGCATGGAGCCTGCTTCTCCCTCTGCCTGTGTCTCTGCCTTTCTCTCTCTCTCTCTGTGACTATCATAAATAAATAAAAATTTAAAAAAAATGTGTTAAAAACTAAAGTTGTCTTCCTTGCTATTACAGAAGGAAAATAGAATTAGATGTTTTTTGGACATTTCCTTCTCGGAAATTCCATAAAGTGTTCTGAAAAATAAAAATAAAACTTCAGTTAAGGTCAAGAAGATAGGATAACGTTGGAAAGTGTTGCCGAGGAATCCTGCCTAGGGGAGAGGCAGGAGTGGAAAGTAGGTAAAATCTAGCCCTGTACTAGCCTTGGAGTGAAAGATGGATATGATTTTGGGAGACATTCTAGAGATTAGGCTATAGCTACAGCAAAGGGGAGAAGTCCTGAGTGTCTGCAGCAGGAGTTGCCATTTTGGGATATTGTTTATTTTTAGGAAACATAAGCTGCACATATGTTGGTAGGGAGCTTGATTGGAACAGAAAACCAATGTCTTCTTTCTGCTGATGGGTCCTGACTATGAAATACTGCTTTTCTTTATAGCCTGGAGAACACTCTAAAAGGAGGTGTCGAATGTAAAGAGTTAACTGAGATTGAGGTGGCTAGTCCTTTCTGAGGACAGAATAGGAAGTGATGGGCTGTAGTCAGAGCATGAAGAATTTAGGTTAGGGGTTGATGAGTGTTGGGATATGGCACATTTACTAACGTGCCTAATTCTTCTTGAGACCCCTAGAATACTGTTTTGTAATAATTTAAATGTAAACCCCTTATGATTATTTTTAGACCTAGGCTCTGTGAAAAAACAAAATCAGAACTTTAAGATCATGAAGTAAATGGGACATGAGTGAATTTACCTGATGCACCTGAAGACTAGACACAAGTAGTTGATCATCGTGTGCAGTAGAAGGAAATCAGAAACCCAAACCACACGTATCTTCTAAAATCTTCCTGGCAACAAAGTCAGCAGAGGCCATCCTTCCAGCAATTACTGCCAACTTAGAGAACTGGCTCAACATTCTTTGTGGATTGCCCAGAACACCAAGATCTTCTGTTTCAGTGGCCTGTTACAAATGTCATCTTCCACATCTGTAGTACTACCTACTTTTTTTTATAGTACTACCTACATGTCCTTTTAAAGTTCTGTTCATATAAATTGTCATCTGCTTCTTAAAGCATGGAATTCTTTTGAGAACCAGGTGATGGTTTATAAGAAAACACTCAAGAGAATAAAACATAAAAGCAATGTAGTATTATGGTTAGTGGACATATATGATTATTTCTACCTCTTGGATGAAGACTCTAGGCTAAAGAAATCCAGTGACTTGCTTAAACGTTACATGGTTAATGCCAGAGCAGGCTGTGTATGAATCCTAAAAGACAAAAAGATAGACTTTCAGTTTTTGTCCTAGTGATTTTCTACCACCAGAGTCTTAACTAGAGTGAACTGAGGATGCAGTATTGGCACATGGATTGCGTACTTATTTCCCAGACCCTAATCTCACACAGTAGTGTATGGTACATGGCCCTGGACTCAGATTCATGCAGGCAGGTGGCTGGGCAATTAAGCTGGCTCCTTGAAGCTTTGTGACTTATGATGCTGCACTGAGGAGGCAGTATCTCCTTTACTCCAGTGGGTCAGAGGATTCATAGTAATTTTATAACATTCACTTTGAAAAGTTTCTGATGCCTGCCCCTCAAACTGACTCATATTTAGAACACTTTAGAGTATAGAGTGCCATGATGCCTTAAATGATTGACATAACTCTGAGGACATCCTTTTATGTGCCCCACAGACAACAGACATACCTTTGGGTGTAGTTCAAACATTACACAAGGCGTGGCATTCTCTGCGGCTAAGAGTGAAGTCCAAGAAGAGAATGACAGAGTAGGGTAAAGTGGGTAGAAAGAGAAACAACAAAAAAAAGCACATGCCTTCCTCTACACAGATTCTCTTTCTTTTCTTGCTGCATTTAGGTCTCTTTACATGTTATTTCCTTCAGGATGCCTTTTCTCGTCACCCTGTCTGAAATAGTACCCAGTATTATTCTCTACCCCTTATTTTTATTTTCTATCACAGTACTTATCTCTGCTGCACATGTGCTAAGCATTCAGTAAATATTTGTTAATGAATGAATGAAATTAATTAACAAAGTATGCCAAGTTATTTTGATACATGTGGCCAGACAGTGAATCTAATTAGAATTATGTGTATCCAACCCTTAGTGTGGATTATACTATGTGTATATCTATATATAAACATTTATTATTTATATACTGATGACTTTTACGTATATATGTAAATATATAGATAGATGCTTTGATGTCCATCCCTTAGGTATCAGGCTCTGCTAGATTTTGCTTGCCTTACCCACTTTAATAAAACAGCTGTCAGATAGGTGCCATTATTTTCTCTATCATAGTAATGCAGAAATGGAAGTTAAGAGAAGCAACTTTGCTCAAGGTCACACAGTTATTAAACAGATGGTAATTGAACTGGATGGATCTGGTCTCATTCCAAAACCTTAACTGAATGACTTAACTCTGCTGTATACTGCATCTCCTTATTTTGAACCTGCCAAAATCCTATAGAGGAACAAACAGTATAAGAAGGGTATTTTTGTAGTACAAAGGACTACAAAAAAGTCATAAAGTATACATAATTTTCTTTGAGATGAAAAAAAAATAGTTTACCTAGTTTAGAAAGTTCATATTGTAGTAATATAAAAATACAAATAAAGTTTTTATGTATCTATATTGACTAAATTAAGTGAAAAAAATTTAAAGCTCACATTTCATGCATTTTTATTTAAAGGAGTATTTATTTGAAGAAGGATACTGTTGTTAAGTTTTGTTCATCATATCAGGCAGATTTGCAAACTGCTCCGCATCAATTTCTGTAAAGCCACTAGTACTTATTCTTTTGGTTCCTGTTCCATTCAGCCTTGTTGTCTACAGTTAACAGGTGAGGGTCATCAGCTCTCACTCCTGCTGTCCCACCTTTGCTGTCATTTATGCAGCTCTCAGTGCTTCTCCGTTAGGCATTGCTCCCACCTCAACCCTCATGAGGCCATTTCATTCTACATGCCCAGCCCTGCCTAGAGTGGACATAATTCTCCCAGCACCTCTCCTCAATCTTTGGGATGTCTAACCACCTGCTTCATATTTTTGTTCTGATTATTTTCCATTCTTCCCCATGCTGCCTCAGAAGTTGTATATGCAAAATTTATATTTTATAAAATTATTTCACATTATTAGGTCTTCTTTCTGCATTGCAGAAGGATGTTATCTTTTTCTTTCCCAAAATGTGATCCTTTCATCTGTGCTTTTTCTCCTAGTTCCTATAACCAACTCACCTGAAACAGAGCTTCTACACAAAGGACCCCTTAATCTAAGGGAAGGCACTGCTGGGGGTTGTTGAACTTGTAAAAGAGCAGAAATAATGTGATTTTTAGAAGCAGGGAGATACTTAAATGATACTAAAGCTGGAAGACGCTGTAGAAGTCATGGGCCTCATTCCTTCTATTGTGTTTTGTTGCAGTTTGTATCACTTAGGATTGTTTGGCTGTAACAGAATATCCCAAGTCGGAAATTAATAAGCTAATTTACTATCTTCCTTAACAAGTCTGGAGGTGGGGCAGTTCCAGGGTTTGATTAGCAGCTCAACAGCACCAACACAGACCCAGGTGCTTTTCATGTTTCCCCACTGCTGTCTCCAGCTCACTCCCATCTCAAGATGACCATTATGTCTCATGCATACACATGATGTCCCATGCCTACACAACTGTATTCTTCAAGGAGAGGAGGCCTATTTCCACTCTGTTAATTACAAAACGCTGTTTATTTCTTTTTTCTTTTTAATTTTTTATTTATTTGTGATAGTCACAGAGAGAGAGAGAATGAGGCAGAGACACAGGCAGAGGGAGAAGCAGGCTCCATGCGCCGGGAGCCCGATGTGGGATTCGATCCCGGGTCTCCAGGATCGCGCCCTGGGCCAAAGGCAGGCGCTAAACCGCTGCGCCACCCAGGGATCCCAATGCTGTTTATTTCAAAGTAAAAAGTTTTCTATGGTGACCAAACAGACTGCCCCTCATATGTCCATGTCTAGCTACAAGGGAAAGAGGGATTGCATGTATCTGGCATATTTTTGCTTTTCTGATGTGTGGGCCAGGCAGGAGGAATGGGTGGCATTTGCTGCGAAGGAAGAAGAGAGAAGGAAATAGGTATTGATGAGGCAATCATTAATGTCTGCCTTTTATACTGAACCCAAACAACCTCAGACCATCTGCATCATTATCTTTTTGTATTGTTCAAATTTGAAAGATCGCCTTCTATTTTCAGATGTTTGAACACTCCAATGTTGTTAACTAGTAGGAGGAAAGGGAGAGAGTAGAGAAGAAGAAAAGATATAAATTTAAAAGAACATTTAATGAATTTACATCGAAGTTAGATCATGTGGCAAATACTCTGAGATGTTATTTCTGAAATCTATATTAGTGTATCACTGGACATTGTTCTGTAGCTTCTCATTTTCTTTTTTAGGGGGGTGAATTTAGAAGATGATTGTAAGATAAAGTAATGATCAATCTTTGTTCCCCTTTCTGACATTCAGTCTAAGGAAAATTGCAGTTCTGGTGGGGTGTGACAAGAATCTTGAAATTAAACTTAGAGATTTAAAAATGGAACATAAGTTCCCTTTCTAAATTTAGGCTGCTGATAAAAGTATATATAAATCCATGACATAGAAAGTAACTCTAATTTGGTGATCCAGTTGTATCCAGTAAGAATTGTGGAAAGAATTACACCTTTACCACCCACTATCAGTTTAGTATGAAAGTACACTGAGGCACAGAATGCTAAGCCAGTCATAGCCATGTCATTTACTGAGTGTCTTTTATATGCCAGAGCCTGTGTTAGGGACTAGGGATCAAGAGATATAGATATGACCTCATTCCTACCTTTTGGACCCTGAGCTCCAAGAGAGCAAAGACATGTAAATTAACAATTATAATTTTGTGTAATAAGGCCTATAATGAAGGTGTGTAAAGATTAGCACACATGACAGTGTCCTGTAAGGTAGTTCATATTACTCCAATTTCTAGTTAAAATATAGAGCCACAGAGTGGCCAAATTAACTTGTCCATAAGTTGCAGAGTTCAGTTGTAAACCAGGTCTCTGGCCCCAGGTCAGTGTTCTTTGCCCCACCCTGCATGAAAGAGAGAACTGAAGTCTCTTCTCCATTTGAGGGCGGTATCAGAAGAGATTTCCTGGAGATTATAGTATTTGAGATGACTTTAAAAGATGAGATCTCAAAAGAGTGAAGGCAGAGACATTCTAGGCAAGAAGAACACCATGAAAAGGTATTGATACAATGTTGCTGGTGTACAGATGGTAAAAAAAGGGTAGGAAAGTAACTGTGCCTTCTGATAGGAGCTCTTTAACTCAGGATTGAGGTAACTGTATTTAATTCAGTGGATAGCAGGAAGTGGGGGGTTGGTGAGTAGGTAACTGCCAAGATCATAAGTGTACACTTGGCCAGTTGTTTTTCCACAAGTTATCTAGTTGTAGACTGGAGGCTAGTTGTAGGCTAGAGAACAGTTTATAGAGAAGTCCAGGAAAGAGGTAACAAGGACCCTGTCATGTGCTACCTTTTGACATGCTGGAAGTGGTTGAGAGTCTCATGTAGTAGTGGAAAAAGAAGTAAGTGATCACAAATTTGAGAGCTATTCAGGTTTATCGCTATTTTCTTATTTTAGTGAGCAGTTCTTTACAGTTCTCCAAAGTTAAAGTCCTTTTTCCACTCATATCTATTTCTTTTATTCTCTTATTCTGTTGATTATCTTGCCTTAGAGGGATTTTCTAACATATTTTCAGTTACTTAAAACTATCAAAAAAGAAGACTTATACTTTGTGGCAAGATGGAGTAACAGGGTCTGTAACAGGGTCTGTACCCCCCTGCCTGAAACAACCGAGAAACTGGACAAAGCTTTATCAAATAACTGTTGGACATCAGGCATTAGGGCTCAGTGATCCCTGTGAGATGGAGAACAAAGTGAGTTCTAGGATTGTCCCAGCTTACTGTCAAGAGAGGGGGTCCAGACTGTAGCACAAGATGGAGGACCCCACCTAAATTGGGGCCTCCTCTGAATTGCAGAGATGGAGCTGAGTCTTTAGGAAGATTCATACAATTGAAATGACTTTACCCAGACTGATCAGAAAGAAAAAGACTTAAATTACCAATAACAGGCAATTATGAGATGACATCGCTACTGATTCTACAGACCTTAAAAGGGCAATATGGGGAATGCTACTAACAACTTGAAGCCAGTATAACAACTTATATGAAAAAGACAAATGTGTTGAAAAGCACAAGCTACCCAGACTCAGTGGTTAGAAACATTCTTTCAAAGATAACTCCAGGCCCAAAAGACTACCAAATATTTTAAAAAAGAAATAATCCCAATTCTATACAAACTCTTCTAGAAGATTGAAGATGAGAGAATTCTTACTTTAAGACCCCATTATTCTCATTGCAGAACCAGACAAAGGTATTACAAAAGAAACTATAGGCCAATATCCCCCATGAACATAGATATAAAAATTCTTTTTAAAACAAATTTTTATTTAATCTCTACACCCAGTGTGGGGCTCAAACTCACGATCCTGAGATCAAGAGTCACACATTGTGACTGAGCCAGCCAGGCACCCCGATCATAAAAATTCTTAACAAAATTTTAGCAAATTAATCCAATGGCAGAAAGATAAAATATCATGACCACAGGAGTTTATCCCAAGAATGCAAAGCTTGTTTCACATTTGAAAATACTCAATGTATGGCACCTGGGTGGCTCAATCGGTTAAGTGTCCGACTCTTGATCGGGCTCAGGTCATAATCACAAGGTCATGGGATCAGCCCCAAGTCGGACTGTGTGCTCTTTGCAGAGAGCTCTGTGTGCTTTTCCCTTTACTCCTCTGCCTTGCACTTTCTCTCTCTCTCTCAAATAAATAAATAAAATCTTTAGTAAAAGAATAAAATTAATTCACCATTGTAATAGAAAAATAAAAACAATGTGATCATCTCAGTAGATACAGAAAATATATTTGACAAAAATCCAATATCCATTTATAGCAAAAACTCTCAGAAAACTAGGAATAGATGGAAATTTCCTTAATGTGACACAGGATAGCTGTAAAAAACCTACTGCTAACATCACATTCACTAGTGAAAAACTGAATAAACTGAATTTTTTTTCTGATTAAGATCTGGAAAAAAGAAAGACATGTTCTTTCTCACCACTCTTCAAATTGCAATGGAGATTCTAGCCAGTACCAATACCATAAAGAAAAAAAAACAAGAGGAGGAGGAAAAGTTATCAAGGTTGCAAAGAAGTAAAAACTAACTTTATCAGAGATAATGTCATCTCTGTAGAATATATGATATAATCTGCAAAAAAGAACTGATGAGTTAAGCAAAGTTGTGGGATACAGTCAATATACAAAAGTAAGTTGTATTAATATTCACAATGAACAATTAGAAATTGAAATGAAAAAAGAAACAATACCATTTACCATATCATCAAAATGTGTGCAGTATTTACCTGACAAAATATATGTAAGATCTGTATACTGAATACTGCATGAGATTGCTGGGACAAATTAAAGCAGATCTAAATATACGGAGAGACAGACCATGTACATAGTGGGAAGACTCAGTATTGCTAAAGTGCCGAATCACCTCAGATCTATGTAATCAACACCATCCCCATCAAAATCCCAGCAGACATTTTTTTGTTAAAAGTGATAAGTTCATTATAAAACTTAATGGAAATACAAAGGACTTAAAAAAACAAAAACTACTTTGATAAAGAACAAAGTTAGAGGGCTAACACTACCTGATTTAAAGAATTATTAAAATTTACATTAACAAAGATAGTGTGGTGTTGGTATAAAAGCAGACAGATAGATCAAAAGAACAGAGTAAGTCCTGAAGTAGACCCCAAGATATGTGGTTAATTGATTTTTTTTTTAAGATTTTATTTATTTATTCATGACAGACACAGGGAGAGAGAGAGAGAGGCAGAGACACAGGCAGAGGGAGAAGCAGGCTCCATGCAGGGAGCCCGACATGGGACTTGATCCCGGGTCTCCAGGATCACGCCCTGGGCTCAAGGCGGCGCTAAACCACTGAGCCACCAGGGCTGCCCGGTTAATTGATTTTTGAGAAAGGTATAAAGTGGGAAAGAAGAGTAGGAGAGAATAATTTTTTCAACAAATGGTGCTGGAACAGTTTGATACGTGCAAAAAGAAAAACCCTATATCCATACTTCATACCATTTATTAAAATTAACAATGTATTATAGATTTAAACATACATAAACATACAACCCTAAAACTATAAAACCTCTAGAAGAAACACAGGAGAAAATATTTGTGACTTTGACTCAAGCAAAGATTTCTTAGATATGACACAAAAGCATTGAACCCTTAAAGAAAAACTTAGTAGATAAGACTTCATCATAACTGAGGATATCTCTTCTTTGAAAGACACTGTTAAGAGCATGAAATGGGAAGCCATAGACTTAGAGAAAATATTTGCAAATTATATATCTGATAGTGGACTTGATCCAAAATAGCTCAATAATTAGGAAACAGTCCAATAAAAATGGGCAAAGAATTTATGCCTACGACAAATAAAGTAACAAAAAATAGATGAAAAATATGTTCAACATTAGTACCATTACAGAAATGCAAAGAAAAACCATCATTAGATGCCATATCACACCTGTTAGAATGGCAAAAAAATAAACTGGACTGCCCATACACTGCTGGTGGGAGTGTAACATGATACAACCATTTTGGAAGTAGTTTGGCAGTATCTTAAATATTTACTTTGAAGTGATTTAAACAGTCTACTCCTAGGCAGTAACCCAAGGAATTGAAAACATATGTTCATGCAAATCCTCGTACACAAATGTTCATGGCAGCTTACTTGTAATAAGCAAAAACTGGAGTCATTCCAAATATCCATCAATAGGTGAATGAATAATTTGCTCTGTCCATATAACACAATATACCCAAGTAATAAGAAGGAATGAACTATTGGACCTATTGATACCTGCTAGATGAATCTCAAAATAATTATCCCGAGTGAAAGAAGCCAGAACGTCTCTTCTGCCTCCCCACCCCCCAAATGGACTATTCTCCTTATTAGAGAACTTTTATTGTATTAGAAAATACAAACTGATTGTGTATTGCTGACAGCAAATTGTTGGTTGCTAAGGTACAGCAGCAAAGAATGGTGAGGGGTAGGAAAGAAGAGTTATAGAAAGTATCCAGGAAAACTTTGGAGGTGATAGATATGTTCATTATTTTGATTTTGATGATAGTTTTATGGATGCATGTTTGTCAAAACTTAAAATATCCTTTAAACGTCTAGGTTTTTTTTTTTTTTTGTATGTCAGTTGTGCTTCAATAAAGCTATTTTAAAACCTATCTTTTAAAAGATATCAGATCTGTCTCCCCAAGTTCAGCTAACACTTTGAATTCTAAAGAACTCTAAGGACAGGTATTCAGCATTTAGATTCTTACAGTTTTAAGAACTTTTTTTCTGTGTTTCTCTCTATTCTTTGTTTTAATTTTTGAAATTCTTTAATAGAAACCCTTTATTTGGTGAGCAAGTAAAGCAGTAGATACTTCTATAAACTACTAGTGAGAATATAAATGTTGCAATGACTATGTAAAAACATCTTGTAAGGTTAAATATGTGGATACTCTACAACCTAGCAGTTCTCTTTTTAGATACATACTAAGAATAGCAACTCTCAAACTGGTCTCAGGATACCTTTGTACTTTTAAATTATTGAGGAATTCAAAGAACTTTCATTTATGTAAGTTACATCTTTAGATATTTAATGTATTAGAAATTGAAACTGAGGAAATTTTAAAATATTTTTTATTTTAAAATAGCAATAGTAAATCTATTGACATATTAATACAAATAATACTTTTAAGGAAAATATTTGTTTTCCAAAGCAAAAAAAATATGAAAGGAGTGGTATTATATCCTAATACTTCTCTTTCATGTCTTGCTCAATAGAAGACAGATGCTCATATCTGTTTCTTTCTTTTTTTTTTTTTTTTTAATGTATGATAGTCACAAAGAGAGACAGAGAGAGGCAGAGACACAGGCAGAGGGAGAAGCAGGCTCCATGCACCAGAAGCCCGATGTGGGATTCAATCCCAGGTCTCCAGGATCGCGCCCTGGGCCAAAGGCAGGCGCTAAACCGCTGCGCCACCCAGGGATCCCACTCATATTTGTTTCTGTATTCAATCTATTGGGATATTTGTGTTAGTTGAAGTATATAGGGAAAATCCATCCTCACACAGATACACAGTAGGAAAGGGGAGAACTATTTTAATAGCTTTTTCAGAAAATTGTGGATATCCTTTTTAAATACTTTTTAATACACTTTTTAATATTTTTTATACACCATAACTCTTTAAGTGATAGTTTCTTAAATTTAAATCACAGTATTGATTCTGAAACTACATCAGTGGATTTTTTTATGTACTCTGTTACATTAAGATCCATTAGTATTAGTTTGTCTTTACTTTGAATTAATCAAATGTATTGTTTTATAACTTTACATACTAGTCATTTAAAAAATACCAGTTCACTGAGATATGTCTTCCAAAATGTTGTTGTATTTCATTATATAATATCAACAAGTGATACTCATTAATGTCACCAACAGTCTTATCAGAAAACTGGAAAATTGTGAAGCTTACTGTAGCAGACACAAGTTTGCTAAAATTCCAATTTTTACTTGAAAGATTGAATTTTATCATTGGCAATCAGTACTGTCATTTGTTTTCTTTGATGTGACAGGCTCACTTTATTGTTGAGAGCTGAATACCAGGTCAGAACTACCATGGATTGAAGTCTATCAGTCATTCTTTCAAGTAAAAATAGTGGTCTATGTGAGTAGTTAGTTCAGCTTACAATTCGAACACACAATTGCTTTTTCTCGAGACAGCCATTAATCTATGTTATACATCAGAGGTGTTTCATGCACACTTCCCATTTAGTGACAGAACAAAATCAGCAAACTTTTTCTCTAAAGGGACAGAGAGTAAATGTTAGACTTCGTGGACCACTGAATTTAGTTTGAGTTGAGTGTTGTAACTGTTCATTTATGTCACTGTGGCATGAAAGCAGCCTTAGACAATATGCAAACAAATGGGCATGGCTGTGTTCCAATAAAACTTTATTTACAAAACAAGAAGCAAGCCAGATTGCCCAGCAAGTTGTAGTTTGCCAACCCTTGACACAGAATATTAAAAAGATGACTACTTTAAGGTCAAGATTGATTGATTGATTGATTGATTTTTAAAGATTTTATTTAGGGGATCCCTGGGTGGTTCAGTGGTTTAGTGCCTGCCTTCGGTCCAGGGCATGATCCTAGAATCCCGGGATCGAGTCCCATATTGGGCATGGAGCCTGCTTCTCCCTCTGCCTGGGTCTCTGCCTCTCTCTCTCTGTGTCTCTCATGAATAAATAAATTAAATCTTTATTCGTTAAATCTTTATTCATGAGAGACAACACAGAGAGAGAGAGGCAGAGACACAGGCAGAGGGAGAAGCAGGCTCCATGCCAGAAGCCTGATGTGGGACTCGATCCCGGGACTCCAGGATCACTCCCAGGACCATGTATTTATTCATGAGAGACACAGAGAGAGAGAGAGACAGAGACACAGGCAGAGGGAGAAGCAGACTCCATGCAGGGAGCCCGATGTGGGACTCGATCCCGAGTCTCCAGGATCAGGCCCTGGACCGAAGGCAGGTGCTAAACTGCTAGCCACTCAGGGATCCCAAGGTCAAGATTTAATACAATTTATATCTTCTGCTTCACCAAGAGTATACCTGTCAGTAGCATTGTATCTGGTCATTCTTCCGTCTCCACTCCAGCACCCGTCTTTACCTCTCCTTGTTGTATGACCCTCTTCTTTGAGGCTAACTCTGACATCTGAGCCTTGAATTCTAGAGCTCTTTCTGCCTCTAGACTTTCCCATAAGTGATCTCTACTCTCCTTTTACCCTCACTTCTTTTTGGCTTTTCCTGCTCAGTCCTGAACGTGCTTAAATGTCTCCCTTCGTTAAACCATATAAACAAAAACAAAAACCCTTTCTTTGAAACTCTCCCCTTTATATCTAGTCTATACTTGAGCTTTATTTCCTTCCCACGGGAGCAGTCCCATAGTTGTACATATTCTGTTCCTGGGGTTCAGCTTGTGAGGACCCTGTAGTATTTGACATTGGTGATTCCCTAATTGCGTCTTGAATTTTTCAAAGCTTGTTTCTTAATTGACTTTCACTATTTCACTTTCCTGGGCTTCTGTTTACCATCTGACTGTTATTTCACTCGTCTTCTATTCATCTCTTAAATGTTGGTCTTTCTTAGCTTTGATCCTTACATGTTTACTTATTTATTTCTATTGTTTCTTTGTAGGATCTTTGGGTTACCTCTTCTACTAACATGATTTCAGCTCCCATTTCATTTCTGATGACTCCCAAGTTTGTATCTAGGCTAAATGTTTGTCCTGAACTTTAGAACATGCTTCTAGTCCCCTATCAGACATCTCAACGTAGATCTGCAGCAGCTATTTCAAATATTTGTGTTCAAAATAGCTTGTCTCCTTTGAAACCAACTTCCCTCCCTTTTCAGTAAAAACAAAAAGCATTTACTGAACCCCAAACCAGAAATCTGAAATTGTTCGTGATTCATTTTCCCTTCCCCTCTAATACCATTTGCACACCCGGAAATCCCATCAGTTGAGCCTCCTGAACTGAATATCTTTCTGCTCCATTCATTATGTCCCTCTATTTCCACTCCTGTTCATTAGCCAGGTTCACCTCATCTAACTCTCACTGAGCTAACTTATTCTTTTTCCTGTCTTCTAGTATATCTTTCCAGGCAAAGGTAATTATTCGTTATTCTATGCCTCTGCTTACCTTGCAGATGGAATTTAGTAGTCGCTGAATGATGTGGTTGACTAGAAAAGTGAAAGTCTTCTACTTCTCTGCTAAAATACTTCCAAGGGTTCCTGTTGGTCCATAGGGTGCAGTCCAAACTCTTCAAGTCATGTGTGAAATCCCTCAGTGGTCATCCCTTAGCTTTTTAGTTATGTTCCTCCCACCCCCTGCCCACACATTCCTAGGCCCCAGACCACCACAGTTCTCCAAGAACACACCATGTCTTAGGGCTCTCCTTTTTGCACACTTGGTAAAAATGTCCTTCTCACTCCTCTCCTATAGCATAGCTGTGACATTAGGTTCCTCTCCCATGGAGCCTTTCCTACTACTCTGCTCTGTTTTCATAATGTAGTATGTGTATAACAGTATTTACAAACATTTACTTTAGGTGCCTACTATGCTCAGACACTTTGCAATCCTTATAATAGTCCTAAAAGGTAGTGATTATTACTTCCCGTTTTAAAGATAAGGGCCTAAGTCAAAGAGACATTTAATTTGCCAAGTTGTACATCTAGACAGGGGCTAAGCTAGTCCCTGGACCTGAGCTCTCTTTACTCTCTCTTGTTGCCTCTCTTTACTCATTTCTTATAGGGCTTTCTCTATTATCTGAACGGTATTTGTCTTCTCTGACCAGCAGTATGTTTCTGTATCCCGAGAGCCCAGTTCAATAAATGAATAGAAGAGTTTGTGATAGAAACAGAATTTCAAGTGTAAAGTAGTCCCATAATGTAGCCTTAGAAAACAATGTTACTGCTTAGTGATTTTTCCTTTTCAAAGAACTTTTTGCTATATTTTGGTTAAAGTATGGGAGGTTTCGAACATTTTCTCAACAGTTTATTGTGCACAGTGCTTTGCAAAGCTCTACACAGAAAACAGACATTGATGTGATTCTTTCCATTCTCAAGGAGCTTTGGTATGGTAGGAAGTTTTGATGGATACACATCTAACCTGAATACGCACCAGGAACAAAATGCCTCAGGTTTCAAAGCAGCAGGAGGCCACATGGGGCTGCATTTTAAAAAGGACCAGGAAAGATTTCCGGAAGGATGAGTAGAATTCTAATAAAGGAAAAATATTGAGGGAAGGATGTTAAAATGAATAGAGATGATGACTGGAATTTAAAATAAAGTAAAAAGTAAACCTAATCTGGTCCATTTATAATTCAGAACAGTTATTGATACCCTTTAGTCTAGAATTCATTTCAGAGATGCAGTATCAACTTTTTTAAACCTTATTTTTTTGTAAAATAGAGAAAAGTATAAAGCAAATATATAGTTTAATGATTACTGAGTGTACATTTTGAGTAAGGAAAAAGATAAGTCTGTCTCTCTGCATTTGTTGCATGGGATTCTCTTGTAACTGAGTATCATATGCTGTTCTCTGCAAGGTAGCTGTGGCCTGTAAGAGAAGTCTTGTCGTATTGTTCCAAGGAGGTCATACTGTGCTGTAGGAAGTACCAGTTGACCCTTGAGCAACCCCTCAGGGGTTAAGGTCATTGATCACCAGCACAGTCAAAAGTCTGAGCATAACTTTTGACTTCTCCAAAATCCTACTGTTGACCAAAAAGCTTTACTGGTAACATAATCAATTAATACATATTTTTTATGTTACATGTGTTATATACTATATTCCTTACAATAAAGTGAGAAAAAAGTTATTAAGAAAATCATAAGGCTATTGTGGACATTGCTGCTATAAACATCGGGGTGCAGGTGTCCCGGCGTTTCATTGCATCTGTATCTTTGGGGTAAATCCCCAACAGTGCAATTGCTGGGTCGTAGGGCAGGTCTATTTTTAACTCTTTGAGGAACCTCCACACAGTTTTCCAGAGTGGCTGCACCAGTTCACATTCCCACCAACAGTGCAGGAGGGTTCCCCTTTCTTGTTAATTTCTCCCATTCTCACTGGTGTGAGGTGGTATCTCATTGTGGTTTTGATTTATATTTCCCTGATGGCAAGTGATGCAGAGCATTTTCTTGTGTGCATGTTGGCCATGTCTATGTCTTCCTCTGTAAGATTTCTGTTCATGTCTTTTGCCCATTTCATGATTGGATTGTTTGTTTCTTTGGTGTTGAGTTTAAGAAGTTCTTTATAGATCTTGGAAACTAGCCCTTTATCTGATACGTCATTTGCAAATATCTTCTCCCATTCTGCGGGTTGTCTTTTAGTTTTGTTGACTGTATCCTTTGCTGTGCAAAAGCTTCTTATCTTGATGAAGTCCCAATAGTTCATTTTTGCTTTTGTTTCTCTTGCCTTCATGGATGTATCTTGCAAGAAGTTGCTGTGGCCAAGTTCAAAAAGGGTGTTGCCTGTGTTCTCCTCTAGGATTTTGATGGGATCTTGTCTCACATTTAGATCTTTCATCCATTTTGAGTTTATCTTTGTGTATGGTGAAAGAGAGTGGTCTAGTTTCATTCTTCTGCAGGTGGATGTCCAATTTTCCCAGCACCATTTGAAGATGCTGTCTTCAAAGAGACTGTCTTTCTTCCAGTGGATAGTCTTTCATTCTTTGTCAAATATTAGTTCACCATAAAGTTGACAGAATAGAGAATCCAGAAGTGGACCCTCAACTTTATGGTCAACTAATATTCGATAAAGGAGGAAAGACTATCCGTTAGAAGAAAGACAGTCTCTTCAATAAATGGTGCTGGGAAAATTGGACATCCACCTGCAGAAGAATGAAACTAGACCACTCTCTTGCACCATACACAAAGATAAACTCAAAATGGATGAAAGATCTAAATGTGAGACAAGATCCCATCAAAATCCTAGAGGAGAACACAGGCAACACCCTTTTTGAACTTGGCCTCAGATAACTTTTTGACAGCACTCACCAGTTATTCTGAATGCTGGCAGCCCACCCTGGCCACTATATAAACAAAACTTTTCCTCTGAGGTATAGCTGGAATTGTACATATTTGATACGTAAATGTGGACAGTGAATACATTATAAAGGTTTACTTTTATAGACTGATGTCACATAATAGTAATTTAATGCATTCATGGTATTCTTCGGAAGCTTAGGTAAGTGTAATAGAATTTTTTAAATTATTTGCTCTCATTCTGCCACTTGGGTGGCAAGTATATTTATTAGCACCCATCAAAATCCAAGTGAAGTATGTGTTTAGCTGTTTAATGTTTACAAAAATACACTTATGTTACTGCCTTCAAATGGTGTATAGAATAAGTGTCCACATGTTTGAGGAATTGTATGAGAAAAGAGAATTAACATGAGGCTTAGCTTTCCTGGAATTTGCAATTTTAAAGAATGACATTAGTACGAGAAAACATAAAATTCAGAAGACACAGAAGAGAATTCAATGGAAAAAAAATAAACTCAAGAAAAAATAAATGCATTGGGTAAATCATGTATATGTGTGCATGTGTAAAAATATTACCACTTATTTTTTTTTAATTTGGTAGCTATTGTGAAAGCAATTTGGGGACTCCTATTTTAGTAAACAGGTTTAAATGTTTAAAATTTGAAATGAAGTTTCATATGTAATGATTAATATCATTGTTGAATTTCTTGTACTTTCATAGATTTGATCCAGGCTACCAATGAGACCAATGTTAATATTCCTCAGATGGCTGACACACTCTTTGAGCGGGCAACAAACAGTAGCTGGGTGGTTGTATTTAAAGCTTTAGTCACAACACATCATCTCATGGTGCATGGAAATGAGGTAAATGGAGTAAACTTTTCCTTTTTTTGGTGAGGGAGGGAGGCATTTATGGAGGGCTCTTTTACTTTTCATTAAGTAGGAGAAGAGGAGATATATGGCTCAATATCGTCCAGAGTACAATTTTAATATTCTATTTTGCTATTTTTTTAAATGTTAAGTTAGACATTCTCTGGGAGACATTGAAATATTAAATATTACTAGTATCTAAAAGGCATATCTCATGTAAATGTATTAGTGGGCAAAAATGTTAGGAGAAAGGGACAATAAAATTATTCATCCCATTAGAAACAGTCTTTTGCACCTTTAAGTGAAAATTGCTTTCACAAAAATGCTTAATCTTGGAAAATATTAATGAAATAAAAATTACCCGTATTACATGGGGTACTTACTGAATCATATTAAATTGCAATCTTTGTTATATAAAAAATGAAAAATCATAAAACTTAATTCTAATTCAGCTAGTACTTTTTGGTCTTTTTTCCTTAGAGAAAGTCAGTAGACTAGGAAACTGTATAACTGAGTAAAAAAAAAAATCATAAAGAGAATTTGTAATATCGCTTAGTATCAGCAATTGTTTAAAGGGGTGATTTGGAAATACTGGTTTTAATTCTGATTTTTGTTTTTCAGAGATTTATTCAGTACTTGGCTTCTAGAAATACATTGTTCAATCTCAGCAATTTTTTGGATAAAAGTGGATCCCATGGTGAGAATATTTATGTTTTCTAATTTTTTGGATAATGCTTTTGATGCAAGGTTTTGTTTTTTTGTTTCTTTTTTTTTTTTTTTGAAGTGAGGTTAGGTTCTTAATCTATAATTAGTATAGCTGGTAGTTCTGTTGTATTTAAGAAAAAATGTAAAAGTAATTATATAGTTACTTTGTAGAGCATTAAAATATTTAACTGTTAGAGAACTCAGCATATAAATTGTGTTCTAATTTTGCTTTTTGTCTTTTTGAGTATTTACTGTAACAGTCAGTATTCTAGACCCATAGTCATTTGTTTATGAAAGTACAAAACGGGGGATCCCTGGGTGGCGCAGTGGTTTAGCACCTGCCTTTGGCCCAGAGCGCGATCCTGGAGACCCGGGATCGAATCCCACATCGGGCTCCCGGTGCATGGAGCCTGCTTCTCCCTCTGCCTGTGTCTCTGCCTCTCTCTCTCTCTCTCTGTGACTATCATAAATTAATTAATTAATTAATTAATTAATTAATTAATTAATTAATTAAAAAATAAAAAAAAGGTAATGAAATGAAAAATACTTTCCCAATGAAACATTCTTTGTTTCTTTAATATTGGATTTTTTTTAATACAGTCATATATGTTCATTTATCATCCTTATTGGTTGCAAGTACACCAAGCAAGTGGATAGTTCTCAGATAGCTACATGTATTAAGCCTAAAACAGCCTGTTATTTGAAATGGTGAACAAAAATGCAAGGAAAAATCAGAAAAGAGATTCTGTACAAGGATTGTAGCATAACGAAATTGAAGTGTCTTGGAATGTCTCATGCCTAAAGTTTTTCTTGCAGTAGGATTTTTTTTTCAGTAGGCTTTTAAATGAGACCTTTCTGGTACATTTATTGACCTCATCCTAGCATTATTTACAGTTGGGGAGTTTAAAAAAAATGGTACTAAGCAAAGCACAATTGAAGGTATTTTATTGATTAGTTTTATTTCTTCTGCCCTTCCTTCCAGGTTATGATATGTCTACCTTCATAAGGCGCTATAGTAGATATTTGAATGAAAAGGCTTTCTCTTACAGACAGATGGCATTTGATTTTGCCAGAGTGAAGAAAGGGTATGTTTTTTTCTTTCTCATATTTATTTGAGCAGAGTAAGTCTTTGAGGCATACTTGACTTATCTTAACTAAGCTTAAATACCAAAAATTTTGGTCATGAAGGCCCAGTTTACAATCACCTGAAAAAAGAGACCCAATAGTATTATTGAAGTTAGGCTGGATATTGTAATATGCATTACTTTATATTTTCATGCAGAAAATCTGATTAGCTGCCTAGAGTTGATGTGGTATAACATTTTATTTGTTAAAATCAATTCATAATTGTTAACATGTATATTCCTTTAAATAATTTTAAAGAGAGAGAATTTAAAGTTCTTTCAAAGTTTAAAGAACAGTGGCTTCAGTTCACAATAGTTATTTCTTTGTGTTTTGATTGAGGTAAAACTAAACTGTGTATGTGGTAGAGATCTGTTCTTGAGAAGTAATAATGCCCTAGCATTACACACACTCTCACACTCACAGAGACACCATAATTGAACTGATTATTAATACTAACCATGGATTAAGAAAACCCCTTTGAAACAGAAACATCGTTATCATTTATTTCCCTCTAAATAGATACTGAATTTAATCAGAAGTGTCCAGCCATAAATCTTATAATGTTCCTGACTTGAAATAATGGCAGGGTATTGCAGAATGTTTAATATTTTACTCTCAAGAATTCACACAAAAAGACAACGCTATTTTTCTAAGACTGACCCAGCCTTAGCTTTGAACTACTTTTTTTATCATGGTGCTGAACAATATAAACTTGCCTGTTCAAAATAAATTAGTTTCTTGTGGGTGAACATTTTATAAAATTAAGATTTTTACTTCATCCCTTTCACATTATAGATGATTCTAGTTTACATGTCTTCCTCTGACCCTGGGTAACCAATGTTGACATGCCCAGCTGCATTGTGGCCTTTCTGCAGTGGGTCCATAGCCTTTGTAGAAACCTCTGCACTCTTTTATGGGTATATAAAGATACTTTGGGATGCTTTCCCCACCCTTGAAATGGGAGAGACCCTGGAAGTTGGCATTTTTTAGCCTGTTGACATGAGCTGGGTATTTTCCTCAACTATTTCAATAATGCCACACTGAACCATCCCTGGATGCGAGGGCTCCATAAGAGGCCTGTAGGTGGGCACTCGCTTCAGTGCCCTGTGGGATGCACCCTCAGGCATGGACCTCCAGTTGTGTCCTCCACAGCTAGTTAAACTCTACCTCCTTTTGTCCAAATTGTGCATATCATCTTGCATTTTTCTTCCCTTGATAGTTATTAGCATATACCACTCTGCACTTTTAAGACATGTGCTCTCTTTCTCAAAAACAAACAAGCTGGCATTCACAAAACTTACGCCTCTATTATAGATATGGAAAAACCCATCCAGTAATTCAACTGATCTCTTTTTATCCATACCACACTGCTTTCTTCCTGAGGTCAGTGCAGAAAGAAAGAAAGCACTGCCCATGTGATTGAGGAACAAGAATCGATGAGAGGAAGTAATGTAGAGGGGAATCAACTACAGCCTTTTAATAGCTCAATCATCCCACGAGATTAACAGGGAAATGGAAGGGGCACAGCTTGGAAGAATGCATGTGGTCTTAAATTTCCATATACAAGGAAGTTGCATCTATTTCTTTTTTTAAAACAATTGTAGGGCGGATGGTGTAATGAGGACAATGGCTCCTGAAAAGCTCCTGAAGAGTATGCCAATACTGCAGGGACAAATTGATGCACTGCTTGAATTTGATGTATGTATCGTACTAGAAAATGTGTCCTACATGATTAGTACTGTCTTCTGTTTGAAGGGCTACAGATAAAGCTGGGAATCTACTCACGAAGCAGATTGAGGTCTCCCTCATTTCGATGACCTACTTGAACACTTCATGTCGGCTTTTAGCATGGTAAAGATGACTGGTTATCCAGGTTGCCTGAGTGGTTTCCCAGGCATTTACTTAGGTCATGGAAAGATATGAATGGGACATTCTTGGAACCTCGTGTTCAGAGCAGGATGATGTTCTCCTTTGGTGTTTGACAGGGTGAAATAGCTGCAAGATGTATCTTTAGCCTAAATAAATAGTTAAATACCTTATCCTGCTATTAGAAGCCATTTTATATAGACTGCTTAAATGACACCATCCACTGAAGAGCATTATTTTTGTTTGGTCATGGTCCTTCCTCCTGGCAATACCAATATGACATGTTTCTTAAAACCATACCCTTATCTTGAGTGTGGTGATAAATACATTAGGCTACCCATGTGGTAAAATTATATTTAGCCCTCCTACACACATACACACAGACACACAGACACACACACACGAGTACCAGTTAAACTGGGAAAACCTGAACAAGACTGGTGGTTTGTACCAATTTCAATATCCTGGTTGTGATATTGTACAGTAGTGTTGTAAGATGTTACCATTGGGAGAAACTGGTTAAATGGTTCTTAGAATCTCTGTATTTTTTACAAGTGCATGTGGATTTACAGTTATTTCAAAATGAAAAGTTCAAATAAACATATCTGATTCATGAAAATAAAATATTCTGACATGTAAGAAGATTCTTAACTCACAATGTTAGCTTTCCTCTGTTTTGGTGGTTGCCTGGAACAAAGATTTCCATCTATTAGTGACTTAAAATTTCTGTTAAGATCATACGGTTTAATCTATAACTGAGTCCTAGTTACAACATCCATCTCTTTTTGAAATTTCAGTAAAAGCAGCAAAGCATCTTGTTTTTTGATGGATTTTATAGTAAGGACTTACTAGATATTTATGCAATTGCTTTTCTTAACTTTTTTTCCTCTTTATTCATTTGTTTTTCTTTGCTTTTCTTGCCCTTAAAAACAGTTCTGTCTTAAGGGAGAAAAGTCCTAGAGGGAAAAAGAACAGCGCTTGTGTGTGTGTATATATATATATATATATATATATATATATATATATATATATATATATATATATATCATGATAAAAGTAACAAAGACTAGATGTTCAGAAGTTAGATTTGATTGACCTATGAATCATTGATCAAATAGAATGTATATATATCTTAAAATTGATAGAAGTAACTTCCTTGACTGAAATTGAAGTAAAAAAAAATTGCAGTCCATCTTTTGACATTGGTAGAGTTACTACTAAAAGAGTTATACAACATTTGTAGACTATAGATTAATTTCTCAGTAATCATTTTAGACATTTTCACATGCTCTGAGAAAAATTATCATTTGATGACATGTAATTAACATATTAAATTTTTATCTTTTTCTAGGTGCATCCAAATGAGCTAACAAATGGTGTCATAAATGCTGCATTTATGCTTCTTTTCAAAGATCTTATCAAACTTTTTGCTTGCTACAATGATGGCGTTATTAACTTACTTGGTAGGTAGAACTTCAAAATGGTATCTTTGTATAAAGACTGGATCAGAATGCAAAAATTTGGATGCCATAGACTTAATAGATAAAGTCAGTTTTTATGTCAGTCAAAGATTAAGTGCAAGAAACAGAAAGCACTCTAGAAATTTCAAGCAGAAGGGATTTCATACAAGGATTTTGGTGCTTAGAAAGTACCGGAATGACTGAAGGTTCTAGGCTTTGCCTTTTATAATAAGTCCCAATAACCCCTGGTCATTGTGCTAATGGCTACCTCTGATGCCACCCCTAGAAACATATAGGAATAAGAAGCCACTGCCACCTCATTAAGTATTATAGAAGAGCCACTCCAGCTCCTAGGTTTCTGGACCCATATACTCTAGCTGTGGTGAACAATGTACCATAGACTGGCCAGTGGTGCAGAATCTCTAACTCTTAAGGTATCTTCTTAGAGTAGGTTTAAAATAGCGTGTTCTGTAGAGCCATTCCATCATTATGTAAGATCAGCTATTTCTGGGCTAAAGGGATTCGTGCTAAGACTGACAAATCCTGTGGGGTACGTCTGTTGTCTCACTTCTTGTGTAGCAGAATAGTATTGTGTGAGATACCATAATGGGGAGTAATTCCCCAGATGGTGGTACTGGCAAAGCAATATGGGCAGAGGTGATAAATCCATATCCAAGATAAACTATCTATTCTAGAATAGAGAGATCACTGCTCTTTTCCTTGGTAAAAGGAATTAATCTTTAACTTGTTACTTGGCGGATGACTCTACACTCCCTGGGTTATGATGCCAGAGTAGAAGCTCAGAGTTGATCTCAGGTATTGACAGACTGAAGACTTAGCAATGATACAGATATATCAGACTATGTTGTTGGACCTATTCATAACCTCCACTTATAATAGGCAATATGTTCATCAGCATACAGAGTCCTTTTATCCCTTGATCATTGAGAATCTTTTTGTGGTAATTACCCTTTAATCTATATTTGCATAAAATGAAAATAGCTTCATGCTCTTTATCCATTCTAAGAGGTCCATCCACTACCTTTTCTCTAGACCTTGTCACCAATCTTCCAATTTTATTTTTTCCAAGTTTTTGGTCATCTAGGCCAGCAGTTAGTAACTGCTCATCTTTTGGTGTAGTTCCATTTGTCTTACCATTTTTTTTAAAGATTTTATTCATTTACTTATTTTAGAGAGCAAATGAGCATGCATGGAGAAAGGGGCAGAGGGAGAGGGAGAGAAAGAATCTCAAGCAGACTATGGACTGGGCCCAGAGTCCAGTGCAGGGCTTGATCCCACAACCCTGAGATCATGACCTGAGCTGAAATCAACAGTTGGATGCTTAACCAACTGAGCCATCCAGGCGCCCCAACTCATCATCTTAACTTTGACATAAAGTGAAAATCAGATAGATACACTGCTTGAAGTTTGGATTATAGTAAGATTTCTTTCTGCTCTCAAGGAGGGGATATAATGACTTAGCAAACCAATTTTAACTAGTGCCAGCATGAAAAACCATCTCTAAACCAACCTTGAATTCTTTTTCTCCTCAGTCCGCTGGTCATGGGGAATTCCCCAAAGGCCATAGGTATGATTGGAGGGAAAAACACAGCCCAGAAGAGTAGGTGCAGTGGGAATATGAGCCATCTGTTTGTACAACCCACATGGGTATTCAGGATTCACTTGAGGCTGACTGCTTCAATACCACTTTCATTTGATGATAGAGTGTTCTTACACTTGTCCAACTTATGGGTATGTATATTAGATAACACTTGAGGTCTTATGATCACTTGATATTCTGTGGTTAGAATCTCAGTCTCTATAAGCAAGCCAAGAACAGTTTTTCCAAAGGAGATTAGTTACTGTCTGAAGAAGACATGGCTCTGCTCCAAAGCTCCACTGTATTTTCCTGTTGGAGTGTGCCAGATGCATTCTACAACATTTGGATCTACTGCAGGCACTTTGAGTACTTTTAAGTCCATAGGAACAAAGGCCCATGTGGTTCCATTTTGGAGCAGTTTCAGAGCCTTCCCCTGATCTGGATCCTACTTAAATCTGACACCATACCTGATACTCTTTATAGAGTAGAACACACACATGTTGTATATGTTACCTCTAAAACTAAAAAAGCTCAGCAAACTTCGGCCTACATTTTAGTTATAGAGGTTATAAGGTGAAGCAATTTGTTCTTCACATGCAGGGGACTTTTGGACCCAAAGAAAATTTGTTAATGTAACAAGTCTCTGAACTTTCATAAATTCTCTCTCCCACTCCATGACATACATGTGACTTATCAAGGTACCTAGCATAACTGAAATTCTTGACCACTGGGTACAATCAACCTGATGTCATTAATGTGACAACCGGTGGAATTGTGATAGCCAGAGAGGTTTATATCTTTGAAATAAGACAGCAAGCATATACTATCATCCCTGCCAGATGAAAGCAAATTACTTCTGGTGGGCTCTGTTTTTGGGGATAGGGATAAAAAGAGTTTTCTAGTTTGATAGCTGCCTATCAAGTGTCAAGAATGATGCTGATTTTATGCTGGTATGCTGGTAACAGGGACATGTCTGGAAATCTACAAGTAAGGGTCATCACCTGATTAGGTTCACAGTAATTTACTGTAAATCTCTACCTACAACCCATTTCACAAACCAGATATGCAAGTTAATCGAGGAAATTGATGTAATTGCTACCCCTAAAAAAAAAAAAAATTGCTACCCCTGTATCTTTCAAGAGTTCAGGAAACTAGTGTGGGGACTCTGCTATTTTCAAAGTATTTCTATTCCAAACATATATTCCAGTAACTGGGGAAACTTCAACTACAGATAGTTGCGTACATCCACTGGATCTAATTTTCTTTTATTGCCAAATCCCTAAAAAGCTTCCCCTCAAGTTGGTAGAATGTAGAGTAACATTTTGGGTTCCCGGGGAGTAACATTAGTTTAGAGTTAGTGTTCCTGGAAAGTCTGGGTATATCCCCTTTCCCTGGGCTTAGTCACCCAGATAAAGGTCTCTGACAGAAGAGGAAAAAAAGTCTTTTGGCTGTGTGCTTCAAGGACATTTCTTAAGAATATTTGGGGAGCTTATTAAAATTCAAATTGCTAAACCTCAACCCTTAGTTCCTAATTCAGTAGATCTGGGGTTGAGCCTGAGAATTTGCATTCCTAATAAGGTCCTGAGTGGTGCTGTTGATACTGGTTTGGGATATTGGTTTGGGAATCACTATATTAGAGCTAATTCCAGATGTTCAGGCTAGCATCTGAATCCATGTTTTTTTTTAGCATGTTCACCCAAATTGACACATTATCAATTATATCACGAAATCTAATGTGATATGCCTTCCTGCCTATTCAGAACCTTTAGAATCTGTACCCAACTCTCTACATTTTTATCAATGATGGTTGTCAGATTTCAGAAGGGAAAATGTAAGATGCCCAGTTAAATTTGTGTTCAGACCAACATGAATATTTTTATATTAATAAATACTGTTCAATATTTGGGACATACTTATGCTAAAAAGTTACCTATTTACAATTAAGATTTAATCAGTATCTTGTATTTTATCTAGCAACCCTACTGCCAACAGAATTTGCAAGGACTTGCACTTCTATTTTTTTGTCCTGGGTCAGACTTTGTACTTGTCTCCCTGGGACATTCAGGGATTGCTGCCTTCTAAATCTCATTCTAGGTACTGAGGCAGTTGGCAAGGGGAAAGGGGTAAGAAATAGATGGATTGAATATAAGAAAAATTTTCATTCTTTCATGAAAGGTGATTTCATTATAGGATCACCAGGCAAGACAGGACCAGCCTCTTCAGACTGAGGAAAAGCTTCTTCAGGCAAGAGTAGCTCACTTTGGTTTGAATCTACTGAAGCACTCTCCTTTCTAGTTTTTCTTCTCCATAAACATCCTAACTTTCACAGAGGAGACAGTGGTGAGGCTGGGAATTTAACTTAACCACATACATTGTAATTCAGCAACTTAACAAGATTAGACTCTCTGACTTTCAGCGATGACAGCCCTATGTCTGCAAGAGATAAGACTATTTGAAGGCAGTTTTGGAGTACCACTGTCTGACTGGTGCCTCGAGCCAATAATTTAAAATCCTGTGTTGTCATTTTCCTTTGGAGTCAGGAGCAGCCATCCACTCTACCTTCTATTTGTCTTATTCCCATCATGGCGGTCTCTCCCAGTAAGCTTCATTTTAGCTATTCATTTCAGAAAACCATAGGTGACAATTTAAGTAATCATTTTGCTCCTGTATAGCACAGACTGTGAGAATCCAATTTTCTGTTAGTTGTGGGTAGGTCATCACTGCCTTCAGATCCAGCCAGTTACTTATCTAGTCCCAGATACCCATCTTTGACTATTATGAGGGTCTGATTTCTACAAGTACTTCAAATACCAAATACTGTGCTTATTCAAGAAACAGAAACCACTCCACATACTCTAAATTAAAAGGGATCTAATATAGGAAGTTGGGTGCTTAAGTAATTATCAGAAGTGGTTCTAGGCTTAGCCTCCTGAATGACTTCTGAAATGATAAATTCTTACACACCAGGAAAGCTACTACTTCTGAGCCCACCACTTTATGGTACACTAAAAATGAGAAACTTCTGCCACCACCTCAGCTGCCTTGCAGCCTCAGGAACCTAGAGAATAGACACCTGAAGCTATAATCCAGGAAGTAGGGAGTCATATCAAATAGGTGTGACTATAACCACTACTCCTCAGAACCTTGGAGGGTGGAGGGTAGACAGTGGAATGCTGCGGAAGGATAATCTTACATTTCTAGGGACTTTCTTGTCACAGAAATAGCTAATAACGTACAGGAAGATGGCTTCTACCTCAGTTTCACCTTCCAGATCTCTCACAGGTCTGTCTAATTTACAGAACTGAATTTGTATCCGACATCCTAGCTTCTCCTAAGTCTAGAAAGAGAGAGCATGGAGGTTGGGTAAGGCAATCAAACACAGTGCTCTTAGAGATTTTGCCCTATTGGGGAAAGATACCTGTTAATATGTAATTCAACACCGTATTACCTTTATTTCAAGTGGGAGGGTTTACCAGTAAAACAAATAACAGATCTTCCCATTCCCTTTTATGGGCATATCTTTCTCTTCCTTACCACTCATAAATGTGAGTTTTTGCTATGATTCATTTCTAGCCAGTTATTTTCCTGCTTTCTTATATATTTTTCTTTGGGAACCCTATGGTTTCCTATGGAGATATCCTTATGATGAGTCCCAGATTTATTCTTTCAGTCTGTAATCTTTCTTCTGAGCATCAGTTTTGCAAGTCTTATTTGTAGACACTTAAATTTAGATATTGTGTTTTTAAAACTCAGCAATCTTCAAAACAGAACTCTTGAATTTGCCCTTCCTAATCTCATTTCTATTGATACATAGTCTTTTAAACCTAAAACCTCAGTTATTTTGGAGTTGCTTATCTTATTCAACTCCATAAACAGTCAGAAATGAAGTTCCGATTTGTTCTCATGCCCTCTCACTAGTGTGTACCCTTGTTGGTTTCCTACTTCTGCTTCAAAAACATTGATTGGACTTACTGCCTTTACAATTCATTGAGCAGTTAAACACGTTAAGCCATGTGTTTCTCCTCTATTGTCTTGAACACCTGCTTAAATGCTGCTCTGTTTTACTTTCTCTTTATGTTGACTTCAGAGATAAGATTGTAGTAAGTGCATTTTCTCTGTATTTTAAAATAATAACCATGCGATATATATTTTTATTTCATCTAATTTGAAAAGAATAGTCTGTTGTCTAACAGTAGGAGCAGAAAAGGAGTTGTATCTTCATATTAAAGACTTGACCTCAAAAGTGGTAGAGGTATGTGTTCTTGCCTTATCACATTCTGGTGTTGAGTAGCCTTCATTCAGCATTGCTGTTAAATTGCTCTTACAAAAATAACACTCTAGAAGGTAGATACGCTTACTATATCCTGTGTGTTTTAAGACAGGTATGTGTTTTGCTTGTTTACTAAATAGTGCTAGGAATTAACTTTATAAATAAATTATGGGTTAGTTTTAATCAAGGACTTCATGAGCAGTTTTCTGCAGCTAATGTTGGAATCCATGTTGGTGCCGCAAATCTTTGCAAACATTTTATCACTTATAATGAAACTCCGACGTGCAAGTAAGAAGATGCTTTCCTTTTGACTAATGGGCATTAGTCATAGTCCATGTGCAAAAGCCTTAGTTTATTTCACAGGAATGAGATTCCTTTTTGTCTGATTCTTTTCCTTAGGACAGTTGTTCTGTGAAAATTAATAGTAATATGACAAGGAAATTTATCAACACGTTATAAAGATTCACATAAAAAGGCCAAATTTGAAATTTCATTTCAAATACTGAAAATCAACATATGTTATCTTTAGTATGAAATAAAGACAGAAGCTTATTTCTGGATAACCCATCCCTTCTGTTAAAAGTATGAATTGCTCCTGGCCCTACCATAGTCTCTTAGGGGACAGGGGAATCTCACAGCTTCCCCTATATCAGTACATGTTGCTTTTCTGTATCATTACCACTGTTACAGAAACAATTTGGAAATTATAACCTAAAGCCATAATAATTTTTTTACTTTGTTCCTGAATCCTAAATTACCGTGAAAGATATGAACAATTTAAAAAGCATCCAGAGGAGACAGATTGCTTAAGGTTCTGATGCATTTGTTCTAAAAGGAAATTAAAATTATTAAGTTGATTTCTTTTTTTGTGTTACTGCTGAAGATCTGATGTAAACTTAGATTATAGTAAAGAAAAGTAATTTAGATGTTTGGAAGAAATTATTTATGTGAAGATTGCTTAGAAAGAAAGAAAGAATTATATTTTGCCAGGATAAGTCCTTTTTTAAAAAAGTTTAAACTGTAAAAGATTTATTATTCCCTTATAGCACCGTAATTCTACCTGTAGCATTAGAAAACAGGATAGAGTGGATAAAGAAGAGATTTGGCCACTTTTAGATACTGAAGTGTAGTTGACAATGTTATATTAGTTTCAGATGTACAACAAACTGATTTGACTATTCTGTACATTATCATGCAGTGCTCACTGTAAGTGTAGTCACCATCTGTCACCATAACAATGTTATTACAGTATTATTGACTGTGTTCCCTATGCTTTGCTATTCATCTCTGTGACTTTATTTATTTTATAACTGGAAGTTTATACCTCTTAATTCCCTTCATCTATTTCACCCATCCCCCCACCCACCTCCCCTCTGGCAACCACCAGTTTGTTCTTTGTATTTAAGAGTCCGTTTTTTGTTTTGCTTTATAAATTCTACATGTAAGTGAAATCATATGGTATTTGTTTTTCTCTGACTTGCTTCACTTAGCATAATACCTTTTAGGTTAGATATGGCCATATTTTAAAAGACTTACTTCCCTCTCAACTCTTAAGTGCAAAACAGTATGTGTTTGTTTTCTTGATCTTTTTGCCTCCCTTGAATACCCTACAGGGGAGGTCCATGTTAAATGTAAAATTACCCAGACTGTCAACAGAAGGTAATGAGTAGCTACCCTCAATAATTAGTTCTTTGTGTAATTATATATTATTAAACCTTTCTTGAGAAAATTAAAAATACTTTTAAGGTAGTAAAATTACATGCTGAATGAAATTAAGAACCTTAAAGTATGAGAGAATATAAAAATAGCATGTGTGTTACCATGTGAAAATATAAAATAATGAAGAATACAGAATCATCTTCAGTTATGATCCAGAGTGGCCTGGAAGCTGTTGCACACCCTGGCCTTCTCTGTCTTCATTCACAATGTCAATAATTATTGACTGAATGAATTGATAAATGACTGGCTGGCAAAAATACTGATAAAATGCTGGTTTTCTTCCAAACACTTTTGTAGAAAATACACTTGTGTAGTGTAATTATAATGGAGCTATAGTACCCTTGTGATTGTGAATTCCAGTTTTGGGAGTGCAAGAGAGAGCGGCAAAAGGATCCTCTGTTTTTCTGTCTGGAAAGTTGAAAGTTAAAGGAGGATACAATTATAGACTAGGAAGCCATGATGAGTTTGGTAAACCAAATATTTTTCACAAAACACCACTACTGTCTAGCAAGAGACACATTATAATGTTTGAAAGAACCATTTATGGCCAATAAAAGTTTCAATTTATACAGAGTGTAGACAAAGAATTAAAGAATGTTTTAATTTGGAGAAACGTATTGCTTTATAGGTTATTGGTTTATGGTGAGCTAATAAGAAAATGAAGATGCTGTAAAACTTGTGAGATTATAAGCAAGTATTTGATTCTATTTTCTAAAGCAGGGTACTGGGATATATATATGGATCATGAATTTAACTTGTTGCGACACTTCATATGTTCTTCTACTTTAATTGTGCTTTCATTATTTAAATGCTTCCATTTGAGACACCTAGAACATAACTCTGTTCTTAAACTTTGTGAGTCCCCCTTCTTTTAGGTACTTTAGAACCTCATACAGGTTGAAGTGCCTATTGTTTTGATCCAAATGCTCATTTAAGTTTTAATTAATAGTATTAACATAAACTTAGAAGAAAATTGAAATAATAGTCTTTTCAAAATGCTTATCTATCTCTTCCAGAAAAGTTTTTTGAAATGAAGAAAGGACAATGTAAAGATGCCCTAGAAATTTACAAACGATTTCTAACTAGAATGACAAGAGTATCTGAATTTCTCAAAGTTGCAGAGGTAAGTAATATTAAGCTGTGTTGGGAATATAATTTAAGAATATAAATTTATGTATCTAGAGTCAGTAATGGGGTTTATAATCTGGCAAGGCATTCTGTCCCAGAACTCCAGTGTATTAGGGCTAAAAGTGGCCTCAAATGTCCTCTCCTTCAACTTCTCACTGAGAACTGTACACTCCTGCATCCCAATTAAATGATCATTCTGTGTTCAAATACAAGTTTCATGGATACTGAGCAGATTCAGAGCTTTAAAAGGTGGTTTATCCCTCCTCTCCACTTATGGCTATCTTTGATTGTAAGGAAGAGCTTCCTTTTTATTAAACCCTGAACAAAAAAAAGTCCATGGGACCCCTGGGTGACTCAGTGGTTGAGCGTCTACCTTCGGCTCAGGTCATGATCCCAGGGTCCTGGGATCAAGTTCCACATTGGGCTCATCACAGGGAGCCTGCTTCTCCCTCTACCTTTGTCTCTGCCTCTCTCTCTGGGTCTCTCATGGATAAATAAAATATTTTTAAAAAGCCCTTAAGAAAGTCCATTTATTGTTCTTAGTGTGTAGAAATCATACATATGACCTTCTTACTTTGTCAGTATTTAAATACAAGGAAAAAAATTAAAGTACATTAATTTTATGAAGTTTATAAATTGTTTCTTAAGGATGTCTGTTTGTACTTAATCACAATAACTGTGTAACCATACAATTGGTGTTCCTGAGGAGGTGATACTTGTAAGTTAGTGTTTTCTCTCATGAAATCCAGTTATTGATTCATACTGATATTGGAAGTTACAACATTGTTATCACAGTCGTTTGGCAGGATGACTAGTTGGGTCTTATCTTACGTGTGGGTGAACAAATTGTATTGACTGGAGTGCCATGTGCGAGGCATTCAGAAGGTGAACAGCAAAGCATACAAGGCTGTGGCCATGGAACAGTTGTGCCATGCTTTTTCAGTTTTTGTCATTTTGAGAATATAGCACAAGAACAAGCATTTTATACACACAATTCCAAAAGCACTGTAGTCCATGCATTATCTTTCAAATTTCACTTATTCACAGGAATAATAATTGTCAAATTCAAATTAGGGGACTGATAACTGCAAAAGACAGTCTCTTGACCTTGGTCCATATAGTTTGTAATCAGAACAAAAGTATTTTTTAATATCTAATATGAGAAACAAAGGGCAAAGACTAGTTTACAGGAATTACATATACATGAAGGCATGTGTATTTCTCAAGGGCTTATTGATGATGGTTGTCTTTAAGAAAGGATAGACTTGCTTGAAAGTTTTGCTTTTCCTGCTATACAGTTTTGCTTTTTGTATTTGATAAGATTTTCCTCTGGTTTAACCTTAGTTATCAATATAATCTAGTAAAATTTGCCTGACTTTTTTCTGTGGAAATATCAATTATGCCTAAGCATCCAGAGCAGAAGATCCTTTCATTGTTCCATTGAGTCTTGGTACATGTGCTGCCCAGCTCCCCCATTCTTTATTGTATATGTTAGATAGGTAAGGAGCTGGACGTGTGACAATCTAGGGTATACATTTCTCTAATCAACACTGTAAGGCTGGATTCAAGGTCTTTGTGAGAAAGGGGGCACTTATTTATTAATTCATTCTCTTTTTAGGTGTAACATTTTATTTCATATATCTTGATAATTTCATGTTAGCACAGGCCCATTTCAGGCTGTTGAGAAGAAAGTATACAGAAATTAGTCTAAATAACTGAATATAAATATTATACTTTTATTTGAACTTTAGGACTATGACTTTTTTATACAATGATACTAATTTACAAAATTATTTTAATAGAATAAATACTAACCCGCAATGGGCTAACAACCATTTGTGTTTTCTTTACTTAAATTACATTATTCATAATTTAGGTATTAATTGTTTGAATACCAATGTTGAGTGGTTCAGCTATGATTGGTAAATACAGAAATTTCTTAACAAATGTACAAAGCTTCTCTCTCTACCAAACAACCCTTGTGTGATGTACATATGTATGGACCATATCCAGTAGCTACCCTGTAGTTGGTACCATTTTACTGAAGAATGTGTAGAAGACTTCTAGAATGCCATTTTTAAAATAGAACTATTTATATAGGCTATTGGCAAATATTAACAAATTGTCTGCCATGTTAAAAGGAACATAGAGTAGTTGAACAACATCTATGGAAACATTCAAATATCCCAGAGGAATGGCTTGGAATGTAGAAAACTTTGCATGTTTTGAATTTTTACTATGAAGTCTCCTAAAGCAGGCAACTGAAACTTTGTAAAATGGTTGTTTTATAACTAATAGGCATTTCTTCTAAACACACTTCCCTTTTTATAGAACTAAGTTATTCTTAGTTTGCTATTCTAAGATAAATACCAAGTCGTAGGAGTTATGTCTCCCAGAATATTTGCAGACAGAAAGTGATGAGATTTCTGGAATACAGTTACACCTCAGCTCAAGCCTCCAATTACATTATGGTTCAGAAGTTCAGGTTAGTGAAAATAGCAGTGTCAAGGAAGAATTCCTAAATTATGTCTTCTGTTCAAAAAAGTTCTGTTAACTATCTATTTAAGAGAAACATATCACCTTTTATCAAGATGATCCTAATATTAAAGATGCATGATACTTTAATTTCAAAAATGCTGACTTCATTCATATTAATATTTTTAATGGATCACTTAAAGATGTATTAAAATATGGAAATAAATGGAATGAAGTTACCTAACTTTATAATTTCCATAATTTGTGATAGTTAACTGAGTTTCGGGAAGCAACAATAGCTTCCCTAAAGCCAGAGTTCAGTCATTGGCAGGTAATGTCTATACCTTCAGGAGGAATCTGCAGCCTAAGTTGCTCTAGGAGAATGAGAGTCAATGCTCTACATCAGTAGTTCTCCACAATGGGTGATTTTGCTCCCCTCTTCTCCCCAGCAACCAGTGTCTTGAGACATTTTTGGTTGTCACAACTGGAGGAAAGGGAAGTATTGGCATCCAGTAGGTAGAGAAGGATGTTGCTAATATCCTACAGTGCAAAAGACAGACCTGAAAAATTATCATCCTAAAATGTGAATGGTGCCATGCCTGAGAAACCCTGCTATAGACTAGAGAAAGCAAAATAAAGAACTTAGCTAAGAGCATTTGTCAAACAAGTGGTTTTTCCGATCTCTAGTTTATTTTATTGTCTTTGTAGGAACCCAGTACTTATGCTTGCTTCATGCATTTGCTTCTGCATTTCCATCAACATAATCAAGGCAGTTCATGTCTCAAAGGGAGAGATTGATTTAACCTACTTTGTTTCTTTGAGCCTACATTTTATCATTTACATAATGAGAGAATTGAAGTTATGATTTGTATTTTTCCCCAGGTTTTTATTTTGAATAATTTTTAAACCCACAAAAGAGTTGATAGAGCAGTATAGTTAACTTGTATATATACTCTTTTCATTGATTCACTTTCATTTGTATATTCCCATATTTGTGCTCTTTCGTGCTATTTCTCCTTTCTGTTCTTCCTCCCTCCCCTGCTTCTCTTCCCTAAGCTACCAACACTAACATTTCACATGTGCTTTTACCTAATAACTCCAGTTCTACAGGTATGTTCACATACTTACAAAATGCTGTGTGCAGCATTGCTCCCAATGGCCAGAGATTAGAAGCAATTTCAATGTTCGTTAATATGTGACTTATTAAATAAAAATAAATCATAGGGAAAGACGCTGTTTAAAAAAATAAGTAAACTGTGTGTTAATGCGGATATCTGTCTGAGATGTATTGTTAAATGAAAAATATAAGCCCAGTGTATATAATACACTGTTATTGCATAATAATGAAGGAAATAAATATGTATTTATATATTTCTGATTTCCTTAGATATACATAAAGAAACTCTGGAAGGATACATAAGAAAAAAACAATGGTTCTCTCTGTGGGAAGAGAGGTGGATCCTACACCTTGAACAAGTTATTAAACCTAAATGACCATTCCCTGTCAGAGGATTTACTGAGCATTTATAACAATTTAAATTTAGTCTAAGAATTTTTTTTTTTTTACTTTTAGCTGTCATTAGCTGTGGAGGAAACCTTTAAATTTTATACTTCAATATCTTGTGTCTTTTTTTGGGTTCTAGTGAAATTCTGTACATTTGTTATATCTAACTACATTAAGAAAATCATTGCTCTATTATGTTGAGTTGACAGTTCTTTTATACCAGGATTCAGCTTGGTTTTAACTATTCTGTGGATTGTCTTCTGTTAAATGCAAAGAAATTAATTTTAAAAATTCCCATTAAGAACCTTATCTTTTTTAATCTGCAGCAAGTTGGCATTGATAAAGGTGACATTCCTGACCTCACACAGGTAAGTGATTCTCTGAGTGAAAAGTGTGGTAGGCATGAAATTATTACTCCATAGTTTGCCATAAAAGATAATACCTAGAGCATAGTCTTATAAGCATTTAATGCATTTTGAATTTTTGAATTTAGGCCAACCAACTTTCTTGGAAATTATTCTAGCTTGCATATTTTTTCTAGCTACTGAATATATTTCTGGAGTTAATATGAAGATTTACCTGCCCTTATAACATAGCTTCTTCTTTTAAAGGCATCCAAATTTACTGTTTGAGGACCATCTTTTCATTCTTGAACTTGATTCAAAAAGAAGCCTTGAATAATGTTTGAAAAGCACTTTGTCTCTGAACAGTGACTATTGGTGGGCATGTAGTTGGAACATTGAAATGTTCTTTCTGCTTGTTCTCCTAGTTTTCAACATTTCCCAGGTAAAAAGGAGGGGCATGGAAGAGGAGCACTCTGATCCTATAGTTCTACTACACTGATTCTTGTCTTCCCTATCAAGTAGAGGAATTTCTACCATAATTAACCTTTAAAAAAAATTTCATAGTAGTAGATAAGTGATTTCTCTGGGGATCATCTAGTAAGCAAAAATAATAGTAGTGCCTTCTTATGGATCCTTTCATCTGTCAAGAGGGTACACTATAGGGCTCCTAAGATGTAGAATCAAGAACCATTAACATGTCCAGAATTACTGTGTGACTTTTCTCATAATTGGCAGGAACTGTTTTCATTTAATCAACTCTTTACCGTGTTATGGTAAATTTCTGTCCCAAACATGTCCTTTAACTAGAGATTGTGAGATATTAAGAGAGAATATAGAGCTTCTATCTTACATACCAGTAGTGAATGTATGAGTTTTCTATCTTTGTAAATAAAGAGTCATCATAATAGAAGAAAACTGTCATAATAAAAGATGACCCACTTTTTAATAATAACAAAATGACTATCTTTATAATCCTTTGAAATGTTTCTATATTTAAAATAATAACAAATAAATATTTATATTGTAGTTTGGTAAAATAGCCAAGTAATACATATTAACCTAAAAAAAAGGTAGATATTAAAATATATTGCTCAATGAATAGCTTTTAGAAATGGTAAATAATCTTTAATTCAACTGTATAGATGCTCTTACTATGGAATAAAAGTAAAACTAAATATATTATCATAGAGGCTCTCAGTTAAGAAGAAAATAGGTCCTCATTTGTCTCAGTTTGTATAACATCTGAGACAAAAGTTTAAAAGAATATTTAAATATCTTTTTGTTTGGGGGCATTTGGGTGGCTTAGTTAGGTAAGTGTCCAACTGTTGATTTCAGCTCACGTCTTGATCTCAGGGTCTTGAGTTCAGGCCCGGCTTGGTTCTTTTTTTTTTTTTTTTAATTAGAAAATTGTAATACGTCATTGGAAGAAGGATTCACAAACCTGGGTTTAATTTTGAATGTTGCTATAATATTCATTATAATTTATAGAATCTCCTTCTCTGAAATAGTAGTCCAGAGACATACTACTTAATGGTGTACATTGTGTTACCGTAATATGGGGAACAGAGATCTTATCCTTAAAAAGGGTAAAATCTTGCCCTGAGTATTTTGTGATATTTATTAGAATCTGATATCATTCTTTCCTCTGCATTTTTTATGACCTTAAGAGCCACATAAATTTCCATAGTGACATCTATTTTAAAATTACCTCATCATACATGCAAAAATTCTCTGGTTCATTTCTTGAGCATATATTTAAATCTCAATACAAGAGTATTGTGTGCTTTTGAAATTTCTTAATAAGTAACCAAATTATGATTTCTGTTGGGATTATGAGTGACAGGACTAAACACTCTCCCTAATTCTTATTTAGAGCCCCTTCCAAAGGTCTAGTGGAGGCTTCTAATTGATCTGGCAATTTAGACCCACTGTGACAGTATGATCAGGTCTGAGTTGGAATGTGAGCTGCTCTAGAGTTAGTCCAACTTTACACAGTGTTAGACCAAGATTAATCTGGTAATGGGTCAGAGATGCAAGGTTGTGTGGACTCGTTTAACATCTTTGAGATTAAAGAATCAGTGGCCTCTGTAGCCACCAAGGCCACTGATTCTAGCTGTGGCAGTGAGCCAAAATACCCAACATGGATGAGGGTTATAAAGGCGATAGATGTGGGGAAGCTACCTAGCAACTGGGAGTAAGAATAGGCTGCTTATATCTGGAAAAAAAAAAAATTAGAATTCTTATTGCAGCAAGGTGGAGAAGAGGAATGTAATAGATGTCATTTTGGTTGGAAAATGCAAAATAAATACCAGTGTGGTCATTTATAGCCCTTTTTAGATAATTGTGCATATCATCATGATTGCATTTAAATGATTTATGAACATCAATTAAATGATATTTTGAAAATCCTTTTCTTGGAACAAATTCAAAGCTGACTGTGAGTCCAGGATCCAAAAGGAAGCAACCATTGACAATTCAGATACTTTAGGTTCTAAAGCATTTTCTGTTTGGCGTGTATGTGCGCGTTCCAAATTTAAAGTATCTCCATTTGTGAAAAACATCTTAGGTTTTGGTGTTGGGAATTCTGGTTGATCTGAAAACTACTAGTAAAGGGAAGATTTTTTGGTTTTGTTTTTGTTTTTGTTTTTGTTTTTTAAAAAAAAAACATACCACTGATCAGTTCTGGAACAGTGATACATTATTGTTACCTGTTAGCTTCCACAGAATGACTCTTGATTTTTGGGTTGGTGTTTCCATCTGATTGGTCTATTGACTGTGGCATTTTTAAAAATAAGCAACTAAGATCCTGCTATTTATAGTTTGTTCTTTTAGATTCCTTTTACAACAGCAGGGGCATTCTCAAAGTTTTGCTGCTTGGAAATTTGAGACACTTTTTATTTCTCTGCTATACTGCCAAGATAGACTCCGTGCCATAGGTAGAGTTAAGAAGGCAGCCAATATTCCTATATTTGTGAACATTACTATCAAAATAGATGTTTTTCTTCCAAAAACATTTGAGGAATTTGTTTCTATTAGATTTCACATGTCTTTGTAAAAAATGTAAATAATGAAGCATTTTTAAACCTTTAAGGTAAAATGCTCCAAACTTAATTTTATGTGCAATTTATCACAGAATAACTCCCCTTAAAGACAAAAGTTAGTTTTGTAATCTGTGCTCTTGGTAAGATTTTTTTTAAACTAGTAATTTTTGTGACTGCCACTTTCTTTTGAATGTTTCATCCAAAAATTATTAAGAAACTTTGCAAAAAAGAATGAAGTTGCAAACTGTCTTCCCAGTTTTTGGCTTGTTTGTTCTTAAGGTAACCAAGGAAGTTTATAGGAGAAAACACCACCTCCTTTTTTGTTATCCCATATTGTTCTGTTCTGTGACTATAAGTAGCATTTGTCTTTTTAAGCCGTTTTAACATGGAATCACATTTTCTTTACGTTGCATTGAACATTTAGAGGACCTATGTCTTGTAACTGGAGAGGAGTTCTGTGGCTTGATATTTTTTTTCCTTACTATGATCCCAGTAGAAAAAAATAGAAATATGTAAATTTTGAAATTATATGCCCAGGCTTCCTAGGTCCCATTATTCTGACAATTATAGTAATTGTTATTATGACATTTAGCACGATAATTTTGAAGTTATCGGGTATTAATTCACCTAAAAATTATGAAGCATTTTTTCTTGCTTTTAAAAATACAGTGCATATTCTATGTATTAAATGAATACATCTTTATAGTATACTGTTAGTTCTATGGAGCAAAATTTTCCTTATCTCTTAAAAATTTATTTTTTTACAACTTATGGGTATAGTCTTAGTTTCAGTTTCTTGGAATTTGCTAAGTAAGTCTACTTTCACCTGAATTATATTTTTAAATTCTAATTTTTACAACTTTCTAAATTTATTATATCCCCCATAATCTTACTTTTTCTATTGTATAGGCCATAATATTTTAGATAATGCTCATAGGACTGACTCTTTCTACCCTACCTCCATCACTTTGATCAAGTTAATATTTTTATTCACTTAGTAATTTATATTTATAATAATCATATAATTACATATATAATAATCACTTAATTCTTAAAATGGCTCATGAATCTATTAGTGAAGTAAAAATGAGATTAAATAACCTGAACTTTTAAAATTAAAAATTTTTAATAAGAATTCCACTTGATTTTGTCATTACAGGTACAATGTAAAATGTACAGTTATATGAATTTCCTTGCATTATGTGAGCTATTTTAGCAGTTAGCATAGTGAAAGGTCTTCAAAATTAATTTCATATGAATTTGAAGGATAATTGTTAGAATTAAATGTATCTGTAAATGTAGCTCCATATTTCATTCATGGAATGCTTACACTGCTGTTAAGGACTAATTTAGGTTAAAATTATTTAAGGATGACCTTAAATTCCTAATGCTTGAGGAATAAATGGGGTGGAATATATGTATGAACTTATTATTTCTCTTTCTAATATACAGTAAAATGCCATTGCTTTGTATTGCCTAAAATGTTAGTATGAAAACAAACATTCAGGTACCTTTTAATAAAAGAGTTGAAATATATTAAATCTTCTAAAATACAGTAGTTTAACATTATCATATTGCTAAAGTTTTTATTATATATGTAAATTAAGTAGCTCAATAAGAAAATCTTAATTCTTGACTACTAAAGATGTATCATTTTCTCCATAACTATCACTTACACCCCTCAACTTTTATTTACTAAAGTAGCAGTTTTTCCTGACATTTCAGTCACATGTAGATAAGTGAGATTTTACTGTAGTTTCAGACTTCTATAAGTTTATATTTGGGCACTTATATTTTTTAATTGGATATAAATACCTATTATTTTCTCATGTGATCTTATGGAACCATATGGTGGACTTGATTTGAGTTTATTTCATATAAGTAATATCATAGAAAAGTCTATCCAATGCAATCTCTACACTGAAACCACACTGTAGTGCCATTTGTTGTGCAGTGGAGTTAACTATATGTAAGATGGGCCCGTCTGAGATTCTCTGGAATCTATAAATCTTTAAGTACCAAAAGAACCTGAGATGAAATTACCTCCCATATGCAGTGGGCTCCACACACAGAGCTCCACCATACAAAATTACAGTGATGTTGCAGTGTATTTACTGTGAAAGAAAGCAATGCAGACATTTATTTTTACTTTCTTATTGTAGGCTCCCAGCAGTCTTATGGAGACCCTTGAACAGCATCTAAACACATTAGAAGGAAAGAAACCCGGAAACAAGTATGCATTAGTTGTATATTCTAAATAAAATGAAAAATGTTAACAGTCGTTCTTTATAAGAATGAGATGTATCATGGTACTATTATACCACCACAGCTTTAGGGTATGCTTTATTGTAATTCTTCAAGGTTTCCGCAAAGATCCCATCCATCCAATTTACTTATGGCAGTGTGACCCCGGGCATAAGCAATCTATCTGCAGGTTAATGCAGCAGATTAGTAGGTTGTACTTCAGTTGCCTGAACTTGATGACGTATATACTTACCCTTACAGGGGGATTTACAATATACAGAAAAAGAGTTATTCGTGTTTAAAAACTGAGGCTGTTATCATTGGGCAGAAGTAAAACGCACAGTTTCACAGGTAGCCTTGAATATTCTACTACATTACCTACCCTTTTGTGAAAAAAAGCAGAGCTCGCAGGTATAGTTTTCTGCATTTTAGACTCTCCCCACTTGAAGCCTTCAGAATGGCATGCTGCTGATATTTTGCTCAGGGATCTTTTTTATAGAGTGGATAGCAATCAGTCAGCAATAAGTACAATTTTACTGGATTTTCATACCTTTGTGTTTGGGCACATACATTTTTTACTATTTTTTCCACATTGCATGCAAAAATGTGCAGGTTCCAATTCTTTTTTTTCTCTCTAGCAAGTATCAAACTTGTCTATTCACGGTACGCAATGCTTTCCAGTCTTTGTACCTTGCTCAAATTATAATTCTGCTAGTCTTGGCTGTCTACCCTCCTTGTCTCTGTGTGTGTGTAAATCTTACCCATCCTGGGAGGGCTGTCTCGTTAAACCTTCTTTAATCATGCACTACCTTGTGTTGTGGCCTTTTTTTCCCCACATATGTAGTTTAAATAGGTTTTCTGATTCTAAAGTTCAGGGACAATTTTATACTTCATTATCTCCACCTGTAGCTATGTCTACAGAGTCAGCTTGAAATCTGTCTGTTGGTCCCAGCTTTATGTTTATTTCATTTAGATTGACAGGAGGAGTTCATAGAGACAACATTGCAGGGCTATATGTTGCTCATGGGTTTTGCCTATAATGCAGCTATCAAAATGCAACTCCTTTCTGTTTTCTTCTCTCTCAGCATTTGCACAGAATCTAGATTCATGTCCTGTTCTTACTTGTTGCTTGTTGTTTCATTAGCTAAGTGTAATTTCTATCATCTTTTCCAAGTTAGCGTAAAAATCATTGCATATTTTATATTTTCAATGATGAACAACAGTGTAGGAATCTCTCAGGCAGTTATGGCAGAAGTATTTGGTATGATGCATGACAGGACCTTGTAGAGACTCTGTTAAGATTGTCACCACAGTGCAAGAGCAAGGTCTTTCTCCACTTCATTGTAGCCATGGATGATCAGAGTTTTGTGGATAGATTGATGCCAGCTAAAAAGACATGAGAGTGCATCTGGTGACTTGAGAGTACATTAAGTTGCCCACTTCCAGTTATTGGTGGGCTACCCTGTATTAGAGTGTCTAAGAAGCCAAAAGAGTTGTGTAAGAATTAAGCAAAAGGAAGCAAGAAGCCTAAGAACTGTCCCTGCTCCTGTGGTAGAAGGACCTCTTTGGCTAAGGAAACATGTATATCCTCAGGACTTAAAGCCTCTCCATGGCAAGGCACCTCAGAAGGCTCGATGAAAAGTCGGCTTCTCTGTATTCTTTTCCCTTCAGGGTCCCCCCAACACCCTGCACAGAGCCACACTTTTCCCATGTTAAACCTGCCAGTACTGCAGTCAGCAAAAAAAAGCAGTCTTTTCAGGTGAATTTCGTTAGCCTTAATTTCAAGTCTAAATTCGCCCCCTTGTGGCTGCTGTAAACTATTTTTGCAAAACTTAGCTATGTACACATAGTTACATTTCTAAGTGTAGAGAAATAGAAATTCAATGATCTCCTGATTTGAATTACCTTTGACTGAGGGTAATGTTTCTCTCTCCTTAAAATCATTTTATGCTTGTCCTGTTTCTCTTCTGAATTGGCTGAGACCACATATGAACTTGTCTTTTGCTTATTCCCTATTTTTAATATAAATGAACTATATAGTAGTTAACTGTTTTCTTCTTTGTATGTTTGTGCTTACCTGGGAACTTAAGTGAAGGGTGAGTACTACATTGAGTGACTTTTTTTGCATTTGTTATTACTAAAAATGCAAAAATCACTCTTAAGGCTCCACATTTGGTATTTAGAGCATTTAAAACTCATTTCTGTCAATTTTACACATCTGTGTTTTCATTATCCTTTTTTATTTGTCTCCCAATGTGACTGGCATAAATGGTTTTACTTTATCTTGGTCTCTTTAGATCAAGACTAAAAAAAAAATCTCTTTTAGGTGTATGCACAGTCCTCTTAGATTGTGGAAATCAAAGTTTTTTTATTTGATTAGTAAACAAGATTTTCCCATGATATATAGCAAAAGTACCAAAAGACAATATTAGAAAATTAAAGTTGTTTGTCTTTAAGTAGCAGTATAAAATGATTCTAATCTCAGAGACAAGCGTTTTCAAATGTCTACTATAAATATATATATATACTCTTTATATGTAATAGATTTTATCCACCAATACTCATTTTTGAAGTTTTATGCAATACTGTGTGATATATTTGTATATGTGTGATTCTGTGATACCATAGAACAAAAGAGAAATTGATTTTATTTTATATGTGCATTTACTAAGTGCTGAGGGTACAGTAAACTTGATAAGTCTATTGTAATTAAAGTTATTTGGAAGACATAGATAGGGTTTCACATCTGTATTTTTTGTTTGTCTTCTGGCTAACATTTATAGCCAAAATTATGTAGAGATTATTATTGTGGATAAGACATAACATTTCCTCTTTCGATGATTTACTATTAACATCATAGAAGTAAACCTTGGTGTATTCTATATTCATCATAAAAACCCATTGATCTGTTTGTAGCATTTCACAGAATTTAGGATAGGACTACATGGGTCATTCATTCTCTTTTAAAATTATATTCATGCCTTATTCTTCCCAACACAGTTTACCATGTACTAGATTTCTGGATATTTGCTGAAATCATTAAAATAAGTATTGATTTTTAGTGTCATTATGTATATATAAAAGATTGTAGTATTTTCTTTTATAAAGGGCAAATGACCAATGGTAGAGAAGTAAATCAATGAAGAAACGTGAAAGGAAGCAGCCTGTGTGTTGTGTAAGAGAGGAACTCATGTGCCGGGCTCATCTGTATTTGAGTCAGGACAGGCTGGAATGTGAAATGAGCACAGGCTCTGGGCATCAGACAGACTTGGACTAAAGTCTTAAATCACTATTAAAGAATGATGAGGCTTGGGCAAGTTATTTACTTCTCTAAGCCTCTGAGCCCTCAGATTTTAATCAGTGATTAGTGATACTTTTTAAGGCTATGGCCCCAAATGGGAGCACACCTCTGGTTCTGTCTGACCTCTTAGATGAAAAATCATGGCAAAGGCTGGGTGCAGTCCATAGGAACAGAGGTCACTCATTCTGACAGTTTAGGTTTTACACAAAATAATTTTTAAGACTTATGATTAATCTGTTTTTGCACAAAGCACATGAATGCATTCTTTTTTTTTTTACATGAATGCATTCTTATTCTAAAATTCAAATAATACAGAAATATCACTGCCTGGAAGATGTCAGGTGCTGTGTAAAGTGCTAGGGGTATAAAACAATGGGATAGATTCCCTTTCTTCAAAAGAATTTAGCTTCTAGTGGAAAAGACAGATAATTAAAGAGACAAGATACAATGTGGTAAGTGGGATGATGGTTTTTCATTTATTTGCTTACTCTTTGGGGTAACTAGAAGTGTCATTTAGTAATGGTGCTCATGTGGGAGCTTGGCAAACTGATTCTTGTGCCAATTATGATATTTGTACTTAGGTTTGAGGATGATAATCTTTAATAGCAGGTATTTGCAAATAAGGTTGAACATAAAATGTATTAATGTGATATATGTTATTAAATCCGCTTTGCTACACTCAATAAAACAAAAATTCATGATACTGTACAAAATTTCAGTTACTTAATTTCTGCTAATTTTGTTTTACTAGTGCTACTTGTGCTAGTTTCTCTGTAGATGAATAGAAAGCCATGCCTGCCATTCTTTAAGACGCTGACAGTAGGCTTCCTATTGAAATGTTTTTTCTTCATTTTGTTTTATCATTAATTTGTTTTCCATTAACTTGGGTTGGTAAAGTGTAACCTGTTTAGACAGTCGTTTCTGAAGCACTGTGCTAAAAATGATGTACAAGGCAGTGGTAGCAATTATCTCACTAAAAAAAATTTACTCCTTTCTAATTTTCCCTCACTCCTTTAGAAACAAGCATGAGGTTACTGTTCTTTTTCAATCTCCTAATAGTTCTAACAGGATACTGGGAATATTTCCCATAGATTTTATTACAGCCATGAAAAAAAACAAACCAGGAATATGCATGTGGAAATTGAGACGCATTTCAGGCACGTGCTCATAGGGATATTTTAAATTCTGATGTTCCTCTAATGCATCACAATTATGATTAAATGAATCACAGTGTACCTTAAGGAGTTTTCTAGCTTTTTAAAATAATACACCAGAGGGTTTTTTTTAATTCTGTAAAACATTATTTTCCCCAAGTCTAGGAAATATTTTTAAAATTCCAATTTTATTTTTGTTGGATACAGGCAATAATGGTCAACTTGAAAAATTGAGTTGCTAGAGATATAGAAAAGAACTTGGATTTAAGAATTTCTAGTAGTAGAAATTAAGTGAATGGAAAATACTGCAAAAGGATGTCCTAATTGAGTGAAGAATATATTATTTTTTAAAAAAATAGTTTACCCATTACTAAAACATATGTATGTAAACAGGTTAATATTTCTCCAAGTGATTTCAAACTTAAATGCTTACAAATGCATTCATGTATATTCAGTTTTAATTTTTTTTTGTTGCCTTTTAGATCTGGTGCTCCCTCTCCATTAAGTAAGGTAAGTTTGCTGCTTGTTTTGTTTTGACCATTTTAGGAATTTTTGAGTGTACAGTTCAGTGGCATTGAATACATAGTGTTGTGCAGCCATCACTGTCATCCATTTCCAGAACTTTTGCCATCAAAACTGAAACTCTGTATCCTTTCAACACTAATTCCACATCCTTCTCCTCAGCCCCAGGCAACCATCATTCTACTTCCTGTCTCTATGAATTTGACTACTCTAGGTACCTCAAATAAGTGGAATCATCTAGTATCTGTCCTTTTTTGACTGGCTTATTTTACTTAGTGTAATATTTTGGGGGGATTTATTTATGCTGCAGCATATGTCAGAATTTCCTTCTTTTTTAAGTCTGAATAATATTCCATTGTATGTATGTACATTTTCTTTTTCCGTCTGTCAGTTGGTCAGTTGGGTTACCGCCACCATTTGGCTGTTGTGAACACTGCTGCTGGGTGAACATGTAAATGTTCAAGTATGTAAATACCTGTTATTTCTGGATCTTAATCGTAATTTTTTTAGGTTTTTAAGGAAAAGTAAGGTAAAGTTCGTGTATTCTACTTTATTAGTTTCTCAATCCACTGTAGTAATAGCAATGTCTTCTTAGTCTTTTATTTGGACTAAGTTTTTAAGTAGGAGAAATTTTCTTACATTTATATTGCAACTGAAAACAGACTAGTTACAAAGCACATACATACTCTGAATCCCAGCCCTGTGAGATATATAATTTTATATGTGATTGAATGATAAAGAAGTCAGTTGTGATGGAGTGTCTTTCTGCAAGCATGCCTTTTAGATATTCTACTGTAATAATTTTAATAACTCTTTCTACTCCCTCTTTTTTATCATTTTGAATGACAGGATCTGGGTTATCAGTGACAATAATAGTACTTATTTCCCTAGGTCTGTAGCTTACATTTGCCATTGTATTTTTCAGACAAAAATGTAATAAATGTGCTCTTTCCTCTATGACAAATTTCCTTTATGTGATTGCTGTTATTACAGATGTGAAGGATGTCATTATGACTGCACTGGTGGCTCCCAGACACCCTGTACTATGTCAATACCTGGCTGGCTGCCTGCCTAAGATTCCCACAGGCACCCCAAGCAAACAAAAAGCTCCCTGGTGATTCTGATAGAAAACCAGGTTTAAAATCATTACATCTATGTGAAAAATTCCGACATATGACTGTAGAGTAGAGTGTGATAAAAATTATGGCATCATTTGGAGTGGTCTGTCTCTACATTTTGGCCAAATCGAATTTTATTGACATTTTCTTTTTCTTAATAACAGGATTATTCTGGTTCTGTTTCCCTAGCTGTCTCATTTCTCCAGAGCTTATTGTTAGAAGGCATTTTTAATGAGGCTCTGAAGACCTTCATTTCTGCATTTATGTTGGTAGATTCATTGTTGTCTTTAAGTTCTCGGTGGCATTTTCATAAACATTACTTATTTACATGTATTGGTTTAAAAAATACTAATTTCTTTTAGAGGAGTTGTCAGTGTCCACTGTGGATAACATACAAATTAAATTTTGTTGGTCCTTTCTATTCCCTTAATAAACTGTCACATCCCACCTGAAAATTTTGACATTTTGGTGGAGAGAAAGGCTTGAATTGATGTTTTTCTGAGCAACGTTATCCATATTGCTCATGTGTTTGTCTTTCCTGATGTGCTGAATGTTTAGCGATTATGTATCTATTGAATTTTGACTTCTCGATTCTGGGACAAATAGGTATTAAACAAATACCATTTCACTCTGAAGACCCCTGAACACTATCTCTTCAGTCCTTTTTCTTAATTTATTATTTTAAAAACTTTCCTTCATTTGGTCTGTTTAAAATTAGATGTCCATTTATAGCAATATCTGATAGCGTTTGGCTGCTCTTATTCTTTCATATCTTACTTGCTATTATATCACACTTCCACTTACAGTAAGTATTGGTGGACTGGTTTGAGATGTTTCATTAATCTTTCTCTTGTAAATGTATGGAGAATTAAATATACCAAATAAAGGAAAATAGGATAGTTTCCTCAACAAAAACCTTAATTTTTAATATATTAACTATTAAGTTCTCTTTTTAAAAATAAACCAGTGGGACAATAAATGTTAGATTTTGTTTCATTTTTTTAGTTTTATCTATTTCATATTAGTGATGGGATATAGTCATGGTACCTTTAAGCTGTAAGTGACTTGTATCTTCTTTATAAATTTTTCTCTGCCACCTGTAAACTATTTTGAAAGTTAGATTTCTAGAATTTAAAGATACCTGAGAAGGCTTTATATGAATTCTAGCTAGAATGCAGAGGAAAAAAATGGCCTTGGTTTTATAGCAGTTATTCCAATTGATAATTGTTTTCATTTTTAGCAGTTAGTAAGATCTCTCCTGATAATTCTATTTAGGAAATAACTATTTAACCTTGATTTTAAATACATGAGTAGAAGTCATTGCCATGTTAAGCCAAATATTTTAAACATAATTTTATATAGTTTGTATTTAATTTTTAAAGTTTAAAACCTGTTTTGGCCAATATTGATTACTTATTACAGTTCTCCATTTCAAATTTTTTTGAGTTTTTTCCTCTCCCACAAGGAGTTACCAAAAAATTGCTGCGAATGCCAGAGGTCTGCAAAGTGGAGGTCCTGTTGCTCTGTGTCCTTTAGATTCACATTTGACTAGAGTGTGTTGTGCATCTTCACTTTCAGTCTTCTCCAGCCACAACTGTTACGTCTCCTAATTCTACACCAGCTAAAACTATCGACACATCCCCACCGGTTGATTTATTTGCAACTGCGTCTGCGGCTGTCCCTGTCAGGTTAGTTCATGAGTATGTTCTAAACCATGTATTAATATTTTGATTAGGTTTTTGTTTTATTTTTATGTATTGAACCCAGATGTTTTCACAAAATGAAATCCAGTCCTAGTAACATGTAATAGTTTGGGCTATCTTTAGGTTCACAAAGTAAGTTTTTTTGCTTTTTCTACAGTTCTTGGGCCTGTATTCTCAAAGCATCAGAAGACCCAAGCTGTAGAAACCTTGGGTCACCTTCTTGCTCACACATTTAGAGAAGGAGGTGGAAGAATGGTACAGATGCTTTGGGTTCTTCTGAAATTGTGAAGAAATGGAAAGTGATTTCGAAATTAGCCTCTTCTTGTGTGAAATTTAAAGGGTGTCTTACGGCACTTAAAAAACAAAACAAAACAAAAAACCTTCGCAGTTGTGCTTATGAGGAACTCAGACTCTGGTGGTAGGAAGAGACCATCAAGATGTTTCTAATCAGCTTTTATAGCACCTAGAGGTGAGAACAATAGTGAAAAAGTTGGAGATAACTGTGCATTGTGTAAAATCTCAGGGCTGCCTCAGATGAAATGCCAGCTCAAAGAGGCTTCCTCAGACAATAATTTTAGGTCACGTTTTGTTTGCTTCTTTTGTCATGAGAGGATTTATAGTATCCATAACTGATTATGAATGCCCTATATTTGGAGATCTGAATTTTAACTTGAGTGATAAATCCATGTAATGTACCCATGTTAACTATTGTGTGTTACCTCTTACTTGCCTGTAATCACAAATTTGGTAAAGCCAAGTCCTTTTTACCTCTATACTAAGATAAATTGCTTCTTCTAAAAACTTTGATTCAGGTCTTAATCATATGTTTCCTATCCTGGCACTTTGAGAAGTTATATTTATGAAATGGAAATCAAAACTAGGCAAGTTTCAAGTGTTTTTAAATTAAAAAAGAAACTAGAATTCTTCTTCAAAAGAATATTACTTGGAAATCTAATATTTAAAAAAGGTTAAAGATGGAACTGCTATTTATGAAGAAGGGTGGGGACTCTGGGACCCTGGTGGTTTGGTACCTGGCCTGGTAACCTGTAGATTAGTGTGTTTCAAACCTGAATGAAATTCCTGGGGCCATGTTAAAATGAAGATTCTGATATAGAAGATATGAGGTATACCTAATATCCTGTACTTTATGCCATGTCTCAGAATGTTACTAGTTTAAAGACCACACTTTGAATAGCAAAGCTCTAGGCCCCTCCTTGGAACTTTTGCAGATGGAGGAGCTTTGAAAAGCATAGCCCTAACTGAATGAGAATAAAAAATACAGAAGTATTTCAGATGAGGCCTCTATAGGCAAACTTGATGTGTTATAGTTTAACTTAGAAAAAAGGTATATAGTGACTATTCATTTTAGTATTCTTTGCTTCATAAATAAATTCTTAAAGCAAGAATTTTTTTTCTTGCAAAAAAACTTAGAAAATAGAAAAAAAGGAAAAATTACCCATGACTCTCTTACTCCGATACTTTAATATTTGGAGTATGCTTCCTTTTATCACAGTCCTCAAAACCAGCCCTTCAGATTCTACCCAGTGGACATTAATATATGTGATAAAATTCCCCCTTAATTTGAGGCATTTAGGTGTGTTCCCCCCTTTAATTTCTGCCTTATGATTGGTTGAGTGGCCCATTGCTTGCAGTATGGTTTACCTATGTTATTGTGTATAGAACAAGAGGTGGCAAACTATGGCCTATGGACAAAACTAGCCCGCTGTCTGTTTTTATAAATAAAGTTTTATTGGAACAAAAGCACGGTCATTTGTTTATATATTGTCTATGTCTTACTTAATACTACACTGGCAGAGTTGAATAGTGTTAGACTATCTAGCCTACAAACCTCAAATATTTAGCTTCTTACCATTTACAAAGTAGTTTGCCAACCCTCAGTATAGAAGGATATATGCTATACTTTCCAAAGTATTATTCTCTTATTGGATTTAAAATATTGAAAATCTTTGTTTTCTGCATCACTCTTTATTTAAAGCATCTTTACATTATAAAATTTTTAAATCTGATTTTAAAATTGTAATTTCCTTTCAGCGCTTCTAAACCATCTAGTGATCTCCTGGACCTCCAGCCAGACTTTCCTTCTGGAGGGGCGGCAGCAGCCGCAGCACCAGCACCACCACCACCTTCTGGAGGAGCCACTGCATGGGGAGGTGAGTGAAACCAGACAGTTGTGCCATTTTCCTATTCAGTTGTTTTTATTCAGGCTACTTACCTTCACATTGTCCAAAATATTGCTAGAAACTTGGAGAGAAAATGCTGAGAATGGCATCTATTGATTTCAATACATATTGAGAGAGAGGTAGAGAGCCTCTCTGTAGTAGTCATATAGTTTTTAAAAGTTGAAGCAAAGGCAATATTTTTCATTGCTATTCTGAAAATCTGATTATTTTTAGTAATTGGTCTCTAGAGATTCAGACATTAGAGGATTGGGTATTCCTGTGAACTTCTGAAATTACTCAAAGGCAGCACTTCTAATTTTTTTTTAAGATTTTATTTATTTATTCATGAGAGAGACACAGAGAGAGAGAGAGGCAGAGACACAGGCAGAGGGAGAAGCAGGTACCATGCAGGGAGCCCAATGTGGAACTCGATCCCGGGACTCCAGGATCATGCCCTGGGCTGAAGGCAGGCGCTAAACCACTGAGCCACCCAGGGATCCCCAGCATTTCTAATTTGATTTGTTCACATGTAGCCTCCTTCCTGGATTCCTTTAAGCCTAAGCTGGTTTTAATTCATATTGTATTTGACTTCAGGCAGTTTAAATATGGGATAGATTCTTGTTTGTGCCAGAAAAGATCCATACTAAACTAACCAGAAGATTCACACCTAAGTGCTTGATGCCCATTTTTATTCATGGATCTTGAAAAAACTTAAACTTTTATAAATATTTTATTAAAAAGTAAATCAAATACAAATATAAAAATAGGTTAATTACTGCATCATTTTCAGTGCTGCACTGAGTTGGTTTTAAATACCTTGCCCTATTGTGCCAAACTATCAAGATACATTTTTTAAGTTTAAAAAGTGATTCATACAACTATAGAAAAACACAGAGGGAATAACATAAGCAATGGGTTGAAATAGGAGGTGCCCCATCATAGCTCCCCAGAGCAAAAATAATTTGGTTGCCATTCATGAGCAAAGTGCCTTTGTGAGAGCTTTGGGATCCAGGTAGGAGGTTGCAAAATGGTAATGGAGCCTAAGATCAGGGAAGGTTGTTTTGAGAGAGCAAGCCTATGCACAGATGAGAGGCTCACCAACCTTGGTCCTGGCTACAGATCCGGAAACACCACCATGCCCCTATGGGTGCATTTATGGTCCTGTTTGGCCCTGGTCCCGCCATCAGGCAACATCTGCCAAGGGACCTAGGAGGATCCATGCTTGCCTTTGCCTTGGGTAATAGGTCTCCTGACCTTGGTCTCAGCTGTGGATTCTGAAATGGCCTGTGACCCAGCTCCATCCTCTCTCAGTCATGGTCTGGGAGCAGTCCTGCCTGCCCAGGAATCCAGCAAGAGATACACCTGCCCATGCCCCCAGAGGTAGGCCCATTGACCTTGGTCCCAACCATGGCCTTTAAGACAACCCTCTGATTGGCTCCAGTTCCACTTAGCTATGGTCCAGGACGATATCTGCCTACTCAGGGACCTAGTGAGAGCCACACGCATCCATGTACTTGCTAACAAGCCCACCATCTGTGGACTCAACTGCAGACCCTGAAAGGACCCTTGTCCCAGTTCCAGCCCTACTAACCAAGGTCCTGAAGGTCCACCCAGGGATAAGGCAGGATACAAACCCATCCAAGCCCCTCGCAAGAGGCCCACCAACCATGGACATCACAGCATATCCAGCTGGTAGCCATATGACCCAGATCCAACCCCACTCAGCTGTGATTCTGTTCTGATGCTCTGGGCAATGTCATTAGCACAGAGCAGGTGAAAGTCTTTACCTACCAAGATAAGTCTTTAAAGACTAGAAGAGCTGTTTACTTCCTCAGATGCACAGACACCAACACAAGGATACATGGATTACAGAGAATCAGGGAATCAAACATGATACCACCAAAGGAAACTAATAACACTAATAACCATTCCCAAAGAAATGGATATCTATGAATTGCCTGACAAAGAATTCAAAATAATCATCTTAAAGAAATTCAGTGAGATGCAAGAGAACACAGACAATAAACAAAGTCAAGAAAATAGTACATGAACAAAATGAATCTAATAAAGAAATAGAGGCCATAAGAAATCCTAGAGCTGTAGAATATAGTGACTGAACTGAAGAACTCAATAGAAAGCTTCAATAGCACACTTAATCAGACAGAATAAAGAAGCAGCAAACTCAAAGATGGATCATTAAGGGATACCAGTGAGGGAAACAAAAAAGAGTGAAGAAAGCATATGGGACCTGTGGATGCTATCAGATGAATATATGCATGAAGGGAATCCCAGAAGAAGACTGAAAAAGATGTACAGAAAGCTTATTTAAAGAAATAATGACTGAAAATGTCCCAAATTATATGGACATGGATATGGATATTCATATTCATGATGTTCAAAAGTCCTCAAGCAAGATCAACCCAAATGAGATACAGTATAATCAAATTGACAAAGGTCAAAGACAAAAAGAAAATTTTGAGAACAAGAGAAAATCCAGTTGTTATATAGAAAGGAACCCTGATAAGGCTATCAGCACATTTCTCAGCAGAAACCTCACAGATCAGGATGATACACTCAGAGTGTGGAAGGAAAAGAAAAGAAAAACTTCAACTAAGAGCACTATACCCAGCAGAGTTGTCCTTTAGAAATGGAAAGATGAAGACATTCCTCTATAAGTAAAAGCTAAGGAAATTCATGACCACTAGACATGCCTTATAAGAAATGTAAAAGGGAGTTATTCAGATTAAAAGCATGTTAAGTAACAACATGAAAACATATGAAAAAGCTGACTGGTAAAGGTAAATCTATGGTCAAATAGTGGGTGGCGGTAGTTAAATCACTTTTAACTATAGTATAAAAGTTAAAAGACAAAAGAATTCAAAATAACTAAAGCTACCATAACTTGTTAATATAAACACAATATTAAAAGATATGACATAAAAGCATAGAAAGTCAGGAGCGGGGAGGAGGAGCAAAAGTATAAGACTTTTGGTTTATTATTGGAGTTTATTATTGAAGCTCAAAATACACTGTTATAACTATAAGCTGTTTTATATAAGACTCATGATAAAGGAAAAAGCCTCTAGTAGATACTCAGAGAGGAAGGAATGAAAGCATATCACTATGGAAGATCAACAAGTCACAAAAGAAAAGAGGAAGAAAGGAAAAAAGGAACTACAAAATGGTCAGAAAACAGTAAATAAAATGACAATAATAAGTCTTTACTTATCAGTAGTTACTTTCAATGTAAATGGATTAAAGTCCCCAAATCAAAGGACACAGATGGTTCAATGTATATTTTTAAAAAGTGAAAACACAGGATCCAACAATATGCTACCTATAGGAAACTCACTTTAACATTCAGGACACACATTGAAAGATGAATGGATAAAGAAGATGTGGTTTATGTATACAATGGAATATTACTCAGCCATTAGAAATGACAAATACCCACCATTTGCTTCAATGTGGATGGAACTGGAAGGTATTATGCTGAGTGAAACTAGTCAATCGGAGAAGGACAAACATTATATGTTCTCATTCATTTGGGGAATATAAATAATAGTGAAAGGGAATAGAAGGGAAGGGAGAAGAAATGGGTAGGAAATATCAGAAAGGGAGACAGAACATAAAGACTCCTAACTCTGGCAAACGAACTAGGGTTGGTAGAAGGGGAGGTGGGCGGGGGGTGGGTGTGAACGGGTGACGGGCACTGAGGGGGGCACTTGACGGGATGAGCCCTGGGTGTTATTCTGTATGTTGGCAAATTGAACACCAATAAAAAATAAATGTATTATTAAAAAATTATTTAGCAGAGAGGGTGAATACTGTATAAAGAAAGGTTGGAGAAAAAAAAAAGAAACAGATGAAAACAGAAACATAATATACCAAAACCTATAGGATGCTGCAAAAGCAGCTCTAAGAGGGAATAATGGTAAATGCTGACATTAAGAAGAAAGATTTCAAATAAGCAATCTAGCTTTATACCTCAAGGAACTAAAAAAGAACAAACTAATCCCAAAGTTAGCAGAAGGAAGGAAGTAATAAAGATTAGAACAGAAATAAATGAAATAGAAACTATGAAGAGAATAGAAAATATCAGTGAAACTAAGAATTGGTTTTTTGAATAAACAAAATGGCAAGCCATTAGCTAGACTAAACAAGAAAAAAAAGCAAAACTCAGAAAATTATAAATGAAAGAGGAAACATTATACCCCGATATTATAAAATACAAAAGGCTATAAAGAGACTACTATGAACAATTATATGCCATCATATTGGATAACCCAGAAAAATGGATAAATACCTAGAAACATACAACTGACTGAGACAGAACCATGAAGAAATAGAAAATCTCCACAGACCCATAATGAGTAAGGAAATTGTAACATGAATCAAAAACAAAGAAAAACCATGACTAAATGGCTTCACAAGTGAATTCTACCAAATATTTAAACAAGAATTAATGCCAGTCCTTCTCTAATTCAAAAAATTGAAAAGGAGGAAACGCTTCTAAACTCATTATCTGGGCCAGTATTACCCTCAGACCAAAGCCACATAGGTCCCCCCCACATGAGGGGGGGACCCTGCAAGAAAAGGAAATGATAGACCAATAACCTCAGTGAACAAAAAGGCAAAAATGCTCTATGAAATATTAGCAAACCAAATTGATCATGCACAATGATCAAGTGGAATTTATCCCCGGGATACAAGCATGGTTCAATATACACAAATCAGTAAATATGATACATGATATCATAGAATGAAGGATAAAAATTGTATGATCTCAGTGTGCCTGGGTGGCTCAATTGGTTACATGTCAACTCTTGATCTCAGCTCAGGTCTTGATCTCAGGGTCATGAGTTCAAGCCCCGTATTGGTCTCCATGCTGGGCATGGAGCCTACTTCAAAAAAAAAGAAATCATATGATCTCAATAGATGCAGAAAAAGCATCTAACAAATTTCAACATTTGTTCATGATAAAATTCTTAACAGATTATATGCAAAAAGAATCACCATCATAAAGGCCATATATGATGAGCCTGCATCATACTCAATGGTGAAAAGCTGAAACCTTTTTCTCTTAAGATTCAGGACAAGACAAGGATGCCCACTCTCCACTTCCATTCAGCCTAGTGCTAGAAGTCTTAGCCAGAACAACTAGGCAAGGAAAGGAAATAAAAGGCATCTGAATAGGAAAGGAAGAAGCAAAATTATCTCTGCAGATGACATCATTTTGTATGTGTAAAACTGTAAAGACTCTACCAAAAAAAACTATTAGAACTAATAAATGAATTCAGTAGAGTTGCAGGATACACAATTAACATACAAAAATCAGTTGCATTTCTATACACTAACAACAAATTATCTGAAAAAAATGAAAACAATTCTGTTTACAGTAGCATCAAAAGGAATGAAATACTTAGGAATAAATTTTCATTGAAGACATGAAAGATCTGTACACTGAACTGTTAAACACTGATGAGAGGAATTGAAGAAAACAAAGAGAAAAATATTCTGTATTCATGGATTGGAAAAATCAATACTGTCAAAATGTCCGTATTACTTAAAGTGATCTATATATTCAGTGAAATCTCTAGAAAAGTTGTAATGGCATTTTCCCATAAATAGAAAAATAATCCTATCCTTTGTACAGATCACAAAAGACCCCAAGCAGCCAAAGCAATCTTGAGAAAGAAGAACGAAACTGAAGACATGACACTTCCTGATTTCAAACTATAGTACAAAGCTATAGTAAAATAGTATGGTACTGGTATGATAACAGACCAACAGAACAGAGAGCCCAAAAATAAATCCACACACATATGATCAACTAACTTTTGACAAGAACACCAAAAATACAGGGAAATGATAGTCTGTTTAATAACTGGTTTTGGGAAAACTATATCCACATGCAAAAGAATAAAATGGGAACCTTATACCATACACAAAAAGTAACTTTAATGAATTAAAGACTTAAATATAATACCTGAAACCATAAAAACTCCTACAAGAAAACAGAGAAACTAATCTTTTTAGACATTGGTCTTAGCAGTGATTTTTTTGGATAGACACCAAAAGCATGGGCAACAAAAGTGAAAATAAACAAATAGGACTATATCAAGCTAAGAAACTTCTGCACAGTAAAAGGAACAATAAAATTCAAATACAACCAACAGAAAGGGAGAAAATATTTGCAAACCTTGTATCTCGTATGGAGTTAATATCCAAAATATGTAAGGACTGAATTCAATAGCCAAAAAAAAAACAAAAAACAAAAAACAAATAACTTGATTTAAAAATGGGCAATGGATCTGAATAGACTTTTTTCCAAAGAAAACATACAGATGGCCAATAGATACATGGAAAAGTGTTCAGGATCATTTATCATGGAAATGCAAATCAAAACCATAATACCATATCACCTCATACATGTTGGAATGGCTATACCAAAAAGAAAAGAGATAGCAAGTACCGATGAGGGTATGGAAAAAAGGGAACCCTGTACACTGTTGGTGGGAGTGGAAATTAGTATAGCTATTATGGAAAACAGTATAGAGATTCCTCAAATTAAAAATAGGACTACCACATGATTTACTAATCTTACTTCTGAATGGATACACACACACAAACACACATATCAGAGATATCTGTACTCCCATATTCACTGCAGCATTATACACAATAGCCAATATATGAAAATAACCTAAATGTCTTTCAGAGGGCAAATAGAGAAGGAAAATATGTTTTATATATATGTAAATTCAGTGGAATATTATTCAGCCCTTAAAAAGAAGGAAATCTTCCCATTTTCAAAAGCAGGGTGAACATGTAAGACCTTATGCTAAGGGAATAAGCCAGACATAGACAAATATGTATGATCTCACTTGTATTCTGGAATCTAAAAAAGTCAAATTCACAGAAGCAGAAAGTATATTGATGGTTGGCAGGGGATGGAAAGTAAGGCACAGGATGGGGAGACATTGATCAAAAGGCACAAATTGTCAATTATAAGATGAGTAAGTTCAGGAGATCTAATGTATGGCTTGTGACTGTAGTTAATAATACTGTCGTTTACTTGAAATTTGCTGAAATCTTAAGAATTCTCACCATAAGAATAAAGATAGTAACTAAGTAACTATGTGAGGTGATGGCTGTGTTAGGTTGGTTGTAATAATCATTTCACAATGTACATGTATGTCAGATCATCACATTGTACATCTTTTTTTTTCTTCCCATTGTACATCTTAAATACATACCTCAGTAAAGCTAAGGTAGGGAAAAGAAACAACACAGGTGAAAAGACAATAATTTGCTGATGAGAAAATCAGTAAGATTATAAAGATGGTTCAGATAATGTTTTGAGGGACTTGGTATTTATCCATGTTTGAAAAGGAGTGCTAGAATAACTTAACTAGGTTAAATACAAAACTAGTTAATGTTCAATAGGGCAATAAAGATCGTATCTTGAGGTTATCTTCTCCCAGACAGAATATTACTTGAGTCACTAGTAGGCAAGATCTGTAGCTTTTAATATGTCATTTTGGAATCAGAATCCTTAATTAACTTTAAATTTCCAAAGTCATATAAGGTTGCATTCCCATAGATAATTAAATAATCCTAGCTTGCTAAACAGTGTGTCAGTAGGACATCAGAGCACAAACTATGACCTCTTGATTTTATTTCCAAGTTGTTTTGACAACAAAATAAACAACAGGTAACCAGTCCTGCAATAAATTGCTAATTATAAATATGAGCATTTTAAGTAATAGTGGTTTTCCACTTTAAATATTTAAACCTTCTGTGTTGAACTCCCATGCCTATAGCTATCAGTTTTTTTAAATAAAACTGCTCTTTCAACTTCACTTAACTTTATTAAATTTTATTTGGTAGAAGGAAAGTATTGCTGCTGAGATTTTATAAGTACACTTCTTCTGGCTCTCATATTTTCATTCTGAGTTTCATCTTTCCGAAGTGTTTATTTCAATTTAATAATTTATTTTCATTACCACAGTATCTTACTACAATTAATTGTATTCTCTGGTTCATTTAAAATGCTTCAAATCCATATCTTTAAATCAGCCTTCTTCGGTCATAATTTCATATAAATGACTTTCAGAGAACTTTTATAATTTAAAACTTAGTGTTAATTATAATTTGTGGGGCCATACAAAAATATTTTCAGTTTTATATGAGTGTATTAAGTCCTTAATTCTGTCAACTATTTCAGTCAATATGTATTCACACTAATTTTTAGAACTTACCGAACATTTAGTGATTTACCTAGAACTTTAATGAATAAACAAACAGTGAAACTGTAAACAATCCCCTTTCACCTTATTCTTTGGCATGAAATCAAAGAGGAATACTTCTTCTTTTCTTTTATTTTCTTTTTTAATTATGTACCAAAAGACTGCCAAGTAAAAAGATAAAGCTAGGTGAAATCTTTTAAAATTTCAGTGAAACATTTCTATTCATTTCCATCTTCAGGCACTTTTTGCCAAGTTACAGTACTCTACAGGATAAGTTATAATAACCAATTTCATTAGAATACATTTCAATCTTGTTAGAAATAAGTATTGGTGATTGAGGCATTAAGATAGCAGTGGATATATAGGAAAGCAGAATAGTGTGGTTTTAGTCAGGGCTGTTCAACAGGGACATGCAGTTTATGGCTTGCTCAAAGGCTGGACAAGAGGAACTAAACTCCAGCCTGCTTTCTGAGAGTCAAGCTGTGAGCCTTTTCTTCCTTAAGAAAGAAGTACTTTTCTTTTCCTAATCTGCCGTTGCTGAGACAGCACTTTTTTATATAGTACAAAGCTCCTGATAGACTAGCAGAACCTTGGCTCAGGGCCTTATGGTCACTTTTTGATAATTAGAGAATGTTAGTATTCTGTCTCAAGAAGATATCTGTAACTGCAGTATTTCATAGTAGTAGAAAGTCAGGTAGAGAGAAAAATACTAATACATTCTCTAATTCCTAAGCAAAATAGTAAAAACTATAAGCCTTAAGAAATTGAAGTAAACTTGTATAATATGAAATTCAGAAATATTAGTTACCTTCAGCTTGCATTTCTCCTATAGATATCCAGTAGTAATTGAATGTGATGCTAAATTGTAACAGATATGTTTTGGCTCATTTGACTAAGCAAAAATAAATAAAATCACTTTCTCAATCTTGTTTGATAAAATCAAGCTGCTTCTATTATTGAAGCGCATTTTAATTTTGTATAACCTGACAGCAAAATATAAACCTTAAAACTCTTCAGACCTATTTGGATATTCTTATCTGACCATAATGCTAGTAAGAAGATTCATTTTACAGCAACCATTGGCCACTTCAGGTGTTCATAAATTTCTTTTAAGGGTTAGAGGCATTGAAAAATATTGCCATTTTAAGGGACAAATTGTAAATGATATTTTCCTGTTGGTATAAGACAAACCAAATTTTAGCAAATTCATATTTTAGTAAACCTAAGGTAAATAATGTATATATGAGTTGCATTCTGTGGGCTGATAATGAACATGTTTGAAGAAGACAGAGCATTTTTTAAATCCCTACCTTTGGGCTCATAATAAGGAGAGTGTTTTTCTCTTCATAGTAAATTCATCTCTCCGCACAAACAAGTGAGTATGTGATGTATTTCTACATATCTTAGAAGTGGGAAACAGATAATTTCTCATTATAAATACTTGAGGTGAAATTTCTATTTTCTGAGAAATACAGAATTCCTCTTAGAGTTTTACTATAATTAGTTGACCTAATTAGGGTTTATTAGAATTAAGAGACCTAATAGAAAGTAATAACCAAAGTGCATGTGAAGGCTCATCATTATTATGTAATCATATGACTTTAATAGTTTACATAGGGAATATTACCCACAATACAAGCAATTTTAGTGACCTATATTACCATTTGGTTGTTAATTAAATTTGGGGGGATATCTATGAGGTGTTTTGGAAACATGCATATGTTACACACACATATAGAAAGATTTATAGAAGCTTTGAAATGCATAGTTCTATAATGAAAATTATAACTTGACTTAAATGTTACCTATTGCTATTATTACGATTAGCGAGCATCTGATATACTCCAGATATGGTGAGCACTGAAAATTATATTAACACATTTAATCTTTATAATAACCTAAGAAGTTTAGCTTCGTATCACTGTAAAATTAGATATCCTTATTAATTCAGTGTAGTTTTGTTTCTTCAATTACAGTGAATATTTTCTAGAATTTCCATAATGCAAAAAAATATTTCTAATTATGTACTACCTGCCAGTGAATTGAACTCTACTGCTGTGGGTGTTGGGCAGGGGGAGGGCTTATATAGTTTAATTCTTTATAAAAAGTGTTGGCTTTGAGAATAATAACTGTTCCCATCATCCTGAAGTCGGGCTTTCTTTTATAGTAGGGAAAATTCTGCATAAAGCAAGACATAAGTAACATAAATTATATTTCATCCAGAAAATTAAGATTTCAGAGACTAAATCCTGTGGCAAAAGTTTCCAACAACAGTTATGCACCAGTATGTTTAATCATACTAATACGTTTCCCTAGGAAATTATACTTCCCATCTTTCATCATATTGCAGCAAGTTTTAGAACTCTCCATCTGAATAGAACACTAGTCAGAAACATGTGTTTTTAAAAGCATTTTCATCTTTTATACTTTTAAAAAATATTTGTTTCTCTCTCCTTCTAGTATGTGTGAATAGTCTTCTTTCTCACTTACCAAATGTATGAAATAAATTGTCCATTCGCTGTCAAAGACAATAGCAGGTTTGAAAACTGTTAAATCACATGGCTCTTAGCTCTTCTGCTAAGTCACATTGCATCTTGAATTAGCCACTGATAAAGCAAGGCTAGACTCTCTCTCTCTGTGTCAGAGAATAGAGAAACCAAGTCTGTCTGGCTTTTGATCATCCACTTTGGTTTCTAATTAATATTTTAGGATGGATGACTATAGTTAACAGTTGTATTGGGCCTGAAACTGTTGGTTTGAGGAATTATTGGAAGGACCTTCTGTTTCTCAGGATTTGGGACCTGATCAGCTAATAGCTCCAAATCAACATAGCTCCTTTTGCCTGGTGTTGATTAGGCATACATTCTAAAATTTAAAAAAAAAAAAACTGTTTCTAATGTGAAGTACCCTGTGTGCCAGAATTTTTTAATGTTGTTATGAAATATATGATTTGGTTCGGAAGAGCCTTATCTTAGTGTATCTATAGAATGCTTTATCTAATATTTATCGGGTTTGCAAATTGCATAAATGAATGTGGCCATATTTTATGTCAAATTTATGGGTCTCAGTTTTTTAAATGTCTTCTAGAACTTTTAATTTCCTGAGTTCTCATAATTGTTTTTAAGGCTCTTTAAAAAAATAGCTCCCTAATGAGTTCTGATGAAATTTAATTTCCAGTAATATTCATGAATCCAAATATGAGCCCTGGAGTCTATCACAGGACTGGGAATACAAGAATGCTCTTGGACACTCAAAATGTTTCACCTAAAGTCATAGTTCAGTTAAGAATTACCCTTCCTAGGCTTTTTTTTTTTTTTTTGTATATTTTTTATTGGTCCTAGGCTTTTTATTTAGGATGCCAACTGTAATCCCATGTTGAACCTTAAGAAAGTATGCATCTCCAAAAGGAATGCAGACTTCAGAAGGCCTGAAAAGTTTGGATGCTACACAATCTATCACATTCATCTTAAAAATAATTATCATATGTTGTCACAAAATGTTTATAAACAGAAAGATTACCTATCAAATTGAAAAGCATCCAGTAATGTGAAATTTGTGAAGACAAAAATCATGTAGGTTAGGGTTTCTTTTCCCCCTACCCTCTACACTTGCACTCAGGGTTGTTGTTTTTTTTTTAAGATTTTATTTATTTATTCATGAGAGAGAGAGAGAGAGAGAGAAGCAGGCTCCATGCAGGAAGCCCGACGGCTGGACTCGATCCCGGGTCTCCAGGATCATGCCCTGGGCTGAAGGTGGCGCTAAACCGCTGAGTCACCTGGGCTGCCCTGCACTCAGGTTTTTTACTACATTTGGCATGTTCTATATGATTAGACTATAGTTATCATAAGGCCTGTATTTATTCTGTGGTATTCTGGACTGAAGTAACACATCAAGTATATGATTATAATAAAGTTTAATCAACTGCAGTTTCTTATGAATTCATATTATAGTACAGAGTGAAACCAATCAAAGCAGATGAAATGGTAAATCTGGCAAGAAATAAATTGAGTTTGTCAAAGTCATTTAGAGCTGACTTCAGGTAAGTCTCTTGACCTTGCTTGCTCGCCATTTTCCTATGTATAATATAATAAGAAGCTTGGTCTAGAGGATCCCTGTGGTCCCTTCCAGCTCAAACATTCCATAATAATAATAGGTAATACATTATTTTGTAATTGCAAGTGGTCCAGAAAGGTGCATAAAGCTAAAATGTCTTCAGTTAGTACCTCGCCTTGGACATTAGTGTGGTTGCATGTTTCAGCTTTCTCTCTTATTTCTTCATATGCTGACATATAATGGACATCAATAGACCTCTTGGGAGAGGGTGAGTAAAGCTTTATTTTAAACTTGTGTTTTTGAGAGCCTTCTGTCTCTTAATGACTGTCCTTATTTGATCATTTGGAGCCTGGTATATCTTTGTCCTTTCCTCTTCTTGTCTCTTGTTTGTTCTTTGTCTATGGTGCAACATAGATTCTCTGGCTGCACTTTCCTCTGTTCCCTCTGAAGCACAAATTTCAGATCCATTTGCACCAGAACCTACCCCTCCTACTACAACTTCTGAAATTGCAACTGCTTCAGCCTCTGCCTCAACTACTACAACTGTCACTGCTGTCACTGCTGACGTGGATCTTTTTGGAGGTTAGTCAGTCACATCACTGTTTTGTCCTTTTCCTGCCAGGTTTGCTAAAATCACCTTAGAGTTAAGGTGCTTAAAAATGTTTATATTACATAACAGCATGTCAGTGTTTAACAACTTTTTACATGTTTCTTCATATATATTTATCTTCACTTAACTTTATCAACTTTATCTTCACTTAATTTTAGTGATTTTAGAGTAAAGATTGTAATGCATTAGGCCCATTTGATTTTTCCATTACTTAAAAGTGAGGATTTAAGTTGCTATTAGAACCCTTACCCCATATATGCTCCTGCCCCACAGTATCAATATAAAGGTGATACCCGATCTCTGTATCATATTTAGGTTTGACTTTTTGACCATAATCAAACTGGCTGAATGAATAATACTTGGAGAATATGGAATGAGAAGTCCTGGCTTAAGTTACTTTTTAAGATGTAAGACAAAAAAAATCATCTAAGAGTAGTTCAGATTTGGATGTCTCTGAAGAGAGTTTAGGGATATGCCCATTTTTGTAACTGTAAGCTTGTTCTGTACAAGCAAAAACTTGGATCATCTTTGGCATTGGAACTCTGAGAGATCATTTGATACAACGCTCAAAATGCTGATTGAAAACAGGTTTAGATCAGGATTTGAAATGATTGCCTGAAAATATACTTCACATGCAAATATAAATTCTGACAGTGTTGACTTACAGCTGTGAAGTTAAGTCAGGTATCCTAGACTCTGGCAGTATTCTATGCCTGGACCTGATGAACCATCTGAAGCGAGTGTATTTACATATTCCCATCTGAGTGGTACTAATGTCCACACCTGGAGAAGTGCTCATATCAAATATATACATCGAGTAGTGTTATAGTCATCATAGTCTTGTATTTCTCCATTACCATATAACATCTTTCCCAGGGCATTTTGAGAATATGGTAAAGAAATTGGAGGAGGCAAATGATGGGGAGAGCAGGAGAGATTTGGCAAGCTCTGGTGGAGTTAATATATTCCCCTGGGAGCATATACTTACACACTGCCACATACCACTGTGCTACCTGCCTTGCCCCAGTCTCTGAGCTTTGCCAACATTGTCTAAGACAAGGAGCACTCAGCTGGACATGACATTGTTGCCACTCATTCACAGGAGGAAATTGCTGCTGCCCTGCTGCACTGCCATTCCTATTATAGGAGAAAAGTGTTTTTTTTTTAAAGGAGAAAGGGGTTTGCAGGCTCCTCAGTATTTTGTTAAAAATAGTGAACCACTAGCAAAAGTTAGTTTTTCAGTTATGCATCTGTAACTTCTGAGACCAAAAATCAAATTTTTAGCTTAAGTTTGTAAAATCAACTTCTTTACCTCCTCTCCGCCATCCCCTCCATTTGTATTGAGGATGGGTGGTTTCTCATAGGCTTATATTGACAGAAAAACTTCAAGGAAAATATGAACAGAATGGATAACTATTTCATGCTTAAACATTTCTAGATCTTTAGCTATTTAGATTTTTGTTTTTCAGTCTATTTGTAAGAAACTTTTAATTGCCTTTAAGAAATCAGTCAACTCCATCTTGCTTCCCTCATGGCTCTCTAGATTAATAACACCCAATATATTGCTTTGAAATAGTCTTTGTGCCATCATGCTGTTTGTGTTGATCACTCATTACAGATGTTTCTACATTCATCACGCAGAAAAATCCATATGTTTGTGAACATTTTTTTTCTATCCTGAAATACAAATTTAAAAGACTAATACTAAAGAAAACAATATAACTTAATACCAAAGAATGGAGCTCTCCTTGTGATTTTACCAATATCCTTTCTAGTCATCTGGCTATAGGTAAAGTGAGTACATCTATAAATCTTGTCACAGTTATTTTTATTGATATGGATAGTCCCATAAACTGTCTTCTAACCTCTGACAGCTATAAAATCTCTATCATTTATGGTCAAGAGTCTATATATGTCACTTCCTGTTATGTAGTTTTCAATGATATTCCCTAATTTATTTCATGCTCTTTATTGATTTATATGGAATCATTTAGAGATGGGCCATGCTGTGTGGCCATTTTTTTTTCTTATTTTTTGTCACTGAAATCAGTAAGTGATAGAACTCTTAAATACAGTAAGGGCACCGCATATTTTGTTTCCATGACTTCAAAACATGTGCTTTTGAGGTTTTATCTAGTTTGTACAGCAGTACTAAATAGATATCTTTAGAAATAAGTTAAAGATACTTAATTTCTGAAAAGTCACTGATTAATTTCATGAATATTAAATATAGAAACATTGAAATTTTCTGTGTATTCTCATTACAAATTTGAAAAATAGGAAATATTATTTTTAAATATTCAGATTGATACCCCACATAACATTTTAGTTCAATGTAAGTTATTAAAAACTTTTTTTTCAGAAACATTATATTTATTAAATGCTTTATCTGTTAAAGTGAACTTTTAAGAAAAAATCTATTTTCTGTGGTCAGGCAAACCACCTGCAAGATAGTATTATGTTTTTAAAAAATCAATAAAATGTACAGATATTGATAAAAGATAAACTTCCTTAAAATATCCTATTTTTCACTTATGAAAACTATACTAATGGCAGTATATTAGTTTGCAACAACATAGGTTTTTTTTAAGTACTAGAAATGCTAAATTGATACTAATTCCTCTACACATTCACCAGGTTACCCTTTTAACCACCTGAATCAATTTGTGAACAAGCTTTCATGAGGACATAGTTGGTGAGCATGAAACCACGTGGCTCAAAAAACCAGAGAACGTTAACTCACAAGCCTTTCATTTGCACAAGGTGGTTGACAAACTAAGTTAATCTTCCTTGTAACCAGTACTTAAACATAAGCACTTAAAAGTAGATTTCATGTAAGAGTCTTATAATCTGGGAACTTTGAGGAAGACTAGAAGGTTGACTTTCAGGCTATTGACAATGATTGAAACCTTTGTGCCAAATACATAATTTAAAGATGGTTTGTGCCTGGGGAAGATGGAGAGCATTCAGGCTGGGGAAAAATCACAGCTATTTGAAATTTTTGGAAAGGTAGTCACATGTTTAAAAAATTTAAGAGAAAATTCTTCCTAGATTGCTAGAGGGGAAAAAAAGACTGGTTTGTAGCAATGTCAGGGAGACTGTTTTGCTGGGGAAGGTCTGGACTGGGTTTATAATTGTAGTACAGCAGGAATGTGCATTTCCAGGAAATAGCACTGGTCGAAAACAGGCAGAATGTAAAAATGAATTGCAAATGGGAAACAAGGGAAAGAGAACTTGATTGGAAAGAGCTTAAGTCTTCAAAACTGGAAGGATAATGCTGCCTTTGATAATGAAAGAAAGCTAAACAAGTTCTGTTAAACAAGTTCTGTTTTTATTAATAAAAAAAAAAAAATGTATTCCCTCTCACAGTTCTGAGGCAACTGAGCTCTTCTAGACAGTTCTCATTCCAGGCCTTCTTCCTGGCTAGTCAGGCAGTGACTGGGGCTGGGGTATTCTGCAGTCTCACTTATGCAAATCTCTCCCTCCTGGCCTGAGAAGACTTAGCAGATAAAACCTGGAGCAGCTAGGCTCCTGTTTTTAAGAGAAGTTTTGATGGGACTAGATAAGTTTATAATGTTTAGTTTTAAGTAACAGGAGAAGCATTAAAAGGAGATGTCTTGCTGACAGGGAAGGAAAAAACCTCTTCTGAGGACATGGTTACAAATTTGGGTTTCACTCACTAAAACATGGATAATCGAAGAGGCTAGCCCATGGATATTTATTTGACCCCCCAACACTGATGTAACTGGTGTTTATTCCATCCTACAAAGACGAAATAGTATAGTGTGCCATGGTTCATGACAATGTGGCATGGTAGTTAAACACACAAACCTCCACCAAATCCTGACTCCACCATTTGCCTGTTTTGTGACCTTGGTCAAGTCACTTAGACTTTGTTCTCTTTTCCACAAGGTGGAGATAATAGAACCTATATTGTGAGATACTTACAGGAATTAAATTTAATAATGTACATAAAATATATACCCAGTGACTGGCACATAAATACTAGTGACCGCTCTTCCTGTTTTTACTAGTTCTAGTATTATTAGCCTCGGTTCTAGGTTTTACGGGAATCAAAAGAAAGAAAACAGACCTGACTTGTGGCAAAATACTTTCAAGCCCTACCAGCTTCCTCTTATGGTCTCTTGTGTACTGCCACAGCTCTTAGGGTTTTCAGATTGCTCTAAGCCCTCTATTACAGTCTTTCGCATTGCATCTGGGGAAGCAAGCCTGGCCTATCCACACTCCAGTTTTATGTGGCCTCTCCCCGGACAGATCTTTACTTTTCAGGAATCATACTCCCTTGTGTAGCTGAGAGCTGAGAGAGGCAAGCAGATCAAATAAATCTGTAAGATAAGAACAACTAACTGTCTCGTATCTTCTAAAGATATTTGTGTTTTTGTAAAGGACCTTTTAACCCAAGTGTCCAATTAGTGTTTGTTGTTCCACTTAGTGCTGGGCCTCAGGACAAGAAAGCAGGAAAGTCTGTTTCATACTCAGATCAGTTTGGAACATGCTGGGTTAAATTCAGAAACAAGTGCCTTGACTGTAGAACCACCTACAGCCTAATGTATATTATATAAATCTCCAATAAAGGGGATATACTGTGTAGAATTTTACAAGCATACTTGAAAAATTATTTTTAACGACCCGAGGAACAGTGTTGTAGGGGGCACTTGTAGATATTGTGGAAGGCGGCAGTATTTTAGAATGAGAAGTCTAGCAGGTAAGTGGCAAATTCTAGGTGGGTATTTCCAGGAGTTTCTTCTGAGCAAATAATACTAATGATATCTTCATTCTTTTGTACTTTTGAACTATAGAATCTCTTTGAAAACTCCAGGAGTTTTTACCAAATTAACGTGGTTTACTGGCAAAAACACATTGGGTGTTGTTTGTACACATCAGCCATTTATATATTGGGCATTTATAAACTGGGGCTGCCTATATGTTAATGGATTTTCTGCTTAAAAATAGTAATATGCTTATAGTCTTAAAGCACGGAACTATGTTTTTAGTCTGTTGAAAATAGATCATTTTCCAAATAATGAGAGCAATGCAATATTTGAAAACAGTGATAAATTTAAGTTGAAATGAAGGCATTACAGTGTCATTCCCTAATTTTGTTATCTATTTCCTTAAATCCTTGGTGTATATGAAAATGTTTTTCAAGGATAGCAAAGACTTAACTTTTATAAATACTTAGTAAACCTTTCATGTTAACAGTGTAATTTTGCCTGTACTAGCCCATAAAAATTTTTTTAACTCTAATTACTTGTTTACATTACCATCATATGTTTAATTTTCTTGACATTAAACAAGACATCTATATTTGGTAGAAACCACAGTCAGAGACATCATAGTAACATAGTGAATGAGTATTAGCTGTACATGAAAGATTAATGTCTTAAATCACATAATAAGGTTATTTTTGTGTTTTAATTTTCACATCCATTAATTTTTAATGTTACATAAAACATGCTTCTCAGAGCCCTTATACAATAAGACTTTTGTTACCCGATGGATCCTAATAGGCTTCAGCAGTATAAACACCGTACCCCTTGCATGTAACTAACACGAAGGAGCGCAAAGTATTATGATTTTGTGACTGCCAACAGTGCATGGGCCATAAGAATGCATTTGAAAAAAATCATGTTGTATAAGGGAGCCTTTTTCGCAATTTAACTTGGTTCTTTTACTATATTTTCTTCTCTTTTTATTCCTTTAATTTCTGTTATTTTAAAAACTGCACACAAGATGCCTTTGCAGCTTCTCCCGGGGAGGCCCCTGCAGCATCCGAAGGGGCCGCCGCACCAGCTACCCCAGCCCCCGTAGCCGCAGCACTTGATGCATGTTCAGGAAATGGTGGGTTGACAGTCATGAGCAAGTCTGTTGTTTTTCTGTCCTGATGTGAAACTCCTATAGTGAGATGTGGCAATATGTTTTTCTAACTTTCATTTCTTCTTGAGTATAAAGTATCATTCATCATAACTGAATAAATAGTACCGGCACTTAAAACATTAAGACAATGAAGTGCATACTTATCAAAATTGACAATTTCTCAAGATTGACAATTTTTGTCAGTGCAAGTATGCTCTCTTAATGTTTTTTGTCCTCTGCTTTTGTATCGTACTCTTTTGTAGCACTGAGTTCTAATAAATAGGCATATTTTAATAAATTTTCAAAGCTACCAAATTTCCCAGATTGAGGATTTGAAGAATAACAGTCTCTGATCCCAGATCATAGGCTAATCTTTACAGTAATTCATAGCATTTCAGTTTCTTAACTTGTGTTACCTACTAAATTTTCTTTTTTTTTTTTCTTTAGAAAAACATCCTAATCACTGACCCTTGCTAATAAAACAGTAGTTCAACCCAAGCAGCTTAATGCCTAGCTAGTGTGTGAATATCTTGTGTCAGGTGTCTCTTACCCATAGATACGACGCGTCTCTCTTGTCTCTTTCCTTACTGATGCTGTATGTGTGTCTCCACTTTCCTTTCCACAAGACCCCTTTGCCCCATCTGAAGGTAGTGCAGAGGCTGCACCCGAGTTGGACCTCTTTGCAATGAAGCCACCTGAGACCAGTGTTCCTGTAGTTACCCCTACAGCTAGCACAGCCCCTCCGGTTCCCGCCACTGCTCCTTCTCCTGCTCCCGCTGTTGCAGCTGCCACTGCTGCCACTACCGCCGCCGCCGCTGCCACCACCGCCACCGCCACCACCTCTGCCACCACCACCGCCGCTCCTCCTGCTCTAGATATCTTTGGTGGTAATTTTTTGTTGTTGTTGAACTCTGTCCATCTGGTAGATTGAATTCTGGTACTTGAGATGCCCTGCATACACAACTGTTACTGCATGACAACTGTGTAACGACGTGCTTCTCTAGAAACCATTTGCTACTCCTTACTTCAGAATTCTCCCCAGTGCTAATTCAGAACTGGAAAGCTATGCTATGTCAGGCTGGTTTGTCAAGTTGAGTAAAGGCATGTGTGTTCTTGGTCTTAGATTTGTTTGAGTCTCCTCCTGAAGTTGCTGCGGCGCCTAAGCCAGATGCTGCTCCTAGCATAGACCTGTTTGGTACAGGTAAAACTAAATCAACCCTTTTTTACATTAGTTTCCCCAGATGTTTTCATGATTGAACTCTTTGTGCTCACCTGTGATAATGCATTTGTTAGATATTTAACTTTGATTTCAGCTTTCTACTTACCTCTGCTTGGTTTTGGTTTGTTTCACTTTTGGAAGATGCTTTCTCCTCTCCACCACAAGGGGCCTCTCCTGTGCCTGAGAGTTCTCTCACTGCTGACCTCTTATCCGGTGAGTGCTTCTGCCAAGGCCAAGCCTTCTGACATGTGTGATGGGGGTTATGTGTGGAGAGGTGGATACGGAAACATGCAGATTTGCCTTGAGTCATTTTAAACTCAAATTTCACTTGAAAAAAAAAATCTCAGTTTGGCCCATCACCAACTAAAGAGGTTAATAATTTCAAATCTACTGCTGGTGAAGAGACAACTCTCCCCCACCCCCCATGCTAAAACCTCTGAGTTCAAGAAGTCAAATTTTATTTTCTTCTGGAAAGTCTATATTTTTAAATCTATTTGCTTTCTCTTAACTTGTAAGATTGTCTGCAATCTTACTGCCTGCCGTTAAATATGAAATCCCAAGAAGCCATCTGTCAAGGTTCATGGTTTTATTTTACTTGGGTGACATGCAATTTTTCCTGTTGTGTGCTTCACTGCAGTGGATGCATTTGCAGCACCATCTCCTGCAACCACTGCCTCTCCAGCAAAGGTGGATTCTTCAGGTGTGATAGACCTTTTTGGGGGTGCGTATCTCTCCTCCTTCAACATCTAAAGAGTCTTCCCTCCCCTATTCAGAAGAGTTTTTACATCTTCTATTTCATTATATTCTATCATTTTTTCTTTAGACTCTAAAGTTACTTACATCTCTTAACTATAAATTTAAGTTTTTAAGATCTTTTCCATCATTATCTTCATTCTCATCAGTTTGTCATAATTTTCAATGCATGGCCTAATAGAATCAAATCATTTTTCATTTGAAGTCTTTGTGTTTTTAACTTTCTGTTCATCCTAATGTAGAATCAGCTGGTTGGAATTTCCTTCTACTGTTCTTCCTTGGTGATCCTGATCTGTTGGCTAAATCAACATTTCTAAGTTCTTAAAAGTATTGTAAACATTAGATAACTTAGAGTTGAAAACAAATAAGCCAGTCCAAACTGAAAACTTAAGATGTAGAGCCATACATTATTCTGTGGGGTTCATTTAGTATTTTAAAATCCTTCCAGAGAATTAGATGCTGCACTGATTTAAATGTATTTTGCCCTTACTTTGTATATTATCTGAAGGCAGGGAGATGTACTGAATTAACTCTTGCACTAATTTGGGTGATGCATTTAAAGTCTTTTATTAGCAGTAAATTTATAGGGAAAAGTACTGGTTTGAAGTGATTTCTTCATGAATGTCCATAAATGTTATGCCACAGGCTAAAATACCATTCTTAGCAAATTAAAACCACATTGAGTACCGTACATTGAAGCATCATGGTATATGCCATGATGGGTACATGAGGAGTACAATTGTGTCAATAGTCTCGGACATTTAGGAGCTCAAAACTTGTGGCAAATAAACACTGAACTTTAATAAAAGGGTACAAGTAGGGCTGCTGCTGCTTGAATTAGGTTTGTTAATTTTTTTTTCTAAGTTTAATAGAGTTCTAAATGGGGAAATTCTGTTGTATTGTCTTTGGGCAAAATTTTTTAAACCTCAGTCCTATTTTAAGAGATGACAGGATTTCATCTAAAACTTTTATTTTTAAAAACAAAAATTGCCTTACTTTTACAAAGAGGTGTTAATCTGAAATATTCTAGAAATCTTTTTTGAGAGAATAAACTGGTTAGAGCATAATTCAGTTTACTCAGTCATTTGACATATCCACAGGCAACACGCTCATCACAGAAAGTGTCACGTCTATGCATTTCTTGGCAAAACACTTAATTTTCTTACTGTACTTACTGTTTACACTCTTTTACTTTTTTGCTGCACAATGGATAATGGGTAGATGCATTTGGAAGTAGTGCTTCTGAACCCCAACCTGCACCTCAGGCTGCTTCTAGTTCATCAGCATCGGCAGACCTACTAGCTGGTAATTAATTAAATTAAAATAAAATGGTATTTTGTGAAAGTTAAGTTTGGATATATCTTTATGAGTAACAGATATGTAAATTTCAAGGTGCATGTTTTCTTTCCCTTTTGAGACATAAAATTGAAAAACAAAACACTGTGTAATAAAAAGTTATTTCTCAGGATTTTATGAAATGAGTATTTAAAATCACAATTGTATACAAGTCACCCCTGTGGTTCCTTGGATGCTCCTTAATGCCTTACTTTTCAGTACATTTCTTTTTGTTTACTAAAGAAATATTATGCTTATGTAGCAAATTTTATCTTGTATTGACTCTGCCCATTTTTTAAAGGAATTTTTGTGGAAAGATACCATTATGCTTGACAATTGATTCTGTAACATGAATCACTCTAAAAGAAACTGTCATAGATTTCCACCAGGGTTGAAGCTGCCACTATCTATGCCACTTTTTTAACTAGTTGATTTTTTTTTATCTGAAAACCTCTTCAAAGATCACAGTTAACAGAGAGTTGAAGTGTGAAGTAGACTGGTACAAGATGCCTAGGATTATTACTTATTACCAGAATGATATAGATAAAATAAAAGAGGACATTTCAAATACTTATAGATAGTAAAAGTCAACTATCAGTCTTCATTGGAGGCAGGGCAAAGTGTGCTTAATGATAGCCAGATCTAGAAATTACTATTTTTATAAGCAAAGCATCTGCCATATGCAAGACCACAATAGTAAGCTTCAGGCTCAAGTTATCAAACTCATAAGACACTGGCAGCTTACCTCACTCTGACTTGACTTAGAAGGGTATATATAACAGGAAGTGCAGCAGTAGCATCACAGAAGCCTCAGATACTCAGATGCAGCTTCCAGTGCCCCTCCCCAGGCACCACAAGGGATGCATTTTGGTCATAATGTTGGCAGGGGATTGATGAGAGTGTGGGTCACATCAGCACAAGGAAGTTGCCATGTTCAGAGTCTCTCAAGTTAACTTTCCTGCTGATCATGTTACCCTTGAAAAGAGTGACTAGGTTTTACTGTTTCATGTAATGAACAGACCTGGCCAGGTACAGCAGGCACAACACATTCATTCTTGGATTAGTAATGAGTAATGACCTCATGAAAGGACCCTGGTCACCTTTCAGTATTATAGGAAGTTTGGTATGAGGTCCAGTCTTTTCTCAAGAGGCCAGAAAGGGTAAGCACAGCCCAGCTGCTACCCTTTCTTTCCATCAGTCATTCAGACTAGCTAGTTAGCCATCTTTCTTGGGAGTGATAGCAGTTCATTTGTGTCTGTCCTCTCCTCTTCAGACTCAGACTACCTTGATTAAGTATGATCCTCCTGGTTGCTGAATCCCCTTCATACCAGTGACTGCCAGCTGGTATTTTTCTGAATAGTGAAGAACCAGAGTTACACTGTGATGTCACTGTGGACTTTGGAAGCTGCAGATATGATAAAAGGCAGTGCACTTAACGCAAAACATAGTTGGTTATTTGGGGAAAAAATACTAGCTTACTTGGCTTTTCTTCTGCCCTGGGTATTCTTCCTAGAGTCTTCAAATTGGTCATAAAACCTTCAAGCTCTTATAAAACCAATAACCTTAATTCAGGTTTTCAAGGTTCAGTAATGGGTTTTTAACAGGCCACAGAAATAGCATAGTTTTAAATGGTTATTTAGGGAAGATGACCTTGTCAATTTCAAACTGAGTGTACTGATTATAAGCCTTTGGCTTTGCAGTTGTAATTGAGGTTGAGATGGCACATGAAATCAAATGCTCTCGCTTTTCGGAGAGTTCTAAGAAGTCTTTCGTTCTTGGGGTTACCTCCTTTCTTGCCACAGACCCTAATGAGGAGTTGTAAGACTATCAGATAGGAGCCTGGCAGGAGCCTGGTCCGTCATGTTAAGCACCTCCAGACTGCAGAGCCACATTGTCCTCAATCCATTTAACCCCCTTGTGCTTCCAGGGCTGAAACCTGAGATCTTTTGTTTCCTAGAGCCAGGAACACTGGAAGTAGGTGCAGAGAGTCTGGTCAAAGCCTGTGGGAAAAAACAATGTTCTCTTCCAATTCAAAGTCAGAAGTCAGCGGCAGAGCCAAGAGATTTGATTCTGGAAGTGAGATAGGGTCTAAAACACACCTGAAACAAACAGGAAGTTTCATCAGCTACTGCCAAATGCAGCATCAAGGACCTCCGTCTCAGCTGCACAGCTCTGTGTATGAGGATATCTCAAAAGGAAAGTACATGAAAAGTGCATGTTAGAACACTTCACCAAAAGCAATCTTAAAATGTCCATCCTGAAATCTTAGTAAAATCGGATAGAAAAGGAAAAATCAGTGATGAAAGTGACCATGTCACTTACATAGGTTTTATTGACTGTACACGTCCCATTTTTTCCACTGCATCATCTTGTGACTTATTTAGTGATGGGAAAGTATTTCGTGCATCTTTTCTTCTTTCTCTGTTTTTTTAAATCTGAATAGATTAATTTTTAATGTAAGTAGGTGGGAATGAGTTTTAATGTCTGGCTTGCTTTACAAACAATTCTTATAATTTAATTTGTACATATTTGAGTCTGATTTACCTGGCATGAGGCCTACTATTCTTTTACCTTATATCCTGATATAAGAGATTTTAAATTCTAATTTTTCTAGGTCTTAATTGTTTGGGCTTGTTTTCTATAGTTTTTCTGTTTTGCTTATAGAAAAAATGTTTCTCATACTTGTTCAGGTAACAAAACAGCAAGAATCCATGTTCTCATTAAAGAATATCATAGAATATTAATGTAATATTATACTATGAACTAGAAGCAACTTTCCTAGCCAAAAAAAAAAAAAAAAAACCCTGCTAATGTACACAGTATAAAACCCCAGTCACATTTGTATATTTAATCTAGCTGACCTTGGCTATTTCAGAGTTTTCAAATTGCCCAGACATTTATGTTAAATGAATATCAATGGTAGAACAAATATTTGGGGCACTGTGTTATGGTAATTTACAGTGAAGCTTAACATGTGTTAGTTATACTTGTATGTGTATCTATGGGGAGAGAACAGTTAAGTCCACAAGCTGTTGAAATAAAAAGGAACTTTTTTTGTTGTTGTTTTAGGATAAATGAACCCAATCATAGATAATAAGTCTACAAATATCAGATTGAAAGTAAGAATTTGAACCAAAAAAGAGAAAAAGTTGTATTTTGTGAGTATTTAGAATCTTCTATTATTCACTTTCAGCAATAAAACTATTTTGTGAGAATAAAAGAAAAATAATACACATATATTGTAATGGAAAGTGTACTCTCTAAAAGTAGCATTGGTTGCTGAACAAGGGCTCTTGCTCCTCCAACTTTTTTTTGAGGGAATAAATTTACATATATGTAACAAGGAAATAAATAAATAAATAAATAAATAAATAAATAAATAAGTAGTATAATTAAATGTTTAAAATGATTTTTAGAGATTTTAAACCAAAAATTAAGAATCATCTCAAAATTGGGGAGGAAAGCTTTGCCAAAAATTTGTATATAATTTAAAACTAGAAAACAAAGACTAAATGGATAGTCTTTTAAATTGGGCATATCTTTCATAAAAACTGGTTATTCTTCTTTATTCAAATTTACCACTAGAACTTTCAAATAATACCAATTCCAGAATTAAATTGTGCATGAAATATCATCTGAGTCATCTTCTACCCTGTAAGTAAAAATTTCAAGTTCTGTTGGTGTATCCAAAGTGGTTAAACTAGAGACTATTCTAGAAAAGACAGCTGTTTTGACCAATAAGAACAGGCTTGAAGAATCTCCAAATCATTGAGATTATTGGTAGGATGCAAATATTATCCAGATCTGGGATAGTCTTACTGGAAACATGAAAGTTTGTATCAAATAAAAGGAAATATTGTTTCATGCAGTGAACAATAAAGCTCTTAAATTCCTCTTAAGATACACCACCTGAAAACTTAGATGTCTGAAATATATAGATTACTGGATGACAGATGTAAAAATGGATTCTTAAGGGAGATTAGATGTTTTATGCCTGACTTCTCAGGTTGACAGCAAGCAGGAAAACCATGTTCATCCATAATAGACACAATTCTAGAGTGACCGCACCATAAATTTGTACTAGTGTAGGAATGTGCCACATCCTATCTTTAATTCCAAAGGCAGAGAATAATATGGGCCAGTCTTATGAGACCCTTTGTAGTTTTGCATTCTCTGTTAACCATGACTTTTTAGCAGAACCAAAGAGGTCTTTGAACTGATTTAAAATATAAAAATGTTCAGGGTGGAGTTAATAACATAATATCCACTGAATGGGAAGATGTACAGAGAACCAACTATTTCATACTCTAAGGGGGTGGGGGAAGCTGTCTGAAACACGTCAGACAAAGGCTATTATTCCTAGAAATATTGACTATCTCAGATTGATCTTAGAAAATGGAATTTGTTAACAGCTGACTATATTACAGGGTAAGTGAGATGACATCATCTTTAACATATTTGAGTGTGGGGGTGGTATGTGGGAGTGTGTATCTACCAGTAGGTTTAAAATTTCACTCTCCTGACCCAAGTGATATATCAACTGTGACTGTCAGTTTTGATATGTCTGTTAATAGAACGTCCTTAAGTGTGTAGGCTGTTCCCTTTAGAAAGATAGATTCATAAGATCAACTATCTGTGACAAAAGAGTGTGTCTGTAGATGGTTGAGCACTTGAAGAGAGATGGAGATTCAGTTATAGCGTAAGACAGTCCAAATATGCCTGCAGGATATCTGGAAGCCTATGATTGTTACCTTCAACTCCATAGAATATCTTTCTTAATATAATTTAGAACCATATAGAAAGATTAGTGATTTGGGTTTTCTTGTTACGTCTATTCCAGGGCTCTAAAACTTTTCACTTAACAGAAGGAGTTTCCCTTGTTAATATCTATAATTTTCCTGTTTAACCCTTCATTTAGAATATAGCAGATTTTTTTTCTTTGATATAATCAGTTGGTTATCTTATATCACTTTATAGCTTTTTAAGTAGTTCAGATTTATAAGGGCACCTACTTCATAAGAACTGAATTTAATGGGGAAAAGTCTTATCTTTCTAGATCTCTCTCAAGTTCATAATCCTGCAGGAAAGAGTATAACCCTGGAGTTACTCCCCACTATGGAAAAGAGGCCATGAGTAATGTGGTAAAGAGCCCAACCTCTGGATGATTCCTGTGTGGAATCCTGGCTTTTATTTGCTGTTATTTGACCTTAGGCAGATTACTTAACTTCTCTGGCCTCAGTGTCTTCTTCTGTGAAACTTCACAGATTTGTTGTGAGGATTAAATGAGCTAATGTATGTTTTGGTTTGAACAAATAAACCTGTTTTTGTAGGACCAAAATGATTAAATATTTATTAGCGATCCATATGGTTCATATGGTTCAATCTAAAAAAAAAAAAAATGCTTAGAATAGTAACCCTGCTGGTATTTAGTGAGCCTCATGCCAGTGTTGGCTTTTACCCTTCACTTTCTTAGAGAAGTCATTAATTTTTTTTCATTATTCACCTATGAATGTGATCTACTTATCTCATGAAACTCAGTAGCACTAAGCAGATGAGCCTAGTGTAAATGCTCATTTTTCTTTTTCTACTACTGAATCTTGGGTGGCATCCTTTCTTCCACTCGCAGAAAGACAGGCTTTAAACAGATGATCAAAAGGCTTTTTCCAACACTAATATGCTGCAGTTGTAGAATAAATTGTCTCTTCTTGGTCCAGTTTTAAGAAACCGAGAGTCAAGAACAGTTGTTTGCACATTCACCTATTACAAAGAGAACCACACCACAGAAAAATTACCTCAAGTAAGCACAGCCATATTCGAACTTGAGGTGTGTGATGTTTCCAAGAAGTCAGCATCAGCATAACCATCAATCTCCTTAAAACCAATCTCATCCACAGAAATAATTACTTCTAGCCTATCTTTGCTTCATAGTATTAGTTCTTAAAGATCTAGAGAATGTCTTTTGTTCATTTAGGAAATTTACATAATGCCTATGTCACTAAAATACTAAAATCAGTTCAGGTAGCCACTAGGAGCTTTAAAGACCATCCTCTATTAGATAACAGTTTTCAAATTGCATTTTTAATACATATGCAAGAAAAGCCTAAACTTGTGCCATTATCAATGTCTGGGAGTAATACGACTGTTATTGCCTGCTTTAGAAAATAGCCGGAGAATTTCAGTGGAAGTCATTTTCCAAATTACAAACTAGTTCTATAGAATGAAATTTAAGGATTTTTTAAAGCATTCTTTGTTTTTGCAAGAAGTTTGTAAAAAAGAGGAGATGTGACTAGATTAGAAGGAATATTTATACCCAAACAATATAGAAGAGACTTTGGAAATAAATTCTTTGATAATAGAATATCTTTCAGTGTCTTATTAAGAAACCACTGCCTTCACTGGTTGCTTGTTTTGTACAGAAGCAGTACAGAGTGAACTTTGTTTCTGCTTCTATCTGATGTTTGAGAGAAATTACTTGCTTCCAGCCTTCAAAAGGTAAATAATTTGAAGTCTGGTTACCTTACAGTGGCCTTTGATTCCTCTGTACCTTTTATATTCAGAAGTGTCTGTATGCAGTAAAGAGTAATTCCATGTCTTAGGCATTGTGCTGAATATTGGTGAAAAACAGAAGACACAGTTCCTGACACCAAAAAGCCATCCCCAGAGTGGGAGCTTGCGGATGGAAATAAAGACATGTGATGGGAATGAGATGGAGAGATGTATCCAATACGGAGGACACAGAGGCAGAGCATGTAACTCAAGCATACTTGGAGTCAGGGGTGGCATAGCTGTGGGTGACAGTATCAGTCCAAGAGGCCCTCCTGGAGTGGGCATCTGACTCCTCATGAGGTGTTAGGGAGGGAGAGGGGGACAGAGACAAAAGAGCTTGATTGCTATGCAAAGGAATCTGCATTATATGAATCTGAAAGTTATGGTAGTAAAGGACTTTAGACAAGTAACTTTATCAGTGTTTTCCATCCATCCATCAGTCTAGTTGCACAGCAGAGATTAGATTGGGGGAGGTCCAGGGTAGAGGCAGGAAGCCCCTCTGGGTGGCTGTTTATAAATCCTGAGAGCTAATGTGAAGGAGCCCAAATTTAGCAGCAGTGGGACTAGAACATGTAGGAAAGATATTAAGGAGGATTTGGTGGCAGAGTTCCTGCATATTTGTCTGATTTTTTTTATTATACTGAGCCAATGCGTACAACTAAGCATTTTCTAGCTTACTTGGTATTGTGACTTGAAGAAACAAAATTTTAATATAATAGGATTATCTCAGTTTTAACCCTCCTGAGATTTTTTTAAGTTTTATGTAGTTCTGTTGTAATAATAGGTTTGGTTGCCACAGGTTCTCTTAACAAGGGTATATATTCTTAAGTGCTATCTTATTTCTAATTAACTTTAGTCTCATTAATACATGACAAAACTGGCAGTTCCCAGAGAGGAGGTTCGGAGGGGAGGGGTTGTGAAATAGGTGATAGGGATTAAAGAGTACTTATGATGAGCACTGACTAATGTATAGAATTGTTGATTCACTATATGGTACCCCTGAAACCCTAGTGTAATATTGAATGTTGTACTTGAATTTAAAAAATAAATGAAAATCTTTAAAAAATATATGATAGATACCAAGATACATGAAAAACTTTTTAAAAACTAATTTCCCAGGTTTTACTGACTTCTCGTCTATCTATATTGATTCAGTCTCCTATGACTCTTCCTGTCTGTTTTTCTGGCCTTTAACTACCTTTAGTTATTTCCATTTATATTTTTCTGGGACTGTTTTTTTCCTCAGGATTTGGGGGTTCTTTTATGGCCCCTTCTCCATCACCAGTGACTCCAGCTCAGAATAACCTGCTACAGCCCAATTTTGAGGCAGCTTTTGGAACAACGCCTTCAACTTCTAGCAGCAGCTCCTTTGATCCATCAGGTGAGGCAGTGATTTTCAAATGTTCTTTTCATTTATTCTGATTGTAAAATAGCCCACCTAAGGTTAGTATGATATCAGGAAACTTATAAGCAGATATTGAGTGACGACCTGGTTTTAAAACTTTAATGAATCTCTTATTCTGTATTTTAAGTATATATTTTCAGTACATTTTGGAAGATTTAAGGATAACCTGTAATCCTTTTCTGTGTTTCTGTTTCAATTTTTAGCAGAAATCTAACAACACACACACCATCTGTTTGCATGAGCTTACATGCACGTGGTTTAGAGATGGTTAAGGGAAAACAAACACTTTATGCAGTATCTGAATGTGTGGACACTCCCACTGCCATTGCTTACACCCTCTGAAGCTTGCATGGCCCTCGGTTTTATGAAGTTGGGACACAACTAGTATTCTCTGCCTGCCTTTAATCTTTCATCCTGCTGTCATTTTGTTTGTATTTTCTTCCATTCTACTCTTCCCATGCTGGGTCCTTACTACAAATTTTCAATTGGTGAGTTTTTGGCAATTAAATGTGTTTCAGAAAACACCCTAAATATACCCCTGCCTGACAATTTAGTTGCTTCTCTTGCCAGTGCCTAGTTGAATGCTATCCTTTTTCCACTTTAGAATTATTGTACAGTAGTGCTGATGGTAAATATTCATACTTTTTAAAGGAAAATTAACCACAAAAATTTTGACATAAGTATTAGCAACAATTCATGCAAATCCTCTGAGTCTATATTTTGAATGGTCTTTCTGTATTTTAGGAACTAAACAAGTGGTAATTGGTTACATAGTGACCAGGAACCATCAATAATAGCATGATTCCTAATAGTTAAAATAGTTTTTCCTCTAAACATTCCTTTAAAATTAGAACCAAAAATTACTGCTTATAATGAGAGGGAGGATCAAAACTTTTACTTCTAAAATATGGTCAGCTGTTTTTCAGATACTTACTACTAAGTACTGCCCATTAGATCAGGTTTTATTCTAACACTAACTTCTTAGGAAACTAGGGGATCCAGCCTTCTTTTCTCATGAAAGAATTGTTTTAAAGATAAGCATTGTAGAGGGAAAAAAAGATAAGCATTGTAGGATTTGAGAGTAAATTATTTAGACTTTGCTGTTAATTACTATCATTTTCAATAAAGTATTTTAGTGATTGTGTTTAATAAGAGTATCAGTGGCTACCACTTAACTGAGTCCCTATATAGAGCAATCATTATTATAAAGACATACTATTATCTAATTTAATCTTCACAACAAAACTATGTGATAGCAGTACCCTCCACATTTACAGATGAGGAAACTAAAGCTCAGATAGTCACTTTCTCAAAATCACACAGCTAGTGAAGCATGCAACTAAATTTGAGCCTAATGCCAACTGCAAAATCTGTGCTCTTTCTTGTACATTACACAGATTTTTTTCTCATCTTTGTTTATGTTGACTAGTATTTCTGTACTTTATGAGTAGACATATGTTGAAATGTTCTTCTTGGTGTTAGAGTAATAAAAAGTGTGATTCCATGCCTTCCTTTGTAAGATTGTATATTCACTTGTTTTATAGTTTTTCAGAAGATAATTTCCCTTTAATTTTGCATATGGCCTTTTTATTTTTCAATCATTCTGAACCTGGTCTATTTGATTTCCAGTGTTTGATGGTTTAGGCGATCTACTGATGCCAACCATGGCACCAGCCGGGCAGCCTGCACCCATTTCAATGGTTCCACCTAGTCCAGCAATGGCAGCAAGCAAAGCCCTTGGGAGTGACCTTGACTCATCTCTTGCCAGCTTAGTAGGCAGTGAGTAATACAGTTTTTGTTTGTTTTTTACTGTGTCATATGTGAATTTTTTCTCTATCTTTTTTATATATGTACTTTTTTTCTGGATTCACTAATGGTTAAGTATATCAAGGAGTAGATGGAAATTCTTAGTGCGTTACCCAGTACAGTTCCTTGGAAGATAAACAGTTGCGGTGCCATTCATTGTCTCACATGTAGTACCTATGCCATTTTTAATCTAAATTACTAAAGTTATAATTAGAGAGCATATTCAAGTATGAAACCAAGTACATTATGTATAGTAAGTACTTGATTTTTCATTTCACTTGGAAATAAGAACATAGGGTAACTTAAATGTTTAAATATTGACAATTGGGAGACACTGGGTGGCTCAGCAGTTGAGCATCTGTGTCTCTCATGAATAAATAAATAAAGTCTTTAAAAAAATATTTAAATTAATATTGACAGATGAATGTCCATGTGAATTTAAGTTACTCACTGAACAAATATTTATTGAGTACCAAGCACTCTTCCAGGCTCTAAAGATAAATCAGCAAACAAAACAGGTATAAATTTCTGTTCTTATGGTGCTCAGGAAGGGGAGAAATAAATATTTACAAATAAGTTCTATTGTATGCTAGGTCATAAGCATTATGGAGGAAGAAACAGACCAAGCAAGGAGGAATGGGAATGCTGCAGAGTGGGAGTTAGAGCAGGTCTCACTGAGAAGGTACAATTTGAGCAAAGATTTGAAGGAAAGAAATGAACGACATGGATATCTGAAGGAGAATATTTGCTTGCAAAGGGGAGGTAGTCAGTGCAAAAGCACTGGGACAGAAAACTGCCTGGCATATTTAAGGAACAACAAGGAGACCAAAGACTGGAGATGGACAAGTGAAGGAGAGAGTCCTAAGAGATGAGGGCAGCTGGTATAAAGACTGATCTTTTCTTTTAACTCTGAATCTGATTTTTCATTAAGGTGACTGGGTTCACCATTGCAGATACCTTTGACTTTTCTCAAGGCTTTAGAAGGTCCTTTATAGAGACTTTTTTTTTTTCCTATGCATTATCCAACGGATATATTTTTGTTTCCTATTCATTGTCCCTGATCTGGGCATCCATGAAAATACTTTGATGACACCCATGGAGAGGTTACTTGAGTATTTCTTCCTACTCTAAAATTTCATGTCACTGAAGGATAGTTGGCAGTGGTAACTGCTTTTGCTGGCACTACAGTGTATCATCCAGATTCTCCTTCAGAAATAAAGGATTTATACCTCTAGCTGCCAAGAGTGTATTTTTTATTGTAAAAAGTAGCAAGAGAGAATATTTTTGAGTAATTAAATTGCTCTGTGTCCTGATTATAGTAATGATTACATTAGTTCATGTATTTATCAAAATTTATAGAAATGTAAAAACCTACACCCCCCAAAAAAACCACTGATTTTTACTATAGGTAAACATTTTTTTTAATTAAAATATTTCCCAGGGTGCCTGGGTAGCTCAGTTAAGTGTCTGACTCTTGATTTCAGCTCAGGTCATGACTTCAGGGTCATGGGATCAAGCCCAATGTCAGGCTCCACACTGGGCATGGAGCCTCCTTAGGATTCTCCCTCCCCTTCTCCCTACCACTTCTCCCCACCACTTCATTTAGAGAGAGAAAGCATTTTCTCTCTCTAAAAATAATAATAATATATTTCCTAAAAAATAAATAAATAAATAAATAAATAAAAATAATAATATAATAAATAAAATATTTAAAATATCTTACAAAACTGAAAAAAAATTAAGTACTCCCTACCAATATTCTAGTTTGCTTTTTTACAGAAAATGACAGGCTGAACCTAAAATTCATGTAGAAATACAAGGAGGCCAGAATAGCCAAAATTCTAAATAAAAGAATAACCTTGGAAGATTCACACTTAGTCATTTTAAAACTTAATACAAAGCTATAGTAATTAAGATAAGTGGTACTGCTGCATAGGGGTGGGCATATATCTCAATGGAATAGAATGATAGTCTAGAAATAAACTTATACTTCTGTGGTCAATTGATTATCATCGAAAATGCCAAGATTGTTCAATGGGAAAAGAGTTGTCTTTTCAACAAATGGTGCCGGGACAGCTATTAGATATCCACATGCAAAAGGGTGGAGTTACATATCTTACCTACTCCAAAATAATTAATTTACAGTGGATGAGAACTAAATGTAGGAGCCCAAACTTTAAAACTCTAAGAAGAAAATGTATTAGTAAATAAATCTTCATGACCTTGGATTGGGTAATGTTCTTAGATATGACACCAAATCTTAGGTGTGAGTAATAATCTTATAATCTGTACAAAGCACAAGCAACAATAGATAAAAATAGATAAATAGAACTACATTGAAATTTAAAAGTTTTGTGCTACAAATTACACTATCTAGAAAATGAGAACCCACAGAATGGGAGAAGGTATTTGTAGAACATATATCTGTTAAGGAACTTATACCCAGAATAAATAGAGAATGAATACAACTCAATAATGAAAAGACAATAACCCAATTTTAAAATAGATGATTTAGATAGACATTTCTCCAAATAATATAGCTGTGGCCAGTATGCACATGAAGATACTCTACAGCAGTCATCTGGGAAATGGGTATCAAAACCGCATGAGATATCACTTCTCACCTATGAGGATGGGTATAATTGGAAAAGACAACCAGCATTGATGAGAATGTGGAGAAATTGAAATTCTCTAACATTGCTGGTGAAAATGTAACTGTGGAAAGCAGTTCGGCAATTTCATCTAACGTACCCGTAGGCAGAGAGTATACCAGGTGACTAATCTAAAATGCTCTTCCCCCATCTCTGTCCAGCTTTGCGCAAATCATACCTTCTTCATGAGGCCTTCTCGAGTGTCCTGTTTAATGCTGCCTCTCACCCTCATCCTACTCAACCAGAACCCCCATACCTTGCTCTTCCTTTGCTTTTTCCTATGGGCTTTCTTATTACCTTCTAGTGACTTACATAATTTACTTTATTATTTTGTTGTTTTACCATCTAGCTCACCCTATTAGAATGCAAATTTATCTAGGAATCAGTTCTTTGTTTTCTTCACTAATATATCCCAAGTGCTTGGAACATTGCCTGACATCTGTAAAGGTTCAACAAATACTTACTGAAGTATTAAATGAATTGAGATTAAAGTAGAATGAGTAAGCCAGTTGTGTCAGGAGTCCCCAAGACCACCTTCCCATTCAGAGATTCACTAGGACCCAGAAGACTCAGCACATAGTTATACTCACACCTAAGATTTATTACAGCAACATAGTAAGGACACACAGCTGAATCATCAGGGAGAAAGACATGGGCCAAGTTAAGAAGAATCCACATACCGACTTCTTTATGCTCTCCCCTTCCCATGAGGGGAAGAGCATAAGGAAATGCAGCAACACGTGTGATGTTTCTGCCCTGTAGAGACTCCACACCCAGGGATTTTTTTGAATGCTGATCATGTAGGCAGTCTGTGCCTAATGTGTCCCAGAATTTCAGTCTCGCAGAAGGAAAAAAGCAGGTGTTCAACATGAACCACATTGTTTGTACAAACAGTTTAGACAGAGTAAGCCACCCTTATCATTAGGAAAAGTATTATCTCAGTATAGAGAACAGTTTATTAAGCGAGGTTCTCAGATGTCAGGCACATAGGCCTTTCTAAGAGAACAGTCTCAAGTCTGTTATGTTTACTCTTTCCTAGACACCAGTTGACATTAAAATGTGATCCTTAAGTATAACGTGAAGTAAAAGAAAATGTTAGGATTTCTGAACGTGTTTCCTAACATAGTTTCTCCTTTGTAAAATTGAATACAGTCATTCTTAGGCAAAATATGGACTTTTTCTAGGCCTCTGACTCTTTGATCTCTTAAATGTCATATCATTTAAGCTGAGTATAGAGGTTTGAATTCTGTTTTCTTTTATCCTTTTATAGATCTTGGAATTTCTGGTACCACATCCAAAAAGTAAGTGTTTTTGAAACTATCTAGTTTCCTCATGACAGTGTATTTACATTTATTTGAGACTAGTAAACTCATTGGAGTAATAACTCACTCTCAGGCTAAGCAGTTTCAAAATTGGTTTTTATTACATTCTGGATTTTTGTTTTTGTTGTTATTCTACTGGAACCTTCAAACTGTTGACTCTGCAATGAAAAGGGGCAATCTATTTCAGTCTCCAAGACTGTCACTAAGTTATAGCTAGAACTACTTGGGAATTATGGTTTGAGTGCTTTAATAGATTTAAATTCTAGAATCATTACACTATTCCTAGCTTTTAAAAAGTCTCCCATGGAGGATCAGCTTCAAGGAAGGATAGTAAGAATCATCAACAATGTGCCCTTTTTTTAGATGCACATTTTAACATTTCTAAAATTGGGATGCATTTTACAACAGATGTATCTTACAGTCACTGTAAGGCAGGTTATAGTCATGATGTAAAACCTTCTGATGGGCCCTCTCATGCTTAGAAGTGTCATTATGAGTGAAACAAAATAGAGATATTTGACAAAGTATAGGTTTACAGTATTTATGATACACTGTTTGGAATTTTTAATAACCAGTGACTAATTCAGTTGAATTTTGCGGCACATTCTTTCATTGGAAGTGATAGGAAATTCCTGTTACCATTGAGATCCAAACTCTAAATGATTTTTTTCCAAATGCTTTTACACTTTCTTAAATACAATATGATGAGACTTTTATAATTTTTAGCCTATTCTCTTAACAACTCAGACTGCTTCTAGCCCCACATTAAAGTATCTAATGAGCCACACACACTCTTTTCTTATTAGTGTGTTAATACTTGTCTTTGTTTTTGCATGCTTGATTTTAGGGGAGATCTTCAGTGGAATGCAGGAGAGAAAAAGTTGACTGGTGGAGCCAACTGGCAGCCGAAAGTAGCCCCCGCAACCTGGTCAGCAAGTGTCCCACCAAGTGCACCTTTGGTATGTAGCTACCAAGGGCCAGCCAGGGCAAGTTTGCCAGTTTCTAAGTATATAGAACAGAGCGTGCTTTAATTTTGCTACTGACGTATTTTGTCACCCACATGAAAGGAACCTGAGCAAGATACAATATTTATCAAAATGCAATTTTCATTGACTTTCTGTTTTAATAAAGATTGTGACCTATTCTTTATTTTCATTGTTTTAAAATGGTATTTATGCTTCTTTATATATCAATTCTGTATTTGCACATAGAAACAACTTTTCAAAAGTCTTGACCATCACTGATCATTACCTATGTTTTTATCTCATTTCTTGTCCAAGTTATCTGATTGTCTTAATAAGTAGGGAAAACATTTTTTCTAATCAGAAAGATTGGGCAGTTTGCTATTGTGTAAGTGGACTTTGATTTTAAAGTCCACTTCTGCTTATCATTTTTTTAAATTGAAACTACCAACACCATCTTTTCTATAAAAATTAAATAGATTTCATTTTTGTGTATTATATCTCAACTAATACCATCATTCACTCTGTGAAAGAGCCTATCACTGATAATAAAGACTAATTATTTTGTGAGATTTGCTACCACAAAAAGGACATTTTCAGGGATGCCTGGGTGGCTCAAAGGTTGGGCATCTGCCTTCGGCCCAGGGAGTGATCCTGGAATTCTGGGATCAAGTCCCACATCGGGCTCCCTGCATGGAGCCTGCTTCTCTCTCTGCCCATGTCTCTCCCTCTCTCTCTGTGTCTCTCATGAATAAATAAATAAAAAATTTTTTTTTTTTAAAAAGGACATTTCCAGGATAGGAAAATTTACTGGTTTTTTTTTTTTTTTTTTTTTTTTTTGTATGTGCCCCACTTTTTGCAAAAACGTGGTCATCACTGTTTTCCAAGCTTATTTGTGATTTTTCACCTTACTCCCTCCAACTGTCTAAACCACAGTCTCCTCTAAGGCTCTCTTGAAGCCATCCTCTCCTTGTTGCCTGAATTAATTCCTAACCATCACCCACCAACCCCAGCCAAATAAACATGAATGGTAGTGAATTAATATGAATTAGAATATAAACATTATAGATGCGATTAAAAATAATTATGATCCATAAATTAATTTGAATGCTTGAATTTTAGAATTTAAAACATGTTTTCTTTTAAATAACCTGATAAATAGTAATATTTTTATATATAAACAGTTTTATTACAGTTTTATAAATAAAATGTTTAAGCCAATCAGAAAAAGGCCTTCTGAACTAAAATTTACTGCTAAACAATACTAGCAGTATTAATCAAATTACAATTTATACCACAGTTTCTATAAGAAAAAACATTTTGTGCTCAGTCTTAAGTTCTCAAAACCTGTTCTCAAAACCTGTAGTCTCCCCATCCAACCCCATGTTGTTAGTAAGAAAGAGGGAGATTTAAGGACTAATATTCTCTGCCTTTGGTGAGCTCAAAGTCTGAAAGATCTTAATTTTAAGGAGTAATTTCTAACAAATAACAATGAGAAAATCGCCTATCTTATCTAGGTATTTATCTCTTTAAATATTTCTTTGCATTATTTTAAAGCAGTGTTTAAGAGGACCATATTTAGCTATAAAATAAGGAGTTCCGTTTTAATTTTACAAAGGATACTTTGTAGAAAACTATATCTCTCTTAAACTGACCTATGCCGACCATATATTGTCCAAGCTAGAACTCATTTTGAGAGTGAAAGGGAGCATATAATTATTACACTGGACCTCAATCGTTTACTTGTAGCTGGTAGCCCAGATAGATCCTGGGACCATAAGCAGATAGTTGTCTGTCTTAGGGAGCCACACTCCATTCTCAGAAACAGAAACCTTTGTTGGGGATAGAGGGAGAGAGATTCAATAAATGTAATAGGATCCCTAAAGAAAGAAAGAGGGGATCCCTGGGTGGCTCAGCGGTTTGGTGCCTGCCTTCAGCCCAGGGCATGATCCTGGAGTCCTGGGATTGAGTCCCACATCAGACTTCCTGCATGGAGCTTGCTTCTCCCTCTGCCTGTGTCTGCCTCTCTCTCTCTCTCTCTCTCTCTCTCTCTCTTTCTCTCTCTCTCTCTCTGTCTCATGGATAAATAAATAAAATGAATGAATGAATGAATGAAAGAAAGAAAGAAAGAAAGAAAGAAAGAAAGAAGAGAAAGAGGGAGGAAGAAAGAGAGAAGAGGGAGGGAGGAATGAAGAAGAAGAAGAAGAAGAAGAAGAAGAAAGAAAGAAAGAAAGAAAGAAAGAAAGAAAGAAAGAAAGAAAGAAAGAAAGAAAGAAAGAAAGAAAGGAGAGAGAGAGAAAGAAAAGAGAAAAAGCTTCTTTAGAACCGATCTTATAAATCTATGAAAACCACATGTTGACATTAAATCTCACAGTTTATATTATCATTACCAAATTAAAAGAACTAATTTTTCTATTCTCTTTTATGCAAAATTAAAGAAGCGCCATGTGTTCCTCTTATCACCCCACGTTGGCCTCCTCACTGGGAGTGGAGCCTGCTTAAGAGTCTCTCCTTCTCACTCTGTCCTCCCTCCTCTTTCTCTCTCTCTCTCTCTCTAAAAAAAATATATATATATATATATATATATATACACACATATATATATATTAAAGTTGGAAAATTTTAAGTTGGATACAATTTTAAGTTGGAAACCTTCCTTGGTCTACGCGTCTCCTGAGATCAAGACTTTAACCATACAAGGTTAAGAATTCATCAAATACTTAATTAACAGCTGTTTTGCTTCTTCAGGACAACAGGGCTACTAATTATCTGATGGGCAAGCACCATCACTGAGAAAGAGATTCATATTCTCATTGTTTTTAAAACTCTGAAACTCCTTATTTTTATTTATGAAGAAGACCTTAAGTTGTTAGTAATTAACAACAACTCCAGAAAGTAAAAGACAGCATGCTTTCGCATAAAGTATCTTTTCTGTGGAAAGAGAAACTAGAACAACAGAAATAATTTATCAGGAGGGCAGAGTTACCGGGTAGTTCTGTTTCTTTTATTTTCCTTGACATTATAGGCGACAATATAAAGGCGGTCAAATGCAGAGTTATTTTATCTGTATCAACTCTCAGTCTTAGATGCAGCCTATGTAAATTCACTGCCCTTTATTTATCCCATTTCCTGTGAAGTTCTTTTTTTTTACAAAACTCTGGCTTTGCTTTTAATTTAAGAGATTATTCCGGTTTATTATGTAAGAAGGTCTCTGGCTTCTTCCCTCCAGTCAGTTCTTTCATAAAACATCTCTTCCACTTTCCTATTACTTAAAACATGTTTGAGTCTCTTTTTCTAAGAATATTCAAGAAAAAGAAGAGGGACGACTAAAATAAAACTTATGCCTCAGAAGCAGCAAAGCAGTGTTTCCGTATTTCCTGGTAATCTGCAAACTTCTTTCAAATAGGAGATGAAAGGGCAGATGGGAGAGTGAGCATCCTTCTATTGACTTTTAAAGTTTCTACTGATAGACAAGAGCTAAGGTTACTCCTCCCAGTTTGTTTCAAATTTCTCACAGTTGCTGCTTGGAGGTGCAGCTTTAAAATTTGTCAAGAGTACAGAGCTCAAATTAGATCTAAAAATCTTAACAGGACTTGAGCACTTGAAATATGTCTGCTGGCAGGGTTCTGTCTTCATAGCCATCAAGAGCCCTGTGTTTCCAGGGCTACTTCTACCTATTTTCGTATGCAAACAGACCTCTTTAAGTTTTCATCACACAAACTGGGAAGGTACTAGCAATTCAGAAATACATGCATTTGACAAGAGACCTCAGAATCCACAGTTCTTTCCCTAAAAAACAACCAACCTTTATATGCCTACAGAGATGAAACATTCAGTTGAATGAATTCAGTTGAATTCAGTTGAATGAATATAATACCTGTAGTATAGGGGAGGAAAAATAACTTTCCCTCTCACTTTCTGAATTCTTGGCTGAGACTCCTGTAATAAAAGACAGGTTAGCAAGAGAAAAACAGAAGTTTATTAACATGTATACCTCATGTATAGAGGAGATGCCCAGGGAAAAACGAGTAACTCCCCAAGGTCATCTAAGCCATTGGCTTCAACACCATCTGCAGCTGCAGACAAGAGGAAGCAAGCTGTTCAGTGGCCAGTCTGGGGGAAGTTACCAGGAAAAGCAGGGTAATCTAGAGGTAAGATTTGTTGTGTAGATTTCAGGCAGCGTCTTCTCCATTGGTATAATCCTCTTGTGATGTAGTCAACCTTCTCTTCCTGGTACAGTGGGAGAGACCCTTACGAATGGAGATTTCCTTTGTAATATAAATGCCCCTTAACAGAAGTTTAACTTCTACTCTGTTTTCAGAGCTTCTCCTGCATCTGCTGTTTCTCAAAATAATATTTTGCCAGAGAGGCATACTTAGGGATGGCATATTCTGCTACACTTCAGTATTTTCTTTTTTTAATTTTATAGGTAAAATTTGCATAAACATTGTATCTACCATCTTCACAATTTTAAAGTGTACCGTTTAATGATTTTCAGTATATTTACACTGTTAAAAAAAATCACTATTATCTAATTCCAGAGTATCTCCATCACCCCAAAAAGAAACAGTCACTTTCCAGTTTCCTCATCTCCCTATCCCCGGGCATCTAATAATTTACCCTGTTTCTATAGATTTGTCTATTCTGGGTATTCCATATCATCAGACTCCTATAATATGGAGAGGTTTGTGACTGGCTTCTTTCACTTAGCACATTTTCAAGGGTCATCCAAGTTGTGGTATGTATCAGTACTTCATTCCTCTTTATGGATGAATAATCCATGTTTTAGATATGCCAAACTCATCAACTGATAGGCAATTGTGTCATTTCCACTTTTTGGCTGTGATGAAAAATACTTGTATTATTTGTCTAGAAGTTTTTATGTGAATGTATATCCTCAGTTCTCTTGGGCATATACCTAGGAAAAGAATTGCTGGCTCATGCCTAACTCTGTTGAGCTTTTTGAGGACCTGCCAAACTTTCCCACAGCAGCTACTTCATTTTACATTCCCAACAGCAATATGTAAGGTTTCATTTTTGGATTGACAAATGATGTTGAGCATTTTTGCATGTGCTTCTTGGCCACTGGTATATCTTTTTTTTTTTTTTTTTTTTTTTTTTGAGATGTCTTCACATCCTTTACCCATTTTATGATTGGGTTGGCTTTTTATTGTGAGTTCTAAGAGATATATATGTATTCTGGATACTAGATCCTTATTAAATATATGACTTGCAAATATTTTCTTACATTCTCTGAGTTGTCTTTTTATTTTCTTGATAGAGTGTCTTTTGATAAATTTGATAAATTTTGATAAACCCCAACTTATCTATTTTTGCTTTTGTTGTTTGTGCTCATAGTATCATATTTAAGAAACTAAATCCACGGTCTCGAAGATTGACACTTACATTTCTTTCCAAGAGTTGTACAGTTTCATCTCTAACATTAGCTCTCTCACTATTTTAGACTTATTTTCATGTATGGTGTGACATAGGGGTCCAGATTCATTATTTTGCATGTGGAAATCCAGTTTTCCCAAAACCATTTATTTAAAAAAATGTTCATTTATTGATCTTGGCATCCTTGTCACAAATCAGTTAACCATAGATATAAGAATTTATTTCCAGACTCTTTATTCTGTTGTATTGATTTCTATGTCTGTCTTTATGCCAGTACTATCATGTTTCGATACAGCTTTGTAGTAAGTTTTGAATCCAGGAAGTATGAGTCCTCCAAATTTATTCTTCTTTTCCAAGATTGTTTTGGCTATTTTGGATCTCTTGCATTTCCATGAAAGTTTTAAGTTCTGACTGTCCATTTTTCCAAAAGTTGAAATTTTGAAAGGGGTTGCACTAAATCTATAAAGCCATTAGGAAATATTTACCACTTTAATATTAAGTTTTCTAATCCTTGGACATGTCTATTTAAGTTTTTTTATTTCAACAGTGCTTCAACAAATTGTTTGGCAGTGTTTCAACAAGTCTTGTCCTTTGTCCTTTTTTTTTTTAATTTAATTTTATTTTTTTAGTAATCTATATCCAGCATGGGCTCAAGCCCACAACCTTGATTGACATCCAGAGTCTCACACTCTTCCAACTGAGCCAGCCAGGTGCCCCCAGTCTTGTATTTATTTTCTTAATTTTATTTCTAAGTTCTTTATTTTTAACACTACTGTAAATGAGTTGTCTTGGTAATTGTATTTTTTGATTATTCATTGAGTGTACAGTGATCACTGAGTTTTGTATATTGATGTTGTATCATGTAACTTTGCTGAACTTGTTTATTAGTTCTGATGGTTTATTTTGTATATAGATTCCTAAGGATTTTCTGTATGTAAGGTAATGCCATCTACAAATAGAGATTGTTTACTTTCTTTTTTTCTTTCTAGATGTTCTTTCTTTCTTACCTGATTGCCACAACTAGAACTTCCAATACATTTTATCTTATTCTTAAGGAGAAAGCTTTTAGTCATTCAGCATTAAGTATGATAGCCATGTGTTCTTTGCAGATACCCTTATTCAGGTTGAGGAGTTTCCCTTATATTTTTAGTATGTTGAGTGGTGTTTGTTCGTTTTGTCCTGAATGGGTGTTGGATTTTGTTGAATGCTTTTTCTGCATCTAACGACATGATTATGTCGGGATTTCTTACATTATGATGTATTATTACATTGAGCCAACCTTACATTTCTGAGATAAATCTCACTTGGTCATGAGACGAAGTATAATAATTTTTCCAACATCCTGCTAGCTTTGGTATGCTAGTATTTTGTCAAGAATTTTTGCAACAGTGTTCACAAAGGATATTGGTCTATAGTCTTCTAATGTCTTTGTCTGGCTTTGGTATCAGGGCAATACTGGCATCCAAGAATAATTAGAAAGTATTCCCCCACTTTTTTTCTTTTTATATGCTTCAGAAGGATTGATATTAATTCTTCCTAATACATTTAATAGGATTCATCAGTGAAGCCATCTGGTTTTGGGCTTTTCTGTGGTGGAAGTTTTTTATTGTTGGCTATAATCCCTATGCTGCACCTTTTTTTTAAAGATTTTTTTTTTTTTAATTTTTAATTTGAGAGAGAGAGCGTGCTCAAGAGAGCACAAGGAGGTGAAGGCAAAGGAAGAGGTAGAAGCAGACTCCTGGCTGAGCAGGAAACCCAACACAGGACCCAATCCCGGGACCCTGGGATCATGACCTAGCCAACAGCAGGCATTTAACCAACTGGCCACCCAGGTGCCCCTGCTGCACTTTTTTTTTATAATTAGAAGTTTGTACCTCCTGATCTCCTTTATGTATTTTGCCTCTCCCCTCCCACCTCTCCTCTAGCAGCTACCAGTTTTTCATATGTAAGAATCTGTGTTTTTATTCATTTGGCTTGCTTTTTAGATTCCACATTTAAGTGAAATCTTATAGTATTTGTCTTTCTCTGTCTGATTTATTTCATTTAACAGATACTCTGTAGGTCCATCCATGTTGTCACAGATGGCAAGATCTTTTTTTTATGGCTAATATTCCACTTCATATTATCATCTGTCAGTGGACATTTTAGGATGCTTCTATATCTTGGCTATTGTAAATAACTTTGCAGTAAACATAGGGGTACATGTATCTCTTTGAATTAGTGTTTTCATTTTTTTTGGATAAATAGTAGTAGGATCACTGGATCATATGCTATTTCTACTTTTAATTTTCTGAGGAACATATATACTGTTTTCCACAGTGTTTGCACCCATTTATAGTCCCACCAACAGCACATGAGAGTTCCCTTTTCTCCACATCCTAAGCAACATTTCTTATCTCTTGTCTTTTTGGTATTAGCCATTCTGACAGATAGGAAGTGGTATCTCATTATGGTTTTAATTTGCATTTTCCTGGTAGTAAGTGATTTCGAGCATCTTTTCACGTATCTGTTCACTATCTGTAGATCTTCTTTGGAAAAATGTCTATTCAGGGCCTCTGCCCATTTTTGATCAAATTAGTTTTTTTGGTGCTGAGTTGTATAAGGTCTTTATATATTTTGAATATTAACCCCTTATTGGATATATTATTTGCAAATATCTTCTCTCATTCATTAGGTTGCCTTTTTGTTTTATTGATTTTCATTTAGTTTCCTTTGCTGTGTAAAAGCCTTTTATTTTGGTGTAGTCTCAAGCTTATTTTTGCTTTTGTTTCTCTTGCCTGAGAAGACATATCCATAAAAATGTTGCTAACAAGGCCAATATCCAAGAGATTGCTGCCTGTGATTTCTTTTAGGAGTTTTATGGTCTCAGGTCTCACATTTAGGTCTTTAATTCATTTGAGTTTATTTTTGTGTATGACATAGGACAGCGGTCCAGTTTCATTCTTTTGCATGTAGCTGTCCAGTTTTCCCAATACCATTTATTGAAAAGACTGTCTTTTCTCCCTTTGTATATTCTTGCCTCTTTTGTCATAGATTAATTGACAAAATAGGCATGGGTTTATTTCTGGGCTCTCTATTCTGTTCATTGATCTGTGTATCTGGTTTTGTGTCAGTGTCATACTGTTTTGATTATCATAGCTTTGTAGTTAATCTTCTAATCTGGAATTATAGTACTTCTAGCTTTGTTTTTCTTTTTCAAGATTCCTTTGCCTATTTGAGGTCTTTTTGTAGTTCCATATAAATTTTAATATTATTTGTTCCTGTTCTGTGAAAAATACTATTAGTTTTTTTATAGAAATTGCATTAAATCTATAGATAGCTTTGAGTAATATGAACATTTTAATAATACTAGTTCTTCCAGTCCATGAGCCAGGGTCTGTCTTTCCATGTGTTTGTGTCTTTTTCATCAGTGTCTTATTGCTTTCAGAGTATAGATCTTTCATTTCCTTGGTTAAATTTATTCCTAGGTGTTTTATTCTTTCTGGTACAATTGTTTTCTTAATTTTTCCTTCTGCTACTTCATTATTAGTTTAGAGAAATGCAACAGATTTCTGTTTATTCAGTTTGTATCCTTTGACTTTACTAAATTCATTTATCAGTCTTAATGATGTTTTGGATGTGGTCTTTAGGGTTTTCTATATGTAGTATCATATTTTCTGCAAATGTAAGAGTTTTGCTTCTCCCTTACCAATCTGGACACCTTCTATTTCTTTTTCTTGTATGATTGCTGCAGCTAGGATGTTTAGTACTATGTTGAATAAAAGTGATGAGAGTGGACATCTTTGTCTGGTTCCTGATCTTAGAGAAAAAGCCTTCAGTTTTTCACCATTGAGTGTGATGTCAACTGTGGTTTTTTATAGATGGCCTTTATATATATATACACACACACACACACGTATATATACACACACACCCATATATATATGTTCCCTCTAAACTTAAGTCTATTGAGAGCTTTTATCATCAACAGATACTGTATTTTATTATATGCTTTTTCTACAGTTATTGAAATCATCATATGGTTCAGGGCCTTTTTGATTACCGATGCAAGTTTTTTTTGATGACTGATAGTCTTTTTCTTACACGTCTGTTTAGATTTTTTATGACTTCTTCAATCAGTTTTTATTTGTCGATACTCCCATATTTATTAGTTCCTTCCTCTGCTTACTTTGGGTTTAGTTTGTTTCCTTTTTTTCTAGTTCTTCAATGTGGAAGTTTAGGTTATTGATTTGAAATCTTTTTCCTGCATATGGACTGTATGTTCTTGTTTTTTTTTGTTTTTTTTTTTTGTTTTTTTTTTTAATGCCTCAGAATTTTTTTGTTGAAACTTAGACATTTTTAAATGTGGCAGCTTTGGAAATCAAATTCTACCTCTTCCCCACAGGCTTGTTGTGGTTACTTTTTTGTGGTTGGTTGTTTTTCTGTTGAGTGACTATTCTGAACTAATTCTGTAGTCTCTGTTCTTTATTATGTGTGGCCATTAAAGTCTCTGCTTCTTTTGCTATGTGGTCAACTAATGATTAGATAACTATTACTGAAATTCCTTAAACCAGAATATTTCCCAGTCTTTGCAGAGGGTCTTGAGTTGTGTTGGGGCATGCCCTAAGAATCAACCAGGCAGTTTGCCACACTGCCTTAGCAATCAGTCACTTACTGCTTGTTCAAAGCCTCAGGGTCAGCTAGAGGCCTTCTCACGTCTTTCCTGAGCTTGCACACAGCCCTGGGCATGTGCATGAACTTCTAAATTCCCAGAGGCATGGCTGAGCTTTTGAACCCATAATCCCCCAAACATTCCCTTCTCCAGACTTCCCTCCAAGCTTTTTGTTTAGTCTACTATTTGCCCTGTTACCCATTGCTTTAGACAGCAACAATTAAAACATTTGCCTGTAAACGTTTTCCACAAATGGCCTCAGGTAACAACGTTAGCACTAGATGCATCCCCAGTTTCATGAGACAAAGATGAGCCTTTTGATCCAGTCTTTCGAGGGAGCCACCCAAGGAGACAAAATAAATAATTAGATATACTCTGCTCCCTTTGGTACTATTACTGAGAATGTAAGCTGTTATTTTCAAGACTACAGATGAGCTGAAGAATAGTGGATGAAACTAGGGTAAGTTAAGATGCCATAAAGCTTAATCTTCTTGCCGAGATCCAGCTGATTGTCTTGAATAAGTACTTTCTTGGTTGCTGCAAACTTTTAGTTAGTTTCCAGAGTTCTAAAATAGTTGATTTGATTCTAATAGTTTTTGCCTGTTTTTCTACTGGTTTTATGGATTGAGGAAAATTTCAGATTTCCTTACTTCACCATTTTTGCTGACATCACTGTAGTATTTTCTTTTTTCACTAGGATTTTGCTTTAATGATTAAGTTAAATTTAAGAGATTTCAGTAGGGTTAGTTTTAAACTAAGGGAAATATTAGGGGGCCTTGTTGTATGACTGAAAACCGTCAAGTCTATACCTGAAATGGGATAATTGTGCTTTATTATGCGTAGTCTTCTAAATGCTTCATAAAACTTGGAATTAATTTTGGCCCTTGTGCAAATGTATAGCGGTCAAAAGTCAGAGAGAAGTATAACACAAAAAGGAGAATCTAAAACTGAAGGGCAAGGGGCACCTGGGTGCCACAGTTGGTTAATTGTCTGACTCTTGATTTCAGCTCAGGTCATGCATGACTCAGGGTTGTAAGATCAAGCCCTACCCATACTCACCACCACCCCCAACCTCCCATGCTGGGCATGGAGCCTGCTTAAGATTCTCTATTCCTCTCCTGCCCCTCCCCCCCTTACACACACACACACACACACACACACACACACACTAAAAATGGGCAAATGGAAACCACGCATTGATATGTAAATGAGGACACATTCTTCAGATGTCTAACCCAGTACCTTTAGGAGGATATAATGATAGGAAAAGACAAGGTTAGAGAAATTTGACACATTTACAGTGAGGGTAGAGGAGAAGCATATAAGGAGGTAGAAAGGAAGCCCAGTGTTGTCAGTAGGCTGCAAGCCAGTGAGCCCAAATAACACCACAACAATAAACATTAAGCTAGTAACTTTGTTCATATCATGGCATGGTGTGAGAGCCATTTTTTTAATTTAAAATGGAAATCTGATATTTCTTTACATAACCACACATATTTAAAGGGGCATGCATTTTTAAAATTATATTCTGTCATTTTAAAACCAAATTATGTTGGTTCTTTTGTTTATTGTTGGTGTTTGTGTGTGTGTTTTGTGGGGTTTTTTTGGTAGCAAGGAGCTGTACCTCCAACCAGTTCGGTTCCTCCTGTTGCCGGGGCCCCATCTGTTGGACAGCCTGGAGCAGGATTTGGAATGGTGAGTGGCAACCTGTGCTAGAAATTGTAATTGACATGTCTGAGGCCTTTGCCAAATACCAGATTAACAAATACAGCTGTAGAATATGATTCTTCCCCAAATGCAGTAATGTAAGACTTAATAAATTAAGTCATCTGTGTTAGACATTAAGAAGTCTACACACGATATGATAAAGCCAGCTATAAAATACTTAAATTCTGTAATCAAAATAATTCCTGTAGTATATAGTTATATCATTTTTGGAGTACTATTTACCAATCACATTCTTTACTCAATCATCAAAATCAACTCTTAATCATTATACTTGGACTTTTCACTTATCACTTTTATCACTCGCAAATTTTAGGGCTAGGGTCCATAAATAAGTGAGGTTTTGTCTCTTAAAAATTATGCTTACAGAAGACAAATAATCACCAACAAAGCCTGGTTGGGAGAAGGGTGCCATGTGGCCAGCTAGGCTTCTACTGTACCTCAGTGATTTTCTGCCATCTGCCAGCCTCACAGCACCCATTGTTCAAAGTCACAAGTTATACTTCCTCACAGGCCTGCATTCCTCAAAACTTTTCAGAAACGTTAAAGAATAAATGTCAGGGCATTACCATAGGGGGTGGATTCCACTCATGCTATGAACCACTCTTCCTCTTCAGCCTCCTGCTGGGACGGGCATGCCCATGATGCCTCAGCAGCCGGTCATGTTTGCACAACCCATGATGAGGCCACCCTTTGGAGCTGCAGCTGTACCTGGCACACAGGTCAGTTTTTTAATGTCCTTAAAATAATGACATTAATTTATAAGTATTAAACTGCCACATGGCAAACTGTTAAAAATATTTTTACCTAATATATATCCTCATATCTGTTGCTTCACAAGTAAAGGGGGAACATGGAAGACATATGAGCAATAGTGTGAGATTTGGAGGAAAATGCTAGAAGTAACTCACTATCCTAAGTCCTTCCATTCCTCTACTTAATTCAGAATAGTTCCTGAGAACAACTAGACATTTAAAGTATCTGGGCATTTATTCCAGAAAAATGAGTACTTCTGATCCATCGTTTTCTCACATGTTCCCAGAACTAGCTAAACTCAAGGTTAGGGACACAGTCCTCCAGGCTACCAGTTTTTCCCAAGAATTGTGACTTTTCGTACAGTTAGTAAGAGCAATGAGTCCACCAAACTGAAGAGTCTCAGGGAGTGGTCCCTACAAGACTATCCTCACTTAAGACACCAGCCATAAGTTTGGGAGTCCTGAGGGCTACCCTCTCACTTCAGACCAGCTGCCTACAAATTTGAAGGTTCTCAATTTCCTAGAACAACTTATAGAACTCAGGAAAGCATGAAATGTATTATAGTTTTATTACAGTGAAAGGATACAAATTAGATCTAGTCAAAAGAAGAGATGCATAGGGTGAAGTCTGGAACTGGGAGGGTTCCAAGCATGAAGCTTTGTCCTGGAGGATGTATTACTCACCTGACATCAATATGTAAGAGTATATATGTGGTATTGCCAACGCAGGAAGCTCACCTGCAGTTCAGTGTGCAGGGTTTTTATTGAAGTTTCCTTATATAGGAATTATTGATTGAATTATTCCCCTGTGGTTGAGTTCAATCTCCAAGCCCTGCCCAACTTCACTGAAAGGCTGGTATCATGAGACCCCAAGACCTAACACTCTCATCACATTCTTCATCTTTCTGGTTGGCTAGTCCCTACCCTGAGTCCTCTTGTTAGCATAAACTATCAGGTGTGGTTCTAAGAAGCCACCCTGAATAACAAAGACATTCCGATTACTCAGGAAATTCCAAGGAATTAGAGGTCACCTACCAGGATCCAGGAAAAAGAGCAAACCTCCCTTTAGATGAGGCCAAATTTGTTTCTACACAAAGTGCTACCTTTGTTTACCAAGATGGTAAAACACATACACTTTGTTGAACTGCTTTGCTGCTGATAGTGATAATAATGCTGATGAGGAACCAGTTCTTGATTCCTTTTGTAAGTTGCCTGGCTAAGGTGGAGGTATAGGTAGAAAACCAAAGAGGTTATCATGAGAAATTGACATTGATGGAGTCAGAACACCACATTATGACTTTACTAGCACCATGCCCAGCAAACCAAGACAAAAAGCTGAAATATATTATAATGGCATCAGTAAATAATTTCACTTCTATATATTTTTTGAATATTTATTTTTTTATTTCGAGGGACAGTGGGAGGGGCAGAGGAAAAGAATCTCAAACAGACTCCCTGCTGCATAGGACTCAATCTCACAATGCCAAAATCATGATCTGAGCCAAAATCAACAGTCAGTTACTCAACTGACTGAGCCACCCAGGCGCCCCACTTCTATGATATTTTTAACTCACCAAATGGACGTTTATATTGTTATCCATAGGATTCCTACTTTGAACTTCCTGAGTAGACTTTAATCCCTTTTGCTTCCTTTAACCATCTCTAAAATCTATTGTCTACTTGTTCCCAAATTTTACTTTCAGCCTCTTTCACCCCTCAAAAGCCACAGGGACCAGAAGAGAGAATGGTGGGTGTTTAAAGAGATAAATTTAGGATATGAGAAACCCTAACCTTCAAGGCTATACTCAAAGCCCTGGCTTCATGAGAAATTTTCTAGTCTGTTCTGAGACTGATGAACTCTGCTTCATATTGTTTCTGAAGGGAGTGAGGAAGGTTTTGAGGATGATAGTTTGGGTTAAATTTAATCTAGATATATTTAAATTCTAAAAAGGATCTTATTTTTTTTAATGTTTTCTTGATGGTTGAATATATCTATGATTATTTAACATACTTTTGAAAAAAGGCAGGACATTTCTATTTTTATTAACTTGGAAGAATATTATTGAGGTTTTTAAAATCTTTATTTGGTGTACTAAAAGCTTTAAAAATAAATTAACACAATTTTATTAAAGTAGATATTTTTCTTCATGATTCCAGTATTATACAGCATGAGTTTATTTACTTAATTCAAAGAATGAAAATGAAAAATAGATAATAAGATGAAAACAGTATTTTAGTCATTTAATTGAATTTATAGTGATTTAGGAAATGGAATGGCATATTTATAAAAGTTATAGATTGTAGCAGTGCCTGGATGGCTCAGTCAGTTAAGTATTCAACTCTTGATTTTGGCTCAGGTCCTGATCTCAGGGTTGTAAGATCAAGCCCTGCATCCCGTTGGACTCTGCATTGGGTGTGGAGCCTACTTAAGATTCTCTCTCTCCCTCTCTCTCTCTGTCCCTCCCCCCTTCTAAAAAAAAGTTTTAAATTATATTTCCTATATCAGAGAAGCAGCAGAGGTGATTATAATAAATAGTAAATATGATTTTATAACTTCGGAAAACAAAATAATGTTTTTCATTACCAGTGTGACAACATTACTGATGTTTCTCATTACTGACTGTTCCACTCTCTCTCAGTCAGTTGATATCCATCCTTCATGATGTCATCTCACCAAATTATTAATGATGAATCAACTCTTGAATTTCTTACCTTCCAAACAACTTCAACCCTTGCATTTATCTTTTTCTGATCTTTCTATGAAGAATGATTCCTGTTTTAAGTAATGGAAATTTGACTAATAGGTAGTGCAATAAGGAAATAGTTTCTGGACATGGGAACAAATCTGAAAATCTCTATTTCTGGAGCTCTATTTACTGAACCAATAAAAACATACATTGCTACCTCATCACCCCAGATTTCTGAGATTTCTCTCAGGTTACAAACATAGAAGAAGAATTAAACTCAAAGGACACATTATTCTATACAGATTACATGACCTCTTTCAGGGTTTCAAACCTTAACACTCCTGCAAAGGCTGCTTCCAAAGCTTATGTCTGTCACACAATGAAATAATTTAGGGATTAAGCAGAAACAAGGTAAGTTAATTCTTTGTTGCTTTTGCTAGCAAGTGCAATATAATTCTTTCCATAGCATTTAATTAATCTTCTCTGCGAGCTGGACAGGCAATTATTGGAAGTTAATGATATTCATACCTGGGCAATTCTTTTCTCATCTGAAATAAACAGTGCCCCCAAACTTGACTGTTTTTCATTTAAAACACTTTAAGTGAAATTCTAGTATATTTAATAATTTAAAGTAATTTCTTTAGTGACTTTCTGCAAATTATTTCCTTTCAGTTTTTCCCTTAAACTCACTCTCACTATAAGGAAAAGTCATTAAAATTCCTTCATTAGTTTAGTAGTACTAATAACTCAAAGTAAAAATGCTTTTGTTTAGAGCAAGTGATTGTTGTGTTACTGTACTCTATATTCATAATATCTGTATGTGACGAGTTTTCTGCATCTTCCCTAACTCATACCCATATGGTTCTGCCAGAGTCCTCTAAATCTGATATCAAAGAATTTCAGCAAAGCCAAATATAATTTGAAGTGTACTTTATGAAACCAAAATTAAACAACACTGTGGCTAAGTAAAATTAAGTATATTTTGTAATCCCTTAGCCATCTGATCTTCTGCATGTTTGTTTTCTGTGTCATGTGCTCTGCCTAATGCTTACCTGTCTCTCTGTTTGATTTCTGTTTCTGCTATCCTGGGCTGGCTTTTCCCCATTAGCTTTCTCCAAGCCCTACACCTGCCACTCAGAGTCCCAAGAAACCTCCAGCAAAGGACCCATTAGCGGATCTTAACATCAAGGATTTCTTGTAAACAATTTAAGGTATCTAATATTGAGCTTTTCCTGTGGGCTTGTAATAATGACTTATGCAATGCTTAGCTATTTCAAGTATGATATTTGTACTTTTGTGCTTTGAACACATGTAAATAATAATAATAATAATTTGAGTATTTATACTTTTTTAAATCAATATTCAAAGCCGCCAATGAATTATCAATAAATTTTTTAATCTTAATTAATTTACAAAACTAAGAGGGAGAAAGGCCTCCAAGTTGTCCTGAAAAGCACAAAGATTTTATTGATAAAGCAAAAAACTGCCCAAGCTACTTGGTAAATTAGAAAATTACCACTTTATTACCTGATGACAGGAATTTATAGAAAGCTAACATCTATTATATTGCATTAGAAAACATCTAAGAATATACTTGGCTACAAAATTGTATTTTTTGTTTATCCTTACTTGGCTTCCTCAAAGCTTAGATTGTTAGTTACCCTTAGCAATTTCTGCACTCAAGCAGAATTTTAAATTTCTAACATTCTGTTTTTAAATTTCTAACATGATTTATGACATAATTAATAATGGACATACGGAAAGAAACTGATAAAGGAAAAAAGTTTACTGCTAACCCCAGCACCTAACACAATGAGTAGATTCTCAACAAGTACTTGCAGAAAGTGGAGAAACAGTAATACTGCTTTTCCTTTAGACAGTACTTTTCATACCCACTTCCTAGTCATGAACTCCTTTGGTTGTCCCTGTGGGAAATGAAACCCTGTGATCTATACTAGCCAGATATTTTCTGTCTCCATTTCACAGCTAAAGGAACTGATCCTTGTCATTGAGTGAGTTGCTCAAGGTTGCACACTGGAGGGAGGTATAAGAGTGTCAAAGTTTTGAGACCACTGTCCAGTGTAATTTGTATAATGCAGCTTACAACCTATATATACACACACACACATATATTTAAACTTTCTCTAATGCATACTAAGATTTTTGTGGATTCCTACTTTATGATTTTTTGTTTTCTTATACAAGGTTGATGAGTTTATCATTTTGAGGCATTGACATCTTAGTCAAGTAATTCCTCCTTGTGTCTGACTTTTCTGTTCCATTTTGGGCTGGGCTGGTGTAGGCATAAGTGAGGCAATGAGCACTTACTTCTTAGCCGTTATAGGTTCAGGACTGACGAAGGATGCTGCAGGGAGCAGCCTTTTATCCAGCTATCTTTCTGTAAATATTGCTCTCATCCTGCGCCAGGAGCTCTGATGAGCACCTGAAACAGAGATGCTTGAGATAGCCCCTGCTCTCAGAGGTTCATGGTCACAAGGGAGACAGACACAGACTAATTTATGAAAAAGAGTTACCCACGTAACTCGTAAGCCTTCAACCCCAGGAAGATTCCCAGGCAGAGATGACTGGTGAAGCATGGGCTGGCGGTCCTGGGGACAGAGGAGGGGGAGCCGCATTTGCAAAGGCGCTGAGTCACCTTGATACCTCCCTCCTCCTCTGTTCTGTTACTTGTTCAGCTGTTGAGTAAACTACTGAATGCCATAACTGAAAAGAGGCCAAAATAATGAAAATCACTGCCATTCCTTTTTTTTTTCCATCTGCCCTTTTTTAAGGGTGAACTGTTCTTATTTAATAGTAAATGTCTCACTACTGAAATTTATCCTAAGTATCCATGTTTTCAAAATTTTGCTGATACAATTTTTACCTAGAATGAAACTATACATTAAAATATTTTCTAAAAATTTCTTCCTGGCTGAAACTTTAAGCAAAGAATTGTGGAAAGTATGTAAATGTGAATTTGTTATAAAGACATCCTTTGCATGAAGATTTTTCCTAGTAACTGTGAGGTAAAATTGCCAGGAAGGCAATATGTTTGAGGAGTGTATAATGTTATTTTCTAATTCAAGTGCTTTTTATCTTTACAGCTGCAATTTTTGTGACTGAATAGGAAAAAAATAATGAGTTTGGAGACTTCAAATAAAATTGATGCTCAGAGTTTCAAAGTGAGCCACCAGTACCAAACCCAATGCTTACTCGTAACTTCTCTTCCAAAACGTGTAGCACAGCTGTGAAAGTGAACATTAGGAATGTGTACTACCTTAGCTGTTATCCCTACTCTCAAAATTGTAGTGTATTTGGGTTATTTGTGTGTTGTACGATGTAAAAACAATGAATGGATGTTTCTGATGCCTTTAGTGCTTTTCTGGACCTCGCCCATGGACGGATGATGCAGCTGTTGTGTGGTGAGCCATTTGGAAAGATGTGTCTGTGTTTTTGAGGGTTTTGATGTATATATGACTTTTGGACAAACCTAAACTCTTCCCATAAATTCTCTTTTTCTCTGTATCTCTGTTACAAACATAGTGTGATAATATCAAATAGTAAGGAAAACACTCTTAAATATACAAAACTTTTTCGGTGTGGAGTACATTTTTCCAATCACAGGAACTTCAACTGTTGTGAGAAATGTTTATTTTTGTGGCACTGTATATGTTAAGAAATTTTGTTTTAAAAAAAAATATAAGGGTTAACGTCCATAATAAATATTTCTCCTTGAAGCTACCTTATCAAGAATGAAAAAATCATATGGAAAGAATTCCATATTTAATCACTGCTACATTAAAATGTATATTTTGATTATATTTGACAGGTTTTGCATCTAAATTGACCTATTTATTCATTCTTGATTAAATGCACTGAAAAGTAAAGGGTCCATTTCTATCCTGTCCGTGAAAATGCAATTAGAAATGTACTATTCAAATGATTATGAAGGCACCCCAAAGTATATGTGTAATTTAAAGATTACTGCAAATATTTTTATTTTATTGTGGGTTTTCTGTACATCTGTTAATTTACTATTTCTTTGTGTGTTCTGTAGACTAGTGTTCTTTCATCCTTCAATTGAGCTCAGAGTAGGTTTTGTTGTACCATTGTGATTAGGATTTAAACTAATTCAGAGAATTGTATCCTTTACTGTACATACTGTATTCTTTAATTTTTAATTTGTTGTCATACTGTATGTGCTGATGGCTTGGCTTAAGATTTTGACGCATAAATGAGGTCACTGTTGATCAGTGTTGCTAGTGGCTTGGCAGCTCTTCGTAAAAGCATATTGGGTTGGAAAGGTGTTTGCCTATTTTTCAAATTATTTAATAGATGTATGGTACCATTTAAAAGTGGTTGTATCTGAATTTACTGTGGGGATAACATACACTGTAATGGGGAAAAAATTACCTAAAACCAATTTCAAAATGGCATTTCTTTCTATTTCAGTTTAAAAACCCAGTGCATGTACGCCCTCTGAGATGCAATAAACACCTTGAACAAAGAAAATGCAAACACAATCTTTCTCTTTTCGATTATTTTTTAGAGAAAACGTCTGTTTCAAATGACACACAGCATATATAAAATATTGAAAATTTAAAAACATTCACAGTGAAAAATGTTGTCCATACCAACATAGTTCTTATTATTTTACAATAAATTTAAAATGAGGGAAAAAACATTTTATCAGTTGTCATTAAACTTGGGACTCATGGCTGCTGCCAAATAAGCTGAAATTCCATATTTCAAAAAAGAAAAGGATGAACTTTTTTTTTTAATTACACAGCTCTTATATTAGTTTTGTGAGAATTCTCCATGGAAGTTGAAGAATAATAAGACGCCCATAAACTCAGAGAAATCTAGAAAACTGACTTTATGCCTATAACTAGATTGTGACAATGACTCAAAAAGTAGTGCAATCTCAAATAGAAGTATTTCTTAGCTAGAAGTATATCCTTATTTATTTTTTTAAGATTTTGTTTTATTTATTCATGAGAGATGTAGAGACATAGGCAGAGGGAGAAGCAGGCACCCTGTGGGGAGCCTTGATGAGGGACTCAATCCCAGGAACCCGGGATCACGACCAGAGCCCAAGGCAGAAGCTCAACTACTGAACCACACAGGTGCTCCCATATCCTTATTTCTAAAACTATCTTTCCCTAACTAGGGTTTATATCCTGAGAACTAACTTTCAAAAGCTAGTATCTGATTATGTATTATGAATTTTTATAGATTACATTTTGGTCATATATTACTGTGTAGGCATATTGTAATAGAAATGTGTTTTAGACTTTAAGTACTTTTAAGTTTAATATTGTATTTTTTTAATATTGCATTTTTTAATAAGCTTTCTCTCTTCATTGAATGGCTCACATGGTATAAATTCTTAATAGATGAAACTTCAAGAGCATTATTTTTAAATCAGACACTCGAACCTTGCCGCAGTGAGGCTCTGGGTGATCCTTATAGAATTGTCATATAGATGAGATGCTGAACGAGGTGCTCTGGGTACTTAAAAAGTGAACCTCTCTGGATAATTTTCAACACAGGTCCAGTGTACCCATGACGTTCTTCCACATGGAGAGCATGCCCTTCTAGCCTCACCTCTGGCTCAACCCCATCCTCTGCGTGCAGAGAGTACATGTGGGTACATGCCCCTTGTTCTCTGCATAACCATTCCTCTCCTGAGGCAGCAGAACACCAAGCACTTTGCTGGGCTCACGCAGGACCCTCTTCCTGGAATTACCTCACCAATTCCAGCAGTTCTGTTAAATCCCACTTGTCTATCATGGCTCCCCACCCTACTCTACTCAGCACAGTTTTTATCAAACTTTGTGGGACTTAACATATTATAATCATCTGTGACAGTGGCATCTGCTATGGCCAGTTGTGAGCCTCACAGGCAAGAAACCTCTCCTGTTCGTACCCTCAGGAACTAGCACTTTAGTAGGTGCTGGTGTCTGTGAGATGAATACAAGTATACTAGTTCTTAGACATGTCCTCACTTACCTGGGTACTGCTGAGCTAATACCATATTTCCAACTACTGAAGAATAACTCTCCTATGGCACGTTTGTCAGATGTCATTAGAGTTTTAATAGCTCTCTGTCAGCTCATTGTAACAGAACTAACATCAATTAAAACTCATCTTTAGTTGAAGATTTTGAGTCCCTTTTTGTATAGTATAATGATTGCAAGTAGTTCTTTCCATATTAAAGTGCCTCCTTTGTTCTTTTTTATGTAATTTATTGTACTTAAAAAGGATAAAGACCAAAGACTTTAGGAGGGGTTTGTGAGAGGAGGAAAGGAGAACACATAAAAAGAGAAATGGAAAGTCACAGAAAGATAAATTGTGTGAAGGCCTCCTTCTCCCTCTTAGGTAGACACCTTTAATAATATATCCCCAGACTTTTGTTGGTGGAAAAGGGGCATGTTCTTGCAGCAGTGATTATCATAGGGTTTCTTGTGTGGAAAAACTGGTTCAAAATAAAAATCGATGTTATCTTAGTTGAGAAGCCACATTGCTTTATATTTTCCAAGCAACAGGTTTTGTGGTAGTTTATTGTTCATCCTCTTGGGCTGTAAGAAAATCTCAATTTCTCGGAGCCTTGCTGACAGAAGATTTCACTAGTGAGCACATTATTTGGATCCCTTCTGTAAACAGAAACAGAGAGCTGTGATTGCGATTTAGTGATATGGTAATTAACCTTAGCTAAACTCTCAGAGCTGCAGTGCATCTGAGTTCATTTCCATGTATGCATGTTCAAACAATTCTGAAACATAAAGGAATTCTATAATTGACTCTGTAGTAGGTACTCTATAACTCCTGTACAAAGGGTTTTCAAACTCTGGTTTCACTCTGCACCTTTGCACTTTTTATTGATGCCCCCAAAAAGCTTTCATTTATATGGGTTCTGTCTGTCAATGCTTACTATGTGTAAGAATTTAAAACTGAGGAACTTTTAAATGTCTTTAATTCATTTAAAAATAAAAATATTTAGACACTGGAGTGGCTAAGTCGGTTGAGCATCCGACTTGACTTCAGCCCATGTCACAATCTCAGGGTTGTTAGATTGAGCCCCTATGGGGCTCTGCACTGGGCATAGAGCCTGCTTAAGATTCTCTCTCCCTATCTCTCTGCCCCTCCCTTTCTTCCCTCCCCTCTCTTCCTCTCTAAAAAATAAATAAAAGTATTAAAATCATTACATATTAACATAAATAAAAAATATTTATGAAAATTACAATTTCAAAAAATTTTAAAGAGTAGCATTGTTTTGCCATCTCTACAAATCTCTTTAATATTAGTCTTAACAGAAGACAGCCTCCTCCTTACACCTGTTTTTGCTTTCACTGTGGCTGTCAGTATCCCATGTCAAACAGTCATTGGAAAATCTACCATGAGCACATTTGTGAGAAAATAAGTATCTTGGTGTTATTATAAAATCAGTTTTGACCTCACAGTATTATTATAAAAATAATTTTGATCACACAGACCACTTGAAAGAGTCTCTGAAGCCCTTGGGCATCCCCCAACTATACTTTGAAAACAGCTTCTTTAGATCTAAAAGAATTGTTCTCAGGGCACCTGGGTGGCTCAGTCATTTAAGTGTCTGCATTTGGCTCAGGTCATGATCTCAGGGTCCTGGAATCTAGTCCCATATCTAGCTCCCTGCTCAGTGAGGAATCTGCTTCACCCTCTACTCTTCCTGGCTGCTAGTGCTCTCACTCTCTCAAATAAAATCTTCAAAAAATAATAAAGAATTGTTCTCATCTTTGAAAGATGAAATTTACTAGTTACATTTTATCAGATTATATTTTTTGTGTGTGAATAAAAGAACCCCAGCACCACCTTTTTTTGTTCAGTCTCTCCAAATGCCTACTTCCGCCACCCTGACATTACTTTGTAGGTGATGCTGGACTCGTGCAAGGATGAGAATTTTGCATCAGTCTCCATGGAAGAGGGTTTCTGCTCACACTCCCTGTTACCTTAGGCAAGTTAACTAACTTCTCTAAACTTTAGTTTTCTTGTCTGTGGAATGAAGAAAATTTCCATCTATGTACATACCATTAAATGAGATAAGGTATGGAAAATCCGTGGCACAGAGTAATGCTTCATGCATATTGCTGTTGTTACTTTTTCAAATTATTACAGTTACTATAAACTTTGCCAGTTGTCTACAGTTGTAAGAACACTAAAGGACAAAGTAGAGAGAGGTATAAAAATAGTCAATAAAAGGAATATTCTTTAATGTAAAGTATGGTCACCGGAAGTACTAAATGTGTTTAAAAATTGGTAAGTGCAAAAAAAATTGATAAGTGCAAGTGCCTGTTATACATAAAAATACAGTTCGTGGGGCACCTGGGTGCCTCAGTCAGTTAAGCATCTGACTCTTGATTTCAGCAGCTCAAGTCATAATCTCAGGGTTGTGAGAACTAGCTCTACGTTAGGCTCTGCACTGAACATGGAGCCTTCCTAAAATCCTCTCTCTCCTTCCTCCTCCCCCCCCAACATTCTCTTTCTCTCCCTCTCTCTCTCTCCCTCCCTCTCTCTCTCTCTCTCTCTCCTCTCAAAAAAAAAAAATACAACTCAATTCAACACAGCACTGGGGGGTGAGTGGGCAGAGAGGACACAGCACCCACCAGAGTTTGACTCGGTTTCTTAGAGACTCCTTCTTAATTTTCCAATACCTAATGATACTTTTTAAGAACGTGAATGGAAGATACTGACATGATAAATGTTTTATAATAGAATTAAATCTTTCTACCTGGAGATCAAAAAGTTTAATAAATATACTTTAACAGTGATTTTTTAAAAATATTTAGTGATGATTGGAGATGGAAGATACAGATGAAGTTAAATATATCCAGCAGAATGGACATCGTGTGTGCAGGTTGTAGCCATCAGAGCTGCAGGAGCAAGATAATTTTGAATAAAAGCCTATGACTAAAGAGACTAGCCTGGAACAGAACCCAGGCCTGCGGACAGCAGCACGCAGAAGGGTCAGGACCAAGAAGGGTCCCTTCCCAGCCAGGCGAGGGGGAGACAGTCATCTCTCCCTGATGATGCCCTCTGCTGTTAACCCAGTCTTGAATACTAGATGCATCTCCACACATCCAAACATCCCATGGTTCATTTCTTTCAGAGTAGAGAACATCTCTGGGGTAACTCAACTGATTTTATAATTTGTAATTGTCTTTTTAATATCTAAACTAGGAAGTAAACTTTACAGCCTGAAAAGCCTTATAAGTATGTCCCAAGGAAATTTGGAATTATTTTTTTCAAAACTGCTATTTTGGATCACATGGATTTCGTACTCTATTGAAAACAGGAAATAGAGTTGTGACCATGTATGCAATATTTCAGATGTAAATTTAGGACCAGGTTTTTAAAAAACCTATCCCTTCTCAGAAAAACAAAACTATGGCTTCAAAGCTAAATTTAAAAGAGCATTTAGTTTAGAACAGAGGCAAAGATACAGTTGCTATTTGATTGGGTTCAGAACAAAATATAGTTAAATAACTTACCAGGGTGGTTATGTGTTAACTAAAGGTTAGTTCACTAAAAAAGCCAGATATGCTTGTTACATAACTTTCTTGGCATTGCATTCTTTGTGTATGGATGTTATCAGCCTTACTGATAAATAGTCTACAAAAATGTTACACACACATGTCTGAAAATGTATTCATTTTTTTCCTCAAGCCTAGTTTTTCTGTCTTGCTTGGTGGTCCCACAATCTACCTGGTCTCCTGTCTCCCACTTGGGGGACATGACACCCTCAATTCTCTCCTGCATCCAGTGGGCTACTGAATATGCTGAGCATCCTGCCTCAGGATGTCTCCCAAACGGCCCTCTTCTGCCATTCCCACTACTACTTCCTTACCACAGTGGCTCCAGCAGCCTCTTCACTGGGCTTTTTGCCTCTAACCTAATCCCTACGCAAACCCACCTCAATCCAGCCTAAAGGGTACCTACCGCCAGGTTTCCTTCCCCAAATGCCCATCTAATCACATTTCTCTAACTTAAAAACCTACGTCGGTTCCTGGTCATCTAAAGGTTAAAGTCAAAACTCTAGCATTACGGTCAAGCCCAGAAATCTTTCCAAGGCTTGAAGTCTAGCTTGGAAACCTCATTTCTTGTCATTCCTCACCAGTAGGAGGTGTGCTAATCTCCGATAGCAACAATCCTTAAATACTGTAGCCTAAACACACGCCAGAGTGTCACACTTCCAGACTTGTGCACAGGCTGTTTCTCCTGCCATGGATGCCCTCCTCCTCCAAGTTCCCCATTGAGAGGTTGACAAACTTCAGCTCATCCTTCAAAACCCAACCTAGGTGTCACCTCCTCTAAGAAGCATGTCTTGTATAATATCTGCCCACTCTGAGAGAGTCAAGCCTTCTCAAATGTGTTCCCTCCTCACCTTATACTAAACCTTTTCCACACTATTTTTTAAAATATATGTCTGGCTTCTTTAGTATGTTATGAATTCTCTAAGGAAGGGTAGACTCTAAGACTTAACTATATCCCATGTGCCTAAGATTGGGCTCAATAAAAGCTTGTGGAATTACATTAAATTGATCTAACCTACATTGTGAAGTGGATTATAAATTAAAAATATATAGTATCTAATTTTCAAGAAATACATAAAATTGGATTCTCTCACAGATTGTAAAACGATTGTATGTTCAACATATGTTCAAGAGTTTGGTAAATTTGATTCATTTCTTACCATCATAAAACAGGATTATAGCAATATGATTGCTAAAATGTATTTCCACTTTATAAAAATAATACTATACGGGTAGTTGACAGTTTACCATGACTTCCATTACCAAAGTCCTTGAGGTAGCTTCCAAGAAAATGTATAAAGGCAGGTAAAACTAAGAAAACATTTAACCTGGAAGAAAAAGACAGACATCATCGTTGTGCACGGCGGGAGAGCTATGAAAGGTGGAAGAACTGTTTAGGAAACACATTATGATAGTGGTTACCAAACCTGGATGATCATCATCAGTCCTTGGAGAGCTCTATCAAGTATAGATCTCTGGGCCCTGCTCTGAAGGATTCCAGGGTAGATATACATGAGGCCTGAAAACAGGCTTTCTAAAATTCCCTAGGGCATTCCGATGAGCACCCAAGCTAAGGAAAACCACTGAAAACCCAGAGATCCCGTGGAATCACAGTGAGTAGCTCTATTTAAAAGTTATAGATGGTGCCAGCAAAAGAAATTTTCTGAATACTTCAAAATAGGAAAACCACAAAGAGCATTTTGTTTCATCTAGTCTAAAAATGGAGGCATTTAGTTACCAATCATAAAAAAAGGTAGTCCATATTGCATTATGATACAGCAGTTTCCACCAAAACCCAAGCTTTAATTAGGGGGTATGTGCAGGAGGGAGATGCTGCCATCTGTGGGCCAATGGCTGCCCAGGATGTCCTTTCATGGAGCCACATTGGTCTACACAAAGTGGCGCAGCTGCCCATTTGGTGGGTACAATAGCGTCACTTCTTTTCCCAGGCCACAAAGAAAGCCTTTTAAAGTAAATTTCCTAAGTGCAGTGGCAAAATACTAAATTCAGGTCTGTCTCAAAAACAGCATGCTTTTATTTTTAGGCAATTGCTTTGATAAGGTGGTACTTTTGTTTGGCAGTAGAATGGCACCAAGCCCATACTAATTTGTAAAAGAAAAAATAAACAGTATGTTTCTAGGTATCACAAGGAAAAAATTTTGAGAAATTTAAAGTTGTGTCTTTTAAGATGGTTAGCTCCAAGTGTTTCTAACAGCTGATCCATTTAAAGTGGTTTTGAGGGGGTGGGGGGAATTAATGAGTCCTCCCAGATCGCTCTATTATGTACTATTACATTTTTTTTCCTATGCCCTGAAATTCATGCTATTTCGTGATCAGGTGTCTGAGTCATTTGCAGTAGTTTAAACTGTAAACTCTAAATAAAACAAAAATTGCAAAGTCTGACTCCTACCAATTAATGGGAAGAGAAGGGCTGATAAGGGGAAGATGCTTGGAGCCCAAAGGAACTTGTCCTCCTTACCATCCAGAAGACTCAGTACTATAAGGATTGCTTTTAGGAAATCCCTTAATTGTTTATCTAGTTTATAAGCTCCTTGATGGTCAGTTTTTAGAAAAACATTGTATTGTTAGCTAAACAGCAGTAAGCTGGAAGCTTAGAAGTAAATAATGCAGGGGGGTGGGCAGGCAGGGAGTACTAGTTTCAGAGAACAAGAGGTACATTACCCTAATCCTCCCAGCTCATGCACTATATACAAACATACTCACTTGTTCTTCAGGATAAATGATTGCTGGCCTCTCTGCTTTTAGGATATGTCAGTCTTTCTTTCAATTATATAAGGTAATTTCTATAATCTTATACTAATTAGCTATTATATTTGCTGAACACTTATTTTATAAAGGCAGTCTACTGTGGTCAGACAATTAAAGGTATTTTATTCCATATCCTGAATTATTTCCATTACTCCAGAGTTGCTGTATCTATATGCCATAGTGCTAAATGTATGCATAAGTAGGGTGCAACTGTATCAGATTCTAAACTTGGAATAACACACATTAATATTCAAAATGCACATATATTTTAACAGTTAAGGATGTTGGGAATTTGATGGGTGACTGGGCTGGCTCAGTTGGTTAAGCATCTGCCTTCGTTCAGCTCATGAGCCCAGGGTTCTGGGATCAAATCCTGCATCAGGCTCCCTGCTCAGTGGGGACCCTGCTTCTCCCTCTCCCTTTACCTGCTGTTCTGCTTCCTCGTGCTGTCAAATAAATTCTTTAAAAGAAAAAATAGGATGTTGGAGGCTTGATAAAATATTTAGGAAAGGTATTTTTCTTGATTTTTCAGATTAGAATTTCACTTGAGTATAAAAACAAATCAATTATGTAGACCACTGATGTTTCTCTTTTTTAAACAAGACTTTAAAAAAATATATGTTAATGGGGTGTCTGGATGGCTCAGTCAGTTAAGTATCCTAGTCTTGGTTTTGGCTCAGATCATGATCTCAGGGTTGTGAGATTGAGCCCCCACGATTCGCTCTGTGCTGGGCCTGGAGACTGCTTTAGATTCTCTCTCTCTCTCTTCCTCTGCCCCTCCCCACATGCCCCCACCCCCACTCTCGTGCACATGCACCCACACTCATTCTCTGTCCCTCAAAAAACCAAAAATTTTAAAATATATATATCTATAAATACATATATATTAAACTTTTCAAATAAAAATTTTTCTATGATATAATGCCTTCCAGACTCATACTGAACATACTAAATTTAAAATTGATCATGTAATCATCTTTATAAATATGACATATATTGATATGCCTCCATAGGCCAGTGCAGTTCACATAACTAACTGCACCAATACAATAGCTCCAAATGACTATAGTTTTATGGTCTTTATACTTTTTTAAAAGTAATTTAGTACTTTGCTGGCATCCTTCTTTTTTGTCGCTGTCACTTCGTGGGGCTATTGTAGACTTGCCTTTGCAGCTGCCTTCTAATTGTAACTTGAGAAATCAGATTACCAAATTTGTTAAGATTATATCTAGAGTAAAAGTAATTTCATGTCACTCATTTTTGGGCTAATATTTTTTATATTTTGGACACTTCAAATTTTATTCACAAAGGAAATTCTAGATAACATGTTAATTGCATGGCATATTACAAATTACTGATGAAATTAAAAGTAAAATATTTAGAAGAGTAAGGAAATGGGTGGTCATCAGACTAAGAGCCTAGAGGAAGCTTCCAAATTCTATATTTAGTTGTGTGAGCAGTTTCTGAAGTACTCACTTTATCTATGCCACGTGGGTGAAAGTATGCACACTTTTTCAGTTTATGAATTGATACATACAGGATTTCAATAACATAAATGGGAGTTTCAGTATTAGTAAAATGTTTACAAACACAGATGTTACAGCCTCAGTTTGGTAACTCCATACTGGAATGAATGCAGCAATGGATCATATGCTCACGTGGACTGCCATGTAGCAGTCCCAGTGCTTGACGAAAGTAAGTGGATTTTAAGATGTTTTCGGAAAATTTTATTTTTTTTAAATTTTAAATGATACTAAAGCAAAAAGAACTTAGGGACAAATTTTGATGCAGAGATTATCTGATTAAATCTTTATATGGCAGCTGGAGAGGATGAGCAGTACTTCGGCAGCCTGGCTCCTGTCAGTTTGTAGGCATTTTTATCAGAAACACACACATGAGTCAGGAGGGAATATGGGAAATATCTGACACCTTAAGTGCCATGCTACAGTATTTCAGTAATAAAATTCTCATTACAAATAAATATTCCTATTATTTAAATATAGCTGTATCTTAAGTGCAATATACAATTAAGACAATACCTCTAGTATTTTGAAGCCTTGTCATATAGCACAGAATAAGTAATGCCCTGAAAGAGTAAGCCTCAAGCTATACTTGGTGGTATTTTTTAGCATGCATTTGTCACCTCCTCTATGCCAGGTACAAGCACTTGACGTAATGATGAAAGTGGTGAGAAGGAGATCAGTTGCCTCGAGCTACCATTCAGACCCTCTGACTAGTTCCTCTGGTGGCTGCTGTGTTTGTGAGGTTTCCTGGGGCTGGCACAAGGTGCAACTTGTGGCTTTTTAATGGACACCTGTTGTGGACTATGCCCCCAAAGTTCATGCCCCCAAAGTAATGCTATTCAGAAGTGGGGTCTTAGCAAGGTAATTGGGGTTAGGTGAGGTCATGAAGGTGGGGCCCTTATAATGAGACTATCCCATTATAAGAAGAGACACCAGGGCTCCTGGTTGGCTCAGTTGGTTAAGCATCTGCCTTCGGCTTAGGTCATGATCCCAGGGTCGTGAGATCAGCCCCACATTGAGCTCCCTGCTCAGCGTGGAGTCTGCTTCTCCCTCTCCCTCTCCCCCTCCCTCCTGCTCATGCTCTTTCTCCCTCTCTCAAATAAATAAAATCTTTTAAAAATTAAAAAAAAATAAGAAAAGACACCAAAAAGCTCGTTTGCGTTTTCTCTGAATGTTCACAAAGAAGAGGTCATGTGAGTCCACAGCAAGATGGTACCTAGCAAAATTTCAGTTGTTTAAGCCATCCAGTCTGTGGTATTTTCTTATGGCAGCCAAAACTAAGACACCACCTTACCTGGAGGTAAAGCAAACTAGCCTAGATTTGAATTGCAAGTTAAGTTGGCCACCATGCTCTGGACAGTTGGACTAACTGAATCAAACTGCCAGTTATCAAATGTAGAAAGAAGTAGACAAGGAATTTCCCTCCCTAGGCTTTATTTATAAGTAGAAAAGAAAACCATCTAAGAGGTTTATTCCCCTCAGTTAAATAGTGAATCAATAAAGAGTCATGAATCCATCCATACACTGACCTCATCTGATGAGAACATGATTTCATGATCAATTAGACCATATCTGCTAAGTATCTTTGAGCCTTATGAGTAGGGCATTAAAGAAAAAACAATTCTAGCCGGAAAAAAATCAATTTATTAAAAATATTTTTCCATTAATTAATTGGAGATGTTTACTAAGCATTAAAACTATTTTTTAAGCCTTAGCAGGTAATCTTAAAATCAGTAGCGAAAATATATTTGTTATAGTGATACCATGTAAAAGAATAATGATGCTATTTCTAGGCTATTTGCAGCTAGAGATCCACATTTTTGTAATGCTCTGTACTTCATTCAATTGCCTTACCCCAGTATTCTTAATTAAGGATCACAGTTCATTTTTGATAAGAATAAACATCCAATTTGCTAGCATAAGGCCAAAGAAGTATGAGTAATTGAAATGTGGAGATTGGGATAAAATACAAGATGAACATATAATTTCTGCAGAATGTAACAAATTGAACTAATAATTTAAACTAAAACAGTTAAGTTATATTCCTGAATTAATTTTAATAACCAATAAATATTTAAGTAGTGAAGTTTTTATTACTAGACAACTGCTTGAATGGAATGTGATGGAGGAGATTAAAATCTAAATCTTGAGGTAAGCTAAATGATCTTTATGGTCTCTTCTAATCCTGAGATTCTATCTAGGAAAAGAAGAATTTCGAAGAATTCTTTGATCTACAAATAAAAAGGCCAATGATTTGTCTGGAACTCTGATCTTAGTCAAATATGCATTTAAATATTTTTTCAAAAAGAATATTTGGTTTTTGTTTTGTTTTGTTTTTTATGACAGGCACACAGTGAGAGAGAGAGAGGTAGAGACACAGGCAGAGGGAGAAGCAGGCTCCATGCACCGGGAGCCTTACGTAGGATTCGATCCCGGGTCTCCAGGATCGCGCCCTGGGCCAAAGGCAGGCGCTAAGAACATTTGGGATTTAAATAAGCACATCGAAAAAGCAAAAAAATGTTGTCTCTTCTGCCCACACACCAATTTGAACAAGAAAAAAACAAGATGAAATACATTATTTGGGTAAAATAAAAACCATATAATTCTAAATTTCAGCTGTTTTGTAAATATTTATAAGGAGTTACTTGAATTCAAATCACTGTTAAGTTTCTTCAGACAAAAAGTCACTATAGTTCTTTGCACACAGTAGACATCATGTGTGTGCATGAGTGTATCTCCTTCAGCTAAGTGAAGTCAATTTCTATTTCAAATCTGGTAAGTATAACAGGAAAAGTATGTGAAGTAAAACTTTCTGAATAATGTAAGTATACTTTAGTGGCCCTAAGTTATAAATGGTTCATGATTCACTTGGAAAAGAGAATGGCAAAATAAAATAAACCTTTGCAAAAAAAATAGGCTAAATTTTATATTTTTCAAAGTACAATGATTTTAAGGAAATCATATGGATTTAGAATTTAAGCTTAGGCTACAAACTATCAACACCAAGAATATCATAAGTTATTCTGAACTTACACAAATCCCAGGAATTATTTTCTAAGAATCTAAGATGAAGATTTTGTGTGTTTCCAAGCTTATAAGTGTGCAAAATTCACATTGAAATTTGTGTTTCTTTCTGTTGGAATGATCATAGAGATGTTCCCCAAAATGATTTGATCAAAATCTTTTGAGTCAATAGCCCTATCCCACTAGCACCAAGGATAAAATACTGCTTAGTGAAATGCATTTGGAGTTAAATAAAATCATTTTTTAGTAAATGACACAGTTAATTTAATATTCACTAAGATCCTGATTATAAAACATATTTACAGATACAGTAAAAGTTATGATTTATTTTTAATTTTTTATTGAATGGTTTTTTAAACAGAATTGCAGTAAAGAATGTATACTTGTATTGAATTCCAGCTATTTTGGACAAGATTTATAAAACCACCTTTTATCACAATCTTATCAAATATTCTTTTGCATACTAAACAAGGGTATACTCCCCTTTCTCTTAAAAAAATAACATGTAAAATAAATTTGAACTCTGGCAGAATCAGTGACTCAGGTGAATCACAAGAGAAAAGAATGTGTGCTGTAGGAACTGCCAAAAACAGGAGACCAGAAATTAGGCCGCAATTCCTGAATTTTATGGTGCTCTCACTTGTAAATCACTAAAACCCTTTAAACATAATAGCCTGAGCGAAACTCCTTTTACAACCATTCAGCAAATACCTGTTCGTTCATTCAAGAAATACGTAACTACTCTGTGTTTTGCCTGAAAGCAGACCCGGGATTCTGATTCTGTCGCTGGGGCTGCCATGATGGCCAGCGCGACAGCACAGCCTTGGTCTGAAATAATAATAATGAAAATAATCAGACCCTTCTTTTAAATGTATATGTGTCAATTATATTCATTTTTAGAGATTTATCTAAAAACACTAGTCAGAGAAATCACCCAAATAATATGTGTATGGCCCTATTAAGAAAGCTGAAATCTGTCAAGGGGAAAGGCTCTTTCTTGAGAAAGACTAAAATTCCTGCTCCTCAAACTCTAACACCTCACACACAGGAAGACTAGTATTAAATGATGAGGCTTTCAAAATCATTTATAACTTGTGAACTGTCTTCCCTCTGCATTCATGAAAAATCCATGTTTTGAACTTCAGTTAAATAATAACTTGAGATCCTAAAATACCTCAGCTTCCCTACTTTTAAACTAGATTCATTTCATAGAACAAAGTATTTCTCCCATTTTTAAATAATACACACTTCAGTCGATATTTTTTAAAGCAGTAAAATAGTTGATAGTTTTGTTTATAAAGCTTGCTGTACCTTATAATTCTTAAAAAAAAAAAAAAAAAAAAAACTAAACCAAAGTTTCTCAGACCCAACAGAATATACTATATAAACACAGAGGGCATGAGCCGAATGGGTCCATCTCCAGGCGGTACAAACTGTTGTAAATTACTGTCTCTATCCTTCCTCTAATCATGTTACTGTCTACATCTGTATATGTGGTTTCACATTTAATATGCACCAGCACCCTATTAGATTCTTAGAGTAGGACCCTGAGAATAAGTCCTTTAAGAAATCACATAATTATAGTACCAGTTTGAAGTTTTAAACAAGTTTTAAACAAGTTTTAAAGTGTCTAATTTGAAGAAGGCAGATAGAAACAAAAGACTTCCCACAAATACTTATCACCATGTAAAGAAGAATATATCCTTGACATTGAGGTGCCCATCTAGTTTCAGCATTTGTACCTAAGGATTTTTTAAACATATGAAAAGCTCCTAATTTTGAAAAGATAAATTTATAAAAATGTTGAATGCTATTATTGATAGGGTTCAAGTCCAGGCATAGCCTATGAAGTGATCTTGCTACAATAATTGTAACTAGTGTGCTCTGCGATTTAGAAAATCTATGGACTCTGTACGGATTTCTGTTAGCCGTAAGTACAGTTGGCATTATCTCCATGAATCCAGAGGCAAATCTGGGCGTACTTGAGGGGAGTGATGCGCACAGCCACATTGTAGTCCTTCTGAACACCGTGGACATCCACCCATTGATGGCCTGAATAGACTGCAATGATTTTGCGCTTCCAGTTCTTTTTATCTGGCTCTTTCAGACGTAGATAGACCCCAGAACCAGTGGAGCCCGATTCAGCATCACAATATTGATAGAGCAGATCACTGGATTCATCGGACACACTACAAAACCGGTAGACTAACTGGTCAGCCCTATCATGATCAAATCCTGAGAAGTGGATCATTCCCCCAGGCAGCTTCTTGATGGTTGGACTGATTCCTAGTTCCATGTATTTCTTTTTGTGAGCGCGCTTCAACTCCAGAAGAGCATAGTCATAGTCCAAGGCAGCATCCCCCTTCCCTCCTCTAGCCCAGCCTTTGGGGATGTGGGTATTCTTAACCCGGGTCCACTGGAAGGAGGGCCTTCCCTCAGCGACTCTCTGACCCCGACCAGATTCCTTTCTTCTTCTTCCACCCTTGGCTCTCTCCAGATTGTCTTTGGCACCCTCTCGCTGGTCACCACCATTCACTTCTCTCCTGCTCCTCTTAGAACCCCTACGTTTCTTGCCACCACCCTTATTTCTCATCTTCAACAGCCCTACCCTTAGCTTTTTACTCCCTTTGATATAGTCCTTTCCATCATGCACACAGTGGGCAGCTGTTAGAACGTGGCTGGGGGAAATGAGAATGCCACTGCAGCCCGTGGACAGCTTCACAGCTGTATTGAAAGGGAAATTGGTTAAGAACTTTTTGTCCAAGATGCTGAACCTGCTGTCTGTGCCATAGACCTGTCTCTTTCTCCTAACAGATACTCCTTTCATGCTGATATTTTGAGTTGGCTCAAGGACCACATCTTGAATTTTCACTCTGGTCAAGGTTCGGGTGCCATTCTCAAAGACGGTCTCATAGGAAAGAGAATCTTCCAGATCAGAAAGGCTGGGAGCTGGGAGTTCTTTCTGGCATTCAATGCCACACACTCTGTTGAGCACCATCTTAGCATCTGCCTCAAAGGTGGGGCTGGTGAGATGGAAAGTCCTGTCACTGACAACCCTGGGTATTTTTCTCAAGTGCCACATAAAATCCTGTTCCATTTCAGATCCATCAATGAGGGTCCACCCGAGGGTGAAAAACATCCAACAAAATAGCATATTTTCCATTTTGTTCTCCTTTTTCTCCTTTGTCCTTAAAAATATAAAAACAAAGAGAGGCTTTATAATGTTCCCCTTTTAAGTATATTACTTATCCCTTTCATTTAGAAATGTACCATCACCACAAATAGGAGTCCTTATTTGCACTGTACTTAGATTTTACTGAGATTAGATAAAACACCTTGTTCAGTAGGCTCACAGACTTCCAAAATTAGTAAATTGTATTTCACCCAACCTTCCTTCCACCCCTACCCCACCTTCCCCCACCCCCACCTGCCATATCTGCCTCTACTTCCCCAGACAGCCCAACACATGGGAGGGTAAGATGGAGTGGAGAACTGGGGTTCTCTATTGCCTGAGGATTCCTTCCTACGTCTCCTACAACCTTATTTCCAGGTGATTTAGAAAAAAGCCACAGATGTCCCGTACTTTCCCCTACACTTAGCTTTTTAAGAGCAGGGATCATAAATTCCTCATTCCTAGAGTATATATAAATGCCTAGTACAGAGCTCAGAAAATGTTCATTATAATACAGTGAATTTCCTTAAACCATGGTTTGCAGACCTGGCTGACCGATGGTGCAATGTACCATGCACTTTTCTTAAAACCAAGTTGTGCCTGGAACTACCACCTAAGCAAAGCAACATACAAAAATGCCTCACAGTAGAACTTTACCATGTATTAAAATTAGCTGTAAGAATTTAAGATCGTGGTTCTGAATTTGCCACTTGGGGAAATATGATCATGATTAAATATAGTCCCCTTTCATATTAGTCTCATCATCTAAGAGCAGTGCTTTTGTTAAATATTTTTTAAGTTGCCAATGTTTAATAAATTATATAATACCTCTTCTATTTACATCTTCTTGCCTTTTTTCCTGCTTCTCTAGGCTCACTAGTATGTAAATCTGTTTCGTAGAATCGATGTTTATCAGTTTTTGCTTTGTGTAGGTAGGGGACAGTGGTAACATTCTTTAGAGCAGCAATTTTGAACTTCCAGGTCGCTACTGTTTGTGAGCTATGCTCCAAGTCATTTTTGACCAATAGCTAAAATATCAAGGCTTATCATATGCTATTCATTTTATAGAAAGCTGGGACAATTCAAGGTCAGATTATTCCTACAGTACCATTACTCTTAATGTTTTCTGATAAGGTTGCTTTTTGTTTGGGGATTTTTTGGGGGGGTTTTGGCATGGAAAAAAAGCTAATGAGAAATCTTAGGAATGGCCCACAACCCATGGCACACCTGCAAGATCCTATGCACTGTCATGAAAAGCAAAAGTTATCTCTGAGGCAGAGTTGAATATGGGCATCTTTTGACATAAGAGAGTTCATCTGGCCATATACAAGTAGAGAAGTTTGTTAACACACTGATAGCATTCTTTTGATAAAACAAAAACATATACTACATGAACCACTTTACTGTTTAAACATGATGTATTCACTGAAACATGACATAATTAATTTGTATCATCATATATTTGGACATATTGAGCAAATTTAGAATAATTTTTTTTAGATTTTATTTATTTATTAATGAGAGATACAGAGAGAGAGAGGCAGAGACAAAGGCAGAGAGAGAAGTAGGCTCCATGCAGGGAGCCCGACGTGGGACTCGATCCTGGGTCTCCAGGATCAGGCCCTGGGCTGAAGGCGGTGCTAAACCATTGAGCCATCTGGGCTGCCCTAGAATAATCTTTACCATGATTTGGCATCAGCAAAATTACATAGAAGTTTTGCAATTTCCATTTTTTTTTATCTACTCATACTTGAAGGCGGAGCAATGGTGATTCTGATTAATATTAGACTGTCTTATTTGCTAAATAGCTTGTAATTTTATTTTGGAGACAGGGCACTCTTCTGTACAGAGTGATGGATATCATCAAAAAATCAATAAAGAACCTAATTCAGAAAAAAATCCACACTCATATCACAATATTTTCTAATCATCACCATGACAAATGTCACTTTATACAAAGCAAGAATTATATTGGTAATGATTTTGTTGAGCTAGTTAGTATTTTGTTTTGTCATCTCCTATGCAATTTTCACAATGAACTATTTTGTCAGTTTTATTTAACTGAATTATAGTGAAAAAGACTAAAAACTCAGTTAACTATTGAGGCCTTTAAATCATGTTTAAGTGGGTAGTTCTCAAGATGAAAAATTATGTCTTTGCCTAAAATAAAGCTAAAATCATAGTTATTTGCTGCCTCTTAGCCTAACAACAAAGCAAAATGGATTATTTTTTTAATGTGTGTGTATTTGATATATCTACTTGATTCTTAGCAAAATTTCAATCAGGAAAAACTTTTAGTGTAGGCAACAAAATCTATAAAAATCAATTTTATTAATTTAGTTCTTTATGACAACAGCTATCCATTGTGAACTTAATATAAGAATACACTACAGGGCACCTGGGTGGCTTAATCAGCTAAGCATCTGCCTTTGGGTGAGGCCATGATCTTAGGGTCCTGGGATCAAGCCCTACTTCGGGCTCCCTGCTCAATGGAGAGTCTGCTTCTCCCTCTCCCTCTCCTCCTTCCCCCTTGCACTCTCTCCCTCTCTCCCTCTTTCTCTCTTAACCAATAAGAATAAAGAAAAGAGAATTCTTTATTCTCAAATAAAGAGAATTTATTTCTTTATTTCTAATTATTTCTTTATTTGAGAATAAAGAGAATTTCTTTATTTGAGAATAAAGAAATAAAATAAAGAAGAAGAAGAATACACCAAAGAGGGGTGCCTGGGTGGCTCAGTCGGTTGGGCGACTGGCTTTTCATTTTGGCTTGTGTTGTGATCTCAGGGTCCTGGGATTGAGTTCTGCAATGGGCTCACCACTCAGTGGGGAGTCTGCTTCTGTCCTTCTCCCTCTCCCTTTGCCCCTGCCCCCACTCTTACACACGCTCTCTCTCTCAAATGAATAAGTAAATCTTAAAAAAATATATACACCAAAGACTGAAAGTCAGCCAAATATCCACGGTGAGAAATACAAAAATCACACCGTACATGTTAAGACTTCATACTAATGATCCGTGGAGTAGTAAATGTGTGAAAGGCATTCCCAGGCAAAACGGAGGATATCTAAATCATGGTACTGTGATATCGTTTCCCCAGTTAGGTTTTTTTTTTTTTTCTCACTACTATTTAATTTAGCCTTACAACTAAGACTATTTAGGGATTAGAAAGGCAGAATGCAAATATTATATGGTAATGATCTTTTGCTACACAAATCACTGAACATGAATCTCAAATATAGAAATTCCCTTACTCTTTACCAATAATACATGGACTCTGTGCCATAATTCTCTAGGCAGACTTTTAAGAAAGCCCCGTGTAATGATGAATTTTATGTGTCAACTTGACTAGGCCAAAGAGTACCCAGATATTTGGCCAAACATTATTCTGAGTGCATCTATGAGGGTGTTTCTGGAAGAGAGTAGCATTGGAATTGGTAGATTGACTAATGCCGGCTTCCCTCTTGAACGTGAGTGACCCTCATCTAATCAGTGGAAGGCCTACATAGAATGAAAAAGCTGACCCTACTGTGAGGAAGAGGAAAGTCCTCCTGCCTGCTTTGAGCTGGGACATTGGTTTTTATTTTCCTGCCTTTGGACTCAAAATAGGAACAACTCAAAATAATGTTATTAGTTAACAAAAGTCCATAGTTGTATGGCAAAATAACTCTACCATATTTAAGGATGCCAGGACTGCAGTCCTAGACCTGGCAGCAGTGTCAGCATCACCCAGGATCTTGTTTAAAATGCTAATTCTCAGGGCCCAACCCAGAGCTACTTCCCAAAACTCTCCACAATGGCAGGGAAGGGGATGGGTGGTGGGATTCCCAGCTATCCGTGTTTTGACTATAGCCCTCCAGGTAATTCAGATACTCAGTACAGTTTGAGAACCACTGCCATAGTAAAGGCCCTGGGGCAGCATCTTGAGCCATAGCCCAGAAGGCAATTTATCCAGGGATAATTGCTTAACCAAGTTCCAAATGACCTCTGCTTCATCTTTGGGTACAAATCTATTCTAAGCTTTGCTCTTTTACTGTGTTAGCAACTGCTAATATCAAATGGTTCAGCTATTAATAAAGAAAAAACATACTTTTATATAAGTAAGTTAATAACACATCTGAAAAGACTCAAATTCAGTAGGCTGGGGGGAAGGGGAAGAATGAGCAAAATGGGTGAGGCGGAGTGGGAGCTATAGGCTTCCAGTCATGGTTAAGTCATGGGAATAAAAGGGACAGATGAGGGAATTCAGTCAATGGTATTATAATAGCGCTGTAGGGTGACCCACTGTAGCGACATGCATGGTGAGCACAGACAATATAACCTACAGAATTGTCAAATCACTATGTTACATGCCTGGAACTAATGTAACATCGCATGTCAACTATACTTCAATTTAAAAAATTCAGTAGGCTTGCATGTAATGCTTCCAACATCTGATGCTACAAATTATGCAAGAGCATGGAGTTGCCAGCCCTGTCTGGAGTCCTTTGAGGGAGCTCTGTTGCTCTGTTACAGTGTACCACAGGAAAAAAAGCTATGCCCACATCTATCCTTGGGCATGGGAAGGGCAGAGCCTTATAATATGACTTCAGAATCACAGTAATAAGAGGACATGAATTTAGTTAGCCTAATTTGGCCTGTAATTTAAAATTGGACAAATGTTTAAGGATACTTCTTTTGGAAAAATCTAAGTTTGCCTTGTGGTAAAATGTCAGTGTAAGGTAAATGATAGCTCTTACCGATAGAGCAATCCATGGTTCAGTGGACACATCTACATGTGCCCATCATCCAAAAAGCACCAACTCATTGATCTAAAGAGACACAGTCCCAATTGGCGGGGCAGCCATAATATTTTGAAAGCTTTAATGTCCCGTGTCTTCCTTCATCCTCCTTTTTCCTGTTTTCCGTCATAATTGTGACCTTCACTGTCACTTTCCAGATGCCTTGGATTTGGGGCTTCAAATTCCAATTTTGGTTAACAAAAGTGAGGTTATGGGTCTCCGCCATGAGTCAGTGTACACACAGTTGATTATAGGTTGGATCATGAGGACAAATGGAGTAGAAAGAAATTAGGGAGGAAGCAAGAATCAGGATTTGTAGAATTCATCTACGAATTACCAATGGAGCAGACTTACTCCACATTTGTACTTGGTCTATATTAATAGAAATAACCACACAAAACTACAAGAGATAACTTACTATTCCTCTGTTTGTTCATGCTTTCTTAGAGGTGTGATTGCTGATAGTATTTAGAATATTGGACCATCTGTACCAGTGTTGTGGTTATGGGTATTGACCGAGGAGTTAAGAACACTTGGACTAAGTCTCCTCTTTACCACTTACTGGGTGAATGAATTTGGACAATTCATTAAGTTTGGTTTCAGCGTCCTCGTCTGCAAAGTGGGGAAAATAGTAATCTCTACCCTAGAACAAAACCGTGGGGATTAAGTAAAATGATACAGCCAGAGAATTATCTCTGAGCCCAGAGCATAGTAAGCAGTCAATAATAGGTCCTTTTATAATTATTATTCTACTTTAATGGGTGAATTAATATCACTTTAAAATAGTTTATTACTTAAGCCAAAGCTATAGCACTTAGTTTTCTAAAACTAAACAAATATTTTTATTTCAGGATAGTTTTAGACACACTCGCAAACTCCCCTTTTCTTTGTTTTGTGATTTTTTTGCTCAAGAACAGCTACATTTTAGAGACTTCCCAATGAATGCTTTCCTAATTACTCACGTCTGTGAATATCTGTGGCTTTGAAATATATTTTTCTCAGAGCTTTTAAACTTAAGTGTGATTAAACATTACCCAGCCACAGAACACTTGAATTGCATTTCCTGTGTCTTATTTATAGCCTGGATCTACATTAGGAATTCTAGAACTGCATCAGGCCTTCAGCCTAAAAAGAAACAGAGTCAATGTCAAAATAATTATTTCAAGGGAGTGGTTTACAGTGAAATAAAAATCTACATTTTCGAGTGAGTCTATTCTAGAGTGTGTAGAACTTTACTATAGCACAACATAATTATAAGACTCAATGCCCCTTCTGTTTTGGGTTTTTTTTTTTACCCCAAGAACTGTATAGTTAAGCTTAAGTAGGACAGGTGGACTAATGAAAGATTAGATGATTGTTCACTATACTAAATATTTCAAATGAATTATTTTTCCTTTATATGAAAATAAGAATGCTGACTTACCATAAATATCATGATGTACACCTTAAATATGCATCGTTTATTTTGTCAATTATACTTCAATAAAGCCAGAGAAAAAAAGAAAAGAATTTGCAGGGAAGGAGTTGCTCTCCCTCACCAGGTATTGATTTGTACTTACTCAGGCCTGTCTCTGCATCTGGTCCCTTGCTCTGTATAATTAGGTACTTGTCCAAATTCGTGTGTATACTGCGCTCCCATAGAACATAATTTTACATGAACCTGTCAAAGATTTTGTAGGGGTGGTGTGGGTCAGGGACTGCTCACATCAATGACCTTGGAGAGCCAACACCTACTTCTACCTAATGTGTATGTTATGACACAGAAACTATTGCATAGCCACTTTTAATAACACGCCTGTGTTTTATTTAGCCTTTTATGTTTCCAGCCATCTGCCCCTCCCGACAACTCCCACATGCACACACTACATACATGCAGAAATATGCACAGCTGCCTTCACTTCTGCTCCACTTTCGTCTTCCACCCGCCCGCGAAAGATTGACACACAACAGGTAGACACCAGGGCCTGGCCCAGATACTCTCCATCCTGAAGGCAGGAGTGCTGGTTTAGGCAAACAGCCACAGTGGGAGAGGAGGAGCATTAACAGGGAGAGTAAGCAGGTGTGCAACGGGCATCACATGCATTCGGTTGCAGAGGTCACTTGCAGGAGCTTTAATAGTCACCCTCACACAAGGGGCGCTGATGTGGGGGAGAATGGGTATTTTGCAAAGTCTAATTCCCCTTGAGGCCCTCACCTAATGTCAGTCACTGACTGGAGAGCTGCCTGGAGACAGCGGTTCGGTTACCCTGTGTCTGGAAGCATGGTGAGGAGAAAGCAGCAGTGTCAGTGATTATAACAGAAGGCGTTTCAGTGATGACGGAGGCAGCGGGCTTTGCGGGCATATGATCTCATGAGGGTTACTAACCTCTCCCAGCAGGATTTCCAACACTGGTTAAACACGAATAGTATTTTAGAGTATTTCTGAGAGAAACGAATATGCTGTATCTTAGGGCACAGCAAGCACCCACAAATGACAGCAATCATTATTAATATCAAACAAAAGGAATCAAAACATAGGTAGATATTTAGAAGGGATCTCAAACATCTCTAACGGCCATGCACCTCATTGTGGCAAGCCCAATAATGGCTCCCGAAGAAAGCCCCATCTGAATCTCCGGCACCTGTGAATATGTTCTTTCCAGGGTAAGGGAGACTGCACGTGTGCTTTAGTGAATTCTTACAAGAGGAGATTAGCTGGGATTATCCAGGTGAGGCCCATGCAATCACTGGTATCCTTATATGAAGGAGGGTCATTGTAGGCGGCCTCTAGAGCCTGCAGAGGGCAAGGAAACAAATTCTCTCCTCAAATTCCCAGAAGGAATGCAATCCCGTGGACCCTCTTGACACTTCTGGATTCCAGAACTGTGAGATAACATGTTGTTTTAAATCTCTATGCTTTTGATCATTTTTACAGCAGCAGCAGCAGATACATTAAGAGCCTAGTTTTTACAACTGTCTGCCCTGGATGTTTAGAAAGGCAGAACAGTAGGGAGTGACATAAAGTGGAAAAGAAAGTTTGGTTCAGACACTTTGACATAAAGGAAGATTTTCATTTTAAGGAAAATTAAACAGTCATGCAGTTTTCCAACTAAAAAGAGAAGATCAAGTTAAAACCTTTTGGTGGCGTGGAGCAATATTGCCAGAGACAAGAACTAGAACGGGGTAGATAAATGTGTTTATTCAACATACACATACTGAGTTCTATGTTATGCACCATTTCAGAGTTTCTTTCCTTAAGAACCTCTGCTGATAGGGGCGTCTGGGTGGCTCAGTCGGTTAAGCATCTGCCTTTGGCTCAGGTCAGGATCCCGCCATCCTGGAATCAAGCCTGTAATCCAGCTCCCTGCTCTGCGGGGAGTCTGCTTCTCCCTCTCCCTCTGCCCCTCTCCCCTCTGCTCGTTCTCTCCCTCTCCCTCTCTCTCTCCCCTCTTTCTTCCTCTCACTTTCTCTCCCTCAAATAAATAAATAAAATCTTTAAAAATATAAATTAAATTAAGAAAGAACCTCTGTGATAATCCTCCCAACCTGTGGAGCTGGAGTGGAACACGTCCAACATACCTCTCAGCTCTAAAGTCTCAGACTAAGGGATGCTTGGGTGGCTCAGGGGTCAAGTGGCTCAGGGCATGATCCTAGGGTCCTAGGATTGAGTCCCGCACTGGGCTCCCCGCAAGGAGCTGGCTTCTTCATCTACCTATGTCTCTGCCTCTCTCTGTGTGTCTCTCATGAATAAATACAATGTTTAAAAAAAATTTTAAGTCTGGGCAGCCCCAGTGGCTCAGTGGTTTAGTGCTGCCTTCAGCCCAGGGTGTGATCCTGGAGACCTGGGATCGAGTCCCACATCGGGCTCCCTGCATGGAGCCTGCTTCTCCCTCTGCCTGTGTCTCTGCCTCTATTTCTCTCTCTGTGTCTCAGGAATAAATAAATAAAATCTTTAAAAAAAATTTAAGTCTCAGACTAAGCCACAAATGAGAAAACACAAGTAACTTACCCATCAGTGATCCTCAAGAAGCTTAAAAGCACTGATCGCTGGAGCAACCTGCCTGCTGTCTGTACTGCCACCACTAGATGGCAGGGCTGGCCTGCTGATAGCAAATCTGAAGTCGCGTTTAAATTGTTTACATTCCCTGAGCTATGATACAGAATTTATTTTTAAAGCATGTAAGATTCAACAGGGGGATACATCCCACTGGCTAATAATATACTAAATGGTCGTTACATATGGAATTTATCACATTTAGAAAGCCCATCTACGGGCTACAAAGCCTATCCTGATGAACTGAAGGCTGATGATGCTGTCTACAGCCAGACAATTTTCTGGCAGGTGGGTTTTCCAAAAACCATTGTAGTGCCAACACACTTCCACTCTGACCTACAGCACTGCTAAATAGTCCCCGAAATGTGCTGCAAGGCCTTTCAACACAAAGGAAAATCTTCAACTTGCCAAATATTCCACATATGTTTATCAAATACTTTATAATCCATTACCAGAGGATAAGCTGTCCACTGACTCAATGCTGAAAAGAAACGGCAAGAAAGTTCATTGTCAATGTGCCAATTTCTTTTCAAAATACCATACCATAGCACTATTTTCAAGTTTAGTTTCAGGAATGGAGACAAAGTAATGTCTGCTTTAAAAATTTGGCAGTACTTGAGGGTAGGAAGATGGTAAAGTTACACAGTTGATTATTTTACAGTAACCCACAACTTCTGTTTCTCATCACAATAAAAAATAAAACCCCCTTTGTTTTTTAGCTCTTTTTCCAGGGCATGGACATTTCAATTTATGCAATGGATATGCTGTGTGTAAATCAACTTTGGGGTGAAAGCCCCAAGGGAACCTTGTACTGACTCTCTCATCCACTGAGATAGGAAGCACGCAGCATATGGCTCCTGACTTATTTTATATCTTGCAAGTTGGCCTTTCAGAGCCAAGAATATATATGAATGTATTAGGCTGGCTACTCTGCAGGCTTTAAAGCATCTGAGGATCACAATGTTGTTGGCCAATTGTGTATCAGTTTAACTTATTTGAAGCTTTTGGGGAAAAAATGGGGTTAAGTGAAGTTATAACTTTTCTCCCACTAATTTGACTGTGCTGTTTCCCAACCTCTCATCTCAGATTTCTCATCTGCAAAGTTAACTCAACGCCAGCTGAGGTGGCTTCAGCCTCCAGAATTCCAAGTCTGATTCTATTGTTAAAATGCAATATGCTGGCCTTGGATATTTGAGCGCTGGGCAGAGAAAGATAAATAATTTACTTGATAGGGTATATTAACTCACATTAGCAATTGTTTATCTTAACATATAATGTGCACAACCTATGTGCCAAGCACTAAGCTAAACAATCTCACATTTAAAAACATGAAAAAGGGAACTCTGGGTGGCTCAGTGGTTGAGCGTCTGCCTTTAGCTCAGGGCGTGATCCTGGAGTCCCGGGATCGAGTCCCACGTCAGGCTCCATGCATGGAGCCTGCTTCTCCCTCTGCCTATGTCTCTGCCTCTCTCTGTGTGTGTCTCTCATGAATAAATAAATAAAATCTTAAAAAAAAAAACACGAAAAAGATTCTTAAGAATGTACAGGTTTGAGTTGTCTGCAAGAAAATATGGGCCGAGTATCCATGCTCAACCTCCTCTCACACTAAAGGGGTTCCTCTAATATTTCCTAATATAAATGAAATTCCATATACTTGGCCACTACTTTCAAGCCTCGATGTCTTATTTGGCTGGAACTTGAACATTCTCTCTTCTAAATTATAAACCAGATTCTAAGCATAGCATAATTCTCCAGGATTATAGGACTCTTATAATCCGCTGTAGAGAGGAGTGTATGGGGATAAAATGAGAATTAATTTTAGAAGTGAGCAGTGTTAATAAAAGGGGAGGAAATACCTAGATAGGACAAGCAGCTTCTTTTCAAATCAGTGACAGTGTAAAAAGGTCAAAGGAAGCTGGTGGGAGTGTTTCTACAACTTTTCAAAAAACTTTTTTATTGTGGAAAATTTCCCAACTGCACAAAAGGAGAGGGAAAAGTTAAAAAGAAAAAAGAAGTAGAGAAAATAATACAACCCCATGTGCCCATCACCCAGCTTCAACAATGACCAATACTTGGCCAATCTTGCTTTGTCTATCTACCCCGCCCCCGCCCCTGCCTTTTTTGGGGGGGATTTTTAAAGCAAGTACAAGACTTTTCCATTTCATGTCACCTTCTCATTTTAAAAATGTTTTTCACTGCTCCTTTTGCTGACCTGTGCAGCCAAGTTGATGAAAGACAGACAGACAAAAAAGTCTGAGACAGACAATTGTTCCTAGCTTTCATAGTAACCCTGCCAACGAGGCTTTCCACCGGAGTAGACTTTCCAAGAACGTTTTTAACACCTCTTTCAAATGGCATCTGTTAATAATCATAAAAATCAAGAGGGTCCCCTCTGGTACTGCTGAAGTAGAAAGAATTCCATTTATAGTCCAATGCAAACACCGTTACTGTTCACATTAAACTGCGCCGAGGCGGGCACACACACTTGCCTGCTGGGAGGGTGGTTTCTTTGAGGTCTCTAAGTGCTAAGTTGGAGCCCTACCTTCGGAGCCCTGCAGAGCAGCTCCACTCGGGCGGGTCTGCCTTTCTCGGGAAACTTCCAGATTCTTGGGTCTTGCCCTGTCCGGGGTGGGGGGTGGGGTGGGGGGGCTGCTGCGTCCTTACCTGCGAAGCCTGTTGGGTGCTCGGGCGCTGCCCAGCTGGGATCCAAGGCCCCCGGGCGGTGCCGGCGCGGGCGGGGCGGCCGGGCTGCAGCCACGAGCCTCGCGGACCCGCAGCACCGCCGGCGGCTCGTGGCGGAGACTGCGGAGGAGGCCGGAGCCGAGCTGCGCGCCGCGGGGGAGATGGGAGGGGAAAGGGGGCGATGACGCCGGGCGGACGCGGGGCGGGGGGGCGAAGGAGGGAAGGAGGGGGCTCGCGGAGCGGAGGGGCGGCGTGGGGGATGGGGGGTCCTCGGACGAGCGGAGCAGACCTCACGCCCCAGCATCTCCGTCCCCAGGGGGGAAATAACGAAGCACTGGGAAAAGTCCCCGAGTCGATTCACCAGAGATGTGCGTCCCCGTGACAGCGTGCATCCTCAGGAGGGGGCTTGAGAGTTGGGGAGGAGGGGTGACGGGAGCATGTGGGGATGTTCACTGGGTGCCCCCCACCCCCGAGTCTAGACCCCAGCCGTCTAGAAGAACCAGGGCTGCTTCCCCAACCCCATCCCAAGCTGTCTCTGTCGGGCGTCTCGCTTCCAGGGCCGCCCCCCCCCCCCCCACGGGCCCATCCGACCAGAGCCCACGCGCGGGGCGCGGGCTGCCTCTGGGCCCAAGTCCCCGCGGGCGCCCACGGGTCCCCCCAGCATCCTGGGCCGCCGCCAGGGGGAGAGCGTCGCTTTCCGTCCGCCCCAGGGCTACTTGGCCTTTTCTGTAAGAGTTCCTGATGCTCGCCCCGCTCTGTCCCACCAGCACGCTACTACCCTCCCTTGTCCTTTCTCACTCTCGCCCCTTCGGAGTGGCCGCTACGTGCAGATCACTGATGCAACGTCCCCTGAGCTGCTACCGGGCGGCAGGTCTGCGGCAAGATGCACCCATAACAAGTACAAAAACTGGGTCCTGGACCTCAAAGAAGGGCGGTCAAATGAAGTGCACGGGTATTTAGAACACAAGGTCTTCGCATATTCCAGAACACTTGGCTCATTATGGCTCATTATGCGTTTCTCAAGTTTCTATGTTTTTTTTTTTTTTTAACAAAAGGCGAACAGAATATACATATAATTTTGTTTGCTGTTTTTTTTCACTTACCATTTTTGTATATGCACTTACGCATATAATGAAACTATTAATAATTTTTATCTGGTATAAAATAATTCTTTCTGAAGCTCTCTGTCTCACTGTTTAGGTCATAACCTTCATAGGCATCTTTGAATCCCCGCCCTCTGCCACAGAACCTGGGATATGATAGGTGTTGATTATGTATTCAACTAAGCAAGTTTGCCAGTGAAACGGAGTGTGGTGTAGCCCTAAAGAAAGCCTAGAACTCAGAGTGGAAAGTCCTCTCTCACACTAAGTATCTGTGCGCTGGGCCTTATTTTCTTCAGCTATACATCAAGAAGATTGAGCTGGGGGTCCCTGAGGTCTGCAGTCTGCGCTTCTCATTAGGGGATTCCAACACTGCATAAACCCAAGAGGATTGACTGCAGGCCCAGGTCTGATTCCTTGAATTCAGTCATCATCCCAGGTAAAACTGACTCCAAGTGCTCTCCAAAAGTCCTCTTTTCCACACACGCCCCCCCCCCCCCCCAGGGTACTGAGATACAATTGACATATGTAGGTTTAAGGCATGCAGTGTGATGGTTTGTTACACACATACATTGCAAAATATTTACCACCATAAGGTTAGTTACCACATCCTTCACTCCACCTCACTGTCATTTTTAAATTGTTATGGTGAGAACATTAAAGCTTTATTCTCATAGTAACTTTCAAAATTACAATATTGTTAACTATAGTCACTGTGCTGTCCACTAGATCCCTGAAACTTACCCATTTTTAAAAATTTTTTAAAGATTTTATTTATTTATGATAGAGAGAGAGACAGAGACAGAGACACAGGCAGAGGGAGAGGCAGGCTCCATGCCAGGAGCCCGACGTGAGACTCGATCCTGGGGATCCAGGATCGCGCCCTGGGCCAAAGACAGGCGCTAAACCGCTGAGCCACCCAGGAATCCCCACTTATCCATTTTATAACTGAAGATTTGTACCCTTTGACCAACATCTCCCCATATTCCCCCACCCTTTGGCAACTACGCCATTCTACTCTGTTTGTATGAATTCGATGTTTTTAGATTCTGATGCCCTCAAGTCTACCCATGTTGTCTCAAATGGCAGGATTTCTTGTTTACAGCTGAATAATAGTCCATTAAATATGTAAGCATATACAATTTTTATGTATATTTATATATACATAAAACCTTTTCTTTATCCATTCATCTGTCAAAGGACACTTGGGTTGTTTCCATGCCTTGGCTACTGGGAATAATGCTGCAATGAATATGAGTGTGCAGATAATCTCTTTTAAATAGACCTAGAGTAGAATCACTGGATCATATGGTAGCTCCATTTTTAATTTTTTGAGGACTTCCATACTGTTTTCCAGAGTAACTGCACCAATTTGCCTTCCTACCATCAGTGAACTAGGATTCCCTATTCTCCATATCATCCCCAGTATTAGTTATCTTGTTTCTTTTTGATAACAGCCATTCTAATGGGTGTGAGATGATATTTATTTCATGTGGTTTTGATTGCGTTCCTCTGATAATTAGTGATACTGAATTCATTTTCACATACATTTTCTATCTTTTTGGGAAAATGTCCTTTCAAGTCCACTACCTATTTTTCAATCAAATTATTTGGGGTATTTTGCTATTGGATTGTATGAGCTCCTTATACATTTTGGATGTTAACCCCTTATCAGATACATGGCTTGCAAATATTTTCTCCCATTCAATAGGTTGCCTTTTTTCCCTAAGATTTTATTTATTTATTTGAGAGAGAGATAGGGATAGCAAGAGAGAGCACAAGCCAGGGGCAGGGAGAGGGAGAAGTGGGTACCCTGCTGGGCAAGGATCCCACCCCATGCCAGACTGGATCCCAGGACACTGGGATCATGACCTGAGCAGAAGGCAGACACTTAACCAACTGAGCCACCCAGATGTCCCAATTGGTTGCCTTTTCATTCTGCTAATAGTTTCCTTTGCTGTGCAGAAACATTTAGTTGGATGTTGTTCTACTTATTATTTTTGGTTTTATTGCTAGTACTTTTGGTGTCAAATCTGAAAAATGTTAAGGAGCATTTTGCCTGTGTTTTCTTCTAGGATTTTTATGGTTTCAAAGTTTACTTTTAAGTCCTGACCCCCTTTTGATTTAATTTTTGTGTGTGATGTAAGATAAGGGATATCCAGTTTTCCTAACACCATTGCTTGAAAAGACCATTCTTTCTTGAGTATTCTTGGCTTCCTTGTTAAATACTAATTGACTGTATAAATTTATTATTTATTTATTTATTTATTTATTTATTTATTTCTGGGCTCTCGATTCTGTTCCATTGATAATTATATGTTTTTTTTAATTTTTATTTATTTATGATAGTCACAGAGAGAGAGAGAGAGAGAGAGAGAGAGAGAGGCAGAGACACAGGCAGAGGGAGAAGCAGGCTCCATGCACCGGGAGCCCGACGTGGGATTCGATCCCGGGTCTCCGGGATCCCGCCCTGAGCCAAAGGCAGGCGCTAAACCGCTGCGCCACCCAGGGATCCCTATATCTGTTTTTATGCTAGTACCATACTGTTTTGATTACTATAGCTTTGTATTATAGTTTGAAATCAGGAAGTGTGATATCTCCAGCCCTGTTCTTCCAGACTACTTTGGCTATTTGCTTTGGTTGAATTTTGGTAGTCTTTGGTTTTTTGTGGTTTCATAAGAATTTTAGGATTTTGTTTCTATTTCTGTGAGAAATGGCCTTGAAAACATCATATGAACTACATCGAATCTATAGATGCCTTTAGGTACTATGGACATTTTAACAATATTAACTTCTCTGATCCATGAACACAAGATATCATCTCATTTATTTTTATCTTAGTTTTCTTTCCTCAATGTTTTATAGTTTTTGGTATATAGATATTTAACCTGATTGGTTACATTTATACCTAAGTATTTTATTGCTTTTGTTATTGTAAATGGAATTATTTTGTTTTCAGATACTTTGTTAGTCTTTAGAAATGCAACTGATTTGTGTACGTTGATTTTTTTTTTTATTCATTTGTTTCAAGTTTTTATTTAAGTTCTAGTTAACATATAGGGTATATTGGTTTCAGGAGTAGAATTTAGTGATTCATCACAAGTGCCCTCCTTAATCCCCATCGCCCATCTTGTCCATCCCTTACCCACCTCCCATCCATCAATCCTTAGTTTGCTCTCTATTGTACTTTGTGTATCCTGAAACTTCACTGACTTGCTCTATTAGGTCTAATAGTTTTTTGGTGGAGTCTTTAGGGTTTTTTATATACAAAATTATGTCATTAGCACACAGAGACCATTTTACTTCTTCCTTTCTGATTTAGGTGCTTTTATAATTTTTTTCTTGTTTAATTGCTCAGTCTGAAATGTCCAGTAATATGATGAATAGTGTGGTGAGAGTAGACATCCTTGTCTTGTTTCTGATCTTAGAGGGAAAATTTTCTACCCCTGAGTATGATGTCAGCTATGGGCCTGTCATATATGACCTTTTATTATATTGAGGTGTATTCATTCTATAAGCAATTTTTAAAGAATTTTTATCAGGAAAGAATGTTGAATTTTGGTAAATGCTTTTTCTGCATCTACTGAAAAGATCATTTGATTTTTGTCTTTCATTCTATTAATGTGGTATATCACACATTTATTGATATGCATATATTGAACCATCCTTGCCTTATCAGGATAAATCCCGCTTGAATATGGTGTATGATCCTTTTACTGTGATGTTGAGGGGTGCCTGGATGGCTCAACTGGCTCAACTTGATTTCAGCTCAGGTCATGATCTTCAGATCATGGGATCAAGTCCTCAGTAGGGCTCTGGGTTCATCAGGGAGTCTACTTGGGATTCTCTCTCTCCCTCTCCATTTAACCCTCTCCCTCCTATTTCTCTAAAATGAATGAATAAAATCTTTTTAAAAAAAACAATGTGATGTTGAATTCAGTTTGCTAGTTGTTGTTTTTCTTCTAGAAGTTTTTCATGTATATTCATTAGAGATCATCCTCTGTAGTTTTCCTATAGTATCCTTGTCTGGCTTTGGTATGGGGTGATGTTAGCCTTGGAAAACAAATTTGAGAGTATTCCCTCTCTTCAGTGGTTTTGAAGAGTTTGAGAAGAATTGACATTAATTCTTTTTTTACATGTTTGGTAAAATTCACCTATGAAGCCATCTGGTCCTAGGTTTCTTTTGTTAGGAAGATTTTAATTACTGATTCAGTCTTCTTACTTGTTATTTGTTTGTTCAGATTTTCTATTTCCTCATGATTCAGACTTGGTAGGCTGTATTTTCTAGGGATTTATCATTTCTTCTAGGTTGCCCACTTTGTTGGCATATAACCATTTATAGTAGTCTCCTATGATCTTTTGTATTTCTGTGGTATCAGTTGTAATATCTCCCTTTTAATTTCTGATTTTGTTCTCTCTCTCTCTCTCTCTCCTCTCTCTCTCATAAGTCTAGCTAAAAGTTTGTGAGTTTTATTACCACCTAAGAAAACCAACTCAAAATGTTGTTGACCTTTTCTATGTTTTTGTATTCTATATTACATTTGTTTCTACTCTGATCTTTGCTCTTTCCTTTTTTTCTACTAACATTAGGCTAAGCTTCTTCTTGTTTTTATAGTTCCATGAGGTGTAAAGTTAGATTGTTTGAGATATTTCTTTTTTCTTAATGTAGGCATTTATTGCTATTAACATTCCTCTTAGCACTGATTTTGCTGTATCCCATAGGTTTGGGTATGTTATGTTTCCATTCTCATTTGCTTTAACATATTTTATTTCCCTTTTAATTTCATCTGTGATCCATTTGTTGCTCAGGAGTGTGATGTTTAATTTCCACATATTTGTGAATTTTCCAGTTTTCCTCCTGTTACTGATTTTCAATTTCATACCATTGTGGTCAGAAAACATACTTGATATGGTTTCAACCTTAAATTTGCTAAGACTTGTTTTGTAAGTAACATATGATCTATTCTAGAGAGTGTTCTGTGTGTTCCTAAGAATGTGTATTCAGCTGCTATTGAATGGAATGTTTTACATATGGCTGTTAGGTCCATTTTATCTAACATGTAGTTCTAACATGTAGTCTATTTTTCCACTTATTGATTTTATGTCTGGATGATTTGTGAATTGTTAAAAGTAAGGCAGAAGTTCCCAGCTCTTACTGTGTACTGTTTTCTATGACTTTCTTCAGATCTCTTAGTATTTTCTCAATATATTTAGGTAACCCTATGTTGGATGCTTATATATTTACAATTGTTATATCCTCTTGATGCATTTACCCCTTTCTCAGTACATAATGACCTTCTTTATTTCTTACTACAGTTTTTGACTTGAAGTCTGATATGAGTGTAGCTACCCATGCTATTTGGTTTCCATTTGCATGGAATATTTTTTTCCATCTCTTCACTTTGTGCCTATGTGTGCCTTTGAAGCTGAACTGAGTCTCTTGTAGGCAGTATGTAGTTGGGTCTTGTTTTTTTTATGTATTCAGCCACTAGAGGTCTTTGGATTGGAACATTTAAATCCATTTACTTTTTTTTTTAAGATTTTATTTATTTATTCATGAGAGACACAGAGAGAGAGAGAGAGAGAGGCAGAGACAGACTCAGAGGGAGAAGCAGGCTCCATGCAGGGAGCCTGATGTGGGACTCGATCCCAGGACTCCAGGATCACACCCTGAGCCAAAGGCAGCTGCTAAACCACTGAGCCACCCAGGGATCCCCTAAATCTATTTACATTTAAAGTAATTATTAGTAGATAAGGACTTACCATTGCCATCTTGTTCATTGTTTTCTGGCTATTTTGTAGTTTCTTGTTGCTTTTATTCCTCTTGCTGTCTTCTTTTGTGTTGAATTTTCTGTAGTGGGTATACTTTGATTCCCTTCTTCTTATTTTTTATGTATCTACTATAGGTTTTCATTTGTGATTACTCGAAGACTTACCTGAAACATCTTGTAAACATAATAGTCATTTTTAAGCTGATAACAACTTAACTTCAATCACATACAAAAACCCTATTCTTTTATCACCCCCCACCACTTTTTAAGTTTTTGAGACGACATTTACATCTTTTCTTCATTGATCTATTTTGCAGTTTATTTTATTGAATTCATAGAGCACATTCCTTCACGAAAAATTTAAAAACCTAGAGTTGTACAGGCATGCTTTGTGAGACAAACCAGTGAGATGAAGCCTGCTCAGATGAAACTGGAGCAGACGGCAGCCCACACCACAGCCCACATGACAATGTTTTTATTCAATATGAACAGCAACAACGGTAATAGGATGAGACCATAAATGCACTGAAACTTTCTGGGAGTCCTGGCTAGGCTGTGACCAATCTATCATTTTCTGACCAGCCAGGTAAACAACAGAACTCATCTGCTAATGCCAAAAATTTTAAAGCTCTTAATCCAGTTAGAAATGACTATAACTGAGGACCTTATCTCTACTTAGCTGCTTCCTCAATTCAGAGTTGTCTAACAGGTTAATTTCAACATAAGAGAAAGTGTCATCTGGCTGCCTGTACCATGAACTTTGATGGTACAGCTTTGATGTGTTTTGTGCTCAGGCTGCTGGGCCTCCTGATTAGTTGTGTCCTTCTGTGTACCTTGGTCCTGAACATTCTGAGACTCGGTCAGCTAAGGATAAAAGGGACCTACCAGCCAGTTGAGAGGCATGTTATTAACAAGATAATCCATCACAACATCTAAAGACTCCTTCATGTTCTGCAGCTGCCCCTTGTTGGAAGTGAACAGGCCATCAGACACTTCCTTAAAGGAGGCAGCATTGTGGAACACCCAGAAGATGTCACCAGCCATCACCCCCAAGTGACTTGCCTGATCCTGGATGTTCTGCAGTAACCCTCAGATTTTGAACAGCAGGGTGTGGCGCATGGTCTGTAGCTGCTGAGTCAAGTTTCAGGCAATAGCAAGAGTGCATGACTCAATGTGCTCAGCACAGTGGGATTCGTCTGTATCATCATGGCCAATGCTTCTCTTCCACTCCACCCTGGAGAGAGAGAACTTACCCTGAGCACCATGAATTTTCTGGTTGGCACTATGCACATCCTTCCTGGCAAATTCAATCAAATTAATAGTGGAATGGAGCTGAGAAATGATCTCTTGGCTTTTTTGCTTGGCTTCTTTAACCCAGCTGATAGCCTGCTGGTAGGCATGTGAGCAGAGCTTCATAGACAGTGATCCCAGTCTAATATAATAACTTGGCTTCTGAACTGTATCAAACCCTTCAACTTTTTTTTTTTTTTTTTTTTTTTTTTTGCTTCTTTTTCTAGTTTTTTCTCAGTGAAAGGGAGGTTACTGGTCCACTAGCAACTCTGATTTGGTAAGTGCATTTTCCATTCCACTGCTCACCAGCTGCATCATCCGACAACCCAAGACTGTTTTAATGCTGCCATTGATCATAGACTTGGTCTTCTCCACACTGCCAGTCTTGTTCTTTGGTCTTGTCTATCACCTAAGTGATGGTTCTGGCCATGGAATCCTTGGCTCTAGTTACAATAGTTGTCACAGCATCTTTTGCCCTGGTCATAGCACCTCTAGCATTGGCAACAATCTGGTTTATTGGCTGATTCAGAATAGGCAGTTTCTTCTCTATCCTGTCTAGCCCCTAACAAGCAAGTATTTTGGCAACTACAATTTGTGGTTCTAGCTTTTGAATGATGGGCAAAGCACTCGTCACAGCCACGGAAGTGATGGTCTTCACACCCTTCTCTGCCATCACACACACAGACTTCACGCATGGATACTGATCCTTTGTACAGCGACTTCCATGCAGTGTTCCACATTTACACCTTTTTACATTGTGTATCCATCCATAAACATAGTATGATAGCTATAGAAATTTTTATTACTTGTGTCCTCCAACCTTTATACTAGAATTAAGTAGTCAACAGACCACTGATACTACAGTATTACAGTGTTCTGAATCTGACTACATATTTATTTTAACCAGTGTGTTAATTTCATATATTTTCATGTTTCTAGTTATCATCCTTTCAGCATTTCTTGTAAGGCAGGTCTAGTGGTAATAAACTGTCTCAGCTTTTGTTTGTTGGGGAAACTTTATCTTGCCTTCACTTCTGAAGGGCATCTTTGCTGAGTAAAGTATTCTCAATTGGCAGTTCCTTTCTTTTAATGCTTAGACTATGAACCAATTTCCTTCTGGTCTTCAAAGTCTGTGCTGAAAAATCCACTGAGAGCCAAGTATAGAGGTGTGTGGCAGCACCAGGTCCAAGGGGGCATTGCCTCGGGCCATTGCCTCAATGTCCACGGCATTGACAACTGCATGGTCCTGGGTGAGCACAACAGAGTGTCTGCTGAGGGTGCAAGAGATGTTTGAGTCCTCAGCAGCACCTCTAGGTCGAATAGCTAAGGACTAGGGCAAGCACTGGTAGTGGCCTGAGCCTGTGGTATGCACAGCTCTGCTGTGGAGACAAGTGCAGGCGCCTGTATAGTGGCAGGGTCTGGTTTCAGAAATACATACAGTGGTGAAGGCCAACGCAGGTGACAAGAGCCAAGGCCCACTACTGATGTGCCGGCAGCTTCAGGGGCCCTAGCTATTGGCACTGACTACTATGGCTGCTGTGTCTTGCCATGGGCACACAGTGGTAGAGGCTGGTGATGGAGGTTGGGCTGGGGCATGCACATGTAAGCTGGAGGGGCAAGTGGCAGGGAAGCACGGTGATGCAGGCTTATGACAGAAGACGGCCTGATCAGAGCCCATAAGCTGCTGCAGAGATTCTGGCTGTTGGCATGCTTTCCCACGGCTGCAGTTTCCTCCCTGGGCACATGCACATCAGTGAAGGCCAGTGAGGGGCGTCAGGCTAGTAATATGCAAATGCGCAGCTGGAGGAGCTAGCCTTGACCTGGCCCACAGTGGTAGAGGTCAGCCACTGGCGTCTAGGCCAATGTCCTGCACTCGTGCAGCTGCGGAGGCCTACGCTGGCTGCCTGTGTGGTGCTTGGGCTCTGGCAGAGTTTGGGGGAGGGAACAGGGAGAGATTCAGGTGGCTGGTGTCAGCAAACATGAACACCTGTGAGATGAAAGCTGGTAAAAATCGATGGAGGATCTGTGGCTTTGCGGGCCATTGTTTTGTTTCTCCTTTCCAGTGGCCAAAGCTGTTGGGTCTGTCCACAGAGCAGGTCACTGAAAGCCACGGTCACTCCCACTGCCTGATTGCTCCTAGCAAGCCCCTGCTACTTTGCCTTGTTTCTCACATCCCTCTCCATGTGTCTCAGCTTTGCCTGTCAGCGGGTGAAGTGAAACTGAAGTGGGACCTTCATGTACTGCCCTGAAAGGCAGAGGAAGCTCTCTGCTCACCCTGTTCTTCCTTTCCCTGCAAGAGGAAGTCTATTTATTTATTTATTTATTTATTTATTTATTTATTATTTATTTATTTATTTATTTATTTAAGAGAAGGAGAAAGAGATTGAGAGAGCAAGGGGAGGGGCAGAGGGAGAGAATCCCCAAGGAGACTCCCTGCCATGAGATCATGACCTGAGTGGAAACCAAGAGTGTCCCAGATGCCCCACCGCCCCACTGACTGAACCACCTAGGCGCCCCAGGGGGGACTTCTTTTCTAGCCCGGAAGTCACTTCTTAGGGTAGAGCCATGCTGGCTTGGGGGATGGGGTGACGCAGGCAAAGCCAAGCAGTCTTCCTTCCCTTTTTGTGCTGTTTTTGTTTCAGTGTATGCTAAAGTTTCTTAACTGGCTTCCAGAGCTCTTAGGTCTGTTTTATTCATCAAGAGCCATTAGTTGTTGATCTTTGTGGGGAGAACAGAGGCTGGGGGTCTCCTACTCTGCGGCCTCGGTGACATCACTCTTCAATCTACCCAAAGCCCTGCTTGCACTTTATTTCTGCATCTATTTGAGGTTGTCTTAGCATCAACTTGACTTTTTAAGAATAAATTAACTAATTCATTTCTAGCATTACCTCCTCTGGTCCTGATGCTTGATAATTCCTGCTTCTCTGGTTCAGGATTCTGGCTTAACAAAGATTCTATCTCCCAGCCTAGCACAATCCCTCAGCTTTTCTGTAGCCTTGCATGAGCAAGTTAGCACCCATATCCAACTATATCAAAAGCAGCCCCTTCCTAATGCCTTAAGTTCCCCAATCTGGTCCTGTTATGATGATCCTACAATTTTCCACCACTCTACAACCAGTCTTCTACATGAGAATGGACACTTTGTACAATGTGACTCCTACTATTTTAGTAAACAATGCATTGTAAGGAATGTTATCAGTTTTTTAAAAAACAAATATTGAGGTTGCTAGCTTTTTCCCCCAACCTTCCTAGACTTGATGTTCTAATATTGTGACTATCATGACCAAAGATTTTATTAAAATACTTATAATACAACCCAGTCTCTCCATTTACACACCAATAGAATTAAAAACTATCCATCTTTTGTGGGGCCCCTCGCCTAATGGGGGCTTTAGTATAAACTCTCCAGAAATGAACCAGAGTGCCTGGATGCATCTCTTGTCACATTTCAGGGCATTGGGGATACTGTGATCTAAGGAGAAGTGGTGATCCCTATCATTCCTAGCCATGATTAAGGCTATGCCGCTTAGCTTTTTTTTTTTTTTCCCTAGACTTGATTTCCCAAGAGACCTAGACCAAAAAAGAACAGCTCCCTTCCCAAAGCTAAATCTTATTTGTTATGGAAATGTACTTGGAAAGTTTTAGCAATGGAAAGACAGGAAGAGGAGATGCTTCATGGTCTATGGTCAAGGTCTAAGTGATGACTCAGCCTTGTAGAAGGGGCATGACTTGCTGTGGCTGGAATCTTTTCTGTTAACTTTTAATCCCAAAATTTGGTCAAAACCCTTTACGCATTAGAGAGTATGGATCGGCATGCTTAAAAAAAAAAAAAACCTAGGGCCTTTTGGTTAAGACAGACTTCGTAAATTAAGCAAATCTAATGACAAGGCAAAGTAAAAGATAAGATGGCATTTGTATTCAGATTAGATGTACTCTGGCAGGAGCGACCCACAATCCGCTATTGGAGCTATTGCGGGCTTTCCACTCACCTGAAGAATCCCTGACTTTCCCATCCTTGTGGGTGACCGGAGGAGAAACAATGGTGTGTTCCCAAGTGAAATCTGAAGATTGAGTCCTTTCCTGCAGCCATGGTGTAGCCTTGCCTCCGTGTGGGGCCTGCTCTCTCAGATAGGCCAAGCTGCTTTCTTCCTCCTTTGTGCTGGCCCTGGACCTGTGTACTTACCACACTTCTTTGGAATTCCTTGTTCCTGTGTCTGCCGCCCTAACTGGACTGTGAGAACCTCAAGGGCAGCAAAACTTTTCTATCTCCAGCACTAAGGGCAGTATCTGGAAATCAGATGTTTAATGAATGTTACTGAGAAAATGCAAATGTCTCCAGAAAGAGACTTGAAGGAGTCTCTGCCCCTCTCTTCTATAATTTAGAGAATAGAGAAGATTCTCTGAATAGAGAAGAAACTGAATTTCCTACAGAAATCACTGAGACTTAACCTAGAACCATCAAAAATATATATGAATATAAAACCTGAAGAGGACATGAACTCTAGGCAATACCGCGAGGGTACAAACATCAGGTCCCAACCAGAAAGTACCAGAAAGTCTCTCAGAGACAGGATTTCATAGGACATTGCTGGAACATAGAGACTCTTGTAAAGCTGAATTCATAGGAATGTAAACTGAAGCTGATGAAGCGCCATCATTTATGCTCCAAACTTGGAAGCTTATGGTAGGTAGCATTTTTCTATTATCACATGTGTTTTCATTCTGGAAATAGCGATAGATAACAAATGGACACGAACAAGCTTTCAGTAAAGATCTTTATTAGGGTCAGATGGTCCTGGGCAAACCACACTCTTCATCATGTATCCAATCAGAAAGAGTAAAGCTCCCCCTCCTTCTACATGGCCCCTGAATATGGCACTGAATCCATCTTGGGCTTGTAACAACAATGCACTCAATGGAAATGTATTTGAAGTTGGAAGACTAAGGTTTGAAACCGAACACTACCACTTCTTAGCTATGTGATTTGAGGCAAGCCACTTAATCTCTCATTGCCCATGTTCCCCATTTGAAAAGTTGGCATGATAAAACTTGCCTGGTTGTGAGGCATAAATGTGGGAAGGTATGTGAATCTCTTGAACTGTGGCCTGGCACATAATGGGCATGCAATAAATAAAGCTAGAATTCCAACTCTGTAGATCCAGAGAAGTGGTCCTTGGAACAGTGTGTGGTTGACATCTGGCAGTGGTCACTACTTCACTCCCAGGGGCCAGCAAAAGCTGATTTCTATGCCTCTACATGACTCCCAGGAGAGATAATGAACCAGGGATCTCTAATGTCAGCTCTTCTCTTTGTCATGCTTCCCATTCTGTTCTCATGCCCCAAGACTCTGACTAGATCCAAGGGCAAAGCTTCAATTAAATCAAACAGCCTTCACTACATTTAAGTTACATCCCAGAGAATGAACAAACAAGGAGTGACCACCAGAGGTCAGAGTGAAAAGGGCATGAGGAGCTGAGCAGTGGGAGATGGGAATAACAGACGGAGCCCCACGTGATTCTCAGGATCAGTGTAGGTAAACCTGTACTCTGGGACATTATGCCATCAGGAATAAGCCAGGTCCAAACCAGTTTTATTGGAGTGGGTTCCTCAAAGTCTAAGTGAAATGCACTAAAGAATATAAACTCCATTAATATAAAAGCAACAACCAAAAAACCTACATGTGTAAGGATATGCAGATTTGTGTACATTTATAAACATGTACGTCGGGATCCCTGGGTGGCGCAGTGGTTTGGCACCTGCCTTTGGCCCAGGGCGCGATCCTGGAGACCCGGGATCGAATCCCATGTCAGGCTCCCGGTGCATGGAGCCTGCTTCTCCCTCTGCCTGTGTCTCTGCCTCTCTCTCTCTCTCTTTGTGTGACTATCATAAATAAAAAAAAAAAATAAATAAAAATAAACATGTACGTGGAGGGGGGATTATGTGAACGAAGCGGGGGAGACAGGGAGACAAAAGCAAAAATATATCATAAAACGTCTTTGAATTGTTAAAGAATGAATATGATTCCATTCTTGTCAAATTGCATAGGTATGTATAACTGTACAAAAAATGCGTGAAATGGTTACATGGAGTTTGAGGGACTCCAACTGATTTTAATTTTCTTGTATGGTTATAGATTATTTCTAAAATTGGCATTGCAAGCCCTTGACATATGAACATAAAACTGCTTAAAAACAAAGTTTATTAATTTTTCACAAATCCACAATAGACCTATTTTCATCATAGGTATGCACAAATCGAGGCACAAATTCCAGTCGTTCAGCATCCCTCTCATATTAGGTGTTAATCCCAGAGCAACTGCTCAGCATCTAGATGTCTCAGGCTGTTTGTAGGATCGAATAAAAGAATATTCAAAAGCGCCTGGCCCACAGTAGGCTCTCCTCAGATGGCAGCTAGGCTCCCCAGGGCTCTTAGAAAACACTCTCTACTCTGCTCATAAGGGTAACAGGACTGATTTCAGCCACGGTCTTGAGTTCCTCCCTAATCTCCACTAATGTTTTTCTGTCCATTTCCAGGGGTAATGGTTCCCCCTTTTCCCGTAGACTTTAGTCAGTGACTTGCAGCCAAGGAAGGATTTCCAGGCCGACGGCCAGCCAGCAGGCATCAGGGATCACGCTAGTTTCTTCATCGTCCGATTTTTAGTTGATCTGACTTCTTAGTTTAAAACTTACCATTAGGGATGCCTGGGTGGCTCAGTGGTTGAGGACCTGCCTTGGGCTCAGGTCGTGATCCCAGGGTCCTGGGATTAAGTCCCATTTTGGGATCCCTGTGAGGAGCCCTGCTTCTTCCTCTGCCTCTCTCTGTGTGTCTCTCATGAATGAGTAAATAAATCTTTAAAAAATAAATACAAAATAAAAAAACAAAACTTACCATTAAATTCAAAGTAATTTTTGAAACTCCTGTCTGCATTTAACAACAACAAAAAAAACAAAAAACAAAAAACCTGTTTTTGCAGGTTTTGCAAGTTTTATTTTTTTGTGCCAGTTTTGCCACAATCTAAAGAAAAAGACTAAAAACAAATGTGGGACTTAGAGTGACAGCGTTACTAAGTGCTCAAGAACTAACTAATGGGCTTACAGCTTTGGCCTCCTTCCCAGTCCCATCCAAATAGAATAGAAATAATAGAACTTTTGATGCAAATATGGTCAAATCAGTATGGAAGAATTAAAATTGCCTTATTTTTGCATATTTGTTCAGTGTCTGCACTCACAGAAACCAGAGGTAGTGAGATATTCCAGGTAAAGTTGTACTGTGCTGGTTCTGAAGTTGCTTAAGAATTTCAGTTTGGGGCAGCCCCGGTGGATCAGCGGTTTAGCGCCACCTTCGGCTCAGAACATGATCCTGGAGACCTGGGATCTAGTCCCTCATCGGGCTTCATGCAGGGAGCCTGCTTCTCCCTCTGCCTGTGTCTCTGCCTCTCTCTGTGTCTCTCATGAATAAATAAAATTTATATATAAAAAAGAATTTCAGTTTGGTTTTTAGCGAAAAGTTACACATAAAGTTGGACAAAACCTAACTATTCAATTTGCTGGGTTCTCTGTTTTATTTCTAAAATATATCATTTATATAGGAAAATGTATAAACAATATATAAATGTAAATCCCAGTCAACTAAAAGTTTCCCTCAAAGTTTGGTTCTGTAGCACATGATATATTAGAATGAGTCTGTCCTGGCCCAGGGCAACAGGACCCTTTATAAACAGAAGTTAGACTTCTGATATTTCTTGAATTTGTTAATTTCTTTCACATTTTATTTGTGAGAGAATTTTATTTCTGAACGGAGTTTCCTTCTTTTTGTCTCTAAATTGCCTATTAGTCTTCTTTACAGCAGAATATTTTAAGTGTTTTAGAAAAAAAACCCTTCAGTTGTGGCCACTTACAGGTAAAAATTCTACTCCATTTGGTTTACCATGATTAATATAAAGACAGAAACCAAGATTTACTGTTTTTGTAATGCCTTGGACATTGTTCTAGACCAGGATTTCTCAACCTTGTCACTATGACATTCTGGACTGGATAGTTCTTTGTTGGTGGGGAAGGGTCCTGTCTTATACATTGCATAAGTATCATCATTCCTGACTTCTGCCAATAACACCGCCCCACCACCAGTTATGACAACCAAAAAAATGTCTCCAGCTATTGCCAAACGTCCTTTGAGGAGCAAGATCACCCTCAGTTAAGTAACTACTCCCTGTTCCAGACACTTATACACAAATAATTTTATTTACTTTTTACAGCAGAGACTAATTTTCACATAATTTTCCCAAGGTCACATAGTGGGTTAGTGAGTGGGTTTCTAGGACTCACATTTCAGTTGGTATGATTCCACAGCTTTTCCTCTTTTAGAAACCATGCTGAAGGGAAAAAAAAAAAGAGAGAGAGAGAGAGAAATCTGACTTAGGTTCAACATTGCTTCAAACATAAAGGTTATTCTGAGTGCTATTCCTAAAGCTTTTCTCATCTCTAAATCCCATCCTTGTCCCCAGAGTGTGCTTTCAATGGCTATCAACCCTCAGCCTTCCTTCCAACAAATCCCTCATTTTTCTCTGAGAGATCAATATTATCTGACATGAAGATTTTTTTTTTTAACTTTTTCCTCTTCACCTTAGAATTCTTTTGTGATGGCTAATTTTCTATGTCAACTTGATGATGACCAGATATTTGGTCAAACATTCTAGATATTTCTATGAAAACATTTTTTAGATGAGATGGACACTCAAATCAGTAGACTTGCCGTAAAGCATAGTGCCCTCCATGATGTGGGTGGGCCTCTGGAAGAAGACAGCATTATTTCAGCAGATCATGTTAGGGCTTGAAATGCAATTCTTGACTGGGTCTCCAGCCTGCCAGCCTACCCTGAAGATTTTGGATTTGCCAAGTCTCCACAATCCCATAAGCCCATTCCTTAAAGTAAATCTTCCTCTCTTCAGCACATCCTATTAGTTCTGTTTCTCTGGGGACCCTAATACATGCCCTGTTCTGCAAAGCCCTTCCTCTGAAGCTGCTTTGCATCTAAGGCCAAATACCCCTTTCACCACAAAGTCAGCACCACTATCCTCTCTCCCACTCCTGCTGGTATTGTTCTTACCATATGATGTTTGACATGCTGGGATTTCTGTATTGTGAAAGAGGGACCTTCTCTATTTCATTGTTACATTTCCAAAATATGTCAGCACAAGAATTTGAATATTGTGGATAATTAAGCTTATTCATTTGAAATGTCAAAGTGTTTCTCTAAGGTTGAAAAAGACTGAAAAAATGCAACAATAAACATTTCCTTTTGATATTGCTGGGCTTAGATATTTGAATTTGAAATCTGTTTATTAGAAATATCCTTTCTGGATGCCTTGCTAGCTCAGTTGGAAGAACATACAACTCTTGATCCCGGGGTCCTCCTGAGTTTGAGCCCCATAGTGGGTGGAAAGATTACTTAAATAAAAAATCTTAAAAAAATTTTTTTAAATGCACAAAACATCCTTTTTGGTTAATTTAGTCCTCTTTTCTCTTAAAAAAGTTTTTCAGAATTGCAATAAAAGAACAACCTAAATGCAGAAACATGTAGTTCTGTTTATGGAACACCAAGATCAGAGAAATCATTTCCCAACTCCAAGTGGTTATGAATAGACATGTGGTGAGTGGCTGGCTGACCCTTTTTTATTGCAACTTTAACTACTTCAGTCTTGTTCATAATGCCTAGTATGTCCTTATAAAATTTAGGACATCAGAAAAAAATGAATGAATTATGTGTTTAGTTAGATTTTTTTAAGTCAATAAGGAAAAAAAAGGCACCAGGGTGCAAGAGAAGGAATATTTCTGCTGTTGTTGAAAGTTATACTGGATAGAATTTTGACCTTTAAGGCTAAAAACCAGAAAGTGAGTTTTAAAACAAACATTTTTACAGAATTAAAAGGAACTTTTAAAAACTCAGTGTGGGGGGGTGCCTGGGTGACTCAGTTAAACATCTGACTGTTGATTTCAGCTCAGGTCATGATCTCAGGGTCATGAGATCAAGTTCTGTGTTGGGCTCTGGCTCAGCGTGGAGTCTGCTTGAGATTCTTTCCCTCTGCCCCTCCTCCTGCTTGTGTGAGCTCTCTCTCTCTTTCTCAAAATAAATAAATAAATATTTTTTAAAAACTCAGTGTAGATTTGCCAATGATGCTTTAAAAAAGTTTTTAGCAACACTCAGACTGCCCTAAATTAAAGAGAAAAATAAATTACACTAACACAAACACCACAAATCACATCACTTTCATTTTTATATTTGTCTTTGGTTCTGTATTTCTTGTCTATTATAGATTTTTTTATAGATTTATAATTTTTTCTAACATTTTGTTATGAAACCTATCTCTTTCCATCTTATTTTTAAAAAGACATTATAATTAAGTTGCAGACTAAGTTAAGTTATATAAGTTGCAGACTTCAGTATACGTCATCAAGAACAAATGGGATTTATTCCAAGTATGCAAGACTGGACTGGTTGGTTCAACATTTAAAAACCAGCTAGTGTAATTTGTCACACAAACAGTTAAAAAAGAAGTCATGGCTCCTGGGTGGCTACATCTGTTGGGTGTCTGCCTTTGTTTGGCTCCTGAGGGAGGTTTGAACAGAGCACAGGGCATTCTCAGGGCTATGAAACTATCATGTAGGACACTGTAATGATGGATGCGTGGCATTACCCGTTTGTCAAAACCCATAGGATATACAACAAAGAGTGAATCCTAACTATGGACTTTAATTAATAATAATGTATCACTATTGCCTCATCAATGATAATGTATCACACTAATGAAGGCGTTAATGACAAGGGAAACTGTACAGAAGTACTTTATGATTTTTCTGTGAGCCTCCTCTAGAACATAAAATCTATTAAAACTTTTTTTGAAGTCAATATTTTTTGTAGGATTTAACAAAATTTTATAGTATTACCAGAAATACAATCAACTTACTGATTGTTAAAGCTTAAAGTCAGTATTCTCATTGTAGATAGAAACCATTTTTTCCTACAATAAATACCTACCTTCTCCACTTGTCTATCATATTCTTGAAAATGTTTTTGCAGTTTGCTATTGACATTTTAAGATTGAGTTTTTGTTGTTGTTGTTTCATTTTACATACGACTTGTCACAAATCAACTGAAGTATAGCATGTTTGTGACCTAATGACTTCACTTTTTTAAAATTTTTAAAATGATTTTATTTATTCATTTGAGACAGACAGAGAGAGAGAGACAGAGAGAGAGACATAGAGAGCACAAGCAGAGGGAAGAGGCAGAGGGAGAAGCAGACTCCCCAGTGAGCAGGGAACCCGATGTAGGGCTCTCAATCCCAAGACCCAGAGATCATGGCCCAAGCCGAAGGCAGAGCTTAACATCTGAGCCACCTAGGCATCCTGGGTGGTTCACTTTTTAAAGAAAAGTAATGTTCCTCTGGTGCACCCGTTAATGCTGCAAATTTTGCTATTTTCACATTGGCTCTTGGTCCACCAAATGGTGGGGTTGAAGATGAGGAGGGATGCCAGTGTTGTCCAGATCCACTTCCCAGGTAGTTGCACTTCACTAAGATGGGGTACTCTTCCCTGCCAACTAGGACCTTGCTTTAAGTGATGGTGGTTGCCATGGAAGAATGTCCCCTTTTTTTAGGGACATTAAGGAATAAATCTGAATCTGTCTGGTTGAGTATTTGCACAGGCAAAAACCAAAACCTACATTATCCTTCCAGGTAAATTCCCAGGAGCTCTCAGCTTATACTGACCCCCCCCCCCCCTTATTTTCTCTCTCCTTGTATCACTGCTCCTATGCTCCAGCATTCAGCACAAACTCTGGTCTCTCAGCTTCCTTTTCTCCTCCTCTCTCTTGCACTCTGTATAAGTTTTCTCCAGTACATCTTCCAGTTTGTTTTGTATCCTTTATTGTTATACCTATCTATTGATGTTTTGGTTTCCCAAAACCTTTTTATTTTGGAGAATTTCTAAATTCTCCAAACATGCACATGTACAAAAATAGCAGACTAGAAGAAATGCCCACATCCCATCACCCACTTCACTATTGTCTTTTTTATCTATACTCTCATGCATATTTGGAAGCAAATCTGCTAATCTTTCAAGACTACATTTGCACGTGTTGCCATCTATTCTCAGTTGTCGTTCCCTGGCCCCCCACTCATTTGTTCAACCTCTAGGAGATTCTATCAGAGCGCCAGGGTATAAGAGGAAAAGAACAGGAAAGTATAACATGCCCAGGCAGAGAGAAGCTGACATTAGAGGTCTCCGGGCCTTTCCTGAGAGTCATGTGATACCACGATCAGCTTGCGAATACAGTGCAGTAATGACATCTGTCATATTGCCACCTGTTTTACTCTGCTCCTGTGGCCATTCCTCTGGATCCGTGGCTTGTGGCTCAAGAAATTGAGAGTTCTGAATCTCTTTAATTTATTTACATTGAACTACTTTCAAGACAGGCCTCAAATAATCATTTCAGACACATTTCTGAGGAATGTGAGCTCACAAAGTTACAAGACACATGAGCAAAATTCAGGAGAACCAGCTCCACAGAGATTGCAGATACTGGAATTAAAAGGCATAAATTTTAAACAAATTTGTTTCATACACTTAAAGAAATAAAAAAGAGCATTGAAAGTATGCATAAGGATGAAGAGATTGGTTTTTTAAAGACCAAACATTTTTGAAAAAAAGAACCAAAGAGAATTATTCAAAATAAGATTATGATAACTGAAATTAAAAGCTCAACAGATACTTTCAAAGATGAGATAGTCATGTTAAAAACATTGAACCTGAATGCGTTAAACCTCTAATTTTAACTGTCAGTTGACAGGCACTAGAACTAAAGCAAGATATGTGACTGGCAAAATCTGAACTCTAAAAAGTTCTATGGAACTAATAGCCCATTTTCTTAAAAAAAAAAAAAGATTGCAAGGAAAAAATAAATTGATTGATTAAATGGCAACTGGTAGATATTTGCCTATTGCAATATTCATACTTTATTTGGATTTTGATTCAAACAACTTATTTAAAATATGACTTTTTTGATACAATTAGGAATTTGAACTGTTACTGGGTATTGAGCCTACCATCAATGCGTTAACTTACTGCACAAATCTGAGTGGAATCAACCACTTAACACCCAAAATTCAAGTTTGAGTGGAATATAGCTTCAGTGTATTTCTCACACTACAAGTTGAATACCTGTATGTTTCTTTTTCTTTTTGTGTTTTAGGTAACAATCTGTCAAAATTTTACAAATTTATATAGCTTAAAGATTATTTTTATTAACATGTAAGTTACGTATTAAGGTATAGTTTACATATAGTAAAATACATAAATCTTAACACAACTTGATAAACTTTGAATACTTACAAACCCATGTAACTAGCACATGCAGAACATGCCTGTCTCCCCAAAAGAGTTTCCATGGCATCTTTCCAGACAATAAAACCAACCTCAAAGGAGCCACCATACTAACTTCTATCACTGTGGAAGAGCTTTGTCTATCTTAGCATTTCATATACACAGAACCATACAGTATGCACTACTTTGTATCTGCCCTCTTTTGCTCTCAACATGTTTTTCAGCTTCATGGATGTTTTTGTATGTTTCTTTTTTATTATTGTGTAGCATTCCATTGTATGAATATACCATGACCTGTTTGTTCATCCTTCTTGTGCTGAACAGTTGGATGCTTCCTAACTTTTGACTCTTATAAATGAATATGCAATTGAATAGTCTGGCATAAGTCTTTTTATGGACATAGTTGTCATAGAAAAGGCATTTGTTTAACTTTGAATAGAAACAGCCGAAGAGCAGTGTATGAGAGTCTTAATTACTCCACATCTTGCCAACACAAGTAACGGTCTGTCTTCTTAATTGTAAAACTTCGGTGGGCACATAAAAAGATCTCATTGTGGGGCAGCCCCGGTGGCGCAGCGGTTTGGCGCCGCCTGCAGCCTGGGGTGTGATCCTGGAGACCCGGGATCGAGTCCCACGTCGGGCTCCCTGCATGGAGCCTGCTTCTCCCTCTGTCTGTGTCTCTGCCTCTCTCTCTGTGTCTATGAATAAATAAATAAAATATTAAAAAAAAAGATCTCATTGTGTTTTTAATCTGCATTTCCCTGATAAAGATAATTGTTAAATATTTTTCTAAAGCTTATTGGCTATTTATATATCTTCTTTAGTTAATTATCTCCCTAAATGTTTGCCTTTTAAAAAATTGAGTTGTTTGCTTTATTATTATTGAATTGTAAAAGTCTTTCATGTATTCTGGATACAAATCTTTTGTCAGATATATATACTGTGAACACATTCTTCCAGCAGCTGGCGTGCCTTTTTCACTACCTAAATAGTGTCTTTTGATGAGAAAAATTTTAAATTTTGAGGAAGACTAATTTATAACTTAAAATTTTTAATGGTTTCTGCTGTGTCCTATTTAAAAACTCTCTCTCAAGGTAGTTTTAGCTTTCAAGTTGACATTTTGATATCCTTAGAATTGATTTTTGTGTATGGCATGAGACAAGAATCAAATTTTATTTCTTTTTCATATGAATGTCCAGTTGCTCTAGCATCACTTATTAATAACACCATTATTTCTCTTTGAAGAACATGAATGTCTTTTTAGTAAATCAAGTGAACACATTTACCTGGCTTTATTTCCAGACTCTCTTCAGTTCTACTGATCTGTTTGTCTATCTTTATGCTAATATTACACTGTCTTAATTACCAAAGATTTAGGGTGAGTTTAAAATCTGTTGGCATGGGTCTTCCAATGTGGTTTGTTTATTTTTTTAAATTTTATTTATTTATTTGAGAGAAGGAGTACACACACACACCAGCAGAAAGGGCCTGGGTGGGAGGGAAAAGAATCTGAAGCAGACTTCACACTGAACACCAAGCCTGATGCAGGGCTTTATCCTACTACTGTAAAATTATGACCGGAGCCAAAACCAAGAGTTCCACTCTTGACCAACTGAGCCACCCATGTACCCCTCTTCTCTTTTCTAAGATTGTATTTGCTAGTCTAGGTCCTTTGCATTGCCAAATAAATTATAGATTCAGATTACTGTTTCATACAAATTCAAAAATTAAGCCTGCTAGGATCTTGTTTAGGATTGTGTTGAATCAATTTAGAAATAATCAATTTTAAAAAAGGAATAATAAATTTAGGAAGATTTGTTACCTTAATATCACATCAGTGATGTGTCTCTTCATTCATTTACGTGTTCTTTAATTTTTCTGAACAATAGTTTTCCCTGTATAGATCTTGCACACTTTTTAATGTTAATTTTCTTTTTTAGCTTCTTGAAGTAGAAGCTTAGATCTTTGATTTTAAAACTTTCTTCTTTCCAACATATGTGTTTAAACATATAAATTCTGGGGTGCCTGGGTGGCTCAGTCAGTTGGGTGTCTTCCTTTGGCTCAGGTCATGATCTCACAGTTCTGGGATTGAGCCCAGCCTTGGGCTTCCTGCTTGGCAGGGGATCTGCTCCTCCTTCTCCCCCTCCTCACTGCTCATGCTCACTCTCTCTCTCAAATAAATGGATAATGTCCTTTAAAAATATATAAATTCCTATAAACCTTGTTCTAGTTGTATCTCACAAGTCTTGCTAATTTGTATTATTATTATTCATTCAAAATAGTTGAACCTGATTTCCCTGGTGACTTCTTCTTTGGCCAGTAGATAATTGAGAAATGTGTTGCTTAATTTCCAACACGTTTGGAAGATTTCTATATTTTTGTTACTGACTTCTAGTTTAATACCATTGTGGTCACAAAACATATTCTGTGAGACTTTGGTCCTTCGAAAATCATCAAGACTTCCTTTATAGGCCAAAATATGGTCTACTTTGGTAAACAATCTATGTGCACTTAAATAGTATGTATTCTTTCTTCTTTTTTATAGTTGTTGGCTGTAATAATCTATAAGCACTGTACAAATGTCTGTTTAGGTCAGATTGTTCATATCTTATATATTGTTAATAATTTTCATCTGTCTTTTCTGCCCATTATAGAAATAAATATTTTAAAACTCCAATTCTAATTGTGGATTTGTCTATTTATTTCTGTCAATTTTTACTTTCTATTTGAAGGTATGCTATCAGGCCCACACACATTAAGGAGTATTCTATCTTCTTATTAAATTGACCCTTTTATCAATATTATATGTCCCTCTTAATATCTGGTAATACATTTTTCCTTAGAGTCTACTTTGATATTATATCCACAGTTATAATTTTTATAAATGTAACCTTAATTTTTAAGCTTTCTTATGGTTAGTGTTTACGTGGTATATGGTATTTATGTTTCCATCATTTTACTTTCAATTGTTCTGTGTCATAATATTTAAAGTTTGTGTCTTATAAAAATATTGAGAATATTGAGTCTGTTTTTTAAATTAATCTAATAAGATCTGCCTTGGGGTTGGAATGTTCAGTCTTCTCATATTTAATGTAATTGCTGATATGATTTAAAGTCTACCATCAGTATTTGTTTTCATTTTTTCTTTTGTCTTTGCTCTTCCTTTGCTGCCTTCTTTTGGAGTAGTCAAAATTTCTTCCCCCTATTTTGTTTATTCTATTAACTTGGGATGTTTTGGTGATTTAGGGAATGAATTACTAACTCAAAGGCTTTGTGCACCAAAATTCACAGTCATACTTCTTGCCTTTATACTTTTGCATTGTAATTATAATTTTTGCAATGTGAAATTGTTGGTTTCCCATTACAAAGTGTGTGGTATGTATATATAGATGTGTATGCGTGAATGAGTGAGTGTTTGCATTTATGTAGGTGTATGTGTGCATATGTGTGTACAAACACATATGCATGTACATGTGCCTGTATTTATCATGTGCCCTGTGAATGTTGCCTGTAATTCCTAAGTATATAAGTGGTGAATTTTTAGAGCCTATTTCATAATTTAATTATATCTCTTTATTAATTTCTGAGTACAATGAAGTAATCAGTTAAATGACAATGGTCTATCAGAATAAATGGTTCTGGGGCATCTGAGTAGCTCAAATGATTACGTGTCTGCCTTTGGCTCAGGTCATAAAATCGAGCCCCAATGTCAGGCTCTCTGCTCAGTGGGGAGCCTGTTTTTCTCTCTCCTTCTGCTGCTGCTCCCTTTTGCTTGTCCACATTCTCTCTCTCTCTCTCTCTCTCACTCTCTCTTTCTCTCTCTCTGTCAAATAAACTAATTAAATCTTAAAAAAAAAAAAGAATAAGTGGTTCTGTCAAACCGTTTTAACTTGTAAGCCAAAATTTAACTCAAATGTTTGAAGAAAAAGGTTGTATGTTCATAAAATATCTCATGGGGCAGATATGAGTGATCTAATTTAATTCAGTATTTATTTCCATCAAATCTTATGACAATGAAATTCATGAAAACCGTAGGAGGGTGACATGTCATCCACTTCTGTCACAAGAGAAACAGATACTGTTTCATTTTCTTGTTGACATTTTCTTTTTTCACTGATTTAAGAAAAAAACCTTCCTCTCCCCCCAGTAATGTGGTCAAACTTTGTTTGGAAAGCTTCAGGGGAAGAAAGAGTTTATGAAGGATTTGGGGCAATCGGTCTAGAGGAACTTACTTCTTTTGGTGTTTGACATGATCGAGGCTTGCAGCATACAGGTATGATGCAAATCTGTGCATGTGCGGAGATTGTGTTCTACTGAGGGTTTGTTTGCTGAAATGGGGAAATTAAAACTTTGGGGAATTTTAAGAAATAATTTGTGAAATATAATTGTGACTAAGGTCTAGCTGATGTGGCTAAGGTCTTCTCTAGAGCAAGAATTACATTAATTTCTTTTACCTTGATTTGGCACAGTGATAGAGGCATTCAATAGATAATCCCACAGTTTTTAAATACTTGTAGTGCGAGGTATTTTGCCAGGCTCATGAGTAATCTGAAATGAAAGAGTCCAAATTACTACTGCACAAGGACACAGTCAGGTAGAGGGTGCTACAATAGGAACACAAAAACCACAGGGTAAGGTAGGAAGTGACAGGAAACTTAATTTTGAATGAAGTGCTAAAGGAGTTCAGATGGAAAAGATTATTTTTACCAAAGGCTGGGATATAGATCAAAGAATGTTTCACCAAGGAGGCAACATTTGAGATGGTCCCGAAAGGACCAGTAGAATCTAACAAATTCAGGATGTCTGGGTGGCTCAGCGGTTGAGCGTCTGCCTTTGGCTCAGGGCATGATCCTAGGGTCCAGGATTGAGTCCCACATGTGGCTCCTTGCAGGGAGTCTGCTTCTCCCTCTGCCTATGTCTCTGCATCTCTGTGTCTCTCATGAATAAATAAAAATAAAATATTTTTAAAAAGAGAATCTGACAAGTTTAATAGAATTTGATGGCATCAAAGGTATTATCGGAGGTAGACACATGGGTTTAGGGAAAAAGGAACAATTCTGTTTTGTTGCTACATGAGATAGTACAAGTAAGAAAGTAGTAAAAGAGAACTCGGAAAAGATAAGATGGGACCATACCAAAGATTGTTAAATGACAAGCTATCATTATTGCTAATTAAACCATCAACTTTTTATAATTTCCCCTACTCTGTGTTTAAAATAGGAATAGCTGCTATACAAAAATATGGAAGAATGAGCATTACATGGCCTATATGTGTATAGGAAATGAAATACAGTTCCCCTCAATTTTAATTCCTTTCCATTTTATAAATATTTTGGTTTTATTTATTTTTTAATATTCTGGTTTTAAAAATGCTTTGTTTATAACTATATTCAGTTATATTTATATTTAACTTTGTATTTACATTAGATTTATTTTTATGTGTCATTTACAATGGCATTAATTGGAAAGCTGGCTCAAATAGCAAAGTAGTTTTCCACTGATCTGCCTGCGGCTACCTTGATCAGGAACACCTGCCTGTGGTTCCTCTTCTTGATTGATCACAGTCTGCCAAGATCACAGAGATTTCCATGTCCTTTGTTTTCTTCCCCTAAGTTTTAAGCATTCAGGATTTCATGAGCTAGATATAGGAGCCCATTTTTAACATTAAACATCTAGGACATATATGGCCACTACTTAGGAAATCCCCTGGTGTTGACTTTCTCTGCCATATTCTCTCTAGTTCTAGTCTGTGGTAGGTGGAATTTGGTTTTCTAAATTCCTGACTCCTGGTATACACAGTCTTCTAGTTATTCCATAAAGCACTAATCTAGATGTCACTGTAAAAGAATTCTGCAGACGTAATTTAAGGTCACAAATCAGCTGACCCTAAGATGGAAAGATTGTCTGAGTGGGCATGACCTAATCATATTCATCCTTTAAATTTGGCTCTATAGGTAAGAAAGGAAGTCAGATTTAAAAAAAAAATTATTTATTCATGATAGTCACACAGAATGAGAGAGAGAGGCAGAGACACAGGCAGAGGGAGAAGCAGGCTCCATGCACCGGGAGCCCGATGTGGGATTCGATCCCAGGTCTCCAGGATCGCGCCCTGGGCCAAAGGCAGGTGCCAAACCGCTGTGCCACCCAGGGATCCCAGGAAGTCAGATTTTAAATATGAGAGGAATTTGTGATGCTTGGGTGGCTCAGTTGGTTAAGCATCTGCTTTTGGGTCAGGTCGTGATTCCTGGGTTCTGGGATCAAGCCCCACATTGGGCTCCCTGCTTGGTGGGGAGTGTGCGTCTCCTTCTCCCTCTGCCTCCCACTCCCCCTACTTGCTCTCTCTCTCTCTCTCTCTAATAAATAAATAAAATCTTGAATAAGTAAATAAGAAAGGAATTTAATAAAGGAGAAAAAAATCTCAGTTGCTGAGATTTTTGAAAATAGAGGGTGTCATGTGGCATGGTTATAGGTGGCCCCTAGGACCTAAGTGAAGCCTCTGGCTGGTGGCCTGCAAGGGAAAAGGGGACCTATGTCCTACAAACCTGAATGAGCTTAGAAGAGAATTCTTCCCCAGAGACTCTAGAAATGAACTCAGTCTAGCCAATACTTTGATGTTAGCCTCTGAGATCCTGAGCTGAGAACCCAGCCACACTGTGCCTGGACTTCTGACCCAGAGGACTGTGAGATATGGGTGTTGTTTAATTCAATGGATGTTTAATGAAATGAGTATTGTCTAATTTGGGGGGCTTTTATTTTTAAATATACATTTTATTGAAGTATAATTAACATACAATGTTATATTAGTTTTGGGTGTACAATGTAATGATTCAACAATTCTATATTTTACTCATTGCTTCCCACAAGCATAGTCATCACCTGTCACCAAACAATGTTCTTACAATGTTATTGACCATATTCCCTATGCTGTATTTTTCATCCCTGTGACTTATTTAATTTATAAGTGGAAATTTGTATTTCTTAATCCCCCTAATCTATTTCTTTCATCCCCCACCCACCTTCCCTCTGGCAACAACCAGTCTGTTCTTCACATTAAAAAAAAAGGATTTTTTTTTTGTTTATTGTTTGTTTGTTCATTTGTTTTATTTTTTAGATGCCACATATAAGTAAAATCATATGGTATTTGTCTTTCTCTGTCCGACTTATTTCACTCAGCACAATATCCTTTAGATCCACCCATGTTGCAAATGGTAAGATCTCATCCTTTTGGGGCACTGGGTGGCTCAGTGGTTGAGCATCTGCCTTTGGGTCAAGTGTGATCCTGGGGTCCTGGGATCAAGTCCTGCATTGGGGTCCCCACGGGGAGCCTGCTTCTCCCTCTGCCTATGTCTCTGCCTCTGTCTGTGTGTATCTCTCATGAATGAATAAAATCTTTAAAAAAAACCCTCATCCTTTTTAATGGCTGAGTAATATTCCATCATGTATCTATACCAATCTTTTTTTATCCATTCATCTATCGATGAACACTCAGGTTGCTTCTATTATCTTGGCTATTGTAAATAATGCTGCAATAAACTCCTATAAAAATAGAAGTGCAAAAGCTTTGCGCAGTGGCAGTATCGTAGCCAACGAGGTTTATCCAAGGTGCAATTATTGCTAATTGAAAATAGAAGTGCAAATATTTTTTGAACTAGTATTTTTGTTTTCTTTGGGTAAATTACTGGATTGTACTGTAATTTCATTTTTAATTTTTTGAAGAACTTCTATACTGCGTTCCACAACGGTTGCACCAATATACATTCCCACCAACAATGCACAAGGGTTTTTTTCTCTCCACATCCTCTCCAACACTTGTTATTTCTTCTCTTATTGATTCTAGCCATTCTGACAGGTATAAAGTGATATCTCATTGTATTCTGACCTGTAGAACTGGGAACTAATAAATGGGTGTTGTTTTAAACTGCTTTATGGTAATTTATTATGCAGAAAAGTGGCCCATTTCTCCTATATCTCCATCTTCTTCTCTACATTCAACACTGACTATTGCATGCAAATGGTAAGGCACGATTCTCAGAGAAAAACAACTTGCTTACAGAGATACGCATTTTTACTGGGAGTATTTTACTGGTATATTTTTCAACTAGTGCACCCCAGCAAGGTATACCCAGGTTTCTAAATTTTTCTTTTTTATCTCTTTTTTAAAAGTTAACAAATATTTTATGCATAAGAAAAAATCTAGGGCAGCCCAGGTGGCTCAGTGGTTTAGTGCCGCCTTCAGTCCAGGGCGTGATCCCGGAGACCCAGGATGGAGTCCCACGTTGGGCTCCCTGCATGGAGCCTGCTTCTCCCTCTGCCTGTGTCTCTGTCCCCCACCCTTCTGTGTGTCTCTATGAATAAATAAATAAATAAATAAATAAATAAATAAATAAATCTTTTAAAAAAAAGAAAAAATCTAGAGAACATAAGAAACCACTTTATACACATTATCAGGGTTAAGAAGTAAAATATTACTGACCCATATCGAACTCCTGTGTACTCTTACCCAGTCCTATTCTTACTTCAGAGATAATCACTATCTCAAATTTGTTGTTTCTCATTCCACATGTTTTTATACTTTTTAAAAACATTTATGTATCTATAAATAATATATAATAGTTTGCATGTCTTTTAATATAAGCATAAATGGCATCATACTGTCTGTGACTTTCTGCAAACTGTTTTGATTTTTTACTCAATTTTATGTTTTTGTTAACAGTTTTATTTTATTTGAGTACCTAATATTCCTGGATGAATACTAGACAGTCTCTCACCCAGAAATTTATGAAGACACTGAGAGGAATGACACATAGGCACCAACAGATACAACATAAAGTTTATTACTCACACAGAAAGGGTAAAAGAAGTCCTTAGGGAGAAGGGGTCAGATTCAGTCAGATGTGAATAATGAAACCAAAAGAAGTTTGGGTCCTTATGTCGGGTAGGAGATGAGACTAGGGAAGAGTTCTTTTTTTTTTTTTTTTTTTTTTTACGATTTTATGCATTAATGTGAGTGAGTGTGAAGAAGTGGGAGAGTAGAGGAGAGGGGCCTACAACCCTGAGATCGTGACCTGAGCCAGAAGCAGACACTTAATTGGCTGAGACACCCAGTTGCTCCTAGGGAAGAGTTCTTTTGCACAGGCTGGGTCTGAGTTGCCCACTGGTGCCAGAGGGTGAGTGGTGTGTACTAGCTATCTTATCAAGGTTGCCCAGATGTGGGACGGACAAAGAAGGGTGAGGATCTAAGAGCTGTCAGTAGTCAACTATCAACAATAGAGAAAGCCTCGGGCATCTGGGTGGCTCAGTTGGTTGGGCATCTGACTCGATGTCAGCTGTGGTTGTGATCTCAGGGTCATGGGACTGAACCCTGCACCAAGCCCCTCGTTGGGCTCCACACTCAGCATAGAATATGCTTGTTGTTCTTCCTCTGCTCCTTCCCCCATTCATGTTCTCTCTCTAAAATAAACAAATGAATAAAGTCTAAAAAAAAATAGGATAAGACTCTTTCTTCCAGCAATGTTGGGAAATACAGTTCTAGTTAGCTCATTTTCACTATGTATTTTGTGATTAAAGCACTATAAGTTCCTCTATTAATAAATATTTAGTTTTTTCTTTTTTTTAATGATTGTTTATTTATTTATTTGAGAGAGAGGTAGGGAGAGAAAGCATGAGAAGGGGCAAGAGGCAGAAGGAGAAGGACAAGCGGACTCCCTATCTAGCAGGGAGCCAGATGTGGAGGTCTATCCCAGGACCCTGGGATGGTGACCTGAGCCAAAGGCAGACACTTAACCAACTGAGCCACCCAGGTACCCTGGTGTGTAATTTCTAAATCTTGTCTAAAACCATCCTTTCCTAACCCAGCGTCATAAAGACATTTTTCTATATTTTCTTCTAAAATTTTTTAAGTTTCTCTGTCAACATTTACATTTTTATTCACCTGAAACTTATTTTGGGGAAAAAAGAGATTTTTTATCTCAGTATGGAAAACTAGCTTTTCCCATCCTATTTCCACTCATTTGCGACGCCTCCTCTATAACATAACAAGCTTCCATATGGAGGTAGAACTATTTATAGGCCTTCTATCAATCTATTTGTTCTATCCCTGAGCTAGTGTTACTGTGTCTTAAACTATACTGTCCTAATTACTATAGGACAGAAGATGCATGATATTTTGAAGAGTGAATCCTCCTTGTTCTTCTTCAAAATCATTTTGGCAATTCCTGGTCCTTTGCTCATTGAAATGGACTTAAGGATAATACTGGTTAACTTTTATCAAAAAACCTTTGGACTTTGGATTTTAGGAGAACAGATGTCTTCATGTTATTGAGGTTTTCCATCTGTGTACATTTGTTTCTTTAATATCTTTCAAGCCTTACACACTTGTTAAAAATTTCTATTTTTAGTTACCATTTGTGTTTTGTTGCTATTATAAATGACATTTTAAAAATCATTTGAACTATTTGTTACTGGTTTTTGGGAATGTAGTTGGTTTGCATAACCATTTATCTGTTTTTTTTTTAATATGTTTATGTAGAAAAGTATATAAGTTGAAAATAATGACAGTTTTGTGACTTTTTTGAATCCTTACATCCCCCTTAACTATATAATATTACTACAAACAATATAGTATATGATATAGTATATTACATGGGATATCAGTGTATATATACAGTTGGTGCTTAAACAACATGGATTTGAACTGCATGGGTCCACTTATGTGCAGATTTTTTCTACACTATAATACTGTTAACGTAGTTTCTCTTGCTTATGGTTATCTTAATATTTTCTTTTCTCTAGCTTTATTGTTAAGAATATAGTATATAATGCACATAACATACAAAATATGTGTTAATTGACTATGTATGTTATTGGTAATGCTTCCAGTCAACAGGTTATTAGTATGTAAGTTTCAAGGGAGTCATAAGTTACATGCAGATTTTCAATTACATGGGTGTCAACACCCCTAACCTCCATGTTGTTCAAGGGTCAACTGCATGTAGTATATGATACAGTATACCTATATATATGCGGTATTACTGTAGCTATATTATATAATAATTTGCCAGTTATATAATTATATATACTAATCATGTAATATACTTATATAATGTAGTTATAGTAACACCCTGACAGTCTTGCTAATAGATACTACAGGAAGAAAATATATCTAACCAATAAAGGGCTCTCTGTGATTATTTTCTAGTGATAAGCCTAAGAGCTGATTTAAGTAGCTACACTCAATAGTTCACTACTAGAATGAGGTCTGTAAATACATTCCAATATGAAACTGAATAGACTATTTATCAGGATCCATTAGCTCAGGCTCTGCACTTTAAGTCAGTTCTCCAGAAATGGTAATAATTTTGTGTTTAATCAATGAACTTTACTGCTAAGTGTTCCTCAGAACCAAAGACATAGTATTTAGTGTAAAAGGATAGTACATTAATCTGCTCAGACTTGCATAACAAAATACCACAGACTGGGTGAACAATGGAAATTTGTATTCCCACAGTTTTGGAGGGTAGAAGTCCTACATCCAGGTCCACATGGTCAGTTTCTGGTGAGGGCCCTCTCCCTGGCCTGTGGATGGCCACATTCTTGCTGCATCTTTGCACAGGGGAGAGTAAGCTCTAGCATCTCTTCTCATAAGCATGCTAATCTTTTCAGATCAGGGCCCCAGCCTTAAGATCTTAACTTCTAATTTAACATTTAACTTTTAATTACTTCCTTCCTCAAAATGCAGTCACATGGGGGTTAGGCCTTCCACAAATTTTAGGGGGATACACACATTCAGTATAACAGATAATTATTTCAATAACCATACTTAACTTACTTTTCAGGTTGATTGGTCATCTCCATTCCCTTTGTAAAAGGTGTACATACTTATGGCCTGACAACTGCCTGTGGCTAGAAGACTCCTGGCTAGTCTGGCCCCTACTACTATTCCTACATGTTGAGTGGTGAATGTCTTAAGAGTCAGCAGTGTTGATTCTCAAACTTGTTCATACCTGTTGAACCTGTTATTGTGATTATATGACTTAACAAACTAGCAAGTACAAGTGAGAAAAGAAAAAGTTACTGTTTCTATGAAAACTAAATTGTTAATTTATGGAAAAGATTCAATAATTTTAAATATTGTTGTGAAAATACCTGACAAGACATTTATAAAAGATTAGAAAACACTAACAGCCCAGGATTTGCACCGAGGTTGTTCCAGAAGTGGCTTTAGTTCTTATTCCACTTTTAAGAAACTGAGAGTGGATAATGTGACAAATGCATTAGGCACATTGTTTATGTAAACATGTGGTCATGGAATCCCTCAACTCAGCAGATTCAAAGAATAGATTTCAGTAAAGGCTCACAAACCATGTTCATTGACACGTTTTATGATAAAATGAAAAGGCATATTTTCATTATTTTAAACTGCTTTCGCAACCAACTGCTTTTCCTAATGATTCTAATAAAACTTCTCTTACACTCAGGCTATAGGCTAAAATGAGGCATAATTAGTACACTATTAACTGACATAGAGTCTAAGCCACAGACAGAATCCCAGTCTTCAGCACTGTCTCCTTTGTTTGCATATCAGAATGGCCAGCCACTATATAAATAGAGGAGGCATGTGTGTGCATCAACCATCAGAAGGCTGTGCTTGTCATTCATGCCATTAATTTTTTGAAGCAAGAAGGTAATGTGGTGAGTACACTAACAGAAACTGCTCCATAGAACCTCAGGACAAATAATCCCAGGGGGAAAAATCTCCTCTAGTATATTGTTTTTCCTTTAGCTGTAATGATTGAAAGGACCTTATTTTTGTAACCTTTGCACCTGTAGTGTGTCAAGCACAGCATGATGATAAATACCAACAGCACTTTAGAGGCACATAGTACCTTTCATCCAAGAAGTTCACGTTTTTCAAAAGATTCTTTTGTCCTCACAGCACTACAATGGGGTACATAGGAGCGAATTCACATTTTCATTTTCAAAAGAGACATCACACTTAAGGGAAGCTCAATTGTTTACTCAGATTCTCTTATGATTCATTCTATCAGTTCAATCTGTCTTCATCTCCTCCACTAGGCCCACAGATTCAGAAAATTCTCAGCATGCTCAGATTCACCAGGCTCTGCTTATGACCCTCCACGTGTTTGCTGCCTGTGTTCTCTCTTCAGAGACAATGCTAAACAGCTGTTGGAGATTGCATCTCGGCCAGTGTCCCTATTCCCATGCCACCCCAGCAGGACCTGCAGTTAATCCAAACAGGACAGAGGTTGTGGGAGTGGGGAGAGCCGCTTTAGCTCAAATCTGACAGGGCAATGATTGCCTTGAACTGCTAACTGGTAAAATATTTTGCTGACCATAATGTTTCCAGACTTGTCAGTGTTATCAGCATCACAGCGACAAATTCATTAAGTTGACTGAAAGGGCCCTTTGAATTCTCACCAGAATGGTCAGGTTGTATGTAATAGGGAATAATATGAATTTACGTTCATTAAGATTAATCTCTTGTGACTGGCTCCATTGGATTGTCTAACTGAAAATGACATGGGCTTACAGCAGGCATAATTAGAAGGAGGGGAAGATAGCACTGAGAACTTTCTAAACTGGTGTGAAGCCAGTGGTAGAACAAAAGATTCTTGGAGCTGGGATAAACATTGGAATCTATGTAGTCCAAGTGCTTATGTTATAGATTAAGAAATAACCAACACGTTTCTCATCAGGAACCCACTGGCATTTGGGTGGGACAGTTCTTTGCTCTGAGGGACCATTCCCACACATTGCAGGATGTTTAGCATCCTTGGAACCTGTCCACTAAATTCCAGTCACCCCTATAGTCCTTATGACAACCAAAAGCCCCCACAAACTTCCCAGTGTGAGGGAGTCATACCTCTCCCTATTGAAAACCTCTGAGCCAAAGCTCTCAGAAACAACCAGGAAGCATGTGGTAATACAAATGATTCACTGATAACACTCTTTAAAATTTAATAAGCATGAGAATCAACCAGAAATCTGGTTAAAAATGACCAGAATTCAGACCCTGAATTCAATAGGTCTGGAATGGAGCTAAGATTCTGCATTTCTAACCACCTCATAGGTGATCCCAGGATCATTAATTCCTGGATCCCACTTTGAGTAGCAAGGAACCAGGGACCTAATTAAGAGGATGTCTAAACTGTCTTGGTGTCCTTACTGGTTCATTTCCCACCCAGAATTGTGGCTAAGGAATGCCACAAAAGGGTACCTGTTCTTTGTATGGGTTTCTCCCATCCAAATACTAACCAGGTCAGGCCCTGCTTAGCTTCCAAGATCAGACAAGTATCAGAAACATTCAGGGTGTATGGCTGCAGACTGTATGGGCTTTTCAGGAGATCTGCTCTGGGGCTTTGTCTCAGAGACTCTAGTTTGCTCCTGCTCCTGGGTGACCTGATGGCAGATTGTCTGCCACTCTGCAGAGCAGCCATCAGATTGCCTTTTTGTTTCCAGAGCTTGACTTTGTGTAAGACCATACCTTATAATCACATGTCCTCATCCATCCAGCTGCAGCTCCTGGTAGCCCATATGAAATAAAAACCAAGGCCCCTGCTTACTGAGTTGGCAAAGGAGGATGGGGCCTGGGAGAGCCTCTGAGCTGTCACTTATCTTGGTGACAGAGCTGGCCAGAGCCAGTATTTCCTAACTCCCTGCTCAGAGATCCTCCCCAGTGGCCTATGTCCTTGTTTCCTTCTAATCCTATCATTACATGAAACTATGTGTCACACAGTACCTACTTAATTTACCAGGAACTGCCACCCATTGCAGTAAGAGTTTACCAGTCACCTTCCTGGTTGAAGCTCAATGTAGGGAAACACTCTTGCAACGTGTAGCAAATGATATACTGAAAAATAAGTTCCTCCAGGCATGGTTGTCATTCCCCACACCCCCACTCCTACCACGTCTCTGCATCAAAGGGCAATCAACATGGCATATTAGAGAAAATGGCATGGAGAAAACATTTGTAAGTCATATCTTATAAAGGATTGACACCCAGAATATGTAAGGAATTCCAGCAACTCAACGACAAAGAAATCAACAACTCAATTTGAAAATGGGCAAAGGTCTTGAATAGATATTTCTCAAAAGATATACAAATGGCCAACAAGCACATGAAAAGATGCTGCTAGCAAACCATTAAGGTCATACAAATCAGAACTGCAATGAGTTCCCACCTCACACCCATGAGGATGACAACTGTGTTAGTTTACTGAGGCTGCCATAACAAAATGTCACAGCCTGGGTGGCTTAGACAGCAGAAATGTATTTTCTCACAGTTTTGGAGGCTGGAAGTCCCCAGGGGTGGGCAGGTTTTCTTTCTTCTAAGGCCTCTTCTCTTGGCTTGCAGGTGGCAGCCTTTTCACTGTGTGCTCACATGGCCTTTCTTCTGTGTGCACACATCCCTGGAATAACCTAATCTCCTCTTATAAGGATGCTAGTCAGATCGGATTAGGGCTAACCCTTATGGCCTCATTTTAATTTAATTACCCTGTAAAGGCCTTATCTAAAAATACAGCTACATTGTGATTTACTGGGAGTTGGAACTTAAACATATGAATTTTAGGAGGACATAATTCAGTCAATAAACAGCTACTATCAGAAAAACAGAAAGTAACAAGTATTGGTGAGGATGTAGGGAAATTGGAGCCCTTGTGCACAGCTGATAAAAATATAAAATGATGAAAGTGCTGTGGGAAGCAGTATGGCAGTCTTCAAAAAATTGAAAATAGAATTATCCTAGGACTCGAGCAAGTCCATTTCTGGGTATATATCCCAAAGAATTGAAAGCATGACCTTAAAGAGATACTTGTACACACACATTCACAGTAGCACTATTCACAATAGTCAAAAGGTAGAAGCTGCCCAAGTGTCCAATGAGGGATGAATGGACAAAGAAAATGTGGTATATATGCAGTGGAATATTATTTGGTCTTAAAAAACATTATTCAGAAAGAAATTCTGACACATGTTACAACATGGATGAAACTTGAGGACATTATGCCAGTCACAGAAAAGATACATGCTGTATAATTCCATTTATATAAGGCAGTCAAATTCCTAGCTACAGAAACTAAAGTGTAGTTGCCAGGGGTGGGGGCGGGGCACAGACTGAGCATGTATATGGGTATAGAGTTTCAAGTCTACACGTTGAAAAGAGTTCTGGAGAGTGGCTGCACAACATTGTGGATGTACTTAATACTGTTGAAATGTACACTGGTTAAGATGGTAAATTTTATGTAGTGTATTTTACTTCAGTTAAAAATAAAACAAAAAATAGTTATGGGGGTGATGGATGAGGAAAGCCATCGGAAAATGGGTGAGGGGGTGCCTGGCTGTCTCAGTTGGTGGAGCATGCAATCCTTGATCTCAGGGTTATGAGTGCAAGTCACACATTGGGTATAGAGATTACTTAAAAATAAAAAATATCTTTTGAAAAAAGAGGGGCACCTGGGTGGCACAGTCAGCTAAGCATCCAACTCTTGGTTTTGGCTCAGGTCATGTTCTCAGGGTCGTGAGGTCCAGCCCCACATCGGACTCCATGCTCAGTGTAGAGTATGCTTGAGATTCTCTCTCCCTGTCCCTCTGCCACTCCTGCTCACTCTCTCTCTCTCTCTCTCTCTCTCTCTCTCTCTTTCTCTCTCTCCCCTTAAATAAATAAGTAAATCTTCTAAAAAATAAAAAGAAAATGGTTGAGGAGCTAAATAAGTGGATGAATGCAAATGAGAAAGTGGAAAATTTTAAATCCTTATAAAACTGTTTCATTACTAAATGGAGATGTTTTAAACTCCTAAATTCTGCTAATACAAATATATCTGTTCTTTTTTGATTACCCAGAAATCTGCTGCAAGGCAGGAATGGACTTCGTTAATCTTGACCTCTTCCCCAGGCTTTACTCAGCAGGCCAGGCAGCATAATGCCTAGAATTAGACACTGCATTTGATGAGCAGTGACAAAGAAGCATCCCTAGGGGCTCCCGAGCTTCTCTAGCTACTGCTGCACATCTGCATGATTCTCTTTGGGAGCTACTAGCACAGGATCCTAAAGAGCTTTGTCCAGCTGTACTTAAATTAGTAATGAGAATAGCACAGAGATGTCAGCTTGCAAGCTATTCAGTCTGGAGATGGTTACACTGGTGGTGGTTGTTAATACAGTAGGTCATACCTCTAATGCTATAAATATATTTGTTGCCTGACAAGCCATCAACTTTGACATCCACCAGAAACTAAAGTCATTGCTTGTGTAAGGCCATGAGGAAGTAGGAAATACAAAACCCTTACAAAATTGTTTTGCATTCTAATTAGACAAATTTTTCACTTGGATTTGGCTGATATTCATACCATCTGCCATTAACCCATACCATATTATGGACACTCTGTAATCTTCTCTAAGATATAAATAAGAGAGTATGGAATTCGCTTTAATTGAATATTATTAACTTTTAATTAATTAATTAATTGAAATTTATAGATATGATCAGTAAGGTGTTTCTTTCTTTTTTCTAAAGATTTATTTATTTATTTATGATAGACATAGAGAGAGAGACAGAGGCAGAGACACAGGAGGAGGGAGAAGCAGGCTCCATGCCGGGAGCCCGACGTGGGACTGGATCCCGGGACTCCAGGATTGCGCCCTGGGCCAAAGGCAGGCGCCAAACCGCTGAGCCACCCAGGGATCCCCAGTAAGGGTGTTTCTTAGTTACAAAGTTATTTTATAAAATCACAATAAATGCTAGCATTTATGGAGAGTCTAAAAGAGATGACCAAGCTCAGAATGAGGAAAAGAGAAATTTATTTAAATGACAAAAACTTGAGTTCCTACTACACCCATATAGTTGTTGCTATGTTTTAAAACAGTTATTCCCATTACTTTAAATGTTCATTAGCAATTTAGTGTCGATAAAGATTAATTCCATTTAGCAGAATAAAATTTTTATCAAAAATACAAAACCCAATTCAATCACTGATCTTTAAGAGAGACAAATAAATATGCTTGACCACATACAGATAACAGTAACTATAATGGAAGGGTCTAGAATCATTTTATGTGATAACTGATTAATGAACTTAAGAATGGTAACTTAGAGAAAATATGAGAGATACAGGATTTCTATTTTAAAATATTTGCAGAATTACTGGGTAAAAGATAGTTATATTTAGGGCACCTGGGCGGTTAAGCATCCAACTCTTGATTCAGCTCAGGTCATGATCTCAGAGTCAGGAAATGGAGCCCTGTATTGGGCTCCACACTCAGTGGGGAGTCTGCTTGGGATTCACTCTATCCCTGTGCTCCTCTCTCCACTCGCACACTCTCTCTTATGCTCTCTCACTCTCTCAAAATAAATAAATAAATACATCTTTAAATTTAAATAAAATGTAAGTTATATTACCATGGCACCAGTGGGTAGAAATATGACCACTGGATAATAAAAAGGAGAGTGTTTTTATTAAGTGTTTTAGTATCTTGGTTGATAGAAAGCTAAAAGTTCCTATGGCCAGGAGAATTTGTAAGTCATATACTTACATCTGCAAAATGTAATTTTGTTTTTTTTTTAAGTCTATCAGATTTTATCTAAAGCCTCCAATTGCAGGGGAAAAGACATTTTAGGGTAAATGAGGTCAGTTCAAGATCCCCAGAAGGGGGCCTTTTTCTCTCCAGAAGCACACCAAGGTGCAAAGAGCACGGGCTTAGAAAGTGACAAGCTGGCTGTGCAAAACTGCCCTATATGACAGCTGCTGGTGGAACAGGGAAGCCAGATGGGCAGGGTCTGGGGACATTTATCCACACAATCTTTCTTCTTCTCTAATGTCCCTCTTGCTTCCAGAGGACTATTATATATTCAGAGGATGGGAGGAATTGGGTCACTTATTCATTCAGATCCTTCTTGAAGAATTCGACATTTTGCAGTGTTGTTTTATTTGAAGCCACTTGTTTTATTTGAGGCAATGGAAGCTTCAGACTGCATTTCTAGTGGCCATATGGGTGAGAGTCATGGGGTGAGAGGGATGAGAGGAGAGGCTTTCACGTACAGCAATAGCATTTCACCTTACTACCATTTATAGATGTTTAGCATTGCCGAACATTGCTCTAAGCACTTGACATTTAATACTCATAACAGAGAAAGAGATATACATTTTAACTGCATTTTATAGAGGCTGAAAGTGAAGTCTGCAAGATTTACATCTCCAATAACAGTTTAAAAGAATAAGAACTGATATCTGAAACCATAATTGATCCAAAGCCTGTGAGTTATTATTTTTAGTTCTCATCTGTGCCAACCACTGCTGTGTGTATCAGGAATACATCAGCTTTAAGCCACCACTGTGCTACCTTAGAATAGAGTGAGTCAGAAAATTGATAATTTTGTTTACCAGAGGCGTTCAGACAAGACTAGAAGACCATGTTGCTGAGATAGTTTCTATTGGACAGTAATCTATAGCATTCATTTCAAATCAATAGAACATAAACCTTGAAGAAAATAATTATTGGGGAAGCCCAGGTGGCTCAGCGGTTTAGCTCTACCTTCGGCCTGGGGTGTGATCCTGGAGATGTGGGATCGAGTCCCACGTCGGGCTCCCTGCATGGGGCCTGCTTCTCCCTCTGCCTGTGTCTCTGCCTGTCTCTGTGTCTCTCATGAATAAGTAAAGTCTTTAAAACAAAAGAAAATAATTATTTATTCCAACCACCCCAGGAATTAAAAAAGCATAATTTTTCCCTTCTAATTCCACAAAATGCTTGTTAAACTTTGGGTGCACCATAATATTTATGGTTAGCCTGCCACAGAAACTGGATGTGGTTATGCTGAGGCTGAACCCAAAGCCAAGGAGAAAGATACCCTTCCCAAGGAACATCTTCAATATGTGAATGGTGTTGATGGAACTCTAGAGTGGTTGGACCTGCTGTTGGACTGTGTACAACCTCATAAAAAGAATTGGGACATATGAGCGATGGGGATTAGGCATAAGCAAACCATGCCAGAACTGCCTACTGGTTGTGAGAGGCCCGACCTGACACACTTTGGGGACATGTCATGAAAGGCATGCTTCAATCACACAGTAATCCTGAATGACACCATGAGCCATAGCCTCAGATGGGCCATTGGAGCAATTCTGTTTGGAGCTCTTCTGCTCCACCCTCCTATTTCCAGAAGTGAGGGATGGCTCAGACTCATTGCATTTACTACCCTTGATGCATAATAACACAGGAATGCATCAGGAGATAATGACTGGCATTTCTGCTCTCTGCCTTTATACCAGGGAGTACACTGTTTTAATTATTAGCATGTGGAGGACTGTCAACTTGCAAAACTGATATATGCTTTGAGGATTACAACACCATAAAACCTAATGGTAAAGTCTCTCTCCTTTCCCTCATGATATTTTTTAATATGTCTATGGGTACATTTAACATAAAGCATACCACATGCACATTTGCAAGACATAGTAACAACTACTATTAAATGTAATAAATAACATTGACAACTGATTTGCTTCATCTGCCCATTTGACTAAAATGTTCCCATTTTGTGTTCTGTTTTGTGTTCCTCAAATCCTAAAGGGAATGTTTAAATAGATGACTCCTAAATGTAACTTCGCGAGCTTGAACACTTACCTGAATCCTAGATTCATATATGCAGTGCCTGATTGACATTTCCTTTAAAGTTAACTCTTGCCCACTTCCCCAAATCTATTTTTCCCCAATATTTCCCTCAAGACATAAATCTAAGTGTTCTCCTTGATTTCTCCTTTCCCTGCAATTAATCTATTCATAAATCAGTTCCCCTCTCAAATATATCCTTAATCTATTTGTGTCTTTTTTGCTCTCTGCTGCTGCCATCATCCCAGCCTAGTACAAACTACCATCACATATGCTCCAGGTTTTTCTAACACCTTCAAAATTGCTCTTCTACTTCTACTCTTGCTCCCTACCATTCTTTTTTCACAACCAAAACTATTGAAGAAAATAAATATAACATAATATGAAATGTTCTCATGATCACCCCCTACTTAAAATCTTTCATGAGTTTCCATTATACTTAGTATAAATCAAAACTCCTCACCACTCCCTGTAAGATCCTATATAACCTGGCTTTCCTCCAGCCACATTTCAGATCATTCATTATGCTCCAGTACTTCCTTCTTTTCTGTAAACCCACCAAAACTATTTTCACATCAGGGCATTTGCACATGTGCCCTCTGTCCAGAATGCTCTTTCCTCAGTTCTTTGTATGACCTTAGGACCACTCAGGTCTCAATTTAAATGCCTGCTCAGAGGGGTTCCCTGATTCTCAGAGAGGTTCTCCTTCGGTCCATCACACTCTATCACATTACCCTGTATGGATTATCCTATAGCAATTTCCTATAAAATGTTTCAACTAAATTGGACTTGTTTATTAACATTTATCTGTCTCCTACTATTAAAAAATGAACCCTCTAAGGGTAGTGATCTGTTTATCTTATTCACCAATGTATTCTCAGTGCCTGGGACAGAACCTAATATACAGTAAGCACACAATAAATATTTGTTGAAAGATCCGGATTTTCCGTGGAGCACAAAGCATGTTTCAAGGCAAGATATCTAGGTGGGGTACAGAGTCCATTTGCTTACTTATGATAAAAGGTGCAACCCAAAGATTCAGAGGCCACCTAGTTTGTTTTTCCAATAAATTCCTCTCTCAGTCTCATTAATATAAATTAAATGTCTGCCTCTTGAACATTAGTGATAATAGACATTGCAAGTTCATTGAGTCTGACTCCTGCTTTTCACAAAATACATAATCTGGACTATTAGGTATTTTTAAAATAGTGAAAAATTAACACCTATCAGGTTATTCTTTGGGAACACTAGTGTCATGGGAGAAACTTTATATTAATTCTTACGGTCACTGACAAAGACTCTTTCCTTGACTAAACTTTTGTTACACTCCTCTGAGTCCTTCCTAACCTGGCCTCAACCTTTGCTTCTAGAGAACTTATACCTTTCAGCACAAATGACTTCACCTACCTCCCACACTAAGACTTAAACAAACACAAATATAGTTTTTATCAGCTTAAATCTATGTTCCTAGCATAAGTACCTGAGTCTCCTCAAAATGCTATGCCTGAGAAAACTCAACATTGCTGAAAGAATTTATAGTCAGATGAAATCTGACTATAGACCCCTGACCACTCTTTCCTCGGAGCATTGACTTTAGAAAACATGATTGTTAATCTTTTCTCTGTCTTTGGGATTGTATATTCTACAATCCAGGAATGCCTTTCTCAAGAATATAGGACCATCCTCTTGAAATGTTATCATCAAGGATAGGAATAGGAGCCTAAATTTGACACCCGTTAGCAGACACAGATGGGTTCACCACATTGGCCACCCACCCCCCAACACACAGTATCCTTCAGTACTTTTTTTGTTTTTAACACACCCAGAACTTAAAAGCCTCCTGCTTTCTGTTTTGCAGAATTTACCTACTTTACCTCAGTTCTATACTGAAATCTCTTTCCCATGCTGCAGTAGCTCAGGTAAAATCTGTCTTGCCACTTTTTTTTTTTTTAAGATTTATTTATTTATTTATTCATGATAGTCATAGAGAGAGAAGAAAGAGAGAGAGAGGCAGAGACACAGGCAGAGGGAGAAGCAGGCTCCATGCAAGGAGCCGGATGCAGGACTTGATCCCGGCACTCCGGGATCGTGCCCTGGGCCAAAGGCAGGCGCCAAACCACTGAGCCACCCAGGGATCCCCTGTCTTGCCACTTTTAATAATGTATTGTCCCAGTTCTGGAGGCTTGAAGTCCAAAATCAAGATAAGGCAGAGCTGTTTTCCTTTGGAAACCCATAAGGGAAACGCTTCCTCTTCCTCACTTCTTGTGGTTTGCCAGCAATCTTTGGCCTGAAATGGTGTAACTCTAGTATCTGCCTTTGTCATTAGATAGCATTTTCCCCGTGAATCTCTCTGTCTTCACATGACCATCTTCTTGCAAGGACATGGGTCATATTGGATCAGAGGATCCACCCTATTCCAGTATGACCTCATCTTAATTAATTGCATCTGCAATGACCCTATTTCCCAATAAGATCATAAGCTGAGGCACTGGTGATTGGGACTTCAATGTATCTTTTTGAGGGGCAACACAATTCAATCCATAATAATTTCTTTTTATTCCAAAAGTATAACAAGGAAATAAAATAAGAAATATGAGTGCTAAATATTGAATTTATATAGTATTTCAGCTGACTTTTAATAGCAGATTTTATGTTTGCAATGAAATGGATATGCTTTCTAATAATGTATAGTCCCTTCAGGGCTTTTTTCCTCTTCCAAATTGATTTTAATTTATTTTTTATTGGTGTTCAATTTGCCAACATATAGAATAACACCCAGTGCTCATCCCATCAAGTGCCCACCTCAGTGCCCATCACCCAGTCACCCCCACTCCCCATCCACCTCCCTCTCCACCTCCCCTTGTTTGTTTCCCAGAGTTAGGAGTCTCTCATGTTCTGTCTCCCTTTCTGATATTTCCCACTCATTTTTTCTCCTTTTCCCTTCATTCCCCTTCACTATTTTTTATATTCCCCAAATGAATGAGACCATATAATGTTTGTCCTTCTCCGATTGACTTATTTCATTCAACATAATACCCTCCAGTTCTATCCACGTCGAAGCAAATGGTGGGTATTTGTTGTTTCTAATGGCTGAGTAATATTCCATTGTATACATAGATCACATCTTCTTTATCCATTCATCTTTCGATGGATACCGAGGCTCCTTCCACAGTTTCGCTATTGTGGACATTGCTGCTATAAACATCGGGGTGCACATGTCCCGGCGTTTCACTGCATCTGTATCTTTGGGTAAATCCCCAGCAGTGCAATTGCTGGGTCGTAGGGCAGATCTAGGAAACTCCACACAGTTTTCCAGAGTGGCAGCACCAGTTCACATTCCCACAACAGTGCAAGAGGGTTCGTTCCCCTTTCTCCGCATCCTCTCCAACATTTGTTGTTTCCTGCCTTATTAATTTTCCCCATTCTCACTGGTGTGAGGTGGTATCTCATTGTGGTTTTGATTCGTATTTCCCTGATGGCCAGTGATGCGGAGCATTTTCTCATGTGCTTATTGGCCACGTCTATGTCTTCCTCTGTGATATTTCTGTTCATGTCTTTTGCATGATTGGATTGCTTTTAATGAAGCCATGGGCAGCAGAATATGCAACATGACTTAGAACATAGCATAGCAGGACGTAAATAGGAAGATAATTTTCCCGATGTCTCAGGGAAAGAGGTGATCTGTATTTCTTTATAAACACTAAAGATGTAACTCTTCACAACATTCTCCAGGAGCTGGAGCCCAAGAGAACACACTGGGGACCCATGTCATCTGAGGGGATGTCAGAGGCAGTCTCTAGGGAGAAGTAGGGTGTTTCCTCATGACTAGCAGAGGCTACAGTAGCCCCTGCCTCTGCCATGAATGTCAGGCAGTGACAAGCAGCAGTGAGGGGACAGAGGAAATGGCAGCAATGCCTGGTAGCTCTTTTAGCATCTTCATCACAAATATTCGGTAGGATCCAGTTGGGGGCATTGTCACTGGGGCCAGAGAAGCAGAGGGAGCCTTCTCCTTCATGGGGCAGAGAGTGTACCTCTATGCATGAAAATGGAGAGGAAGTGCAATGAGGAGCAAGGAGTGTGGGAACACAGGGCTCTCACAGTCTTGGTGACCTCAGCTGGGCCACAGCTGGGCATCATGAGCAGGTTAAACCCAGCCACTTTCAGGAGGAGGATGTGGGGCCTTGTCACTGACAGGTTTTGGAAGTTTAGGTTCCTATCCGTTTCAAAGTTTTTCCCTACCAACTTAGCATTCCAGGAAATTTCTGAGATGGAGTAGAAGGTCTGGTTGAAAGTGCTTTTGCAACCAATTTAGTACTGCTGCTGTAGGTCAGGACTCTCTTGCTTTTGATATCTGTAATCCTTGTGACCAGCATAGTTTTGTTGGAGCTAAACACTGTGGTGCCATTTTTTGTGGCACACTGGCTTAAGAATCAGAGCAATGAGTAGGCAGATAGAGGTGTTACAGGTTTTAAGGCCTCTCAGCTGGTACATGGGGATTCCAGATTCTGGATATCCACATGCCCTGTCACCTTAAAACAGATGTGGTCAGTCAGTTTAGTGTCTGACTCTTGATTTCAACTCAGGTCATAATCTCAGGGAATCTGCTTCTCTCCCTCTTCTTATCTCTCTGCCCTTCCCCTGCTCACAAGTGCTCACTCTCTCTCTTTATCGCTCTCTCTCCCTCAAGTAAATAAATAATCTTTTTTAAAAAGCAAGAACATTTTTATATCACTCAAAAATTTATGACAGTTGAAATTATATTTGAAAATGCTATCAGTTCATTTTTTTTAAAAAAAATATTTTATTTATTTAGAGAGAACAAGAGAGAGTGCACAAGCAGAAGGAGGAGCAGAGGGAGAGGGAGAAGCAGACTCTCCAGCTGAGCAGGGAGCCCAACAGGGGGCTTGATCCCCAGACCTTGGGATCATGACCTGAGCCAAAGGCAGATACAACTGACTGAGTCACCCAGATGCCCAATCAGCTTATTTTTTAAATTGACAAACGTAATAGTAAATTTCTTACAGAGAATGGATTTTGAATCCAACCAAATTTTCTCTTCTGTTTTAAAGATTTATTTATTTATTTTAGAGAAAGAGGGAGAGAGAGACAGATCAGGTGGGAGGGGCAGAGGAAGACGGAGAGAGAATCTCAAGCCAACTCCCAGCTGAGCATGAAGCCTGACTTGGGGGCCCCATCTCATAACCCCACAATCATGACCTGAGCTGAAATCAGGAGTTGGTTGCTTAACCAGATGAGCCTCTCAAGAACCACTCAAATTTTCTCTTGATGAACAAGTATATAGTAAGGATAGTCATCCTGCAACTACCTTAGTGACTACTCAAAGTGTAGTTGATGCTATATATTTGAAGACAGAATTTGGTCCTCTGATTGCTGCTCCAATAGGAGGGAATTACTTCTAATTTTCCTCCCACCACCAGCTCTATCTTTTGCTATATACAACCCCTTTTGGCCTTGTCAACCCAAATAAAGTGATAAACTGAGGCAAGCTCAAAAGTGTCAGAAAGATAAGTTTTCAGAAAATAGCAGAGGAATTGCAACTCAGGACATGTACGTAGTAAAAGTAAGCTGCAGGCAAGTCCCTTGAGGATTTGGGGAGGACTGTATTTATGGGCAAGGAATATAAAGAGAAGAGAGCTCAGTTAGAGTCTGGGAAAATCAAAAACAAGTGGAGACCAGCGTTGAAAATTCCTGAGCAGACAGACAAACCAGTTCAGTTATAGAGACAAAGCTCAAGTCAGCCTGTTTTGTGAGACCAGCCTGATCTGGGTCATTTCTTGTTCATGCCTCTTGTAGCCAAAACTAAGACTTCCTAAGGTTGACATGAGGCAGCCCCTGACCAACTTCTTGTCATTTAAGAAAATGCCAATATTATCCATTTTCTGTGAATCAGGCGTTTACCAGAAATCAGTCTTCCAGTACTTCAGTTTTATTTTCCTGAGGACACTGAGATTTTTCCTGTTTTATATCCTCCAGTTCTGTGTTAGACTGAAATTCTTTCTCGGGCTACTAGAATTGATGTGCAGCTTGGCCTCTACCAGAACAACTCAATAGAGCAGTGAGTTCCATGTGTGGTGGGAGGGAGAGAGGCACACTTTCTGATCCACTCTTCTTATGTGGCCCTCATAGGGGCACAGAATAAAAACGTTTTCAGTGGTGGCTATCAGTGAGGAGGTCCTGTACTTCCAGGCCCTGCCTGGGTAAAGCAATCAATGTTTCTTTGCTTCCTGTCTATTGGGAAGCTCTAAGGTAAAAGAAGTTGAGTCCTTTAAAAGGCAACTGGGGAAGCCATGGAAAAAATGAAAGAGAGTGATGTCTGGGAATCGAGTAAGGTGTAGTTGCAAAGTCAAGAGCTGATGATACTCTGGGTAGACAGGCATTGAAAAGTTTTTACAAAGAGGTTGGGGAAGAGGGAGACCTTAGTAGGAGTAGTGTTAGTCAAGTGGTAGGAACCCAAGCACAAATTTGCCATGGTTTAGTGAGAAGTGGGCACAATAGAGGTACACAACTTTTGTTGAAGCTTATTGCCTCAAGGTGTCTCTAAGCTTCCTGGATTTTTGTTTTGTATTGTCTTGGTAAAATGGGCAAAGAGTAAAACCCACCCGAATGGATTGTTAAAAGGATTAAAAGAATTGACATGAAAACTTTCTAAAAGTTATAAAGCACCTGAAATTTATAAATATATCTGTATATTGTTAAGTATTTTTAGTTCTACAGAAAGTCTGTGATTCCTTCCCTGCCATCCCCAACACCCCCATGAGGCATCACTTTTCAAATCTGGTCAAAAAAAAGTAGTGAATCAGAAGCAAGAGCTGGATGAAGCCAACATTTCTTGATTTTCTGTAGTGCTTAAATGGTTATGGAAGTAAAGGCCCTATAATGCCCATAAGAAAAGAAAGAAAATCACCCCAAAGCCTATCTCTCAACAAACCATCAAATTTATTCTCTGAGAAGAAAATATTTTTTATTAATAGTGATTCAAATTTGGCAAAATGCTGTAAAGGGGCACCTGGTGGCTCAGTTCGTTGAGTATCTAACTCTTACTTTTGGCTCAGATCATGGTATCAGGGTCATGAGATCAAGCCCCATGTCAGGCTCCACACTCAGCTGGGAGTCTGCTTGAGATACTCTCTCTCCCTCTCCCTCTGCCCCTCTGCCGTTCATGCTTTCTCTCTCCAAAAATAAACAGAACTTTCAAAATGCTGAAAAGAAGCCAAAAGACATGATAATTAATTCCCTGAAATTTTCAGAAAATATAAATTCTAGGCAAAATATTTTTTAGATATGTGTGTATATATGTGTGTGTGTGTGTGTGTGTGTGTGTGTGTGTGTGTAATAATACATATATTCAGTAATCTACTGAGGGTCTTGGAACATATCCTTCATGGATAAGTGGGGGCACCACTGTAGATTGCTGGAAGTTTCCCCCAGTGAACCCAGATCTACCATTTTAAGCCTATGTGAGATTTAAGCCTATGATGAAATGATGTCAGGCCCAGCTACATGTAATTGCGATTCTCTATCCTTAAATCCTGGATTTGGATCTACCTTTGAAATCAAACCATTTCACTTCAGCCGTATAACTCTGATTACAACTATGTAGACCATTTAATAGTTGGTTTATCTTAAGAAAACATCAAAACTATTTTCAGTATAATGAGACAGTATTTTTTTAAAAATATTTTATTTATTTATTCATGAGAAACACAAAGAGAGAGAGAGAGAGAGAGACACAGGCAGAGGGAGAAGCAGGCTCCATGCAGGGTGCCCAATATGGGACTCAATCCCGGGACTCCAGGATCATGCCCCAAGTCAAAGGCAGGCGCTAAACTGCTGAGCCACCCAGGTGTCCCAATAAGACAGTATTTTGAATGACTATTTCCAACTTTTTGAAAACTTATGTTAAAGCAAAAATTGCACTAAAGTTAAGTAGGCAAAAAAGACTTTATTCAAGGCTGTTGCAATAGGGGAGAGGATATGTCAGAACTAACTGGGAACTTAACTTCACTCAGGCAGAAAGGCAGGGCTTTTAAAGGGCTGGGCTGAAGTAGTGGAAAAGTACTGGGAAATACTGGGGGGAAGCCATAGGCCATCAGTGTTTGCTAATTGGCTTTATCCAAAGGAATAATAAGCTCCTATCTTTATGACAGGAGATAGTTTTGTAACCTGGAGCAAGGGCCCCAGGGAAGTTAGGCTCCAAGACCCTCCCACAGGAACTGAAAGACAGGAGTGCTATCTCCTTTGATGATTACATTTCAAAGAGATGGGTCCCAAGTCATTGTGAAAGATATTTCTGGGCTGTAAAACCAGCAAGATGCTTTTAAAAGACTCCATATATCCCAAAGCTTCAAACAAATGATTTACAATTACCAGTTTTCCGAAGAAAATGACCTAAGAAAAAGGAAGTCAGGGGCCCCAGTGTAAGGAAGAAGCCTGTCTAAAGATTAGTCAGGTGGAGGGGAAAGATTAAGGCCATCTTTGTTGTTGGTCACATAATAATTTTCATTTAATATTGAAATAATTTTTGCTCAATCTTACTCAGTTGAATGGCAAGCTCTATTTTTTGTTTTCTGCAATGAAAATGCCGTCTCTTTTGATTTTTGCAAACTTAAAATTAGCACCGCCCAATAGAACATTCTGTGATGAGGGGAATGTTCTATTCTGTCCAATCCAAGAGCCACTAGCCACATGTACCTACTGAGTGCTTGAAACATAGTTAGTGACCCTTTGGAACCAAATTTTTAATTTTAATTGATTAAATTTGAATAATCACATGTGGCTAGTGGCTGCCATATTGGACAATGCAGCCTCCAAATCTATCTCACTATCATTTTATCTGAAGAAAAATTGTTACTACTATTGGGACACCTGGGTGACTCAATCAGTTAAGTGTCTGCCTTCGGCTCAGGTCGTGATCCCAGAGTTCTGGGATCTAGCCCCCCACTAAGACCCTATCAGCCCTCCATTGAGCCCTAACATCGGGGACTCCCTGCTCAGTGGAGAGCCTGTTTCTCCCTCTCCCTCTGCCTGCTGCTCCCCCTGCTTGTGCTCTCCCTCTCTCTGTCAAATAAATAAATAAATTTTTAAAAAGAATATTTTAAACAAAATAAAATAAAAATTGCTACTACCATATGTTGTATCTATGACCGGGGTCATTCTTCAAGGAGGAGCTATCAGTGGAGCATGGGAATACTTATATTCACTTTGCAGGATGGTGGTGAGAATCAAGTGAGATATTGTATGTAAAGCGTCTACCAAAATGCCTTCTACAAAATAGATACCCAACAATGTTAGTTTCCTTTTCAGTCTCCTTCAGAGGGGCACATAATCCATGTGGCCTGGTCTTTACAATTTAGAACACAATGAACAGTAGGGCCACGGTTACATGGATGTTTAGGAACAGATGTGTTAATGTTTCCTTGTCACAAGGCACAGATGCTCTTGCTCTTTTGTGATATACAGGAAGTTAGTTAATCTTAGACACAATCACCTTTATACTGACTCAAATAAAAATGCCAAATTTTAAAATCAGAAATTGCAAGCATTTAGGTTACTCTCAATATTAATTTAATATTAATAATCTATTGATGATATTATGGCACTCCTTCCCATGGAAGAGTTAAAATAAACAAAAGCTATGTAAAGATTAAATGAGAACATGCATCCTCTGAAGATTCCTCTGATCTAAAGATGTGAATTTATATTGTATAAAAATATGTGTGTGTGTGTGTTTTTAAAAGAACTTTTCTACTGACAGTGAATTATATATTTAGAAATGTGGGGTACACAAAGGAGGAGAGAAAAAAATAGCATATATAATAGAGGAAAGAGAATAATTTTGACAAATGTGTTTCAGCAGAATATGAGGATCTTAACATACTGAAATTAACTTTAACTGCTGTAGCCTAAGACATCAAGAATTCCACATTATTAAGCTATAGATACACATCTGGCTTCTCCTAGATACTGTTCTCTCCTATGTCTGACTTTTTCTCCTCTTTTGATTACTATCATGTATTTTTTTTTTAAGATTTTATTTATTTATTTGAGAGACAGAGAGAGAACATGAGTAAGAGGGGAAAGGGGGAGATGGGAGGGAGGAGGGGCAAGCACCCCCTGTCAGGTATTTTCACTTGTATTCAATAGGGCCATCCCAATCTTCCCTTGGGAATTGTACAGTGATAAGTTGCCTCAAGAGTTGGTAATATTTTTATAACTTGATTAGTGTGTTTATATAAAAGAATAATTATTTTGAATGAACTACATTTACCCTTCTGATTCAAAAGTTTGGAATGTTGCATTCAGCCAAAAGCAGAGTAATGTAGCATCTGATCTCAGATCACACCACATTGATGCTTAAGAATAAATCAATTTAGGGGTGCCTGGATGGCTCAGCTGGTTGAGCATCTCATCTGCCTTCAGCTTGGGTCATGATATCTGGGTTCTGAGATCAAGCCCCTGTTGGACTCCTGCTCAGCAGGGAGCCTGCTTCTCCTTCCTCTGCTGCTCCCCCTACTTGTGCTTTCTCTCTCTCTCTCTAATAAATAAATAATTAAAATATTTTTTAAAAAGAATAAATCAATTAGCAGTTTATTTCATTGATCTAAGTATGGAGATGTCATATACTGCCTTGTTATCCTGAATCTTATGCCAAGTAGATATGACCCATTACTCAATAGCTTAAAAGGTTTCTTTTGTTTAAGCAAAACTGACTTAAAACAATACAATTTTACACAATGTAGAAATTATAAGGTTATCATTTGCTACATACCACTAAAATAAATGCTAATAATCCATTTGAGATATTTAGTTTACAAAATAAAGATATTTAGTTCACAGAATAAAATAAGACACAACTACAGATATTCCTCAATTTATAATAGGATTACATCCCGATAAACCTATCATCAATTGAAAATACCATAATTTGAAAATGCATTTAATACACCTAAGCTACTGAACATCATCCCTTAGCCTCGCCTCCCTTAAATATGCTCAAAACTTACATTTTTACACTACATTAGCCTACAGTTGGGCAAAATCATCTAACACAAACCCTATTTTTTAATAAGATGTTGAATATCTCATGTAATTTATTGAATATTGTACTGAAAGTGAAAAAGAACCCACATGGTTGTGTGGGTTCAAAATGTTTGTCAATTTATTGGTTATTTACCCTTGTGATCTAATGACTGACTGCACAGCATCATAACAGAAGATGTAGCACGTATCACTAGCCCAGGAAAAGATCAAAATTCGGGATTCAAAGTAGTTTTTACTGAGTGTGTATTGCTTTTGCATCATTGTAAATGATGTAGGAATGAGTTAGGGGCAGACAGGGCTAGGCAGGGGAAGATAAGGGAAAGGCCCCAAAGTCAGGCTCTTACCCATCCCTAGGGAACAGAGATAAGACAGTAAAAACAGAAAAACTCCAAATTGTTAGGGAGTATTCCCCTTTAAAGGCTATTAGGCTCACAGAAACCCCAGATGTAAAAAAATTATGGAGAAGCTATTAACCGGAGAGAAGGGAACATCTTGTTTGGGCTCATGATATTTAAAAAAAAAAAAACCTCTTGTTTGTTACAAGTTCACTATGTTTGTTCTTAATATCTATGCTGATATATATTTTTTAAAGGTTTTATTTATTTATTCATGAGAGACAGAGAGACAGAGAGAGAGAGAGGCAGAGACACAGGCAGAGGATGAAGCAGACTCCATGCAGGGAGCCTGATGCGGGACTTGATCCCAGGTCCCCAAGATCATGACCCAGGTCGAAGGCGGCACTAAGCTGCTAAGCCACCAGGGCTGCCCTCTACGCTGATATTGATAAGAAATTTACCAAGTACCCGGTCATCTTCTTATTAAAGACCATAAAAGCCCTCGGTGGCAGCCCTCAATATTGATACAGCTCACTTTTGAGGACTTTCTTTGTATCTCTGCGTAATAAACTTCTATCGCTTTGCTCATCTGTGAAATTCATTCTTCAACTCCATGAGACAAGAACCAAACTCTCCCGTATCATAAAGACAAAAAATTGGAAGTCAAACCATCATAAGTCGGGACCCCTGTGGACAGAACAACTCCTTTGCCAGAGTTGAACATAGAAACAGTAAGTAAGGAAACAATTTGCCTGGTAACTTTTATGTGCCAGATGCACATATGAAAAAGGGTCTTTTAATCCATTTATTTATTTATTTATTTATTTATATTGGAAACCTCCAGAGAGTTTTCCAGAGTGACCATACCAGTTCACATTCCCACCAACAGGGCAAGAGGGTTCCCCTTTCTCCACATCCTCTCCAACATAATCCTGTTTTTAAAGATATTTTTAGTTCCTATCTACCTTGCCCTGAATTTGTTTGACTTTTTCACTGACAACCATTTCATTACTCTTTTGGATACCACAAAGTCACCTTTGTGTTGTGATGACTGACTAAACATACTAATATTTTATATTCTACAAATACATAACTTGCTTTCACTTTTAATTTTTGTATCAATTAAAAAGCATATTAGTTTCTCACGGTTAGCTACTGTACTCAGCATAGAATTTTAAGTACATTCTATAGGAATATCCTTATTTATAAGCATTAAAGAACAAAACCAAAAAAACTAGCAAAAATTGGGAAGTTGGGAAGTGCTTAACACTTCCAAAAATTTCTCTCACATAGTTCCTTATGATCATTTGGAAGCCTTGATATATTGCTAACCTCTGTATCAAAGATAATCTCTTTGCAGAATATCTTTTCTTCATGGATCTAAAACGTAACTCCTCTCAAACACCTGAGTTAAAGATTTATGATTAATGAATTATTCACCAGTATCTGATTTACATTGATCCTGTAAAAGAAACTTTAGTATTCGATTTAAAAAAAAATGATTCTGAATATATTCAAGGTGTAAGGTAATATGTAGCTTCCAGAGAATGTATTCTCATTTTGAAGTGATTTGTATCAGCTAATCCTATAATGGCTAATACTGTAATAGGCAGACTAATTCTTTCCAAGAATGACTCTTGGCACATTGCCAATATTCTTTATTCTTTGTTTGATCCCTTTTCATAGTTTGTGAAATGAGCTTTGCTTAGATATTCATCTGGAACAATTATCACCCTAATCACCGTACAATTTACTTCCTTTATTGAAAACTTTCCATTTTAGTTTCAACGTTTTAATTTTTACCTGCAGATTATAGGAGTGATTACATTTGAAGCACAAATCTATTTCTGCATGAACTTTCCACAGCATCCAGCTAGGATTAAGGGATAATGTCTCAGCAAGTGTGTAAGTTCACATTCTTGGGTTCCCAGTGACACTTTCAGAAAAGTTTTCTTTTCTTCTTTGTTATTTGCAAAATAAAGAAATCCTGTTACAGAATCAGTTCCTATTATGAATGGGCTGATTCTATCATAGAATCACAGAATCTTAGAGTTGGGTCTAGTCCAACATCTCACTCAGTTCAAGAATCCATTATCTGGCATAATTTAGCACCCTTGATGGATGACGATCTAACCTTAGCTAGCACCCTTGATGGGAAGTTCATCTCCATAAAAATTTTGCTCTTTTTATGGTATAGCACAAAGCCCACTGGATTTGGAAACAGGCTGGATTATAAGCCCAGTTCTAGCAATGTGGGGTAGCTCAAAGTTACTTTTTCTGAGCTTTGACTCCATTGCCTATTTCTGGCATATAAGTGCTCAAAAGGTAGCTAATGATAAACTATGAAGAGAAAACTAGTTAATGTAGAATATGCTTAGTGATTGATAGCCACTCCCCCCTCCCACACTATTCTGTTCCCACAGAAAGAAAATCCTTTTTTTTTTTCTGGTAAGCCCAAATCTGCCTCCCTATAAGTTAATTCATTAAAAAACCAGTTATAGGAACCCTGTTCAATGTACTGTATAGAACTGTGAACAGGGTAGAAGGAACCTCATTCTCAAGGAATTTATATTCTAGTAAGAAAACAGACCAACAGACAATAAGTAAATGAATTAAGTTTACAGGGGGAAAAAACATCAAGTGAATAGATAGTGATAACCCATTATACAGAAAATTAAAATAGGGTAATATACTTGTTACCGGGTGGCTACTTCAGACAAAACATTGCTGAGGAAATCTCATGCTGAAATCTGAATGACATTTCTAACCCTTGATCCTCATTATGCTCCCTGGAGCAGCCCAGGAAAAAAACTTATCAAATTTTCAAAGGCAGGGAGACCTGGGTGGCTCAGTTGGTTAAGCGTCTGCCTTTGGCTCAGGTCATGGTCCCAGGGTGCTGGGATCCAGCCCCAGGTCAGGCTCCCTGCTCAGAGGAGAGTCTGCTTCTCCCTCTCCCTCTGCCCCTCCCCCTGCTCATTCTCTCTCTCACTTACTCTCTCTTTCTCAAGTAAATAAAATCTTTTAAAGAAAAATTGTTGAAGGCAGCTGGTATGTATTCCCTTAGATTTTTCTTTTTAAAGTTAAACAGCACCAGTCCCTCCAACTTGTTCTTAGATCACGTGATTTAAAAAAAAAAAATTTAATAGGGAAGACTCCAGGTTTATCAACACTATCTTTGAATGTGCACGTAGAATGAAAACAATTCTCTAGATGTAGCCCAAACCATGTGAAATGGATTCCCTTCATCAGGATTACCTGTGCATCACTAGTGATACATAAGCTTGCGTTAGCATTTTTTGTAGTGACTAAAGCAAAATACTGACTAAATTGTCATCAACTAGAAGTGCCTGGTCTTTTCCATAGGAACTCTTCTTTGAACACACTGCCTGCTTCCTATGTATGCACACTTGTTTCTGTACCAGAGCTTTACATTTGATTTTGCTGCAGTTTATCTTGTTCTTTTCAACCTAATTCTTCCAGCCTGCAGAGAGTTTTTGATTCTTAGTTCTCTCTTCTACATATTAACTATTCTTTTAAAATCCCCATGTCACTCATAAATTTAGTTAATATGTTGCTAGGCCTATAAAATAGATTTTTGGCAAATACGAAACTATTTCAGAGCCATGCTAAATTATTCAAGAAATCTAAATTACCCATGGGAAAGAAAAGTCCTATTACTATGGACAATATCCTATGTTTTCTAAACTATCTGTAGTAAGCATGAACTATTTTTAAAATTAGAATGAAAAGTTATAAAAAATACATATACCATTATACTTTAAAAGTTATGCCTTCACATTTTCATCTAAAAGGTTGAGTGTTAAAGAATATAGACAATGATAGAGGCCTCTGTCATTCAATTAGAGATTTCCCTTCAGGCTGATTCAGGGCTGTTGATTTATTATTAGGGTTGTTAATTTAATCTAACTCTTCCTGGGTGATAGTAACATATTCATAACTTATTAATAAGGTAACAACATAATGATCCATAAGAAGACGGCCCTTGATTCTATGTCCTCCTTGTTTGTTGTATTCTCAAAATATGAGATTGTCTCGTGGAATTTCTCCTTCTACTTCCTGGTTTAAAAGTACTTTTATCAAGTATTTCTAGAAATAATAATTAACTATTTGAGTCAATCAAGCAGAAAAAAAAATAATGTTCTCTTCTCCTATAGCATATGCTTAAAAAGTTAAACAAAAGAATTTAGAATTAAAACTTTGAAACTTGGCATAAAACGAATACTCAGAGGACCAAGAACACATTTCTGAGTGTGGGAAAGAATTTGCCTTCGTGAAACATTTAGAATTTAAAAAAAAAATGTTGCTGGGTGTGGGCAGATATTAGGCCTTATTCAGAGAAGAACGGCTACATGATGTAATTGTTTTGATACAATATACACATAGAACACATTGACCTTGAGAAGTTCAGTTCTATTTGAATTTTTATCTCTCTTTATTTCCCCGAAGACCTGACATTTGAATCAGATTCTATTTTTGTAAATTTATCTTAAAACTTAATCTGTATGTTTTTTTTCCTAACACTTGCCAGTAAGACAGGCAAAAGCAGGGGTTATCCGCTTCATAACATGGTCCTCTTTTTTCTAGCACCCAGATCACTTGCTCATCTCAGGGCAAGAGCTGAGGTAGAGCACAATGGGTGTAACTGCTACAGAGGTTCAGGTCAGAGAAGAGGGAAAGGGTGGAGATAAAGGAGTTTTGGTTAATAAAACACAGCAATGTGTTTCTAACCAGTTTTCGGTGGAAAGAATGCATCTGGACTTGATAAATACATTTCTTACATCGTATCAGATCTCATATCAATGACACTCATTGATTTTGACGGAAACCCAAGGGAGAAAAATGCTACTCTGTATTTTCCCACTAGGGCAGAAATTAGAGAAAGTCATGTGCAATCCTTCCCCTGTCAGCAGCCCCTCCCTTCAGGTGCGTCTCCACAAATTTTTACCGAACTCCTGCTGGGCCCCCAAGCCTTAGGGATTCAGAAATTAATGAAATGTAGGTCTTGCTCTCAAACTGTTCTCAATCAAGAAGGAAAGAGAAGGGGCACGTCTGCCTTTGGCTCAAGTCATTCTGAGGTCCTGGGATGGAGTCCTGCATCAGGCTCCCTGCAGTCATATTACAGCAGTTACATTGATGAAACAGTTTATTTTTTAAAATATTTATTTATTTATTCATTCATGAGAGACGCAAAGAGAAAGAGGCAGAGACATAGGCAGAGGGAGAAGCAGGCTCTTCACAGGAGCCCGATATGGGACTGGATCCCAAATCCTGGGATCACAACCTGAGCCGAAGGCAGCTGCCCAACTGCTGAGCCACCTCCAAAAATACATACATACATATATATAATTTATCTGTTTTTTTCTCCTTCTGACTCCCCTTAATTTTGTTTAGCCAAAAAAAGTGTTTTAGATCTATTAAGTGTTCAGATATATCACTAATATGTGAAAACTAGGGAACTATTTAAAAATGTATATAAAAATTATTGCAAAAAATCATTTTCTCTACATTTTAAAGTATAAAACAGACCATGTTATATTCAAATAAAACCCACTAACCTTTGGAAATGGTTATTCAAAAGTATTACAATGTAAAAAGCCTCTGGAGTTACAAAGAATTTTCCACATCAGGGGTGGTAGGCAATCTCTGAAATGTCTCCCAAAGATCCCTACCTCCTGGTATTTACATGTTTTATGCCATTTCCTCTATTTGAGTGTAGACTAAACCTAGTGACCTGTTTCTGAAGAACAGAATATGGCAAAAGTGATGTGATGTCACTTCTGAAATGAGGTTATAGAAGACTGCCTTCCATTTTGCTCGTATTCTCCTTCTGGATCTTCTTGCTTGCCTGTTCTGATAAAGCAAACTGCTAAGGTTGCTCTGCCCTAGGAACTCAAAGAGCAAGCAGCGCCAACCAAGACTGAAACTGAATCCTGCCAGCATTGGTGAACTTAGAATCTGATTCTCCCAGGGTCAAGCCTAGAGATGAAAACAGCCCTGGCTGTTACCTTGACCACATCCTTGTGAGAGGCTCTGAGCCAGGGCACCAGCAAAGCTGCCTTTGGATTCTTGACCTACAAAACTATGAGATAAAAATGCTGTTATTTTAGCCAGTTTTGTAGTAATTTCTTAAATATTGGTAGATAACAAATACATCAAGAACTACCTTATCTACTGCCAGGAACACTCTGTCATAATTTTTTTTTTTTTTTTTTTTTAAGAGAGAGAAAGAAACGGCTTGCACAAGGGTCAGGGAGAGGCAGAAAGAGAGGAAGAGAGAGAATCTCAAGCAGGCCCCACAGAAAATGTGGAGCCTGACACGGGGCTGATCTCACGACTCAGATCATGACCTGAGCCAAAATCAAGAATTGGACATTTAACTGACTGGGCCACCCAGGCTCCTCTCCTCTGTGTTTGATACATATTTTAAAGCAGCTAATTCTAGAAAATTTGTAATACATTATCTTCTTGGAGGTGTGAGAGGTATATGAAAAAGTGGGATCTTTAGGTACCAGAGAATTAATAATTAGTATAGTGTGGCCCACTGTCTGCCACTTTTTAATTGTTCAGAAATTGCTATGAATCCTCAACTCATAGGGCTTTGTTCTTATGTCCTTTTACTTTCTCTATTGTGGATCTATTTATGAAGAAAATATACAGATTGGAGAAAGATATTATGAATAAAAAAACTATTTTAGCCTTATGAGATAGACTTAGTGTCTCCCCACAGATATCCTCAGAAGAATTGCAAGAAAAATGATAGAAAACAGTGCAAGTAATTTAATATCTGTATTAAGTAATATATTTTCAACAATTATATATCAGTTTCTCTGTAGACCGGGCAAACAAGTCAAAGTATGACAAAGTATGAGTCTCTGTATAAGTAAAACGTCAGACTTGTATTCTCTGACAGACCTGGAGCTGGGTCTGAACTTCATTCTAAGGCCTTGAGAGCATTTTGATACGCTCCTTTTAACACAAGTGATTTTTATAGTTTTGCTCTTAACTTTGCCTGTGTTTTTTAAATGTTTCCTCCCTTTTTGCTCAGCATGGTCTAGTAATTTCTTGCTCCTTGTTTTTTTCCAGGGCCTCAAGAGTGGTTTAGTAAAGCATGAAGAAAGGAAAGGAAAAAGCTGAAGAGTGTGGGAGATTATTCCTGTCTTGGTATGGTTCTGGCTTACCTGATAAAAGTTCATTCCTGCCTGGCCCATATTTACCATCACAGTAAGCCCATGGCAGAGGTGTGTGTTGGGGGGGGGGGGGATGTAATAATGGTCTTAAGTCCCTTCCAAGCCCATTTTAACTGCAGAACAGAGCAGCCTCCACAGTGTAAGGTGAGGAAAAATCCACCTTTGAAGCTTCACTAAGCTACAGAAGATAAACATGCTCTGTGGGTAGAGATGAGGGTAGGAGGGGTGCAGGACAAGTGATTGACTACTTCCTCCAGCTTTTTTTTGCATATGGTTCTAGCAAATATGTATCTCCAAATCTGAAAACAAACAATTACATGGATATTTCCTGTGTCAATATAAATTCTTGAATTGGGAAATCTTGAATGATTACATATATTTGTGTGGAAAGACTGGTTGTTTTCAAAACCCTAGAATAACTTTCCTATCAAATCCATATAATGTTTTTCCCCTGCCCAAAGATTCCCAATTTCCCTTCAGAAATTGTACCATATGTTCCAAAAAATGGTTCGGTCATGCTGTTTCCACTATGGCAAGATTTATTTCAGTCCTCAAATTTCCCCTCAGGCCTACGTGCCTTCTCTCGAGTCTCTTCATCTGTCATGAATGAATCTCTTGTACAACTCTCCTGAGTACAACCTTTCATATACGTATTCTCCCTCTCACATAAACCAAAGGGCTTGGAGCTCTGCCACTGGGTTAGGAGCTTCAGCTTAGAACTAGATTTGAAATGCCAAGTTTCTGGTGACATTACAGAATGATAGTTGGTACCTAATGCTGGCTTACTTGTATTCTTGGCAGATCACTAGACACTTACCACTAAATGCAGCCCATGGATTCCAGGTTAACAAGGTCGTTATACTTTGAGTTGATCTCAAAAACAATATTCCATCTTTTAAAATTCCACTCACGTAAAGCAACTTCATAAGGCTAACTTTTCATGTGTGTGATTTTTTGTTTGTTATTTTTATAATATTTGAGATATGAAGACAATTCAATATAGTGTCAGATACTAATGGTAATTCTAAGGCAATAACTAGCTATTCCTTCCAAGGAGAAATTTAAGTAACTTTTTGAAACATTATCTTTTTGCAATTGAAACTTTACTCGAAGGGCACCTAGGTGGCTCAGTCGGTTGGTTAAGAGGCTGCCTTTGGTTCAGGTCATGATCCCGGGAGCCCGGGATGGAGCCCTGCTTTGGGCTCCTTGCTCAGAGGGGCTTCTGCTTCTCCCTCTTCTCCCCCCGCTTGTGTGTTCTCTCTCTCTCAAGTAAATAAATAAAATATTTTTTAAAAAAACAAAAAACAAACTTTAATTGAAAATAAATCATACTTAATATTTATTTTCTCTAATTATAACATCAAAAATTTCAAAATATGTAGCAGATACTGAGAAGTAAAAAGCCATATATCACAATTTAGAGAATTCTTGTTAACATCATATTTCAAAATTATTTATTAACTACATTGCATGCAAATCTGTTCTGTAGGTGAGGCAGAGTTAAATGGTAAATTTTAATGTATGTTGTTATGAAAAAGGGGTACATTTCTACCAAGTCTTTTTAGCTTTGATTATTTAACTTTAGGATTTTTTTTTTTTGGTTTGTTTTTAAGTCCAGCTTTTTTGAAGTAAGAAAAGTAAGGTGGATTTACAAAGGTGTTTGGCAGAGTCAAGTATTATGAAATTTATCCTCTCTGTCTCACAGGTACATTATGTTATTGGCTTCAGTGCCTACTGGCAAACAGTGAGAGATTTTAATGCATCCGTATTGCAGAAAGGTAATGAGGTATGATGCCAAATCATTATCTCTAATTACTTTTGGAACGAAAGAAAAAAATTGAGGTTCCTAAAATTTTATAGCGTATTGCTTTAATTACAGACTCCCCTGGGTATATTCCAACCTTTTAAGTTTTTTTTCCTGAATATGAAAGTAATATATGCTCTTTATACAAATTTCAAGCACTACAGAACTATGAAATGAAACAAACCATCAATAACTTTGGAGCATATTTTTTCAAATTAAAAAAGAATTCTCAAAAAAAAAAGGAATTCTCTATTCAGTATTTAAGGTCCATTATTAGTTTTAACATGCTATTCTATTTCTACCACAGCTAAATCAGTACATGGTTCTAATAAACCCAAATGCCTTTGGTTTCTAATATACAATTCTTTTACTGCTCCTTGTTAACAGTCTATGAAGCTAGCCTAACTTAATAATCTCCTAACTATTTAAGACAGTAAAGATAACATAGAATGGTGTATTATGGCTGATTTAATGTCCAGGCTGAGCACTAGCACATATTTTCCTAGGAATTGCTGTTTTTCAAAGCATTAGAAGAAAACATACCACGTTAGAACACATTGAAAACAATTTAGAAAGCACTTAGTAATCTCTTTGTGGGAAGCCTGGGTGTCTCAGCTGTTGAGCATCTGCCTTCTGCTCAGGGTGTGGTCCTGGAGACCTGGGGTGGAACCCCACATTGGGCTTCCTGCATGGAGCCTGCTTCTCCCTCTGCCTGTGCCTCTGCCTCTTTCTCTGTCTCTCATGAATAATAAAATCTTTAAAAAAAAAAAAAAAAAAAGGAAATCTCTTTGTATCCAGAATCACCAGTGACTCTAAAATCTGATACACCAAAGATGTAGTAAGTGATTGGGCCTGAATCTAAATTGAATTATGAAATATCCTCTTAAATGCTTTTCTGGAATAAGTTTTTCTCAACTTGTTTTACTCCTGCAAATTTTACACGGGTGCTGATAATTTGTCTATGTCAAGTGCATCACCCACAGCATATTTCAGATGAACTAATGATATATATATTAAAAAAGTGATGGGAGTAAATGTAAATAGATCTCTTCAATCCTCTGTGGCAAATGCAATTTTCCAAATGTTTGCACCACATCTCCTATCACAAACTCCTCTTTGGTTTTTGTGACTGTTTGGATCAAGAGAGTATGGGAGAAGTGACACTATGTGACTACCAAGTCTAGGTAATCAAAATGAAAAGTGCTTTCTACCCTGTTCCCTGAAATACTTGTTCTGGAAGAATTCAAGCTCCATGTAAGCAGCTTGACTGTCCTGTGGTGGCCATGCTGTTGTGTGAGGAACTCAGGCCAGCTCGCAGTGAGAGACTCACATGGAGAGCCCGAGATTACATGAAACGGGAGGACGAGAGAGAGAGGTGCCTGCACAGGCCCCAGCTGCTCCAGGGTTCCCTCTTCCCAGTCCCAGCTCCTGTTTAACTGCAATCACAGGAGAGATGCTGAGCCAGCACTAACCAGCTAAGCCCTTCACAAATTCTGAATTTGCAGAACCTGTGAGAGATCACAAAATAGTTATCATTTCACACTACTGAATTTTGGAGTAGCATGTTACATACCAATACCCTACTGGGATACCCTACGAGCTTTTCCAAATTTTTAGTAATGTCATTTCTTTGCTTCTTATAGAACTGAACAGCTCTACCACTCCTCAAACTAAGGAAGAGGTTTGGACTGGTACAGGAACGACGGGCAATAGAGTGGTGAGCTTCACATGCAATACATAGAGAGTTAATCTACGGAAGCTATACTGTGATGATATCGGGGATAAACAAAAATTTAAAAAGCTTTCATGGATTCAGCCCTATTTTCAAGCACCTTCATTTACAAATTTAAAAACATGAAATTTAAACAAAATAGGCAATTTCAAATAATATTTATTTAGTTATGAGAGCAAAAAATACACAGAAGAATCTAGTGCATTAGTTAATACTCCAGGATTAGTATTAATACCTGTTAAGTCTCAATTCTGCCAAAACACCTATTTGCTGAAATTCTAAGTAAAAATCATTCTTAGGACACTTAATTTCTTCTAGTGATAATGAATGGATAGTGTTTTGTTTTTAAAAGTTCAAGCTAAGTATATAGTGTGCCTGATTTATCTTGTTTACTTTCACTTGAGAAATATTCACAGAGTGTTACTGATAGCGAAGATAAATCATCCGAGGAGACAAAGGGAGGTAGTGAGTAAGGGCACACAAGCTGGAAGTGGTGAAGCTGGAATAGAAGTCTATGAAATCTGGTTCCAGAGTCTCGATGACTATATTCCAAACTACCACTAATTTTTTTTTAAGGAAAGAGTGTGTCTGTGTGTGTGTGCGCGTGCATCCATGCACCTGTACACATGAGGAGTGGGAGGGGCAGAGGGAGAGAGAATCTCAAAGCAGGCTTCACACTCAGCACACAGCTGAAGTGGGGCTCAATCCCATGACCCTGAGATCATGACCTGAGCCATCCCCAAGAGCTGGATGCTCAACCGACTGAGTCAGGCGCCCCCAAAATTACTACTTTTAATACCTCTTTGACAGGAACATTAGCTATTACTTGTATAATTGTGTGTTTTCCCTTTCACAGTCGATGAAATATTTCTGGAAATATCCGCACTGGGGACAAATCTGCAATACACAGGTAACTGAAGCCTTATTGATGTTATCTGTAGCTACAGTGGAAGAAATACTTCTATCATTCAGAAATATTCTCAAGTACTTAAATAAAAAGCATGTCAAGTATTATGAAAAATACAGTTGAAAAACATTAGAAATATTTAAAACTAGTGTTCATGTTACTGATTGCTGAAGTGAATGCTGATTTCTTTCACACTTCATATTTTATAATTATTAACTTCGTTACTTGTGTATTAGCTGTTTCTCTTCACAAGTCTATCTCTGTATACTAGTGCCTAGTCTGAGGCTTAGTATTTAGTAAGTGTTCAATAAACATTTTGAATAAACTAAGGTACAAATAACTATATGCGAGGGAATGGGGAATGGCCTCATAAGATGATATTCAATATTGGATCTTGAAGAAAAAGGATAAGATTTGATGAGTGTTAACTATGTGACAGGCATTTTTCTAAGTACTATACATTTATTGTATAATATATGATGTGATATATAGCTTGTTTGTTGTGTCAATTGAATATAATTTTCAGAGGCCACAGATTTTGTATTATTTATTACTGTTTTTCCAGGGCCTACACTGGAGCCTGGTATGGAGTAAATGATCAATAAATATTTTTTGAATAAATAAATACACAAATATTTTTATTTTATTTATTTTATTTTATTTTATTTCATTTTATGATTTTATTTATTTATTCATGAGAGACAGAGAGAGAGGCAGAGACACAAGCAGAAGGAGAAGCAGGCTCCGTGTAGGGAGCCTGACATGGGACTCAATCCTGGGTCTCCAGGATCATGCCCTGGGCTGAAGGCGGCACTAAACTGCTGAGCCACCTGGGCTGCCCTAAATACACAAAAAACATCTTGTTTAATGCTCATAGCAACTCCAAAAGGCAGATACTATTATTTCCATTTTTCAGATGGAAAAACTGAGGCCCTGAGAGAATAAGTTTCCCAGTCACAGAAGTAGGAAGTGGTAGCTCAAGATTCAAACAGCAGTCTGGGGCAGCCCCGGTGGCGCAGCTGTTTAGCGCCGCCTGTAGCCCAGGGTGTGATCCTGGAGACCCGGGATAGAGTCCCATGTCAGGCTTCCTGCATGGAGCCTGCTTCTCCCTCTGCCTGTGTCTTTGCCTCTCTCTCTCTCTCTGTGTCTCCATAAATAAGTAAATAAATCTTAAAAAAAACAAACAGTAGTCTGACTTCATGCTCATTTTGTATAAAATTGTGACTCCCCAAAGATATGTTGAATTCCTAACCCCTGGTACCTGTGGATGTCATACTCTCAAATGGCTGTGCTCTACTGCTTACCTAAAGTGAACAAGAAATAATTCCAAAAGAGAATTGGAATAATACATTTCAATTTTTGGCAGCAATGTTAGGAATATGTGCAAAATTTCTCAAGCAGTATGGCTATTTTGAAGAACAATACTTTTTTGAACACCTGAATCCCAGAAGTTTGTTTTAAATGTAATATTATTTTACATTTTATTTTATTTTTTAAAAAATATTTTATTTATTTATTCATGACACACAGAAAGAGAGGCAGAGACACAGGCAGAGGGAGAAGCAGGCTCCCTGCAGGGAGCCTGATGTGGGACTCGATCCCAGGACCCTGGGATCACGACCTGAGCAAAAGGCAGACACTCAACCACTGAAGCACCCAGGTGCCCCTATTTTACATTTTATTCTATGTATCATGTAATCAATTGGGACTTTGTGAGCTTTCAATAAAAGAGTTGGAGGAATGAACCAACTAGGTTGAAAAGAAGGAAAAGAATCAGGGCATTGTAAAGGAAATCTATATGCTACACAGCATTTATAGATATAAATAAGTATATAAGCAAAAGATTAATAAGGTAGTATAACTTGAGTGACTCTGAAAGTAAGAGTCACCACATATACATATGAATATGTATATTTGATCTTCTTCTATCACTTAAAGCATTTATTGAAGAGCCAAAATGCACTGGATTAGATTAGTGCCCTCTAATTTGATAGCCACTGGCTACATGTAGCTATTAAGCACTTGAAATGTGGCCAGCACAAATAAGACCCTCAATTCATCATTCAAAAACATACGCTAATTTCTAGCAGTTACATGAAAAGATGCTCTTTATATCGATCATTAGGGAAACACAAATCAAAACCACAATGAGATATCACCAATGGCTATTATCAAAGAGACTAGAAATAACAAGTATTGGCAAGGATGTGGAGAAAAAGGAATTCTTGTGCACTGTTGGTGGGAATGCAAAGTATTGCAGCTCCCATGGAAAATAGTATGGCGTTCCTCAAAAAAAATTAAAAATAGAACCACCATTATCTAGCAATTCTACTTCTGGATATTTATTTAAAGAAAATGAAACACTAACTTGAAAAGAGATGTGTATCCCTATGTTCATTGCAGCATTATTTACAATAGCCAAGGTATGGAAACAACTTGTCTCCACTGATGGATGATAGAAAAAGAATGTGGTATGTGTATGTATATGTACGTATATGTATGTATATACACACAATGAAATATTATTCAGCCATAAAAAGATGAAATCTTGCCATTTGTGACAACATAGATGGCCCTCAAGGGCATTATGGTAAGTGAAATAAGTCAGACAGAGAAAGACAAATACCATATGATCTCTCTTATATGATGTAGAATCGATAAATAAATAAATAAATAAATAAATAAATAAATAAATAAAACCAAGCTTACAGATATAGATTGGTAGTTGTCAGAGGTGGGGGAGTGTGCATATGTGTGGAAGAAATGAATGAACTATTTTTCTTTTTTTTAGTTTAAATAAATTGAATTTAAAAAAAGAAATCATGCCAACAAATGACAGAGTTGCTATACTAAAAAGTATTTGAAAACAATGCTACATATTTATTCATGACAATGATGGGAATTGGTTTTTATCTCGATTAATTGATTAAAAAACAGATTTAAGAAAGTAGTAAAATTTTAATTTAATTCAGTGATATTAAATGACAAAAATCATGGAACTGGATCTTTTTCATAATAGTTGTACTTTTAGGTTTTAAATAATACAATAGGACAGCCCGGTGGCTCAGTGGTTTAGCGCCATCTTCAACCCAGGGCGTGATCCTGGAGACCCGAGATCGAATCCCATGTCAGGCTCCCTGCATGGAGCCTGCTTCACCCTCCGCCTTTGTCTTTGCCCGCCCCCCCCCGTGTCTCTCATGAATAAATAAATAAAATCTTAAAAAAATAATAAAAATCTGTTGTCCAAATTGGGATGTGCTGTAAGTGTAAAATACACTAGATGTCAAAGACAGTACAAAAAAGGTAAAAACATCTCACTAATAATTTTTATAATGATAACTGTTATTTTTGATATATTAGGTTAAATAAAATATATTATTAAAATATATTTCACCTGTTTATTTTGACTTTTTAAAAAAGATTTTATTTATTTATTTGAGAGAGAGAGAGAGACTGTGTGCATGCACATGCGCACATCCGTTGGGGGCAGGGGCAGAAGGAGAGAGAGAAGCTGACTCCTCACTGAGCAGGGAACCTGACAGGGGGCTCAATCCTAGGACCCTGGGATCATAACCTGAGCTGAAGGCAAATGCTTAACTGAGTCACCCAGGTGCCCCTCTTTTTAAAAAACCTTTTTAAAAAAAAGGATTTATTTATTTTAGGGAGGTAGGGGCAGAGGGAGAGGGAGAGTCCCAAGCAGACTCTGTACTGAGCGTGGGGCCAGACACAGGGCTTGACCCCAAGATCCTGAAATCACGACCTGAGCCAAAACCAAGAGTCCAGGACTTAACCGACTGTGCCACCCAGGTGCCCCTGTTCTTTTTTACTTAAAGAAATGTGGCTCCCTGCAAAATTTTTAATATGTGGTTCACATTATGTTTCTCTGGATAGCATTGCTCTATACCAGTGGTCCTCAAATGTGGCAACTCGACCGTCAGCATCACCTGGGAGCTTATTAGAAAAGCAAATTACAGACCTCACCTCAGACTTACGGAATCAAAGATTTGGGGGTGGGGCCCGTTTTAACAAACCCTCCAAATGATTTTGATCTATGCAAAAGTTTGAGAACCATTATTTCAGACCAGTGGTTCTCAACTTTGGCTGCAAACTAGAATTATCTGGGGAGCTTAGGGCAAGAAGTCCTTGTGCTAAAGCTACAACCCAGACCAATTAAATCAACAACTCTTTGACCAGTCAGGAGTGTTCTTCAAAGCTCTGCAGGTAACTCTAAAGTGGGAGAAAGATTGAAAACCACTGGTGTAGATCCATGATATCTGAGCTTTCTAGAAGGGATGTAGCTCTCAGGAAACATTTTTCTTCCTGCTTTTCACAAGGCAGTAGTACCATCAATGTCTGTATGCCTTCTTGCCGTGGAGATACTGGGCATGGATGGGCAGGAGACTTTGCAGGTATCAAAGATTCATGTATCAAATCTGTTTACTCATGTGTGCCATTTATGCCTGTTACATTAACTGTGAACATGGCTATGCCTTCTTGGTTTAATATTATTGGACTTTCACCAGATTCATAGGAGAGTGAACCTGGAATTAGTAGAAAATGCAAAAGCTTTGAGAGAGGAGTGAAGAATGGCATTCTTTTTAATGCTATTATTTTGGGAGAATTTTCTCAGGACAGAGCACTACCTTTATGTAGTGCTGGCAGAAACTGGCAGTTATCACTGGACTCACTGACTTCCCCTGTGGGCCTCCATTCCATGGAATCCTATCAGCGGCTAACAGATATTTCTTAGTACCATGGATATTACCACCCTTTAGTTTCCATAATAGTTGGTTCTCTGTTGAAAGCTAAAATTATTGGTAAATCTAACCAATGTAACTTTAAAAACCTATGAAGGCATGATGCATAGTTTATGTCACCAGGAAATGATGGCTATCAAGCAGTTTTCATTGATACTTTGTCAACCTTAAAAACAAAATAGCCAGTTATTTAACCAGCAAAAAAAAAAAAAAAAAAAAAAGAGAGAGAATTTATTTAGGAATAGCAGAGGAATTGCAGTTTGGGACTGCAAATTATGGCAAACCATTGGCAAGCCCTAAGATGGAAGGAAAAAGAATATCCTCATATAGAGGAAAGAAAGCAGTTGGAAGGGATTGCTTTGGAGAGTTTGAGGTTGTGAGGACTTCTCATTGGCTAAGTTCATGTGGTTTCTCACTGGCTGAGTTGTTGCCAAGCAAGGAGAATCTTCCTTCTTCAAGCTGAAGTACGCTAAGTAAGCTGCCAGGAAGCTCCCTTCATTGTCTCCAGCCTCCATTTCAACTTCATTTATCGTTTTTCACAGATCTAACTTCCAGTTGCTTGACATCACTAAGAGGTCTTGTGTAAAAGGCATACCTGCATCACTGTAGCAGAGTATAAACCTTTTCAGGTGCCCCATCTTGAAACTGCTAATGTTTGTAATGTTAAAACGTTTTGTAAATATAATCGATGATATAGACAAAATGTCTCCTGATGGGAAAATGTATCTTTTTAAGTTTCTATACAAGTACTGTATAACATGATCCAGAATAGGTGAAACAACTGGCTTCTTCTTCAAATGTACTTCAGCAAAATATTGCAACCAAATTATATCATAGGAAAATTAACATGCTTCATGAAAATTTGTTCAGGTTTAAGTGAGCAGTTAAGATATAAATGATTTATATATGCTGTGACTTAGTCTATGTTTTTTTTCCAAAATTAGTCACTATGGAGTGTCTGTTTTTATATTGTATGCATAATGATTTTTTTTTGGCTTTCATTAGGTTTATTTTGGTGTGTGATAGTGTTTTCTCAATGCAACTGTAAATACATACATACATACATAAATTGATGTGTAGATCCAAGATATTTACAAAATATTTTTCCAAATTACATTTAGTTATTATGACTTTTTGTCTTTATTTTTCTTTCAGTTTTATTTTTATTTTTTGTATATATTTTTTTTATTGAAGTTCAATTTGCCAACATACAACATAACACCCAGTGCCCATCCCGTCAAGTGCCCTCCTCAGTTGTATGCATAATGATTGTAATATATAGTAAGAATGAGGTGGTATTACATTATCCCAAACAGGAACAATGCTTTTAACTGTTAAAGAGTAATATTGCTTTCCTCAGGAAGGAAAAAAAAAAAAAACCAACTCTATAGAGCTCCAGACATCCTGTAGAATCCCTTAGAGATTGGGGCTTCTGCACACACTTTTGGTTAAAGAAGAGAATAAGGGCACATCTTTTCAAAGCATTTTAATGAAATGACTCATGCACCCATTTCACCTATAACTGTAATTTAACTCAAATACCAATAACTTAGAGTTTGGCTCATCAGGGATTCCTTAGAGCTACGAATAAAGCCTTGTGAAAGAAACCAGGATATGCCACCCCAAAATACATATTTTTGGGAAGAGAAATCCGGAAACAAATCTTACTATCTTACTGTTAATTTCTTCCCATATATTTACCTTTTCAGTTTGCCACCCTTGAAAACCTAAAACTAAAACTAAAAAAAAAAAAAAAAAAAAAAAAAAAAGAAAACCTAAAACTGCTTTTCTTTGTGCTATCATTTTTCTACAAATGTATTGTTCTTTGCTGAAGATGCTATAAAGACCACAGTTTTAAACTGCTGCTTTGAGTTACTCTTTGTTTTCGAGTTCTTCGGTGTGATGTGCACTGCAAGTATTTATAAACTTTTTCTTTTGATAATGTCCTTTTGGTAATGAGTCCCACCGGAAAACCTACGATGGGTAGATACGGAGTTTAGCCTCCCCCCAACACCAACACTCATTCTAGTTGTATCCTCACTGAAGAATGCAGACAAAAATTAACTCTTTTCTTGGTTGGCAATTAGACTGGAGCTGGCCATCGCAAGGATGCAGCTGCCTACATTAAATTCTGAACTTTTTGGGTCAGCTACCCTGGTGGACTTTCTTCTAATATACTGAACACTGGAATTCTCAGATTAAAACCCCAAAAGGTCCAAGGTCTTTCTTTTACGCAGAAAAGGATTCTGCACATCAAGAACAAGGCATGTTGAGGTTTTCAACTTAAAAATCACTTATTTTACATAGCGGTAACATGGTTTTTATATGAAGAAATAATCATTTACTTAATATCATATAGCTACATCCTTCTATCAGATTATCTTTTTTTCTCATGAAAGTAAAACATTTCCAATGGCACGTCTTGAAACTTTTAGTGTTTGTAGTGTTGAAATGTTTTGCAAGTATGCACCAATGACGGAGACTAACCCTTCCTTGTGGGGAAATTTAAGTTCGAAAGTAAAACACCTGAAATGCTATATGTGCTATATTTCCTGAATTTTCTGTACTTAATCTCGATGACATTAGATCAGAATACCGTAATCACATTTTAATGACTAGAGTTATTAGTGCGTTAGTTGGGCAAGAAAAATTTCATTTTGACTGAGAGTATTCTCACCTGTATAATGGAAATTTACAGGATCTAGCCCTTTAATTTGTGAATCCTACTCATAACATTACCAATTATATACAGAGTGCATAACTGCAGTTTCTTAAAAGGAAAATTAAAACAAGTTTTTTCTCTTCTCCAAAATTTTTTGCTTTTTGGTTTTTACATTAAAACCCAACCTTGGGACGCCTGGGTGGCTCTGAGGTTTGGCATCTGCTTTCAGCCCAGGGCGTGATCCTGGAGACCTGGATCGAGTCCCACATCAGGCTCCCTGCATGGAGCCTGCTTCTCCCTCTGCCTGTGTTTCTGCCTCTGTGTGTCTCTCATGAATAAATAAATAAAATCTTAAAAAAAAATAAAACCCAACCTTACAAACAAGTAAAAAAGATTGAAATCTGACGTTCTGGATAACATTTACATGGAAAAAGAGCTTGTTCTCAGTACTCTTAGAACAACTGCACATGGATAGAGAAAGTCACTCCCTCAGGCCTCATATTGTTATATTGAAGATGATGGACGTTTTTTTCATAAATTCACACCTCCCATATGTTTACTTCTCTTTACCTACACTGCCAGGATCTTGTAATCCCTTCGTAGTGATGGCTTGGGGGACGAGCCCACATATTTCTTTTGGCTTCTCCCTCTATTTATGCCAGCTTTCGTATCTGTACACAATACATCACAGAAACAGGGATAAATCAGTAACATAGCTGAACTACTCTAAGGGGGCATTATAATAAGGTTCTGTTGTACTAATATTTTTGTTTCTTCAGCATCTTAGGTTTGCTTCATAGGCCTGTAATTAAACGGTTTCTGTTTCTGATAAAGCTCTCTAATTGTAACTTGCCTCAGTTAAACACTCCTGGGAGTGAGTTCTGTAAAAGCATACCTTCTCAGGTATCTAGGTAGGGTTAACTATTTATGGACTATGGCATTCACTGTGAAAAGTGCTACTTGAATGCAAGGGATGCTTTTAAACAACTCTGATGCCAATAAAATGTTCTGCATTAATAAAATGTTCTCCCTTGAAACAGATGATTCTAGATTATTCAAAGAATAGGCCCAAGAAGCTTCTGGACAGAAGTATGACCAAAAAAACAATTATTGTAACATCTTTCTGATCAAGCAATGTAAAACATTCGGTGTGTTGTCTAGTTTATGGATATATAAAATGAACCCATAATCAATCCCTAATACTGTCTTTTGTACCACTATGAGGTAGAAATGAATAGGGCAGAAACTACTGATCCCACTTACCTGGAAAAGAAACTGGGGCACAGAAAGCTTTAGTGGTTTTTTTGTGCGTCATACATTCCTTTTGACTGTGACTGCTCCTCCATTCCTTGAAAGTTCAGGTATAAATACCAATAACAGAATTACAGTGCTGGAAGATCCTGACCCTCTCCCTTTTACCAAAGAAGAAACCGAAGCCCCTTATAGATTGTTATCCATTAATACTCAGAGAAGTCCAGAAACATCTTGATTTCTGCAGTCTCACAAAATTATATACAATATAAATAAGACTGTTGAGTGGGCCCTGACACATCTGCAGTGCAACACAGCTAGACTTTTAATTATATTAAAATTTATTTAATTATAGTAAAATAAAATCCCCCCTGCTAATCTAGAGACTGCCACAGTGTCCGGGCCCCACGCTACCTGTTCTCCTAGGGCAGCTTGGGCTTCTGCTTTCTGGGTCAAGGCGGGTTCTGTGCGGGACCCTGGGTGTGGCCAGCCTCGGAGGGAGGATAGAGAGCTTCGAAGCCCCTACTGGAAAGGGACAGAGAAAAAATGAGTGGGAAATATCAGAAAGGGAGACAGAACATGAGAGGCTCCTAACTCTGGGAAACGAACTAGGGGTGGTGGAAGGGGAGGTGGGGGGGGGGGGTGATGACTGGGTGACGGGCACTGAGGGGGGCACTTGACGGGATGAGCACCGGGTGTTATTCTATATGTTGGCAAATTGAACACCAATAAAAAATAAATCTATAAAAGAAAAAAAAAAAAAAAAAGGAAAGGGACAGAGGTCTGGAGTCCCGGGCATTGGAGGTCGGCTCTCAGCAGCCTCTGAGTCCCTTTCGCCAGTGCTCCCATCCCTCAGTGTGCAGCCTCCGTGTTCCCTGGGGCTCCCGCGAGGGGGAGGGGCGCGGCCCGGGGGTGACGGTACCCGCACGGCCCCCGGGGTGGGCGGGGGACCCCGAGCGCTGTCCGCGCGGGTGGGGGGGGGTCAAGCGCGTTCCCTGAGCGACAGGCACGCCCCACGCAGAGCCGGGCTGCACAGCCGGGATCAGAAGCCCGGGGGGAAGCGGGGCCCCGCGCGCGGGAGGGAGCGACTCCCGCGGCCGCCTCCCCTCAGGCCCCCGGCGGCGCCGCCAGCGCCTCGCTCTTCCTCCTCCTCCTCAGTCGCCGGCTCGGCCGATCTCCTGCCATGACTCAGCGATTCTCGCAGGCTGCCGGGCCGGGGACACCGGCTTCTCGCGGGCTCCTCCCGCCGCGTCCACCCCCTCTCGCCACCCACGCCCGCCCCCGCCCGCCGGCCCTTTCCCAGCGCGGCCGCCGCCGCCGCCGCCGCAGTCCGCGCGGGCGCCCCGGCAGCATCCGCCTCCTGCCCCGCGCGCCGCCCGCTCCGGCCCGACCCCGCAGCCCACCCGCGCGCCCGCCATGGAGCCCGCAGCCCCCCGCCGCCGCCACACCCGCCAGCGCGGCTACGCCGTGACGCGCGACCCCCACCTCAACAAGGTGAGTCCGCCGGCCCACCTGGGCGGACGCAGGCCCTGCGGGGGGCCCGGGCTCGGCCTCGCCCCTCTGCGGGCCCTCCCGGGGCGCCGCGCGGGGGCTCGGGGCCGCGCCGTGGGATGGGCGCCCGGTGCCGCTGCGCCTCGGCATCCCGCTTTGGAAAGAGGATGCAACTTGTTTACAGTACTTTCTGGCTTCCCTCCTCCACAGTCTAGCCGAAGAGAGTAGTATCGGGCTCCGTGAGGGAACCGAACGTTTCTGTGAGGATTGCAGGTGGGCGGCCGCTCGCCGGCTCCCCTCAGTGCGGCGAGTCCCGGAGCTGCTCCCGAGGGAGGGGGCCCCGCTGGTCCGTCCTGGACGCAGAGGAGTTCTGAGAGCCGCGGGTCTCATTAACAAGCTCGGAGGCGAGGCCTCTTCGTTTCTGGAGCGACACAATTAAGAGGCTGGGAATGCGTTGGGGGGGGGGGGGGGTGGCTTCTGCCTCAGACACTTTGCAGGGCCTGGTACGAAATCCTTGTCGTAGACCTGGGACGGTGGATAAAGCCATTCCTGTTTTTTTTTTTTTTTTTTTTTTTAAATCTGGCCTTCTGGAAATTAAAACTTTTTTTTTTTTTTTTTTTTAAGATCTCTTATTAAAACAGAATTCAGTGTAGTTTAGAGATTCTTTTTCAGATCCTGGTACCATTTCATTTTTCTTCACTGGTAATGGAGTGTAAACACTTAATATTTTTTCAAATGAAAACTACCTAATTTATGATTTTGCTTATCTAGATGTGAAACATTCACACATAACTCTGTAGCCGGGCTTGTCTCTAGATGGCTTTTTGTGTAAATGTGCTTTTGGCATATCCTTCTTATTTAGGAGATGAGGAATGCCATCCGGCAGCACAGAGATCTGTTTAGTCATTTGGCTCGTTTCTTGAGTACCTGCTTTTTCATTAGCAACTGGACCTCAGCTCTTACCTTCTGGCCAGGTTTTTGGTGATTTGTTGATCATTATTAATGGCTTGAAGACTTGTGCTTTCTTTTATTTAGTAAATTGTAGCTAGTGTGAGTTCTTTTTGATTTTTGTGGTGACAGGTAAGTTTTACAAATACATAGTTATTTAGTATTTGTGGTCATAAAGCATTAATGGAATTTTAAATAGTTCCTACTTATTTTATTTCTTCAAAATGAATTTAATTGCTAGTTTGCTTTTTCCCTTTTTATTCTTCTTCCTTTTTTTTTTTTTTTTTTTAAGATTTTATTTATTTATTGAGAGAGAGGCAGAGGGAGAAGCAGGCTCTATGCCTGGAGCCTGAGGCGGGATTCGATCCCAGGTCTCCAGGATCATGCCTGGGGGTAAAGGCGGCACTAAACCGCTGAGCCACCCAGGCTGCCCTCCTTTTTATTATTCTGCAGGTTGGGGATTATTTTCAGTAGAACAGAGGTAATATCTGATGTGACAGAACAATTTGTGACTTTCATGTGTGTCTACTATCTGTAATTTATGACCAGGTAATGGGTTGTCACTTAAGAAAGACCACTGAGTGGTATAACCTGTTTGAATTTCCTGAGGTCATGGACAAGAATGAGTGTTTGAAGTGGGTAGGTGGAACAGGCAGTCACTGAGCAAGGGTAATTATGCCTTTACTGTTTGCATCAAGAATATATGTTCTTGAATTCTTTTTGGCTCCTGTTTACCAATAAGGATTAATGTCTACTTAGCAATAATATCAAGGAGACCTTCCACCAACTTGAAAGGTGCAATATGATGTGTTAAGAGCACATTTTTGAATTAATAATTGAACTCTATTGTCTGCATAATATCAAATTGGATTTAAAATCTGGTTCACCAACTCTGGGGTGAGCCGTGTGGTGCCTCTTGGAAGTAACAGAATGGCCTTGCATGGATCATTGAAACCATGGTTATGAGACATTCTTGATCTGCCCTGCACTGAAGATCTCTGGGCTTTAAAGTTTTTTGGTAGCCCAAGAATCTTTATTGATTTTTATGATAACTTTGGCTAGTAGATCATACCATCTAAAACCCCATCCTGTTGTCTGGCTACAGGAAGCCTTCTTCAGTCAAACACAAACCTTCATCACCTCACGTTTTGGGTAACTACGACAGTTTTGCTGGTTTTATTTTCAGTATTATAGCCTGTCTGCATGTAGATGTGAGAGACATACCTTTATCAGTTAGTGTTTTCTTCATGTTACTTTTCTGTCATTCAAGTATTTATAAGTTTCTATTATGTTGAATATAGTATCAGTCTTGTCAGGTTTACTGTCTTGTCCAAATTGATCTTATTAGTCCCCCAGTTTAGTCTTCTACTTGAAATACATTTGTAGAATCTCTTAATACGTTCTTTTTTGTCTAGGTGTAATTTTCTACAATTAAAATGGCATTAATTGATTTAATAATGATCTCTAGGGAAGACTTTCCTAATTATCTCAGTCCTATTATTACTTACGATCTCTTGTTTTTATGTATTCAGTTGTATCATATCATTTTATACTTACTGCATTTTTATCTTATTTTAATTGTCCTAGATCAGGAATCCTACTTAGTTACAGAATTTTGCTCATTGGGCTTTAAATAAATGTCGATTTAATGAATGAATGAGCCATGTTTTTATTTCTTTTGTATTTTAAACAGTAGTCAGCTTTTAAAGTAAGAAGCTTTTAGAGTGGTAGTTTGAGCATTGTTTTAAGACATATATCCTGTTTGATGTAATTTCTTGGAAGTAAATAGCTTTGAAGTCTAAAGCTCAGTTTACTCTCTATACATTCATTATACAATGGATAATGGATATAGGAGAATAGTTGGAGTTTGGTTTAAACCTGGCCATCCAGGAAGTTTTAATTACTTGCAAGATAACCTTAAGGAGGTGATTAGCCTTGATAGAATCAGGGTTAATAGATGTGTTCCAGATTAAAAAACCTAAAAATTGTAAAAACCTAAGACAAATAAGATCTTTCTTCATTAGTAATATGATTCTTACTATTTGCTTATACTTAAATTACATAATTCCAGGTAGGATTTCATCATGCTATTTGGGAAAGTACTTCACTCTTATGAGGTTTAGTATCTTTCTGTACATAGTCCAAACTATTTTTTGAGGTACTTCTCTTTGTGTTATATGTGCTTATCCTAGTTTAATGTTTATGATTTTCAAGGATACCTTCTGATTTAGATGAGTTATATTTATTTTTTCTCAGGAATTTTCATGACTAACTTTCATAAATCACTCTTCAAAATTAAAATTCTATATAACATAAAAGATAACTTATTTTTTATTTCTAAATTTATTAGTTTGCTTTATTTCTGTAGCAGTGGTAGAAAATAGTAGTCAATAGTTCTATCATAATTGTGCGTACATGGCTTCCAATGTCTTTAAGATTAAATGATAGCATGATCTATAAGTAAATCTACAAAAGATACCACTCTTTAATATTTTAGGTATTTTAATCCAGCTTAAATTAGTGACTTGTCAAAGTCCATTTTGGTCAGCATTATGAACTTTTAAATCTGAAAAATTAATCTCCGGGCAAGTGCATTTGTAGATGTTTGTGTTTCGGCATGTTGGATGTATTGTAGGAAAAAGAAATAAATCTCATGACTATGAAGGAAAGATACCTTAAATCTCTTCTTTTTTTTTTTTTTTATTTATGATAGTCACAGAGAGAGAGAGAGAGAGAGAGAGAGGGGCAGAGACACAGGCAGAGGGAGAAGCAGTCTCCATGCACCGGGAGCCCGATGTGGGATTCGATCCCGGGTCTCCAGGATCGCGCCCTGGGCCAAAGGCAGGCGCCAAACCGCTGCGCCACCCAGGGATCCTTCTTCTTTTTTTTTAGTGTAAACTATTCTAGAGTTAATTATCCAGGAGTTTTATCTACCACAATTCTCTGGCATTACCTCAGCAATATGAGAAACTGATGTATTATTTAATGTGGAATCCCACTGATAGGAATTCCCTGTGATGTGGATGTAGGGCTATATACCTCCATACTTGTCTGTAACCTTGCTGTACTTCAAACAACACTGGTAGTATAGGGTAGCACAAAATCAAAATAATGTGCTCAAGTGAAGTACAGAGATGAGTTTGATTGAGAACTTTCGAAACTGGTGATATGGAGTATAGGAAATACTGAAGAAAGTTTGAGAGTTTTCAATTTTGTGTTCTAATTTCCGTCTGAGCTTTGGGCAAGTAAGAGAAATGCAATATAATGCAAAGTATAGACATTGTATTTAGAAGAAAGTGTAAGCCCCAGTTCTTCCATTCAGCAGTTGTGAGAATTTGAGTGAACTTTTTTTTTTTAATATTTTTATTTATTTATTCACGAGACACACACAGAGAGAGGCAGAGACATAGGTAGATGGAAAGGCAGGCCACATGCAGGGAGCACAATGTGGGAATCAATCCCAGTAGTCTGGCCCAGTAGCCCTGGGCCAAAGGCAGACGCTCACCCGCAGAGCCACCTAGGCATCCCTGAGTGAACTTTTCTTTTCCTTTTTTTAAAGATTTTATTATTTATTTATTTATTTATTTAATTATTTATTATTTATTTATTTATAGACACACATACACACAGAGAGAGAGAGAGAGAGGCAGAGACACAGGCAGAGGGAGAAGCAGGCTCCACGCAGGGAGCCCAACGCGGACTCGATTCCGGGTCTCCAGGATCACGCCCTGAGTTGCAGGTGGCGCTAAACTGCTGCGCCACTGGGGCTGCCCCGAGTGAACTTTTCTTAACTAGCTTCAGTTACTGCCCTTACAAAATAAAGTGATAATTGCATTCATTTGTTATTTTTTATTTAGAAAATATTTGTTCAGAATCCACTCTATATTAGATAATATTCGGGTTCAGGGAATAAAGCAATGAATCAGATTTTTGTTGTGAGCACACTTACATTTCTGTTGTAATATGATTTCTACCTTGCCTCTTCACTTAGATATTGAAAAGATTGAGATAGTAAATATTGTTTCTAAATTATGTATACTAAAACAAGGTTTTTTAGTAGTCTAATTTTTAATATAGCACTTTTGTGTAGAAAGCCTTAGGTCATAGCTTGTCAGTTATAAAGAACTTATTTTTTAGTGTACTAGCCCCCTTCTCTTGAATTTTGGATGACATGATTGTGTTCCCTTTTTATTTTATAGTAAAAAGCAAAATACGTCTTCTCTCTGGAAGAGAAAGATTTGTATTTTACCCTCAGATTCATATAACTGAGCTTGACTGACATCACATGACTTTTGCAATCTTGCATACACTTCAACAGAATGCCACCCGTAGGTTTTAAAGAATATACTTGTGAAGAAGTGAAAAAGGAAAGTGTTCTACTTCTCGATACTCTGTTCAAAATGTGTTAAGGCTTGGGGGAATGAAAGAAACTAGGCTTGTTAGAGAAAGGTAGAAATATGCTTTGGTAGTTAAAATTATTGGGAGAAGAGGGAGTGAATTGCAGAGCCAGGAAATTTAAAAGTTCCAGTGGTGTGAAACCAGCCTTTACTTGATTCTGTTTGACTTTGGAAAAAATCAGTTACTCTGACAAAAAAAATATTTGGACTGTTTTCCAATGGTTTTCAAAATTGACATTACCAAATACTGTGGAGATCCAAGATTGCCCCGACTTGGCTTATTTGTTACCTCATTATTTTATGTTATTGAACCAACTCAACCAACTTTGATAGTATATAGATGAAGAATAAATCATAAGATATTTTTCAATAAAGTGGAACAAATTTGGCAATGTTTCAAACCTAAATGATTAGGAAATTTCCATAGACATGGACATGGACATGCTAAATGTAAAATATGGATATTTGTATTCTTAAAATGATATTTAAAATATTTTATGGCTTATATGTTAATTTTTACCTGTTTTTAGCTTACTGTATATAAAGTAGTACATTTTATTTTTTTATTATTTTTAAAATTATTTATTGAGAGAGAGTGTGTGTGCACACACAGCTAGAGGGAGGGGCAAAGGGAGAGGAAGAAGCAGACTCTGCTCAGCAGTGAGCTAGATATGGGGTTTGATCCCAGGACTCCAGGATCATGACCTGAGCCACCCAGGCACCACTAAAGTAGTACATTTTAAACAAAGGATTATTGTTGCTGTAAGTGAATTTAGAGAATTTTAAACATCAATATTTTCCCTCAGTCCTTAAAAATACATCTAGGTTAGCCATTGATTAAACTGTTAGATATTTAAGGACTTTGAGTTTTAAGAGAGGAAGAAGCAGTATGGCTTTACGTTTTTATAGTTTAATCTGGTAGTTTGGGAAATCAATATAATAATAATAGTCTCTAGAAACATGGAAATATAACTGTTAGAGCTCTGTACTAATAAGTCATACACTTAAAACACTAGGATTATTTTTTTAATCAGGTAATACTGAGTAAGACTATTAGCAAAAGTACCTACATGTTCATACAAATTTTCATTATTGCATTATGAGTACCCCTGGGGTAGTTAAATTCTAAACTGTCTCACTGAAGACCTGGAAGTCTGGAGACTGAAGGAGTCCTAAGACTCCATTATAAAATTAGGTCTAGGCCCCTTAGGTTTAGAATATATGTAATACATTTGAATTATCTATTCAGAGTCCTCTAATAAGATATTTTAAAACTTTTTTTTATTGTGACACAGTGCATGCATACATAATATATGTATAAACATAATGTTATGGCTGAATTTTGTCCTCCCAAGAGTCATGTATTGAAGTACTTATCCCTAGTATCTCAGAATGTAACCATATTTGGAGCTAAGATCTTTATTTATTTTTTAAAGATTTTATATATTTATTTGACACACAGCGGGAGAGGGAGCACAAGCAGAGCGAGGGGTAGGGGGAGAGAAAGAAGCAGGCTCTCCTCTGAGCAGGGAGCCTGACAAAGGATCCTGAGATCATGACCTGAGCCGCAGGCAGACACTTAACTGACTGAGCCATCCAGGTGTCCCGGAGCTAAGATCTTACAGAAGTAATAAGTTAAAATCAGGTCTTGAGGATGGACCTTAATTCAATATGGCTGATGTCCTTATAAAGAAAAAAGAAAGGGAACACAAAGAGAAGTAAATGAGAAAAGCCTCAGGCTGTAAGGATCCTTACCAACATCTTGATTCTTGGACTCTAGAACTGTGAGAAAGTAAATTTCTGTTGTTTTAGTCACTCAGTCTCTTAGTTTAGTATGGCAGCTTTAGCAAACTAATATACATATAATTGAAACAAAATTTCATAATATAATACTTCACTGTGTTTAGTGCACTCCAGCAGTTACCTGTTACATTTCAATTTTTAAAACATGTGAGGGGCACCTCGGTGGTTCAGTTGGTTGAGCATCCAGCTCTTGGTTTCAGCTCAGATCATGGTCTTATAGGTCATGAGATTGAACCCTATATGAGACTCTGTGCTCAATGGGGAATCTGCTTGAGGTTTTCTCCCTCTGCCCTTTATCCCATTTGTGCACACTCTCTCTCAAATAAAATCTTAAAAATGAATCAGTCCATAGTTCAAAAAAAAAAAAAAAAAAACAATGCCCTTTAACTTCTTTAAGTAGTGCATTCACATACCTGGAAAGTTATTGGAGAGTAACTTTCTTTTCTGGCTTAGTGGTACACTAGTGAGCTTCTGGTTTGCCTTGACAGTACTGGCCGAGCTTCCTGTTTTTCTGTCTACATGTCCAAATTGAGGTATCTTTTAAACCAATAATCTTGAAATGATGAGACCATTATTGTTAATAATAGTGGCAGATCTTGGTTAGTTAGCAAAACAGTAAGTCCTTACTTGGTTGCTCAGAGCCAGGAAGAAACTAAAACTTGCTTAATGAGCATTTTTGTAAGCATTTTAAGTTTTTACTTATTCAAAACTTTATACTTAATTTTTATATATGGTAACTATAACATATTGGTTACAGAGTTGAGATCAAACATATTGGTCATACTGTTGTGGGGTTGTTAAACCCAACAGTCAAGAAACAATTCTTGAGATGTTTTATGGTGCTATTTGTTAAGTTTATTTAAGCCACATGGGGACAGGATCCATGGGCAGAGAGAACTGCACTTTTGTTGTATAAAGTTGGTGATTATATGTAATTATATTATTATACTCAAGGGATAGGGGATGTACAGGAAGTAATCAACCATAAATGTCTTCTTTGAATTTCTACTCAAAACTACTTTCACAAGATTTCTCTGATGTTTATCATTCAGTTTGATATTAGCTATCAGTGAAATATCCAGGCAATCGTGGGATCCTTTAAGACTTAGCAACCAGGAGTGCCTGGGTGGCTCAGTCAGTTATGCGTCCAACTCTTGATTTTGGCTCAGGTAATGATCTTGGGCTTGTGAGATCGAGCCCCATATCAGATCAGGCTCCATGCTTGGGGGGAATCTGCTTGAGATCTCCCTCTCTGTCTCCCTCTGCCCTTCCCCACTGTGAGTGTGTTCTCCCTTGCTCTTAAACACAGAAATACATACATACATATTTCAATGTTTTAAAAAATGTAGCCACCAGCATTATATTTGATACTTATTGGAACTTTGGGTGTTATAGATCAGCCTTTTGGGCTAAAGGCAAACATTTTTCGCTACTATCATTCATGAATATCAGTAAATACAAATGAGAATAACTCACCTATTTAATAAAAATACTTTCAGATCGTGCCACAAAGCATATGCAAACAATGTTATAGATAAGCGATACATTCAAAACAAAATGCTATAAAAAGACTAAAAATAAAGACCTGGGAAAATGCAAACAGCAGGAAATCAGGGTTATACCTGACATCAGACAATGTAGAATCCATATCAAAAAGCATTGAGACAAAATATTCTGTAATTCTGAAAAGTGCAATTTGGAATGAAGTTAAAAAAGTGATTAGTATCTATGCACCAAATAACACAGTTAGCTACCTTCATTAAAAAAAGACCCTCCTACAGGACATTCCAAGAGAAATAAACATTAATACTAGCAGACTTTAACATCATGTTTTCAGTGCAGGACTGAATGTCTCTCTTTATAGTCCTTTTTTGGTACTTGTTCGCTCTAAGAATTATGTTATACATAAGTTTTCAGTCTACTTAAGACCATTTTACCAGTTCAGTTGGAATATAGAAGCCTTATCACATCTTATTACTTTCCTCTGATTATGTTATAGTTGTTATATTACATCTGCTTACATTTCCATACATTACATAAAATTTTTTTAAATTGAGATATAATTGACAGAAATTAGCTTCAGATATACAACATGAGTGGATGTTTGTATATATTGGCTAATGATCACCACAATAAGTCTAGCAAACATTTGTCCCCATACATAGTCATGAAAATTTTTTTTCTTTTCTTTTCTTTTTTTTAAAATGGTGTTCTTTTTTAAAAAATTTTTTAAAAAGATTTATTTATTTATTTATTTATTTATTTATTTATTTATTTATGAGAAACACACAGAGAGAGAGAGATAGGCAGAGACACAGGCAGAGGGAGAAGCAGGCTCCATGCAAGGAGCCCGACGTGGGACTCGATCCCGGGCCTCCAGGATCACATCCTGGACTGCAGGCGGCTCTAAACCGCTGCACCACCAGGGCTGCCCTGAGAATTTTTTTTCTTGTAATAAGAACTTTTAAGACTTACTCCCTTAGCAACTTTGAAATATGCAATACAGTATTATTAACTATAGTCACCATGCTGCACATTCATCCCCATCTCTATTTTATGACTGGAAGTTTGTACTTTTTGAATATTTTCACCCATTTCCTCTACTTCCGTACTTCCCACTTCTGCCAACCAGCACTCTTGTCTCTGTATCTATGAGCTTTTAAAAAATTTATTTTTAAAAAATTAGTGAGTGTGAGATCACGTATAGTATTTATTTATTCTGACACTGTTTCACTTAGCATAATGCATTCAAGATCCATCCATGTTGTTGAAAATGGTGAGATTTCCTTCTTTTTTTTATTATGGCTGAATAAGATTGCATATATATGGGCCACATTTTCTTTTCTTTTCTTTTTTTTTTTTTTTGGGGGCCACATTTTCTTTATCTATTCATCCATTGATGGACATTCAGGTTGTTTCCATATCTTGGCAGTTGGAAATGATGCTGCAATGAATATGTGGTTGCATATATACTTTCCATGTAGTATTTTTGTTTTCTTTAGAGAAAAACTCAGAAGTAGAATTGATAGATCATATGGCAGTTCTAATTTTAATTTTTTGAGGAAACTCCATACTGTTTCCATAGTAGGATATACCTTTTTCCATTCCTACAAACACTTATTATTTCCTATCTTTTTGATAATAGCCATTCTAACAGGTATGAAGTGATTTCTTGTGGTTTTGTATACATTTTCCTAATGACTACTGATACTGAGCTTCTTTTCATGTGTCTGTTGTCTGTTTATCTTTGGAAAAATGTCTATTCAGATCCTCTGCCCATTTTTAAATTGGATGGTTTGTAATGCTATTGAGTTGTTATGAAAAAATTTTTTGATGTAATAATTTAATGTAATGTTTATTATTTTTTATTTTAACTGTCATACATATTTTAAAGAATTTAAGGGGAAAGGGTAGTTTGTTACAGTTACAGACTGTAATTGTACAGTTACCAGACTGTATTTGCAATTTCAGATTTTTGTCAGATATCATTTGCTTTCCATCTAAAGAACTGCCTTTAGTGGGATACATAGGTGGTTCAGTCAGTTGAGTGTCTGACTTTTGGTTTTAGCTCAGGTCATGATCTCAGGGTCTTGAGATTGAGCCATGCGTTGGGCTCCATGCTCAGCATGGAGTCTGGTTGAGGTTCTTTCTCCCTCCCTCTGCTTCTCCCCCTGCTCACATACATGCTCTCTCTCAAAAAAATACATTTAAAAAGTCTTAAAAAAAAAGAATTGCCTTTAACATTTATTTTATTTTATTTATTTTTTTATAAATTTATTTTTTATTGGTGTTCAATTTTCCAACATATAGAATAACATGCAGTGCTCATCCCATCAAGTGCCTCCCTCAGTGCCCATCACCCAGTCACCCCCACACCCCCGCCCACCTCCCCTTCCACCACCCCTAGTTCGTTTCCCAGAGTTAGGAGTCCCTCATGTTCTGTCTCCCTCTCTGACATTTCCCACTCATTTCATTCATTTGGGGAATATAAAAAATAGTGAAAGGGAATAAAGGAGAAAGGAGAACAAATATTTTATTTTTTTTTAAAGATTTTATTTATTTATTCATGAGAGACACAGAGAGGGGCAGAGACACAGGCAGAGGGAGAAGCAGGCTCCCTGCAGGGAGCCCGATGCGGGGACTCGATCCCCGGACCCCAGGTTCACGCCCTGGGGTGGAAGGCAGGCGCTCAACCGCTGAGCCACCCAGGCGTCCCTAGGATTTCTTTTAGATCAGGTTTGCTGGAGACCGGTTGTCTTAGTTTTCCTTCATCTGAGAATGTCTATTTCACTTTCATTTCTGAAAGGTATTTTCACTAGTCTTAGAATTTTGGGTTGACAATTGTTTACCTTCACATTTTAAAAATGCCATTCCTCAAGTGCCTGGGTAGCTCAGTTAGATGAGCATGGATCCTGGAATCAAGCTGGCATCAGGCTCGCTGCTCAGTTGGGAGTCTGTTTTTCTCTCTCCCTCTGACCCCTCCTCACTACTCATGCTCTTGCTTGCACTCTCTCTCAAATGAATAAATAAAAAACCTTTTTAAAAGATTTTATTTATTTATTCATGAGAGGCACAGAGAGAGGCAGAGACACAGGCAGAGGGAGAAGCAGGCTCCCTGATGTGGGACTTGATCCCGGGACTCCAGGATCATGCCCTGAGCCAATGGCAGGCACTAAACTGCTGAGCCACTCAGGGATCCCCTAAATAAAAAAAAATCTCTAAAAAAAATGTCATTGCTCTTCCTTCCAGGCTCCCTTGTTTCTGATGAAAAATCTATAGTCAATCAAATTGTTGTATGCATGCAATGGGTTGTTTTTTTCTGGCTCCTTTTCTTTGTTTCTAGTTTTCAGCATTTCGAAATAATTTTCTGGAGTTAGGTTAGGTGTTTTTTGTTTTTGTTTTTGTGTTTTTTTTTTTTTTTTTTTGGTTATCTTCTTGGGGCTGACTGACATTCTTGAATTTGTAAGTTTACATCTTGTACCAAGATGGATGTGTTTAGCCATTATTTCTCCAAATATTTTTTCTTTCTTCTCTCCTTTTGGCATGCTGTTGATACAAATGTTAGGGTTTTTGATACTGTCCCACAGGTCCCTGAGGCTCTGTTTTTTTTTTTTTTTTTTTTCCCATTTTTTTCTTTGTTTTTCAGATTGGTTGATCCATCTGTAAGTTCACTGACTTTTTTGCTCTTTTATCTCCATTCTATTCTTGAGCCTATCCTATGAATTTATTATTTTAGTTATTGTATTTTTCAGTTCTGAAATTTTCATTTGGTTCTTTACAGTTTTAATTTCTTGGATAAAACTTTATATTTTCCCATCATGTCAAAAGACTTGCCCTTACAATTTGGGGTATGGTTACAATAATTGTTTTTAACTTTTTATCTGATAACTCTATTCTCCATATCATCATTGATTATCTTTTCCTTTGAAAGTTAACATTTTCCTGGTACTTCATATGCTGAGTAATTTTTGCATGTATCCTGGACATTTACATATTATGGGATTCCAGGTTTTTGTTAAATCCTAAAGGGAATACTATTCTTTTTACTTTTTTAAAAAATTTTTAAAAAAAATTATTTATGATAGTCACACAGATAGAGAGAGAGAGAGAAAGAGAGAGGCAGAGACATAGGCAGAGGGAGAAGCAGGCTCCATACATCGGGAGCCCGACGTGGGATTCGATCCCGGGTCTCCAGGAACGCGCCCTGGGCCAAAGGCAGGCGCTAAACCGCTGCGCCACCCAGGGATCCCCTTCTTTTTACTTTTTAATTTTCAAACTTGTTCGGTCAATTCACAAGTTGAACCCACCTTCTGTAGTTTGTGGTTCCAGTATTCCTTTCTCAAAGCCCTTTGTAGTGCTGTTTGGATCTGTTTCTTCCTGTGTACTGCCCAGTGGCTAGTGTAGGATCTGTGCAGTGTTTTACACCATAGTTGAGTTCTCAAATCCTTTGTTAAGACTATTTAAGGTCAGGTCTATACATGCATAGCTCAGAGGTGAGTCCAGGAGTTTGTATACAACTTTATGGAATTGCTCTCTTGAGTTCTCTTCTTTCTGTAATCTTGCTGATACTTTGTCTCCTTGATGTCCCCCTTTCCCAGCTCACTAGCCAGAAAATTGGGCCCTTTAGTTTCCTTGCTCTGCATATACTTCCTCTATCTGAATTTGTACTTAGGGCCAAGTGATTGGAAGACAGAGAAAAATGCAACAGACATTTGATCCATGATTTTGGGATCATTGCTCCACTGGTTAAAGAGAATGCTTTTCCTTTCTTACAATTTTAGATGTCTGTGGTGGTCATGCTCCTGTCACCCGCTCTGGGATACTGGGTCGGTGTGTGTGTGGGGGGGCACTGAGGCTGGAGAGAATGGAAAATAATAGTGGATTTCCCTCTTCTGTGATGTTTACCTTTCCTGATTCTTGGACCAGAAAAAGAAAGCTTCTCTTGGCACTTTTTTTTGTCTGTATTCAGTTGCCCTTCTGGCTTTTGGGCTGCTTTTAATTTTAATTTTATTTTTTTTATTTTATTTTTAAAGATTTATTTATTCATGAGAGACATACACAGAGGGAGAAGCAGGCTCCTTGCAGGGAGCCCGATATGGGACTTGATTCCAGATCCTAGGATCATGACCTGAGCTGAAGGCAGACGCCCAACCGCTGAGCTGCCCAGGAGTCCTGAGGCTGCTTTTTAAGTGAAGGCCAGTTGATTAGAGGAGGAAAGAGCCAGGCTACACTGAAAGGAACTCCAGGAAATTCACTTGTTGGTTTGGTAGTACCTTGGATTCTAGTCGTCTTCTCTGTTCTTCTGCTATTTACTTTTTAGAGTCTTCCAATAGCTGCCCAGTGCATTCTGTACAAAATTTATAGTTGGATTAATTGGAGAGACAAGATAAAGTATGCTTACACCATCTTGCACAGAACCAGAACCCTCAGATTTATTATTTTTAGAATGTGAACTTGTGAAACTCAGTCTAACTTGGTTTTAAGTCTTAGGGGGGAAAATTAGGGAATCTCCTCTCAAAGATATATTCCCAATCCTCCCCTCCCCATTTACTGGGCACATATTTGGCATAGTAATGTTAGGAAAGGTTATTCTGTGGGAAATAGTTTATGTAAAAATAACATAATTTATAAAATTTCTATATTTTGAGGATTTAGAAAAATGCTTGGCCTTTTTTTTAAAAAAATAAAAAAACATGTATTTATTTATTTTAGAACAGGTAAAGGGGCAGAGGGAAAGAGAGAGTCCTCAAGTAGACTGCTGAGAAAGGAGCTGGACCTGGGGCTAGATCTCACAACCCTGAGATCATGACCTGAGCCAAAATCAAGAATCAGGTGCTTAATTGACTGAGCCACCCAGGTGCCCTGCTTGGCCTTTTTGATACTGTATGTTTCACTTCTGTTTCTCTTCATGCATGGGGGAGAAAGTGCTACAGAAATTTCAAGGTTCAAAATTCTTCTGGGAAGGTGGGTAGGGTTGTTCTACTGGTGTATATCATAGTTTTATCTTTTAATGTAGTGGCTCATGGGACCTGGAATATAGTTAGTATTCTGTAAAAGTCTTTGAGTGGATAAATGAGGGATAATTATTGAAGTAACTTTTTGTAGCTCTATTTTGCCTTTCAGATATGTCTATAAGCCTCTCCGCAGGTCACAGTCTGTATTGTGGGGTGAATATGCTACTGATCCTTTAGTGGCTATAGGGACGACTAGTGTATCATTTAGGATTGGGTTTTGATGTATATAATAATAACAACAATAAAAACAAATAATAGTGACTTGGTTAAGAAATAACTTATTTTTCTCTGGCACATGAAGGAAATCAGAGTCAGTCTAGCTGTGTTTGGTGGGTCTCAGAATCATCAGGAACATTGCTGCTCTTCCATTTTCAATAACACTTTATGGTCCTGACTGATAATTGGTCTATAGATATTTGTTTATTCCAAGCTGCCTGCTGGAAGAAATGAGAGAAACACAAGAAAGTCCACTTTCCAATGGGATCAGCTCTCTTTAGTGGTTCTTCCCCACATCCTACATGTCACTTCTTTACCAGTTACTGATCAGAACTCAGTCACAGGACCTCATCTAACTCTAGGGGAGTCTAGAAATTTAGTCTTTTAGCTGATACATTACCACCCTAAATAATACGGGGGTCCCCTTACTGGGAAAGAAGGGGAGAACGGTGTTAACTGTAGGCAATGAGCAGTCTCTGCTATAATTAGAAGTGCCAGACACATAAGGATAGAGATTTAACAAATGTAAATAGTAAGTATGGTTATATTATTCTTGGAGATTGAGATAAATGGTTCTTAATAGTTCTTAATAATTTCCATAGCCTTACAGATTAACTATAGGAAAATAAAAATACAAAAGAGTAATGAAAAGTCTGTCTCCCTCCCACTTTGGTGCTGCAGCTAGTTCGTTCTTTCTAGATGCAGTATGGTTTCAAGTGATCAGTAGGTTTTCCGTTATATACTAGAAGGATTGTATGAAGTATATATTTTTGAAGTTAATTTTCTAAGTTAAAATGATATGAGTTAAAATGTAATTGTATTTTTAAAAATATTTTATTTGAGAGAGAGAAAGAGAGTGCACAAGCAGGAGGAAGGGCAGAGGGCAGAGGGAGAACCAGGCTTCCTGCTGAGCAGGGAGCCTGACAAGGGGCTCTATCTCAGGTCCCCGGGATCATGACCTGACCTGAGGCAAAGGCAGATGCTTAACCAACTGAGCCACCCAGGTACTCCAAAATGTTATCAATGTAGGGCATGACTCAGATCTGCCCTTCGTGTGGTGGCTAGGAGGTGGTGTTATGAAGACAAATGTTGCAGTTGGAAGTATGTACGTGAGTCCTACAGAGGCTTGGAAGACAGATTGAGAATCACGAGCCCAGATTGAACCTTCTATCATCTGCCTGGTACTTAGAAACTGCTTCTGAAGTGCTGTTTTCTCTTTCTTTAAAGAGCTAGACTTAGTATGGAGATTCCTCAGTGTGGTGAATAACAAATATTATGGGTGAGTGCTGCTGGCTTAATTGTAGTGTTTTCATAAAATGGCATCACAAATCCGGCAAAGAACTGGTTACTTTTAGGATAAAATTTAGAGCATTATCCAGCTAACAAGGACGGCCTCTTCTGGTTCCTGTCTGTTTTCCCAGGGTCATCTGGTCATCTTTCAACATTCTTCTCATAGTTGATGTTTCCTTTCCTATACTTTTTCCAAGAAGCCAAGCTCTTCTGCATTGGGGTTCATGCCCTTCCTGTTCTCTGCACAGTCACCCTTGAGCCTTTCACCTGGTGAGCTCCTACTCTTCTACTTGTCCTTCAGATCTCATTTTAATATCACTGATAAGTGGACTTTTCTTTTAAGCCCCTAAGTTGAGTTAGTAAAATTTCCCTTTCTTTCCCTTATACTTACCACATTATTATTTTATAATAATTATTATTATTTTTAATTTTTTATTTTATTTTATTTATTTATAATAGACACACAGTGAGAGAGAGAGAGAGGCAGAGACATAGGCAGAGGGAGAAGCAGGCTCCATGCACCGGGAGCCCGACGTGGGATTCGATCCCGGGTCTCCAGGATCGCGCCCTGGGCCAAAGGCAGGCGCTAAACCGCTGCGCCACCCAGGGATCCCCTATTTTATAATTATTTGTGCAGCTATTCATGTTATATCCTGGTAAGCTCTCTAGATTATTAGCTTCAAGAGGCTATGGACCATATTGGACATATCACTGTTTCATTGGCTTAGGCCCTAACTACAAGTGTGAAGCATTCTCTCAGCATATATTTGGTGAAAAATATTTGGTGTGAATGTGATGATTAATTTTATGTGTCATTTTAGCTAAGCCACAGGGTGTCCAGACAGTTGGTCAAATATTATTCTGGGTGTGCCTGTGAGGGTATCTCTGGATGAGATTAACATTTGAATTAAGTAGACTGAGTGAAGCAGACTTGCCTACCTCATGTGGGTGATCCTCATCTAGTCAGTTGAATATCTAAATAGAGCAAAAAGGCTGACCCTCTTGTGAGGAAGAGGGAATCCTTCTTGTCTGACTGCTTTCAAGGTGGGACATCAGTTTTTGTCCCTACCTTTAGATTTGAACTTAAATCACTGGCTCTTCCTGGGTCTTAAACCTGTTGGCTTTTCGACTAGAACTATACTGTCAGCTCTTGTGATTTCTCAGGTCTTTGGGTTTGGACTGGAACAACACCATTGGATTTCCTGGGTCCCCAACTTGCTAACTTTAGATCTGAGGACTTAGCAGACTTCATATTTGCATGAGCCAATTCCTTATAATAAATTTCTTCATATATGTGATGTTTATACACTCACCCTATTTGTTCTGTTTCTGTGGAGACCCCTGACCAATACCAATGACAATCTCCCATAAAGTAAAAGGAGACAAAACATTTCTGAAAAATATCAACTGTGGATCTGAAGTAAGAAAGCCATCTTGTGGCGTTTCTGGGAATATCATGTTGATAAGTGAAGTATGTATCCCTTGGACACTGAAACATAGTTCTCTGCAACAGTCCTTTTTTTTTTTTAAGTTTTATTTAAATTCCAGATAGTGTCATATAGTTTCAGGTGTACAATATAGTGATTGAACTCTTCCATACATCACCCAGTGCTCATCAGAACAAGTGTACTCCTTAGTCCCTGTCACCTCTTTAACTCATCCTCCCACCTCATCTTCCTTCTTCTGGTAACCATCAGTTCTCTATGGTTAAGAGTCTCTTTCTTGGTTTGTTTCTCTCTTTTTTTCCCTTTGCTTGTTTGTTTTATTCCTTAAATTTTACATTTGAGTGAGATCATGTAGTATTTATCTTTCTCTGGCTTATTTCCCTTAGCATTATACTCTAGCTCCATCCATGTCATTGCAAATGGCAAGATTTCACTCTTTTTTATGGCTAATATTCCATTGCGCACACACACATACACACCACATCTTTTTAAAAATTTTTATTTATTTATGATAGTCACAGAGAGAGAGAGAGAGAGAGAGAGAGGCAGAGACATAGGCAGAGGGAGAAGCAGGCTCCATGCACTGGTAGCCCGACATGGGATTCGATCCTGGGTCTTCAGGATAGCGCCCTGGGCCAAAGGCAGGCGCTAAACTGCTGCGCCACCCAGGGATCCCACACACACCACATGTTTATCCATTCATTAGTTGATGGACACTTGAGCTGTTTTCATAATTTGGCTATTGTAGATAATGCTTCCATAAACATTGAGGTGCATATATTTCATTGAATTAATATTTTTGTATTCTTTGGATAAGTATATAGTAGTGCAATTGTTAGATCATAGAGTAGTTCTGCTTTTAACTTTTTGAAGAAACTCCATACAGTTTTCCAGAGCACCAGTTTGCATTCCCACCAACAGAGCATGAAGGTTCCTTTTTCTCCACCTTTTTACCAATACCTGTTATTTCTTGTGTTGTTGATTTTAGCCATTCTGCAGGTTTGAGGTGATATCTCATTATAATTTTGACTTGCACTTCCCTGATAATGAATGATGTTGAGCATCTTTTCATGTGTCTGTTAGCCATCTGTGTATCTTCTTTGGAAGTATGTCTCTTCATGTCTTCTGCCCATTTTTAAAAAGATTTTATTTATTTATTTTAGGGGGGAGGGGCAGAGGGAGAGAGAGAAAATTTCAAGCAGACTCCCCACTGAGCATGGTCCCTGGCATGGGTCCCTGGTCCCTCAAGGCCTAAGTTGAGCCCCCAACTTAGGCCTTGATCCTACAACCTTGAGATATGACCCGAGCCGAAATCAAGAGTCAGACATTTAACTGACTGAGCCACCCAGGCACCCCTCTTCTGCCTATTTTTTAATTGGATTATTTGGTTTTGGGTGTTCAGTTTTATAAGTTCTTTATAGATTTTGGATACTAACCCTTTATCAGATACATCATGTACAAATATTTTCTTCTATTCCATAGGTTGTTTTTTAGTTTTGTTGTTTTTTTTCCTTCACTATCTGCAACAGTTCTTAAAATATTTTGTACCAAAATCCCTTTGGAAATTTGAAGTCCACAGCTTTCTTAAATAAATGGTTCCAGATAAATAGAATGCATAGTATTATAAAAGAAGCCAAGTATGATACAGCTATCAAAGTACTAAAAAATAAATGTGTGATATAAGATCTATTCCCCTTTATGAAAGACTTAAATAGCAAGACTCTATTTAAATATGAGCAATTTGGGCAACCTGGGTGGCTCAGCGGTTTAGCGCCACCTTCGGCCCAGGGTGTGATCCTGGAGACCCCGGATCAAGTCCCATGTTGGGCTCCCTTCATGGAGCCTGCTTCTCTCTCTGCCTATGTCTCTGCCTCTCTCTCTCTCTCCTCTCTCTCTCTGTCTCTCATGAATAAATAAATAAAACCTTTAAAAAATATGAGCAATTTAAAGTAAAATTTCATTTTTTAAAGAGACTGATATGGAGGTTGTCGACATGACTAGCTTGTGTACTTCTTCATGTTCTAAAACAAACTTACTGTGGGTCTAAATCTACTGTAATTTCAAAGTAATGATAGACACAAATGTTTTTTTCAAGATATATGCCAGAAGTTTAATGTGATAAAATATTGTTTCTATTTATGACAGTCACAGGAACTACTACTACTTCTTTTATTATCTTCTTTTACAATGGAAGGAAATACTAAGTTCCCTAGTGAAAAAAAAGATGCCTACATTGAAAGACTCATGAATTCTATCTTCCGAGTCCTTTAGTGTCTGTGATTAGATACATGTATGAAAGTGATATGTGTTCAGTGGAAACTGTATTTTGAAGTTTGAATTTTGATATTTTCCTGGGCTAATAATATGTGGTATGATCCTGTCTTGTGATAGTAGGCAGTGGCACCAAGCTGCAGCATGTGGTCAGCCACACAATCACAAGGGTAAACAACCAGTACACTTAAAACCATTCTGTACATATATGTCTATTCTGTTTTTCACTTACAGTGTAATATTTAATCAGTTACATGAGCGTATTAAGTACTTTTTTATATAATAGACTTTGTATAAGATAATTTTGGCCAACTGTAGGCCAATGTAAGTGTCTTAAGCACATTTAAGGTAGGTTGGACTAAGCTGTTGATTTTTGGTAGGTTAGATTTGTTAAATGCATTTTTGACTTAATGGTATTTTCAATTTACAAGGGGTTTATCAGGATATAACTCCATTGTAAGTTGAGGAAGATCTGTACATAGAATTGAACCACATGGAAATGAAAAAGTTTTTCAGATTCATATATTCATCCATTTGTTTATTGAAAACTTATTGAGGCCCTGCTCCATCTTGACCTTCAGAAGCACCTAGACTTCTGGGTAAAACAGCGCTTCAGCAGAAATAATAAGTACTAGAAGTTTCATGACAGAAGTATATGATGTTATGGAAGTACATTGGAGGACAACTCACTAATCCAGAGAGGAGGAGGAAAAGCCTCCTTCTCCTCATTATTCAGGAATAGGAAAGGGACATTTACAAATTTATGTGTAATTTAGTTGGTAATGTGTTAAATTGCCATCTAATTTTCATACTCTATAGATTCTTTGATTAGCTCAAAGAATTAAGAAATCAAAGTCACAATAAACAGGTTATTTTGTAATCTTGATATTTCTGGTTCATAAATGAATAGTCACTACACATACTATCAAGAGCTATGTTTGAAAAATGTAGTATTAACAATGATGGTTAATAATTTCTCAGCTTTATAAGGAATCTGTAAAGATTAGTCACCTGAATTTTAAGTGAGAAATACTTAGGCTATTTAATTAAACTTCTCATCCAGTATTTTAAAAATCCATTTGCTCTCTTAGGTAGAGATCTTCTGTCTTTTAATTAAACAAACATGTCACTTGTAACTACAAAATAGTTATGCTTGCGATATCTTATAATACCTAGATGAAATGATTTTTAGATGTTACAGTTATGATATTTTGATGTAGATTTTAGGGTATCTAGGGCCAAGTATATTTTATTTATTTTTAATTTAAATTCAATAAACATGTAGTGTATTATTTGTTTAGGAGGCAGAGTTTAGTGATTCATCAGTTGTATATAAAGTACTCAGTACATCATGTGCCCTCCTTAGTGCCCATCACCCAGTTACCCCATCTCCCCCAACCCACTTCCCCTCCAGCAAACCTCAGTTTACTTCCTATAGTTGAGAGTCTCTTATGGTTTGTCTCCCTCTCTGGTTTTGTCTTGTTTTGTTTTTCCCTCCTTTTAGCGCCAAGTATATTTTAGATAGTTTTTTTTTAAAGATTTTATTTATTTATTCATGAGAGGCATACAGAGAGAGAGAGAAGAGAGAGAGGGAGGGAGAGAGGCAGAGACATAGGCAGAGGGAGAAGCAGGCTCCATGCAGGGAGCCTGACATGGGACTCGATCCCAGGTCTCCAGGATTAGGCCCTGGGCTGAAGGCAGTGCTAAACCGCTGAGCCACCCAAGCTGCCCTAGATACATTTTTGTAATCATTGCTTCTACCAATTTAAATCACTTTATATTAGATATAAGTAAAAATTTTTTGTATACTTATTTTTTATTGGTGTTCAATTTGCCAACATATAGAATAACACCCAGTGCTCATCCCATCAAGTGCCCCCCCTCAGTGCCCGTCACCCAGTCGCCCCCACCCCCCGCCCACCTCCCTTTCTACCACCCCTGGTTCTTTTCCCAGAGTTAGGAGTCTCTCATGTTCCGTCTCCCTTTCTGATATTTCTCACTCATTTTTTCTCCTTTCCCCTTTATTCCATTTCACTATTTTTTATATTCCCCAGATGAATGAGACCATATAATGTTTGTCCTTCTTCAATTGACTTATTTCACTCAGCATAATCCCATCCAGTTCCATCCACGTCGAAGCAAATGGTGGGTATTTGTCATTTCTAATGGCTGAGTAATATTCCATTGTATACATAGACCACATCTTCTTTATCCCTTCATCTTTCGATGGACACCGAGGCTCCTTCCACAGTTTGGCTATTGTGGACATTGCTGCTATAAACATCGGGGTGCAGGTGTCCCGGTGTTTCCCTGCATCTGTATCTTTGGGGTAAATCCCCAGCAGTGCAATTGCTGGGTTGTAGGGCAGGTCTATTTTTAACTCTTTGAGGAACCTCCACACAGTTTTCCAGAGTGGCTGCAACAGTTCACATTCCCACCAACAGTGCAAGAGGGTTCCCCTTTCTCCACATCCTCTCCAACATTTGTTGTTTCCTGCCTTGTTAATTTTCCCCATTCTCACTGGTGTGAGGTGGTATCTCATTGTGGTTTTGATTTGTATTTCCCTGATGGCAAGTGGTGCGGAGCATTTTCTCATGTGCTTGTTGGCCATGTGTATGTCTTCCTCTGGGTTTTCTGTTCATGTCTTTGGCCCATTTCGTGATTGGATTGTTGGTTTCTTTGCTGTTGAATTTAATAAAGAGGTAAAGGATCTATACCCTAAAAACTACAGAACACTTCTGAAAGAAATTGAGGAAGATACAAAGAGATGGAAAAATATTCCATGCCCATAGATTGGATGAATTAATATTGTGAAAATGTCAGTGTTACCCAGGGCAATTTACACGTTTAATGCAATCCCTATCAAAATACCATGGACTTTCTTCAGAGAGTTGGAACAAATTATCTTAAGATTTGTGTGGAATCAGAAAAGACCCCGAATAGCCAGGGGAATATTAAAAAAGAAAACCATAGCCAGAGGCATCACAATATCAGATTTCAAGTTGTACTACAAAGCTGTGGTCATCAAGACAGTGTGGTACTGGCACAAAAACAGACACATGGAACTGAATAGAGGAATCCAGAAGTGGACCCTCAACTTTATGGTCAACTAATATTCGACAAAGGAGGAATGACTATCCGCTGGAAAAAAGACAGTCTCTTCAATAAATGGTGCTGGGATAATTGGACATCCACATGCAGAAGAATGAAACTAGACCACTCTCTTGCACCGTACAAAGATAAACTCAAAATGGGTGAAAGATCTAAATGTGAGACAAGATTCCATCAAAATCCTAGAGGAGAACACAGGCAACACCGTTTTTGAACTTGGCCACAGTAACTTCTTGCCAGATACATCCATGAAGGCAAGAGAAACAAAAGCAAAAATGAACTATTGGGACTTCACCAAGATAAGAAGCTTTTACACAGCAAAAGAAACAGTCAACAAAGCTAAAAGACAGCCTCCAGAATGTGAGAAGATATTTGCAAATGATGTATCAGATAAAGGGCTACTTTCCAAGATCTATAAAGATATGAGTAAAAATTAATTGCTATGTAATGACACCAAATGTTTTTCTTAAAGAAGCTGCTGTTAATATATTGTTGGTTTTAAATAATTGATTTTCTGCCTTTTGAGGAGACTGTCACTAGAGTATTTGGTTACACAGCTGAATGCACTCAAAATAATCATTTAAAAACTTTACTTTGGAAATGTATATCCCATCTGGTTTCCTGGCTTTTTGAAGGAATGAGGTTGCATACACCAGGAAAATTCTAGAAGTCATAATCTACATTTTTAATTAGAATTAAAAAAATCAATTTCAAAGATCAATATTTGGCACTCTGGAAGACTTGGGGGAAGGAATCCTTCAGTATATGTCCAGGACAAATTAGTACCATTTTTCCTTCTATAGTTACAGAATGTGCATATAACGTATGCTAGTACATTTGAAAATACTGACATTTAGAGCTAAGCCACTTTGATATCTTTATTTCAGAATAATAAATAGTAAAAACAAACATTACAATAAATGCATTTTATAATGAAGTATTTATATGTAGATTACTTAAAGATTTTTGTGACTTAGATGTTTTCCTTTTTTCCATTCTGCTTGATTACTTTCTTTATTCAGGAAGAAAACAAGGGAAATTACTGAAGTTTATTGCAAGCATTAAAGATGGTTAGTACAGAATTCAGATTGTTATCTATTCTGTTTTTATGGTAATCATTTCTGATACATTACTCAGGACAATGTTTCTTTCTCAGGTGTAAACACGGTTATAATATAAATCTCTTGTTATGCCAGGAATTTTGTTTTAATTTCTGCTTGATAGTCTCAGTTTTCTCAAGAAGAGATACGTAGATCAATTAGTAGAGTCCAGAAGAATAGTTGTCCTGTGTGCTGTTCTCAGCAGTGAAATAGCATACCATTCTGCTGTCTAGGGATCTGGTGTATGAGAAAGCTTTTAGGGAATTAGAATTATAGGTGGTCTAGAAACCTAATATATGTATAGAAGTCTAAACTTTTTAACTACATGAAAGACTTAGTAGAAATCAAATGAAAGTTAGAAGCTGCATGTATACTTTGGATACACTATCCTTTGCTAGATAGGCTCTGCAGCATAGCCCTGAGGTAAGAATTCTTTGAAACAGGTATTTGTTACATCAGCTTTTAATGAGGAGAATGTATTAAGCTAGTGTTTCACCTTATTAAGCTAGTGTTTAGTAAGGAGAATGTACTAAGCTATTGTTTATAATTTCTAAAAAAATATATATGAATATATCTGTTAGTATGAAAAAAAATGAAACATAGAACCAAGATCATTAAGTGGTTCAAAATTCCACTTATTATTTCTCTGAATACTTTCTGGGAAGCTGCTGTTTGGTAGGAATCACATTGATGTGTCATTCTTAACTGATTTAAGGGAAATCATGCTATATATATTTTTTTACATTTTCAGGGATTTTAAGATTTAAGTTTGCTTGTTCATTGACTTTTTTTTTCATTGACCTTTTTTTTTAATTCATAAAGGGTAGTAATAGAATATGAACCCAGTCATAGGACTTTAACGTGGCCCCATTCCCCAGATTTTTAAGCCCTAGTTTTTTTGTTTTGTTTTTGATGGTGGTGGTGGTTAAGAGTTGAACTGACACTTTATTATGCCATAGAATATTTGGCTAACAGTATGTGGGTGTTTGTAGTTACTATCAAAGGATAGCGAAAGAGTCAGATGGCATTGTCATTTACATGGCAAAAGCTACAGGAGACCTATTAGGTCAGACCAACATTGGAAAATCTTTTTTTTTTTTAACTTAAAAATATTTTATTTATTTATTCATGTGAGAGAGAGAGAGAGAGAGAGAGGCATAGACACAGGCAGAGGGAGAAGCAGGCTCCATTCCATGCAGGGAACCTGACGTGGGACTCGATCCTGGGTCCCAAGGACCACACCCTGGGCTGAAGGTGATGCTAAACCACTGAGCCACCCGGGTTGCCCAACATTGGAAAATCTATGTAAAAATAAAAATACTAGCTAACAATAAATGATTAAGTGCCATTATTAAGTGAACACAGGAGCATATGTGAGTACTTCTGATAATAAGCCTTATTCTCAGAATATTGATAATTTTGATTATTATTTTGCAGGTAGATTTTTGAGATTTTTAAGATTTTTTTTGCATAGTATTCAGAAGCTTGTTGCTTTTTACATATGGTCATGTATTTTTGAGATTTTTAACTTTACTCTTGTTTTTTCCCATTTTTTAATTTCCAAATTTTTCATTTTGAGCTAGAGGAAAATCTGTTGAGTTTTCTTTCTTTTTCAAATACATTGCTGTACTTGATTCTGTTTTAATCTATAGTGATCCATGATATTTTTGCCTAAAATGATCAGTCTTCCCAGTTATATCTTTAACAAGTGGAGTGTGCTTTCCATTTTATAGTTACTTTTTTATACAAATATCCCTTTTTTTGTTTAATTTTATTTATGCATGTATTATTTTGGGGGGGCAGAGGGAGAGAATCTTTTTTTTTAATATTTTATTTATTTATTCATGAGAGACAGGGAGAGAGAGGGAGAGAATAGGCAGAGGGAGAAGCTGGGAGGGAGCCTGATGCAGGACTCGATCCCAGGACCCTGGGATTACGACCTGAACTAAAGGCATATGCTCAATCACTGAGCCACCCAGGAGTCCCAAGGGAGAGAGAGAATCTTAAGCAGGCTCTGTGCCCAGCATGAAGCCCAATGAGGGAGGGGCTCAGTCTTAAAACCCTGAGATTATGGTCTGAGACAAAATCAAGAGTTGGACACTTAACCAGCTGAGCCACCCAGGTGCCCCAGTTCCTTTTAATTTTAAATTTAACTTACCAAGAATTAATATGCTTATCAGTTTCCTAAGCAATAATTTTACTTTTTTTAAAATTCTAATATTTCTCTAAAGTTAAATATTTAAAGCTTTCTATTTTATTTATGCAGCAGATTACTGAATTCTAGTTATGCCAGGTACTTTCCTAACCATTAAGGATGAAGCAGTGAAAAACAACAACAACAAAAAACAGACAAAAATCCCTGACCTCATGGAGTTTGCATTCTGGTGGGGAGCATAAACCATAGATAAAGAAAATGGCATGCAAAAGGTGCTAGCAATATTGAGTGTCTCCTTCCTTTTTTAATTTTTTTTTGTTTCTGCTATTAAGTTTTATTTTTTTAAATTTATTTTTTATTGGTGTTTAATTTGCCAACATATAGAATAACACCCAATGCTCATCCCATCAAGTGCTCCCCTCAGTGCCTGTCACCCAGTCACCCCCACCCCCCGCCCACCTCCCCTTCCCCCACCCCTAGTTCGTTTCCCAGAGTTAGGAGTCTGTCATGTTCCGTCTCCCTTTCTGATATTTCCCACTCATTTTTTCTCCTTTCCCCTTTATTCCCTGTCACTATTTTTTATATTCCCCAAATGAATAAGACCATATAATGTTTGTCCTTCTCCGAATGACTTATTTCACTCAGCATAATATGCTCCAGTTCTATCCAGGTCAAAGCAAATGGTAGGGTATTTGTCATTTCTAATGGCTGAGTAATATTCCATTGTATACATAGACCACATCTTCTTTATCCCTTCATCTTTTGATGGACACCGAGGCTCCTTCCACAGTTTGGCTATTGTGGACATTGCTGCTATAAACATCGGGGTGCAGTTGTCCTGGCCTTTCACTGCATCTGTATCTTTGGGGTAAATCCCCAGCAGTGCAATTGCTGGGTCGTAGGGCAGATCTATTTTTAACTCTTTGAGGAACCTCCACATAGTTTTCCAGGGCGGCTGCACCAGTTCACATTCCCACCAACAGTGCAGGAGGGTTCCCCTTTCTCCTGCTGCCTGCTGGAACTCCTAGGCAAAGGACTGACAGGTGCACTGTCTGCTCTTCTCCAGGCCTCCAGTAGAGGGTGGTGGGGCCAGGCACAGTTGAACATACTGGATTTTCCTTTAGGAAAGGGGCCATCCAGTTGCTGGGGAGCAGAACAGCTCCAAGGACCCCCAACTGAACATGTAACAGTGGGGCTTTTGCAGTCATAAGAGTGGCTGCTATTGGAGAAAAATCTCTGGGAACTGGACATCTGTGCTGATAGCACGTGGAGACCTTTTGAGCAGTCAGGATTGTAAAGTTTCTTGTACTGGAGGTTCTGGAGCCATTGGTCCCAGCTAGCCCTTGTAGGCAATTTAGAAGCTCCACTAGGGGTCATTCAGTGGACAATTCTATCTGACTTTCTTCGGTCTGCCCCCTGATGCAGTAGTTTAATCAAACATAAAGCTTTCCATCAGCGACATGAATTATTGAGCCTAAATATATAAAAAATTAGAAGAAAGAATTGTTTGTTGATCTCCTTTACCTACTTTCTGAGGTTGGACGTGTTCATTTCTCAAGAATCAGGGTCATCCACATCTGGGATGAACCAAATTGTCTTTTTCCCAGAGTAATAATACAGTTCCTAAAGATTTGGGAGTTATTATTTTACCATTACAAGAAACTTTTAGAGGCAGAGGAGGATGGCTGTAGAGTTGCTCAATACAAAGTAGTGAACACATTTCTACCATCCTTATTGTCTGAGAAGCATCAGTCGTGGTTCCAGTGAGTGAACCTGACCATCAGCACTTTTGCCAGACCCAGGGCAACAGCTGTCAGTCTAGTCAAAGAAGTGTCTTGGGCTTCGGTAGCTCTAGGGGCATCATCTCCAGGGGGAACTGCTCATTCCATTCTTCCAGATTAAGGACTCCTGGGGTTTCTCTGCTATTACTTATCTTCATATTATATTCTAGCAAATCTCTTCAGTCTATTCTGAATTTCTGTATCAACCCATCAGTTATATTTGTTTGTTTTTGAGCCTCATGTTTTATATAGTCAGTGTTTATGTAAACAAATAACATAGTATAATAATAGTTTTCTAATGGGCATACTGGCTGAGTCTGGAAAGGCTTTGGAGAGGAAGGAGCATCTGAGGTCAAACTTGAAAGGCAAAGAAGCAGGGAACACATTTTTGTCCATGGTGTCATGCAAGAATAAAAGTATGTTGTGTTCATGCAATGGTGAGAAATTTTGTGTAGCTAGGAGTGTAGTTAAGAATAGTAGGAGATAATTTGGAAAAGGAGTGTTGGAACAAGTGCCTCAATCCTATAAAGCATTTTCTGAACTATTTTATAGGAGGAGGCACAGCAGGTCATAGGTGACCTACTCATGTTCATAATTTTAAAATCTCTTATAACTCCTACCCATTTGTGTATTGAATATCAGCAATAATATTTATATCTTTCATTTGCATATCTTCACATCATTTTCTTCATTACCTAATTTTAAAACAAACAACATGAAAATATTTATAGTATTCTAATATTTAAAGATGAGGAAACAGGTATTGAGAGATCACATGATCTCAAAGTTGAATGGCTGTGTTTAGGTAAGACCAGATCTTCTGATTTTTAATTCCATGTGTTTGTTGGAATTTTGTGTGTGTGTGTATAATTTTTGGTTTTTTATTCCTTGAAATTATTGTTTTTCTTTTATCCCTAGGACTTGGCTTTTACCCTGGAAGAAAGACAACAGTTGAATATTCATGGATTGTTGCCACCTTGCTTCATCAGTCAGGATATCCAGGTTCTTAGAATCATTAAAAATTTTGAGCGTCTGACCTCTGACTTTGACAGGTAACACATTCCTGAAGATGATTTTTATATTTTTTTTAGTAGTTTATTGGATGAGAAAGTTAAAATATTAAGTGATTTGGAAAGAGTAGTCAAGTTTGAGAAGAATTTGCTTATAAATACAATGATGTTTTAAAACAAATTTACCCTTGGTAGGAATATTAGAAAAATAGAAAATTTTCTTTCCTAAACTATACTCTCAGAGAGACGACTTTTCTCTTGTGATCAAATGGTTGTTGTGAAGGCCAATTATTGGAAATGCCCTTTTAGGCAGAGTAAAACCAGGTCATAATGCCTTTCAGCCAGATTTTAGGTTCATTGTAGATAAAAGCATACTTTTTCAACTTCCAAGGCTGGTTCTAGCACTGCTGCAAATTTGGGTCACTTTTAGAATTCTGTTTCTGTGTTTGCACAAAGACGAAGGTACTGTTGTTCCCTACCTTTGGAATTGGAGAGCTGTCTGTTGAAATTCTGGCTGTATTTCACCAGCAGTGGGGCCTTGAGCAAACTACTACAACCAGTGCCATGACCACTGTGTCTGCCTTGCCCTGTGCCTGTGGCTTGGCCCTTATTAAGGTACTAAAACTCTCTAAACCTGAGGTTTTTCATTTGTGAGTTGAAAGAAATAGAGTTATTTGAAAATATTGTAGCAAAGGTTAGAAGAAGTAACAGACTAACACGTAGGAAGTATTTGTATTAGGGTTCTCCAGAGGAAAGGAACCAACACATACATGCATATATATCCTGCTGGTCCTATATAGAGAGACTTTTAAAAATTTACTTATTTTAAAGAATTGGCTCACATTATTTTTTTGTATATTTTTTTTATTGGAGTTTGATTTGCCAACATATAGTATAATACCCAGTGCCCCCCCTCAGTGCCTGTCACCCAGTTACCCCATCCCCCTGCCCACCTACCCTTCCACTACCCCTGCTTCGTTTCCCAGAGTTAGGAGTCTCTCATGTTCTGTCACCCTCACTGATATTTCCCACTCATTTTCTCTCCTTTCCCCTTTATTCCCTTTCACTGTTTTTTTATATTCCTTATATGAATGAAACCATATAATGTTTGTCCTTCTCCGATTGACTTAATTCACTCAGCATAATATGCTCCAGTTCTATCCACGTTGAAGCAAATGGTGGGTATTTGTCATTTTAATGGCTGAGTAATATTCCATTGTATATATAGACCACATACTCTTTATTCATTCATCTTTCGTTGGACACCGAGGCTCCTTCCACAGTTTGGCTATTGTGGATATTGCTGCTATAAACATTGGGGTGCAGTGTCTCGGTCTTTCACTGCATCTCTATCTTTGGGGTAAATCCCCAGCAGTGCAATTGATGGGTCATAGGGTAGCTCTATTTTTAACTCTTTGAGGAACCTCCACACAGTTTTCCAGAGTGGCTGCACCACTTCACATTCCCACCAACAGTGCAAGAGGGTTGGTTCCCCTTTCTCCACATCCTCTCCAACATTTGTGGTTTCCTGCCTCGTTAATTTTCCCCATTCTCACTGGTGTGAGGTGGTATCTCATTGTGGTTTTGATTTGTATTTCCCTGATGGCAAGTGGTGCAGAGCATTTTCTCATGTGCATGTTGGCCATGTCTATGGCTTCCTCTGTGAGATTTCTCTTCATGTCTTTGGCCCATTTCATGATTGGATTGTTTGTTTCTTTGCTGTTGAGTTTAATAAGTTCTTTATAGATCTTGGATACTAGCCCTTTATCTGATAGGTCATTTGCAAATATCTTCTCCCATTCTGTAGGTTGTTTTTTAGTTTTGTTAACTATTTCTTTTGCTGTACAGAAGCTTTTTAACTTGATGAAGTCCCAGTAGTTCATTTTTGCTTTTGTTTCCCTTGCCTTCATAGATGTATCTTGTAAGAAGTTGCTGTGGCCAAGTTCAAAAAGGGTGTTGCCTGTGTTCTCCTCTAGGATTTTGATAGATTCTTGTCTCACATTTAGATCTTTCATCCATTTTGAGTTTATCTTTGTGTATAGTATAAGAGAATGGTCTATTTTCATTCTTCTGCAAATGACTAATTTTTCCAGCACCATTTATTGAAGAGACTGTCCTTTTTTTCCAGTGGATAGTCTTTCCTGATTGGTCAAATATTAGTTGACTGTAGAGTTGAGGGCCCATTTCTGAGTTCTCTATTCTGTTCCATTGATCTATGTGTCTGTTTTTGTGCCAGTACCACACTGTCTTGAGGACCACTGCTTTGTAGTACAACTTGAAATCTGATATTGTGATGCCTCTGGCTCTGGTTTTCTTTTTCAATATTCCCCTGGATATTTGGGGTCTTTTCTGATTCCACACAAATCTTAAGATAATTTGTTCCAACTCTCTGAAGAAAGTCCATGGTATTTTGATAGGGATTGCATTGAACGTGTAAATTGCCCTGGGTAGCCTAGACATTTTCACAACATTAATTCTTCCAATCCATGAACATGGAATGTTTTTCCATCTCTGTGTCTTCCTCAGTTTCTTTCAGAAGTGTTCTGTAGTTTTTAGGGTATAGATCCTTTACCTCTTTGGTTAGGTTTATTCCTAGGTATCTTATGATTTTGGGTGCAATTGTAAATGGGTTTGACACCTTAATTTCTCTTTCTTCAGTCTCATTGTTAGTTTATAGAAATGCCACTGATTTCTGGGCATTGATTTTGTATCCTGCCACACTGCTGAATTGCTGTATGAGTTCTAGCAATCTTGGGGTGGAGTCTTTTGGGTTTTCTATGTAGAGTATCATGTCATCTGTGAAGAGGGAGAGTTTGACTTCTTCTTTGCCAATTTGAATGCTTTTTAATTCTTTTTGTTGTCTGATTGCTGAGGCCAGTACTTCTAGTACTATATTGAATAGCAGTGGTGAGAGTGGACATCCTTATCTGTTCCTGATCTTAGGGGAAAGGCTCCCAGTGTTTCCCCATTGAGAATGATATTTGCTGTGGGCTTTTCTTAGATGGCTTTTAAGATGCTGAGGAATGTTCCCTCTATCCCTACACTCTGAAGAGTTTTATCAGGAATGGATGCTGTATTTTGTCAAATGCTTTCTCTGCATCTATTGAGAGGATCATATGGTTCTTGTTTTTTCTCTTGTTGATATGATCTATCACATTGATTGCTTTACGAGTGTTGAACCAACCTTGCATCCTGGGGATAAATCCCACTTGGTCATGGTGAATAATCTTCTTAATGTATTGTTGGATCCTATTGGCTAGTATCTTGTTGAGAATTTTTTATATTGGTCTATAATTCTCCTTTTGCTCTATAATTATAGACCAATATCCCTGATATTGGTCTATAATTCTCCTTTTAATGTACTGTTGGATCCTATTGACTACTATCTTGTTGACAATTTTTGCATCTGTGTTCATCAGGGATATTGGTCTATAATTCTCCAGTATCCCAGATAATTCATCAGGGATATTGGTCTTTGTCTGGTTTTGGAATTAAGGTGATGCTGGCCTCATAAAACGAGTTTGGAAGTGTCTTTCCCTTTATATCTTTTGGGACAGCTTTAGTAGAATAGGTATTGTTTCTTCTATAAACTTTTGATAGAATTCCCCTGAGAAGCCATCTGGCCCTGGACTTTTGTGTCTTGGGAGTTTTTTGATGACTGCTTCAATTTCCTCCCAGGTTATTGGCCTGTTCAGGTTTTCTATTTCTTCCTGTTCCAGTTTTGGTAAATTGTGGTTTTCCAGAAATGCATCCATTTCTTCTAGATTGCCTAATTTATTGGTATATAGTTACTCATAATACAGTTTTTAAATTGTATTTCCTTGGTTTTGGTTGTGATCTCTCCTTTTTCACTCATGATTTTATTATTATTATTATTAATTTTAAATTGGAGTTCAGTTTGCCAACATATATCATATCACCCAGTGCTCATCCCGTCAAGTGCCCCCCTCTCATGATTTTATTAATTTGAGTCTTTTTTCTTTTTAATAAGGCTGGCTAATGGTTTATCTAATGAATTCTTTTAAAGAACCAACTCCTGGTTTTCTTGATCTGTCCTACAGTTCTTCTGGTCTCTATTTCATTGAGTTCTGCTCGAATATTTAACTCTCTTCTGCTTGGTGTAGGTTTTATTTGCTGTTCTTTCTCCAGTTCCCTTAAGTGTGAGGTTAGCTTGTATATTTGAGTTTTTTCCAATTTTTTGAGGGATGCTTGTATTGCAATGTATTTCCCTATTCGGACTGCTTTTGCTGTATCCCAGATATTTTGAATGGTTGTATCTTCATTTTCATTAGTTTCCATGAATCTTTATAATTCTTCTCTAATTTCATGGTTGACCCATTCATCTTTTAGCAGGATGCTCTTTAACCTCCAGGTGTTTAAGTTTCTTCCAAATTTCTTCTTGTGATTGAATTCTAGTTTCAAAACACTGTGGTCTGAAAATATACAGGGGACAATCCCAATCCTTTGGAATCGGTTGAGACCTGATTTGTGTCCCAGTATGTGGTCTGTTCTAGGAAAGTTCCATATGCACTTGAGAAGAATATGTATTCAGTTGGATTCAGATGCAAAGCTCTGTATATATCTGTGAAATCCATCTGGTTCAGTGTATCGTTTAAAGCTCTTGTTTCTTTGGTCATGTTGTGCTTAGAAATCTGTCATTTGCAGAAAGTACCGTGTTGAAGTCTCCTATTATTAGTGTATTATTATCTAAGTATGTCTTTAGTTTGGTTAGTAATTGAATATTTATGTCACATTAGGGGCATAAATGATTGTTAGGTCTTCTTGTTGGATAGACCCTTTAAGTATAATATAGTATCCCTTTTCATCTCTTACTACAGTCTTTGGGATAAACTTTAATTTATGTGATATGAAGATTGCTACCCCAGCTTTTTTTTCAGGACCATTTGAATGGTAAATTGTTTTCCAACCTTTCATTTTCAGGCTGTAGGTGTCCTTAGGTCTCAAATGAGTTTCTTGTAGACAGCAAATAGATAGATGGGTCTTGTTTTTTTATCCAGTCTGAAACCCTGCATCTTTTGATGGGATCATTTAGCCCGTTCATGTTCAGAGTAACTATTGAAAGATAAGAATTTAGTGTCATCATAATACCTATTCAGTCCCTGTTTTTGTGGATTATTTCTTTGGGCTTCCTCTTTCTTTTACAGAGTCCCTCTTAATATTTCTTGCAGAGCTGGTTTGATGCTCACATATTCTTTTGGTTTCTGCCTATCTTGGATGCTTATCTCTCCCTCTATTCTGAATGAGAGCCTTGCTGGATCTAGTATTCTTGGCTGCATGTTCTTCTCATTTAGTTCCGTGAATATATCCTGCCAGCCCTTTTTGGCCTGCTAGGTCTCTGTGGAGAGGTCTCCTGTTAATCTAATATTTTTCCCCATTTAAGTTAGGGATCGCTTGTCTCTTGCTGCTTTAAGAATTTTCTCTTTATCTTTGGAATTTGCAAGTTTCACTATTAAATGTTGAGGTGTTGAACAGTTTTTATTGGTTTTGGGGGACCTCTCTATCTTCTGAATGCCTGTTTTCCCTCCCCAAGTTAGGGAAGTTCTCAGCTATGATTTGTTCTAATATGCTTTCTGGCCCTCTGGTCCTCTCAGTGCTCTTTGGAACCCCAATTATATGTAGATTTTTCCTTCTGAAGCTATCATTTATTTCCCTTAACCTTTCCTCATGGTCTTTTGTTTTTCTTTTTTTTCCTCAGCTTCCTTCCTTGCCATCAACTTGTCTTCTATGTTACTCACTCTTTCTTCTACCTCATTGATGCTCGTCATTAGGATCTCCAGTTTGGATTGCATCTCATTTAATTGATTTTTAATTTTGGCTTAATTAGATCTAAATTCTGCAGTCATGTAGTCTCTTGAATCCTTTATGCTTTTTTCCAGAGGCACCAGTAGCTTTATAATTGTGCTTCTGAATTGGCTTTCTGATATCAAATTGTAATCCAAATTCTGTAACTGTGGCAGAGAGTACTGTTTCTCTTTCTTTCTTTTGTGGAGAGTTCTTCCTTCTAGTCATTTTGCTCAGTGCGGAGTGGCTGTCTGAGCGAACTATCAACCACAACCTAAGTAAATTTTACCCTACATGATTCTGACAGGGTCAGAGACCAGAAATTGAAAACAAAGATCAGAATGAAATAAAATAAAAGGACCACTAAAGTGAAAAACAAATTTTAAAACAAAGTAGTCAAATAATAAAAGGCCAAGAATCCCAAAGAAGAAGAAAAAAAAGAGAAAAAAGAGAAAAAAGCAAAAGTAAAGAGGCAAAAAAAGAAAAGAGAAAAAAGAGGGGTACTGGGAGATGGTGGTGGTGACGAAGTTGTAGTGGAGGGAGAATGTAGTCTACCTGAGGGGTCCTAGAGGGTGATCCTCTTGGTTCTGAGTATATTAAGTTCTGTATGTTAGAAAATGCTCAGTCCCAAATTTACATAAACCAGAAATAGTTTAGAGACCCCCACTATTGACCACCAAAACATAAATGAGATAAAAGAGGGGGGTGAATGGGAATGAAGAGAGAATATAATCTCACAGAGTGAACCAGCAGTGACCACTTGGTTCTGGGTGCATACTGGTCATGTGTTAGAAGGTATTAACTTCCCCCATTGTAGAACAAAATGAGCCAGAGAAAACAAAAAAAATCACACAAAGCAAAAAAATCACACAAAACAAAAAAATCGTATCATGTATATATCACAAAATTGAGTATGTTGAAGGGAATCTAGAAGTGGAAAATATATCTAAGACCTATAATTGTAGAAATATGAAAGTCGAAAAGGAAGAAACTTAAAAATGAAGAGGTGGTAAAATAGTATAGTTAAGGTGGGAAAAGAGAAAAAAAATTGGAAGTTTATAGTCTGATATAAAAACAAGTTGTAAAAAAAAAAAAAACAAAAAAAACAAGTTGTACCAGAAAAAGGAATAGAAAAGGAGGGGTACCCTCTAGTTCTATATACTGTAAATCCCTCGACCTCCCCTGGAGCTTTCCAGTGCTGCTCACTGCTGCTTGGTGAAGAATTTGCTCTTCCTCTGTCCTTCCAGCTGGTCTTATGGGGGAGGAGCTTCTTTTTTTTTTTTTTTTTTAAGATTTTATTTATTTATTTATGAGACAGAGAGAGAGAGAGGCAGAGACACAGGCAGAGGGAGAAGCAGGCTCCAGTCGGGAGCCCCTCTCAGGACTTGATCCTGGGACTGCAGGATCGCGCCCTGGGCCAAAGGCAGGTGCTAAATTTCTGAGCCACCCAGGGATCCCCCTGGGGGAGGGGCTTCTGTGCTGATTCTCAGGTGCCTACACCTGGGGGAGCTGCCCCACTCCCCACCGGATGCCGGCTCAGTGTGAACTGTTTACCCCATGAGGCCTCTGTCCCCTGGTGGCCCTGCTCCTCCCAGGCACAAGGTGACACCAGGAAGAACAACAGCACTGGTGGCGGCCAGCTCCCCAGCCCTGGAGTCAGCTCCCGCAGTAACTATCACAGTCTCCCAGTCCGCACTGGCCTGGATGCTCCCGGGGTGGGGGCGCTGACCTGCACAGCTTGGGAGCGCCCAGCGGCAGGAGTGTCCTCGCTGTCCTGTGCCCTCCCCACCTCCGCCTGTCCCAGGGGAGCACAGGTTTCCCAGCTGTGTCCCCGGCGCCCTGGGATCTGGGGCCTGCACTGGAATCGCGCTCCCGAGCCCATGCAGCCCCCTCCTCCTCCGGAGCCCCTGCCTGACCCACCGGCTTCTCCCCGAGGCCCCACTGGGCACGCTCCAGCCCTTTACCGCGCTCAGCCCATGGGGTATGGGATGCTCTCCCCCGGGCGCACCTCCTCTGTTAGTGACCCCAGGAGACTGGAGGCCTCACCGCTCCTCCTGCGACCCTGCCCGAGTTCCCTGCTAAGCGCCTTTCCGTCTGGGAAGAATCTGGTGCAGATTTTTAAAGTTCTCACTTCTCTGCGGCTACGCCTTCCGGTACTGGAGGCTCTCCTTGGGGCCTTAGCCTGGCTTCTCGCGATGATAAAGAACCCCGCTGGATTCTTTATTTTATTTTTTTCCACCTTCCTACCTTGTTAGAAGTGAAAACCCTTCTCTTTGTAGCATTCTGGCTGTTCTCTCTTTAAGTCTCAGGTCGGATTTGTAGGTGTTCAGGATGATTTGAAAGTTATCTAGGTAGGTTGGTGGGGCCAGGTGAGATGGGGACCCTACTCCACCATCTTACCTTGCCTCCGCCTTATTTCTTTGGCTCACATAATTATGGAGCCTTGATCAATCTTAAATCTGTAGGCAGATTGGCAGGCAGGAAACCAAGGAAGGGAGGAGTTGCAGTTCCAGTCCAAAGGCAGTCTGTTGGCAGAATTCCTTTTTGCAGGGGAGTTGAAGATTAATAATAATAATAATGGAGTAGATGGGCACCTGGGTGGCTCATTCATTTGAGCAGCTGACCCTTAGTTTCATCTCAGGTTATGGTCTCAGGGTCATGGGATGGAACCTGGCATTGGGCTTCCTGCTCAGCGGGGTATCTGCTTGAGTATTCTCTCCCTTTGCCCATCCACCTGCTTGCGTACATGTGCACACTCTCTCTTAGGTAAATAAATCTTTAATAATAATAATAATAACTATAATAATGGAGTAAAAGGGGATCCCTGGGTGGCAGCGGTTTGGCGCCTGCCTTTGGCCCAGGGCGCAATCCTGGAGATCCGGGATCAAATCCCACGTCGGGCTCGCGGTGCATGGTGCCTGCTTCTCCCTCTGCCTGTGTCTCTGCCTCTCTCTCTCTCTCTCTCTCTCTCTGTGACTATCATAAATAACTAAAAAAAAAAAAAAAATGGAGTAAAAGTCCAACTTCCCTTTGGTATTCAGGATCAGTCACCCCATCTAGCGCAGTAACTCTTTTCCTTGCTTTTTGATTCAGAGGCTTTTGGTGCCCAGAGTGGCTAGCAGTAGTATTAACTCCACTTCAATGGAATTATTGGTTTCTGCTAGAAACATTCCTCCCTTTGAAACTAAGACTTCTAGGACAGTAGAGCATAAGTTCATGGTGACAGGAAGCAGAAATTTTGCTAGTGGGTCACTGAGGGTCTTAGTGAGTGGTGCCACTTCCATTTCCATCCCTTGGTTCTTTGGCCTTTGAATCCTGGCTATAGGTGAAATAGCACCATATATTGGACTCTGATTCAAAGCATATGTAGCATCCTGGAGGACCTTGCCCCAGCTTTGGAAGGTGTTGGCATCTACTTGGTGCTGTAATGGAGTCTTCAGAAGACCATTCTATCAAGCCAGCTAACCTGGTGAATTCCATGAATATGGGCCCATTGCCACACTTCATTTATTCTCATTGGAATTGAGTTCTTTGATTAAAATCAGTATTGTGTGGAATACCATAATGATATTTAAGGCATCTGTAAATCCATGGTTTAGTTTTGGCAGAAGTATTGTGTGCAAGAAAAGCAAAATCTGTATCCAGAGTATTTATTTCAGTACGAACCAACACCACCCTTTCCATGATGAAACCAGTCCACTGTAATCAACCTGCCACCAAGTAGCTTGCTGATCACCTCCGGAATGGTGCCATATGAATGGTGTTCAGAACTGGTCTTTTCTGCTTGCAGATGGGGTACTCAGCAGTGTCTGTAGCCAGGTTGGCTTTGATCAGTGGACATCTATGTTGCTAAGCCCATGGATAACCTCCGTCCCTGCCATGGCTACTTTTCATGAACCCGTGAGATATGACAGGGGCAGCTGGGGAAAGAAGCTGACCTCTTTGCCTATTGTGTATGTTTGCTGCTGCTTTTTTTTTTTAAAGATTTTATTTATTTATTCATGATAGACACAGAGAAGAGAGAGAGACAGAGACACAGGCAGAGGGAGAAGGCCCCACGCCGGGACCCCCATGCGGGACTCGATCCCGGGACTCCAGGACCGCGCCCTGGGCCAAAGGCAGGCGCCAAACTGCTGAGCCACCCAGGGATCCCCTGTTCGCTGCTTCTTTAACTCCTTTGTAATCCCTTTCATTTGTTCCATAAGTTCATTTGACCCTTAGTTTCATCTCAGGTTACGGTCTCAGGGTCATGGGATGGAACCTGGCATTGGGCTTCCTGCTCAGCGGGGTATCTGCTTGAGTATTCTCAAGCAGAATACTCTGCTGGTCACATTCATGTTTTTACCACAGAGTATTCCTCAAATATTTATTGAGCATCAGCTGAGTGTCAGGTGCTTTTTGAGATATTGGGATTATAGACCATGGTCTCTGCCCTCATGGAACTTAGGTTAATTATTTTTAAAAATTATTAAATACTAAATAGTAACATAATAACTATACTAGAAATTGACAGGTGCTAATGAAAAAAAGTAAAGAGGGGGAGCGGCTGAGAATGCTGAAGGTGGGTATAGTCAGTTTGTGTTATTATATTGTTATATCAATCAGGATAGACTTCATTGAGGAGGTGATTTGTGAGTGAATAATCAAAGGCAGTGAGGTGATTAACCATGAGAAAATCTGAGCAACAATGTTCTTCAGCTGCTATGTTCTAGGATCAGCAGAGACCTGTGTCTGGAGCAGAATGAGCTAGGGGAAAATGGTAGGTTGGGAGGGAAGTTAGGTAGAGGACAGATTATGAATGGTTTTGAAGGCCACTAAAGGGCTTTGGTGTTATTCTGGGTGAAATGGGGAGCCATTCAAGATTTTGAACAGAAGATCAATGTGATCTGACTTATATTTCAAGAAGTGTCTGCAATGTTGAGAATAGAGTGTAAACTGGAAGAATATTTAGGGAACTGTCACATTAATCCAAGTAAGAAATTAGACCCAGGATGTTAGCAATGAAGGTGTTTAGATTTTGATACTATGTTGAAGATAAAGCCAAACTTATTTCCTAATGTGTTATATTTGGGTGTTAGAGAGCTTTCAGAGAAGAGGATGAATCAACAAAAAACCAGGAATGAACTGACCAGTGAGACAGGAGGAAAACCAAGAAAAATAAGATATCCTGGAAGTGAAGTAAAAAAAGTATATTGAGTTCTAAGGAAGGGCACCTGTGTCAGATGTTTTGACAGGTAAAATAAGCTGAGGTCTGAGAATTGATCATTGGCTTAGCAATCTTCCCAAATGTTAAAGGGGTTTGGTATAACCCATCTGTTTGTTAAACATTAGGATCCTTGTATCTGACTCCAAATTCTGTGCATTTTCAACTATTCCAGGGAATGGAAATCAGCCTAAAAATGCTGGTAGGATTAAGTACAATTTTGCAAGACTATTTTAAGTTGTACTGACCAGTTTGGATTTTATTCTATGAATTATTGAAGGTTACAGGTAACATGATAAGGCTGATGTTTAGAAAGAGAACTCTGAATTAGCAATGCCTCTGGAAAGAAATGGCCATTTGATACAAATAATTCTCTTGAACTTCCCTACCTTAGTAATTTTTAGGATTGGTGCTTACATTTCTTATTTTCCACTTGTCATTTCCCTTGGTTATTTAGTACTAAAACTTATAGGATGAAGTCTATTTACTTAGTTAAGTTAATGTTTAAATTCTATCTATACTGGTATTTTCATTTTAAAATAGAGATAAAGTCTTTCCAGGTATCAAATAAAACTGTGCTGTTTCAGCAAAATGATTTTAATGTTTAAATGACAGTTGCTCAGGTATATGGTTCTTCATTCTTTGAGATGTTTAAGAATATTTCTAAAGTCTTTTTTGATCAGATGTTTTCTCTGTGATCTAAAAAATACTTTGTTGCAACATGTTTACATTTCCAAGCAGCTGTTTCATGACTTGTTGGAATATAGGTCTCATTTTGTCCAATTTCCACAGGTATCTTCTCTTAATGGATCTCCAAGATAGAAACGAAAAGCTCTTTTATAGCGTGCTAATGTCTGACCTTGAGAAATTCATGCCTATTGTTTATACCCCCACTGTGGGTCTGGCTTGCCAGCAATACAGTTTAGCATTTCGGAAGCCAAGGTATGTAAACTTTGCATTTTAAATACCTTTGTGTATTTAATTTTTTGTAAAGTTTTTGCAGTAATTAAAGCAAATCATTGAATGGTATTTAAGTTTAGAAAAATTTAATCAAATTTCATTTAAAAGAACTTAGGTATAAATGTATGTAAACACTAAAATATAGTATTTTCTTTTAGATTTAAGATCATAGAAAAGTATTATAAACATATTTAGGTTTCCTTTTATAGACAAGTGAACTTATTTTTTGTTTGGAAAGAAAGAGATTAATAATAATTAAGCTTTTCTTTGATATGCTAATAACACATATCTATTTTAGAAGTTAAAGCAAGGATTCCAAATTCTAATGAAAATGAATATATTTTCTCAATCAAGAGTAGGCATTAAAGTAGCTCTTTTGCTTATTTTCCTTAAGTGAAATAGTAGTAACCTTTAAAGATGTATAAAATATAGAATATAGAATATAGTTTTTCTAAATCCATAGCTTTATTAATTATATTACTGTAAATACTTTTGAAGCAGGGAACAATTGAAATAAATATTAATACTTTTAACAGCAAAAAAAAAATACTTTTAACAGCAACAACAACAAAATTCAAGTTGAATGTATTTATGCTACTTATCACTCTGAATTTGAAGATCAAAAAGAAATGTTTATAAGTTTATACCACAAATATAAAAAGCCTGTTAAAAGTACTTCTACTGGAAATAGTATTGGAATAGTATTTCAATAGTATTTGAATAGTATTTCAAATGTAATACCTCAAAGTTAGATTGAATATATGGATTTCCCATAGATATATTGATGTAGTGGTAATATTTAGCACACTTGTGCCACATTGCTCTCTGTATAAATGAAACAATTAGCCACATCATCTCTTGTATAAAGAAAATAATTAGAGGAATATCTGTAAATGGTCTCTTAAATTACATTAATAGCACATATCTATATTGCAGTTATAAAAGTTATATTAACAGTGAGTAAATATTTTATTCATAGAGCAAGAGTTAGAAGTATATTTATTATCATGTAAACAATACGTACTCATTATTGAAAAAAATGAGAAAATACAAACACACAAAAGGGAGAAATGCTTTAAAAATACGTAATGTCACAATACCAGAAAACCTGTAAATACACACGAATACATACTGTTTTCCTTATACAAGGGATCATACTATAAAAGCTCTTCATTATCTGACTTTCCAGAGTGACATCATGAACATGTCTTCAAGTCTATAAAGTATATTTCTACATAAAGAATCTTAGTAAAAGCATAAGTGTATAACACTTGGCTGTTTTAAAATGTAATTTAAGCATATTTTTTTGAAATTCTAACTTCTTGTGAGATCTTGAGAAATACTAACAACTATAAGAGATGTAGAAGAGGAAGCCTGGGTGGCTCAGTGGTTGAGTGTCTGCTCTGCCTTTGGCTCAGGGCATGATGCTGGGGTTCTGGGATCGAGTCCCACATCAGGCTGCTTCTCCCTCCACCTGTGTTTCTGCCTCTCTCTATGTGTCCCATGAATAAATAAATAAAATCTTTTAAAAAAGAAAGAGATGTAGAAGGGTGTAGTTCAAAATATTTGGATTCAAGTTGACATAGAAGTCTCAGTATTATTTTTTGAGCATGAAGTATGCACTAGGCAATTTTTTAAGGGTTTAGGATATATTAGTATACATATAAATCTAAGAGCAGAAGAAGTAGGGAAATAAAAAAGAGTGAATTATCTAAAATATTTGAAGGGTAGTAAGTGTTAGAGAAACTAGAGCAGGAAAGGGGGATTTGGCGAGCCAGTTGCTTTGTGCGGGGCCAAGGGTGGGCAGTTGCAATTTTAAATAAAGTGGACAATGTAGGGCCCCATTAGAAAAATATATTGCAGGAATGAGGGGGCGGTCATGTAGATACAAAAGGAAACATATGCCAGGCAGGAGGAATAGCCAGTGTCAAGACCATAAGGGGGGACATGCCTGGGGATGTGCAGCATAGAAGCCAGAGTCCTGGCAGTGTGAGAGAGGGGAGAGTAGTAGGTGAGGTCTTTGATGTAAAATCAGTGAGAGTATAGAACCTGTAGTTTCTTGTAGGCTAGAGAACTTCAGCTTTTACTATTAGTTAAATTGATAGAAGAATCAAATAACCTGTTTATTAGCAGGACAGTGCAGTAAACTCAGTGAGAGAGGATGGGGTCTCAGATTAGGGCAGCATCAGAATTAGGGGTGATGGAATTATTCTAGATAAAAAAATCATGAGGATTACCTGTTAGATTAGAGACTTCCTGGAACAGTGTTTAGAAGTATGGGCTCTGGAGTAGATTGCCTATTTTCATGTATTTGGTTTTGCTGTTTGTTTTAGTCTTTAATAAATTATTTACCCTTTGTAAGCTTCAATTTCCTCTGTAACATTGGGATTAAACTACAGCCCACCATCCTTTATCTTCAATTTTTAAATTTAAATTTGAAAGCCAAAATATAAAAAAAATCTCATTTAGAATAAAACCTGATCTGTCTGAACCCACCCAGTAGCAAGTAGAACTGAATTTATAAATGGATATTTATAGTATTTATCTGACTGAGTGTCATCTGTTTATCTTTAGACATGTTAATGTTTTTGATTACATGGTGCTTTGTCAAAAAGAAATAAATTGATAGATAAAGGGAAAGGGAAGAGGAGGAAGTGGGGCAGGTGGGGCAGGAGGTAGCATAGCATTTGAAGCAAAATGCTCACAAATGTTGAATGTAGGTGGCAACGTTCATCTTATCCTTTTCAACTTTTCCATGGTATTTGAAATTTAGGTAAAGGAATGCTTTACTAACAGAAAAAGTAGTTCCTAAAACCATTTCTATATGGTCTCTACAGGTAGTTTCCTGTCATGTTGATTTTTAATGTGTATATTAAACTTCTGATGATTTTGAAATTCTTTAATGAAATAATTCTCCTGGCCTCTCCTATAACTATAAAAAAAAAGGAACCTGTTTGAAAATGTGTTATGTGGCATATATTTAGACATTGTATTTAATTGGAAAGAAAACTGTGATGGTGTTTGAATAATGATGGCTCTTTCAGACCTTAATTAGCATGTTAGACTATATTTTAAGCCAAAATTGACAAATGTCTATTAAATCTTTCCTACTGCAATAGCATGTATTCTAAGACATTCAACAGGAGGATTATATCTCTTGTTATATTTACTTTGTGTATTTGGTGATAGCAATTAGGAGCATAGTAAAAGTTAAGAGTTAATAGTACAAGTACTAAGCTTAATACACTTGCAAGGAGGTATATCTTTTGATCTCATACTTTTTAAACTTTTTTAAAAAAGGATTTTAATTATGTATTCAGCAGAGAGCGATCCAGGGGGTGAGAGTGCACAAGCAGGGGGAAGAGAGGCAGAGGGAGAGGGAGAAGCAGGCTTCCCGCTGAGCAGGGAACCCAACTCGGTTCTATCCCAGGACCTTGAGATTGTGACTGAGCTGAAGGCAGATGCTTATCCAACTGAGCCACCCCAGGCACCCCTGATCTCATACTTTTTAATACGTCTTTGTGATAGTGATGCGGGCTGGCTAGGTCCAAGGTTCCAGAGGGAGGTTCCCACAGGAACAGCAAAGAGAGTCCTTGACTTCATGCAGGTTAAAAATCAAACTTGAGCCAAGAGGAGGTGAAACAGTTTATTAAAGGTAGAGAGAATACAGATACCAGTATCTCAGGTGTCTGAGAGCCTGAGAAAGGAAGGAAGGGTGAGTTTTGTCTTTGCTTGGGGCCTAGGATTTTTATTGAGGATGGTGGTCTGGTGCACACATCTTCTCAGTAATTCAGGATCAAAGAGAAGTATTTAGGGGTTCTCCCTTGTGCCCTGCAGCCAGAGTTCTTGTTGAGTCAATGATCTTAGAAAATGTTCATGACTACCCTGCCCAGTAACTCCTTCGATGTTATCTATTGTGCTTGAAGACTCTGAAGAAATCATTAAATCTTTGACCTTTATGAGTAGGACATGTATTCTGTATTCTGTATGGTGTGTGTAAGGGAAGTGAGGTGTAGGTCCTAGCAAGAGTGGAAGCAGGAAAAAGAGTGAATAAAGTTATTTTTCATGGGAATCTTTTAGTTTCCCCTTCTCAATATGATACTTTTCTATGTTTAGGTACTTATTATTCATTTTGAATATGGCATTAAAATCTGACTGGGTATCCAAAAATAAATTCTTAAATGGATAACTCTTCCAGATTTTTTTTTCCTAAGGTATGATACTGGAGTATCCATTTATTGGTCTTGTATGGAATTTCTTTTTTCTTTGGCATAGATACTTTGTGTGGGTTTTTCAAGATGTTGCGAATAATGATTTTTAAGAATGTTGAGTTTGTTTGGATTATCTTGTTCCCACATACCCATAACATTTTAATTTTTGCAGAACTTCCAGTATTTGGTAGTGCAATACAGTTATGTCAGCACATCGAATTGTGGCTAATTTGTAGATAGAGGTGATTTTTGGAGCTAGGGATGATTCTTTTTGTATTTTTGCAGAATGCTGAGCTTACTACGTTACTTAAGTTATTTGTATTCTGTAAAACTTTTTTTTAAAGAAAAATTATGTCCAAATTAATAATGCAGGTATATATAAGGGACAGCTAAAGCAGGTATACATAAGGGACAGCTAAAGCAGATTTGTTATTTTTTTGGAAATATTTCTACCTGTTATATTTTATACTGCATTTTCCAAGAATCATCTTTCTCTCTCTTATAAGCTCTTATTAGTTAAATATTGTTTTACCATGCCTTTGGCAATTAATCATGTTCCTACTTTGGTATTTCTAATGTTCTATCAAAGTACTCTTGGTCTGTTTTTATTTTACTTATTTATTTATTTTTTATTGAGGTATATTGACATATATTAGTTTCAGGTATACAACATAATGATCTGGTACTTGTATATTGTGAAATGATCACCATAATAAGTCTAGTTAATAGTTAACATATGTTGCCATACATGGGCACAAAAATTTTTTCTTGTGACAACTTTTAAGATCCATTCTCTTAGCAACTTTTTTTTTTAAAGAATTATTTATATATTTGAGAGAGAGGGAGAGAGCATACACAGAGGGAGAGGGAGAAGCAGATTCCCCCCTGAGCTGGGAGCCTGATCAGGGCTCAATCCCAGGACTCTGAGATTATGACCTGAGCCAAAGGCAGATGCCCAACCACTGAGCCACCCAGGTACCCCTAATTTGTGCCTTTTGAATCTCTTCACCCACTTCACCTACTTCCCATCCCCCATATTTGGTCATCACAATCTGCTCTATCTTTGAGCTTAGGTTTTTTTTTTTTTTTTTTTTTCTTTCTTTCTTCTCTTGGTCTCTCTTGTTGACATTTTACTCTTTATTTAGTCCCAAATAGATTATAAGTATCTAGAGAAAAGTGATCATATTTTATAAATTATTCCTGTATTTCCTGTGCTTTTAAGCTTAGTGCCTAGTTAGTGCTGAATTAATATGTTATTTGCTACCTCATAGAAAGAGTAACTTAATATTATTCTATTCATTCATTCACACACACACAAAAAAACATAGAGTACTGGTATGTTCTTTATTTCTCCTACTATTTAAGCAAATTATTTTATAAAGTAAATTTTCGTAAAATTGATCTGAAAGGAATTGGACTCATTCTAAGGAATCAGGCTATGAAGAAGTAAAATTTAGATTACAGATAAGAACTTTAAACTCTTATCCTCCTTTCATCTACTAATCTTTATCCAGTAGATCACTAATAGATTTTTGGCAAAAAGAATGAGCTAATAAAACATTCTTTTTTTTAAAAAAACACATTTCCAGAGTTTGATCTGACTAGTACCATTAATTAGTTTGCCAGAAGTTATGGTGAAAACAGCATTCGGTGCTAAAGTTTTTTATTTTTATTTTAAGAGTAACTTAATATTATTCTATTCATTCATTCACACACACACAAAAAAACATAGAGTACTGGTATGTTCTTTATTTCTCCTACTATTTAAGCAAATTATTTTATAAAGTAAATTTTCGTAAAATTGATCTGAAAGGAATTGGACTCATTCTAAGGAATCAGGCTATGAAGAAGTAAAATTTAGATTACAGATAAGAACTTTAAACTCTTATCCTCCTTTCATCTACTAATCTTTATCCAGTAGATCACTAATAGATTTTTGGCAAAAAGAATGAGCTAATAAAACATTCTGTTTTTTAAAAAAACACATTTCCAGAGTTTGATCTGACTAGTACCATTAATTAGTTTGCCAGAAGTTATGGTGAAAACAGCATTCGGTGCTAAAGTTTTTTATTTTTTTTAATTTTATTCATCCATTCTTGAGAGACACCCAGAGAGAGAGAGAGAGAGAGAGAGAGAGAGAGAGAGGCAGAGACACAGGCAGAAGGAAAAGCAGGCTCCATGCAGGGAGCCTGACGTGGGACTCGGTCCGGGGTCCCCAGGATCATACCCTGGGCCAAAAGCGGCGCTAAACCGCTGAGCCACCCGGGCTGCCCTCAGTGCTAAAATTAATTGAAGAAAAGTTGAATTAACTGAAATTAAACAGGATTCTTTACCATAAGATTTCTTAGGATAATACCTATTTGCAAATTTTTGGAGGGTGGTATTAAATTTAATATAGGTAATATACCTTGCATAATTCTTGGCACAAGGTAGGTGTTCCTAGGTAGTAATTAGAACTGATATTATTATAACTCCCAGGTTTGTTGATGACTAAATGGATAAATGGATGATGGTATCATTCACTGAGTTTTAGAATAATGGAATATGTTTGTAAGGGAGATAGAAAGTTCTTTTGAGGACATGTTGAGTTTTTTTTTTTTTTTAAGATTTTATTTAGGGAGAGTGCACATGAGCAAGGGGGAGGGGCAAAGGGACAGGGAGAAACAGACTCTCCTGCTGAGCAGGGAGCCCCAAGCGGGGCTCAGCTTGATTGCAGGACCCTGAGATGATGACCTGAGTCAAAGGCAGATGCTTAACTGACTGAACTACCCAGGCACCCCAGAGGACTTCGAAATAAGGAAGTCTGGTAGGCAATTAAATGTATGGACCTAGAACTTAGTAGATAATATATTTAAAGCTCTTATATCTCAACTTACACATTTCATATGCTATATAAATGGTACCTGTTTTGATTTTGACAATTACTAAGATTATCAACAAGACTAATTGTCAGAGTTGGTCAATAAGATGTTCTATTTGTTTTTTTTTCCAGAAAATTCTTAGAAAAATGAATAAAAGGATATATTGAGATGAACCAAAACAAAATGCTAAAATTGTTTTTCTACATTTATAGTTATTTGTATACATATTTCCTTCAAAATTCCAAAAAGGACTGTTTGTTACTTAAATTGTGAGGTCTAAGCTTTTATTATCCCAAATACAATACAGAAACAATCTTAACTATACTGTGATTAGATCATGATTAGATTATGATTAGAAATCGAAATTATTGGGGCACCTGACTCAGTCAATATAGCATCTAACTCTAACTCCGGATCTCAGGGTCATGAGTTCAAGCCCCATGTTGGAGATGGAGATTATTTTAAAAATAAATAATTAAGAAGCACCTTTGTGGCTCAGTCGCTTAAGCATAAGTGCAGACTCTTGATCTCAGGGTCTTGAGTTCAAGCCTTAAGCTGGGGCCTAGAGCCAGCCTACTTATAATAAGTAAATGGATAAATAAATAGGCAACTTATTAAAAAAAGAAATGGAAATTACTCATATGGAAACATAGTTTCTGCAGATGTGCCAAAAGTTTGGCAAATTTTGTCATCTAACAGCATGAGAGTGTTGCTTTTGATTTTTAGTCTGTAAAATAGCAGTAAGAAAAGAAGCTTAAAAAGAATCAGTATAAAAAGAAACCTTCCCAAGGCTGATACTCCTTTAACCCAATCATAATCTCATTATATATGGCAGATTATAACTATAATAGCTATTACTGAACAGTTTAGAATGGATACTTTCATATTGTTCTTGTTTTTTAATTTTCTCATGTTAAATCTACCAGGTTTTAAGCATAATCTATTTTTATGATGTATTATAGAGGTATATGATGGGGATTTCACTTTAACAAGCTATAAGCACTTCAGTACCTCAGTAATGAATTCTAAATAGAGTTTAAGTTGTTTATGGAAAAGAAACATGGTTTCATAGTTTCAATAGCTATCAAGGAAATGTTGAATCCTTGAAGTAAGGCTGTGGCACCTTTCAATAGTTGAATGCTATTTAGTTGTTACTGGACCATTGTGATATAAACAGTAGAGTGATCTAGGTTCCAGAGGTTGATATCTCTTGCTTTCCTCCATCAACTAACTTTCAGTACTACAAGGATCTCTGGGAAGGAGTGAGAGCAGGTCCTACCCCTCTAAGTAGGATAGGACAGCCTCCTGGATAGGACAGCTGCCCAGGTGGATCAGGATTATTCTTGATTGGATTTGGCTTTCTTCAATTAAGCCACTTTGGACTCTTCAGAAATATTTAGGAGACTTTTGAGAACCAGGGAATATTTTTGGCTTTAAGTTCTAGTTTAGTTTGTAATTTTTATTTTTTTACTGTATTAGAATTTTCTGTATCTCTAGAAACTCAAGTAGTTGATGTTTAAGAGTAATTTTTTAATACTTCTAGAAAAGCGATCATTTTAATGTTAAATGTTAATAAACTTTTCACCATTTATCTACAGTAATAAGCCTTTGGTCTTGATTTATACTTATTTCAAAATATTCTTTTGTTAATTGCTCTCATTTCCCTTGAAATAGGCCTAATATTTGCATCTACTCCACTTTAAAGAATGAAAAAAGATATTATGTGCTGGGTTTTTCTTTTCTTTTCAAAGACATAAAACAAGTTAGGTGGAATGTCTGAACTAGTTCAAGTCTCTTACCTATTCAGCCAATTTCTTAGAAATAATTATTTGCAAAAAGTTGCTTTTCATTTACTATGGAGATGTAGATAATTCCTAGAACTAGTTATTTATTTATTTATTTATTTATTTATTTATTTATTTATTTATTTATTTTTTATTGGAGTTCAATTTGCCAACATATAGCATAACACCTGGTACTCATCCCATCAAGTGCCCCCCTCAGTGCCCGTCACCCAGTCGCCCCCATCCCCCACCCTTGTAGAACTAGTAATTTAAATTAACTTTTCTTCCCTGAGCAGACTAAATGCTATATTTTTGAAAATGTATATGATGACTTGTGCTAAATAGGAGTGAGATAGAATATCCTATGTCTTAGTACTGGAAAAATCAGTGTGCTCCCAGAAGTAGTTTAAAATTCCAAACTTTCTTCTTCCCTAAGTATAGCCATAATTAGGAAAAATTTGGAGAATGGAAAAAATGTAGGCATGATTCAAACTTTAAATTCTTCATATCAAGATCTAAAGATTGACTGTATGCATAGACATGTAAATCTCCTTAGCAAGGCAGTGAAACTTATCTTTTACGGTAAAAGACTGTTAAAAATACAAAGTAACAGTTCATCAAGTCTCAATATTTATGTAGAGACTTTAAGTGTGGAAAAGTTTAATGGAAATATAAGTTTAGGATCCAAAAATAACTCTGCTACAATCTGTGTGGTACATCCAGGTGTTTTTATTTAAAGGTACACAGAGCATATGGAGAATTAAGAAAAATTGCCAAATGTTATCTCCAAAGCTGTATTAATTAGGGCATCATTCTGTATTTTTAAGAGGGGTTATAAGTCCTTGTCTTTACTACTAAGAATAAAGATTTTTTTTTTCAGATGGAGGCAATAGTTCTCTACATCACATACCCAGATCACATCTGGAATATTGCATTTAGTTTTGGATGCCATACCTTTCAGGGTCGTTGGCAAACAAAGAAGAGTGACCAAACCAGTGGCAATTACTAAAAACTTGCTATATGAGAAAGAGCTGGAGGAAATAGAAATATTTAGTCTAAATGAAAAGACTTGAAAGGGTTATAGCTAAGTCTTCATTTCTTTTTAAAGATTTTATTTATTTATGTATTCATGAGAGACACACACAGAGAGAGGCAGGGGCATAGGCAGAGGGAGAAGCAGGCTCTATGCAGGGAGCCCTATATGGGACTCGATCCTGGGACTCCAGGATCACACCCTGAGCCGAAGGCAGACACTTAACTGCTGAGCCACCCAGGCGTCCCATAGCTAAGTCTTCAATTGTTCGAAAGATTTTCATGTGGAAAAAAAGTATAAACTTGCATGGTATAGCTTCCAAGTGTAAAACTAAAATCAGAGGATGGACATTATTACAGAAGTATAGATTTAATTTCAATGTAAAGGAAGATTTTCTGATAATTGAACTGACATTGGAATTATTTCCTCATTGGAATTATTCACATGGTTTGGATAATCTATTGGTGGATATACATTATAAATGAGATTCTTGCATTGAGTATGATTCTAAACTAGTTGAATTCTCAGGTTACTTTTAACTAAAAAAATTTAGTGAATTTTTAAAAGAGCAGCCTACAGATGAATAATTCCAGGTATTTGGAACATCTCACAACTAACTCACACTTCATTTCAAATAACCCAGCTTTCTCATTCAGCAAGTTTTTTAGTGACAACTTTAATTACAATTTTAGGAATTATTAAAAATAATATATTTTCAAATAAAAATGATTTTAAACAGATTTAAAGTGATTTGATGACACAGCTCATCAAAATTCCTACTCCCTCTCCCAAACACACAAACATGTCAGTTTACACAGATGTATCCTGGCTACAATGTTGTGGTTTCAACATTTCTCCCATTTTAATGGATAAAAAGTTTAATGTTGACATTTTCTTACTTGAATATCCTTCTGATCTGATCTTCTATGTAGTTTTTTTATTCTATTTGTTTTTCTGTATATTCTTTTAAACTCTTGTATTTTTATATATATCTTTAACTTAATTGCAGTTTATCTAGGAGAGACATTATTAGGAATTATTGTCTTTATGGCAGTGTTTATGCTTCCCCTACTGCCCCTGCTCTGCCCAGATCAGTAGTTGAAGAGAAATCACCAGGTTAGAGTTTGCTTCTATTACCCTTCCTAAAATTTCCTATGTGCCTCTAAGGTATGCTTCTGAAATTTGAAGATTTGTTTTCATCAGTTTTCTTGATAAAATAATCTATAATTATCATCTAAGAATTCTTTTTTTTAAGATTTTATTTATTCATGAGAGAGATAGAGAGAGAGGGGGAGAGAGGCAGAGACACAGGCAGAGGGAGAAGCAGGCTCCATGCAGGGAACCCGATGTGGGATTCAATCCTGGGACTCCAGGATCATGCCCTGGGCCAAAGGCAGGCACTAAACCACTGAGCCATCAAGGGATCCCCCTAAGAATTCTTTTTTTTTAAGGAATTCTTTTATATACCTTTAAAAATATTGGATATTTTATGCCTAGGTGATTCTGTAGTATAAATTATAAGTATTTAAGGGTGCCTGGGTGGTGCAGTCGGTTGAGCATCCAGCTCTTGGTTTTGGCTCAGGTTGTGATCTCAGGGGTTGTAAGATCCATCCCCTGGTCCAGCTGTCTGCTCAGTGTGAAGTCTGCTTGAGATTCTCTCTCCGCCCCCACTCCCCCACCCCTCTTGTTCATGCTCTCTCTCTAAAATAAGTAAATAAATCTTTAAAAAATATATAGCCATTTAAAGGCATAATTGAAATTGTCAATTTTAGCTCCATGTATATTTTATATTCACAGTAATAAAATTTATAAAATATTTCATAGAATTCCAAATTATGTAATTTTCTATGAAAGTTATTAAATTTCACTTTTTTCTAAGCAAAGAAATTTCTCATCTACCAATATAGGTCTTAGTCTTAATATGATTGTTTTGTGACTGAATGAATGACATTCATAATAATTTGGAGGCTATCATATTTTACAAAAATAGTGTTGCCTTGTGAAGTAAAACATTTTCACTATGAAATGAGGTAATTTATTTTAAAAGCTGAAAATGTTGTAAGTATATTATTTCTCTAATGGAAGAAGTTAACTTTTATTGGCAGTGTGCCAAATAAATGCCATCTGTCTGTTGAATTTAGTGTTACCTTAGGATTCTTTCCAATATTTTCTACCATGGAAAGTCCTTTGGATTTTAACCATCAGAACAGCATCTATTAATTTCTACTTAGTCAGTATGCTCATACTAATTTAAAAATGAATAAATGAATGAGAGCTTACCTAAAATTATTATTATTATTTTTAAAGATTTATTTATTCATGAGAGACACAGAACGAGAGAGAGAGAGAGAGAGAGAGAGAGAGAGAGGAAGAGACACAGGCAGAGGGAGACGCAATGGGGAGCCTGATGCAGGACTCCATCCTGGGAATCTGGGATCACACCCTGAGCTGAAGGTAGATGCTCAACCGCTGAGCCACCCAGGCATCTCCCTAAAATTGTTTTTATGTACATTTTCGTTTCACATTTATTTGGAAACAGTGGTTGAGTTGTGAATGACAGAGGTGGAGTCATTAGCATTTGGTAATTGCTTTTTTTTCAATTCATTCACTTTGTAATCGAAAACAATCATTCCGAGGCTCAGTGATCACCCAGGTTTTAAGTACTAGAGCTGGGAATTTGTGTTTTCTACCATTTAGACCTCAGTATTAGAGCTCTCCAGAGGAAGGGAATCAGTGTGTGTGTGTGTGTGTGTGTGTGTGTATAGAGATTTATTTAAGGAATTGATTCACGCAGTTGTGGGGGCTGGCTAGTCCAAAATCTACAGGGTAGGCTGACAGGCTGGAGACCCAGGCAAGAGTTGATGCTACACTCAAATCCAAAAGTAGTCTGCTGGAAGAATTTCTTCTTCCTTAGGAGGAATCATCTTTTCCGATAAAGCCTTCAACTGATTAGATGAGGGCTATCCACATTATGGAGGGCAATCTGCTTTACTCAAAGTCTACTGCCTTACATGTTAATATCGCTTAAAAATTACCTTCACAAACACACACACACACACATACACACACACAGACACATTACCTTCACAACATCTAGAGTACTATTAGACCAAGTATCTAGATACTGTGCTTAGCCAAACTGACACAGAAAATTAACCATCACATCCTCCCAGACCAATATGGGGTCTTTTTATCTCAGACTGATTATGTTTTCTATCGGCTCTGAGCTGTTCAGAGAAGCTGCACTCTTATCATGTAGTTTCTTAGACTGTTCCTCATTGACTAATATGTGTTCTGATTTTCAAAAGCTAAAATTGTATGTTTGTTAATTAAGATTGTTTTCCCAAATACTGTAGTGTTTACATGCAAAGAAGTTCATATTTTGCTTTCTAAAAGAGTTTAATCCTAATAGGTATCTCATATGAATATTGCTAAAACATGGTTTTTCTTTAAAAAGTTTCTAGCACTAATTAAATTAATGACAGTAACTTAAGATTTAAACCTAGTTTTAGAAATCGTCAAATAACATTGTTGATCACTTAACTCTTATCTAAGATTCTTGCTGTGTTTTCTTCCCCAACTCTGCCGCCTTTTCAAAATCTTTGTGCAGATTCTCTGTGCTTGTTATTTCTTCTCTCCTTCTTTTCTTTGATAGAAGTGTAGTGAGCATGCACTGCATGCCACATACTTTACTAATCGAAGTACAGGTAAATAAAAGACATTATTTTCTGCTTTTGTGGAACTTACAGGTATTAAGTGTACAAAGAAATACATGAGCACAGCTTGTTTTATGAAGGATATGAACAGAAGGCAGTGATAAAGAATAATAAGGGAATTTCCTTTCATAGTGTAGTCAGGGATGTGTCTGAGGAGACAGTATTTGAGCTGACACATGAAGGATAAGGAGTTGGCTTGTGAAAACCAGGGGGGGAAAAGCATTTGAGGCTGAGGAAGTAGCATGTTCAAAAGTGAAGAGGGTAGTTGGAGATAAGGTTTGAATAAGGCAGGAGTCCTATCCATGCAGGGCCTCATGGGTCAAGGTAGAATTTCCCTGTTACTCTTTTTTTTTTTTTTTTAAGATTTTATTTATTTATTCATGAGAGACACAGAGAAGCAGAGACATAGGCAGAGGGAGAAGCAGGCTCCCCATGAGGAGCCCAATGCAGGACTCAATCCCAGGATCCCAGGATCACACCCTGAGCTGGAAGGCAGACAACCTCTGAGCCACCCAGGCATCCCTCATAGTTATTCTTAATCCATTTGGGAAGCCATTGAAGTATCTGAAGCAGAGGAATAATAACATTCTATTAAAGTTTTAAAAGATTATCCCAGTTGCTATGTGGATAAATGATTCGAAATGAGAGTCTAGAATGGAAATAGGAAGACCAATAAGAAGACTGTTGTGTTACTGGCTCTCCTTCCATCAATCCTAATTGCTTTGAGTGGACTTGATCCTCTTAGGCTATGGAGCAAGGAAATCAAGTAAGTCCCTTAGTCCTGCAGTAAGTAGGTGAGGTGATAATGGATATATAAATCATTGTGTATTTAACTGACCCTAAAAACATTAGCAGAAAATAAGAAGATCTGCTATACATAGAAATTTCTCAAGCACGCAGGCTAGTACAGTTTATTTAATACCCAAGTCAATACTTGTATGATCTTGTCCTTTGTCTACTGCGCAGATCCATCCTGAATTAACACTTTTCCCTCAAGGAAGAGCTAATTAGACAATGTTTTATGGTGCCATAAAATACTATTCATTTCATTTCTGTGCACCAGTTTTTTAGATTGATTAAAATATTATTAATGTGGAGGTGGAGTTGTATAACTCTGCCTACAGAGTTCAGCCTCAGCTGGACCTTTTATCCAGAGTTTAACTCCAGCTGTGTTCTTGGCTTATCTCACTCCTGTGGTTATAAGAATGTAAACACCCTGCGGCTTTAGCCTCCTTATCTCATATATTCTTCCCTATGTCCCCTATGAGTTCATTGGCTTAACATTTTATTTCCATGAACTCAACCTAATATGTTTCCTCTCTTTCATATATTTCCTTCATCTGTGCAACTAAGTACAGTAATCCATTACACCTATGAAAATGTCAGTGTTCTCTGATGCTTTCTTTCAGGTCTTGTTACTCCTTAGCTTAACATCCTCAGGCCCCAGGTTTCTTAACATTGTAAGTTGCGACACTACCCACGTAGTCACCTAAACCAAACACCTCAGAGGTCATCAGGAGTTCTCCGCCTTCCTTTCCCTTGTTGAGTCTTGCCAGTTTTACCTCTTCATTTTCTGCTAAATCTCTCTCGTCCATGCAGTCCTACTGCCACTTCTTTAGGCCCTTCTCATTTCAAAAGAGAGTGAGCTTTCAAAAAGGAATGTCTAATTATGTCACTTTGCTGACCAAAATCATCGAATGACTCCTCATTTCCATCACCATAAAATCGTAGCTTCTTAGCATGGCTTTCAGGGTTTTTGTAATCTGGCTCCTTTGCTTACTTCTGTCTTCATTGCTGCCCCTTTCCTGATCTTCACACCCAGCTCCCCACCTCAAGTCAAGAATCCCCCAGGTCCCTGGTGGGTGATTTCACACTGATGTATAGCATCTGATCCTTTTCTGTTTATCTGACTTTCTCTTGACCATTTTTTCCTTAAGGGTAGCAGCTGTACCCTTCACCTCTACCCTAGAACCTAGCAGAACTTAGCACAATCTTTTTTGAGTGCATAAATGGGTGAGAGGGTGAATAAACACACCCAGCCTATAGTGTGGTTTGGACCTGAAAAGGCCTGCTATGAATCTCTTTATTGCTTCTTTTTTTTTTTTTTTTTTTTCCTTTATTGCTTCTTACCAACTGTGGGATCTTAGGTAGTTTCCTCATTTGTAAAACGAGTATTGTTTTGATGTTTAAATAAGATCTTTTTAAAACCTATTTTGAACAGGAAATGTATAGCAGAAACTAAAAGCTGATTTATCTAAAGTTCAGTTTGTATCTATAGCTCTCAAGTATCTTATGAAGCAAAAATCTCTTTTTCGAAGTATTGAAACTCAGTTTAACACTGAGTACAGCAGCTATAATTGGAATATAACTAGTTGTGTTATAAAATATATTTAGATAAATATAAGAATAGAAAAGTGTGGGTATCCTGTGAATCATTGACCCAAATTATTTTTAGGATTAAAAGATTTCAAAAAACCTAGATGCAAATACAAGTTATGTATTATAAACCTAATTAATGAAGATATTACTAAGATCCTAGCAAGTAAAGACTTATAAAATAATTACCAAAAACATATTTTTATGAGTATTCATAGAACACAAAGCAAATTTTTATGTAATTCAGCCTCATGATCAGTATACATTTGGTACTTCTAAAGAAATACAAACATTTCTGAAAACAGATGGAAAGTGTTAAGTGTAAGCAATAATTGAAACTATATAAAGTTTCTCAAAGAAGCCCTTACCCAGGAAAAAGATCTGTTTAATATTGGGGAGTTCTCTTTTTTTAACTTAAGGTGAGCTCACTTATTTTAGAAGTAATACATGAGATACTGATGTCACATACTTTTTGCAAAGTTTATTTCTCTACCAAATTCAGTATCTAATTTATTATTTTGCAGTTATAAGACATTCCTAACATGTGACTGTTAGTCTTGGACGTGGCAGTGTGGTTTCTTTTTCTTTTATTACTCTCCATGATTTTCACACAGCTGATTAGAGCACAAAGTTCACTAAATAAGTGAAATGTTGTATTAATAAAATTCATTTTATAAGTAACCTAAGTAAGGAAGTAATTTGAACACTGTGTGTATATTAACGTATGTAACTCATTAAAATGAGCAATACCAAAGAGTATATATATAGAACAGCTTTCTTCTTTTATTTGGAATGAGATACATTCCCCTAAAAATAAAAAATACAAAAGACTCTCAGAGGACCATCTTCTTCACTCCTTACCCAGAGAAAACCACCAATGACTATTGTGGGAAGAATTCCTTGTGGTTGGAAAACAGATGAATAAGTTGTTGGAAGTCTCATTTATATATTAAGCTACTTTAAAAAATTTTTTTTTAAATTTTTATTTATTTATGATAGTCACACAGAGAGAGAGAGAGAGGCAGAGACATAGGCAGAGGGAGAAGCAAGCTCCATGCACCAGGAGCCTGACGTGGGATTCGATCCCAGGTCTCCAGGATCGCGCCCTGGGCCAAAGGCAGGCGCTAAACCACTGCGCCACCCAGGGATCCCTTATATTAAGCTACTTATAAGAAACTTTTTATATGAAGGATTTCCGTTGTCCCTAGTATCTGGTAATTGCGACCTTGAATTTGTATAAAACCTTCCCTCTCCTCACATGCCCCAATCAGTAGATAAATAAATTACTGAGTAGAGAATATATCCCCTGGTTTGATATTTTAACGACACAGCAAACTATTCTTAGTAAAGTGTATTTTTGATGTACTCAACCTGATTTGCAGGCATTCATTCATATTTTAACATTATATTTTGTATTTATTAGGGTCCGTATGAGAAAGAAATGCCAAATAAAGAAGATTCTTCTGTATCTTTTTATTAAAACTTCTTATGGAAACAATGTCTAACATGTTGTTCAATGTCCTTTATATAAAGACCATTTGATAAATGCCTTTCAAAATGGAAGAAATGCCCCCCCCCCCCAGATGCCATATATACTTCCTTTAATTAGACTTGAGAACTAACCCCCTTTTCACCCTTGGGCTCTGGCTGTATTTTGCCTTCAGTTACAGAAGGTGTATTTAGACCATGGGTTTTTTTTGTTTTTTTTTTTCCTGTCTCCCCTCCCCCTCATTATATTCTCTTTATTGAGTCTGTCTTGCAAAACCTGGGTTTTAGACAGACATTAGCCCCCATATTCTTCCCAAGCTAAATTAAAAAAAAAAAAAATTAAAGGCGTCTTGTTAGGATTGCACATCTTCTTTCTCCTCCAAGGTGGGGTTGCTTCATGCAGTTCAGACAAAATACACTAAAGCTTGCCAGTCTTCTGTATCTCTGTGCTCACTGTCACTTCTCTACCATGAGTTCACAGTTTCCCTGAATCTATAACTTGTGTTGGTTACTGCCTCATACCTTTGTTAATTTAGTGAAAACATTTATCAGTTTGTTTATCTATTCTTTTAGTTTAAAGCAGAAAACAAAGACCAGAAACTAAAACCATCGTTTTAGCCTTTGTTCTAATGTGTTTTAAACACCAGGCCCTTTGTTTTCCCAGCTGTGAACATGTGACATAGTTAATTAGCAAGGTCTTGAGGGAGACCTGTAGGGTGAGATCCCAAAGGCTTCATACGTTTTCCTTTCAAGTAATTCTTCATTAACCTATTGCCTCTCCTTTTTAAACTAATTTGTTACATATTTGGGAGCCTAGAAGATTAAATTCTTTTGATTACCAATATATTATCAAATATTAGTATAAATTTAAGATTTCTAATAACAGTACTCTCAAGCAACTGTGGTAATTTCACCAATGCCAAATGATTTTCTTTCCTTTTCTGAAGAACCATGCTTGATAGAAAATTAAATTTATTTTTTTTTAGGATTTATTTTTATTTTTATTTTTTTTTGAGAGAGTGTACCTGAGCGAGAGCACGAACAGGGGTGGTTGTGAGGGAAAGGGAGAAGCAGATTTCCTGCTGAGCAGGGAGCCTGATGCTGGACTTGATCCCAGGACCCAGGGATTATGATCTGAGCCGAAGGCAGATGCTTAACCAACTGAGCCACTCAGGCACCCCAGAACTTAAATTTTTTTCCTGATACTTCAGGTCATATTATAAACGGGCCAGTATATTACTATACCATTGGGAGGATTCTGCAGCTATTCACAATGTATGGGAAACACAAATCCTTAATAAGAGCAATCTAGAAATAGTAAAACATAACTTTTAAAATTCATATGTTTCATCTTAAATACAATGAAAACTGTATTTCTTGGATTCTAAATCATTGCTAATCCCTATCAAAGTATATATTTTCTTAGTTTGCTACTTAACTGATTTGTTTAAGAATTTTGCTCAATTCTGTGGCCAGTCACACTCAGGAATAAATGTTACTTAACACTGAAATTTAGGTAACTGAAGTGGGACAACTGTCAACATCAGTGAAAATTCAACAGCATTGAATTATGGTTCATCATCATACTATTTTGCTTTTAAATCCCTTAAGAGAATATTGAGAAACTGTACCCTTTGCCCTTCTTAACTTGACATTTAAAAACTTACATCATAACCTTGAATAGTTGCAAGGAATATAGTTTCTAGCATATTTAAATTATTGACATATCAAAATAAAACTTAAATGTACCCAAAGGAATAGTCTTATATATTTTATTATCTATTTAAAATATATAAAAACAAATGCTTTTTTAAGAGAAAGTTTATAATATTCACTTATCTCCTTGGATTTATATTTTCATTCCACTCGTGTTAATGATTTTATCCTAATACATTTTAATGCTTGAAAGTCTTTTATTGATTAAGCATTACACTTCCATGCAACAAAACTATGTGTAGGAGTGACATTAAGGTTTCTATTCTCTGTAATTAAGGTTCCAAGCATTAAAAATTTGTTAGGATTATTACCGGTATACAAGTGATCTAACAATAAATAAATGTATTAAATTTTGATTATTAACATAAAAACAATTTTATTGAAAATAAATCATTTAATGAAATGGGGTTTTTTCTTTTTCCTTCTCATGTATATCTAGACATATGTTAGTTATAGGTAGAAAATAATTGTAGGATCAGTTGTGTTTTTTTTTTTTTTTTAAGATCTTATTTGACAGAAAGAGAGCACAAATAGGGAGGGGTAGAAGGAGAGGAAGAAGCAGACTCCTCGCTGAGTAGGGAGCCCGATATAGGGCTGCTCTCAGGACTCTGGGATCATGACCTGAGCTGAAGACAGCTTAACCAGCTGAGCCACCCAGGCAGGCACCCCTTAGGATCAGTTTTATTTCTGTTTTTTATACTTACACATGTATGTGCTACAAAACCTTATTCATGCAAATAAATAGAAGGGACTGGAGAGAATTTTGTTATAGCTATATCATTTAATTCTTTGAATGCTTTTCAAGTTATGTGCTAAAAATCATATAGAGATGTATAATGAACATTTATTTTGAATAAGTAACTAAATGACAGCTCATTTACTTCTTCCTTCAAAAATGTTGAAAGCAAAGAATTAGAAACCACCTGAATTGCAAAATGCTTTGTTACCCAGTTATTAAGAGTCACAATTTTGATTTCTGAGAAGTATCACAAAGTCTTTACCAAGACTTACTATATATATTATATATTACCAAATAGCTGCTAATATCTGTTACTCTTCACTTGTTAGCATTTTGTTTAACCTAATATACTCAGAAAGCTTGGGAAAATTGAAACATTAATTTCAATACCTCTTTTACAGTACAGACTTTTTAGATATAAAATATCTTTATCTTATGCTTTTGTCACAACTTGGAAGTTGCAGATTTAGCTCATTCATGTGAAGTACTTGTCATACTCCTTATTGGCCTAAATTGTTCTTTTTACTAACTCTTGCAGCCAAAGACTGGTCAGTTTAAAACATGTGTTAGTATTTCTTTCTTTGAATATTATGAAAAACAATGAGAAATAATTTATAGATAGTTGATTAATGAATTAGTCATTACATCAAGATTGAAATGGTGCAGATAATTAAATTGATTTATCTATTTAAAAAATAAACTATAAAACAAGATATTAGAATCTCATTCATTTATTATACAGCAATATAACATGTAGCTGAAATTATAAGTTTTTATGAAGTAAGGAGTATGAACGAAGGCATGACATTACTTGGTAAGAATGAGTGTAATCATATATTAAATTCTGTGTTGGGCTTTTAGAAATAGGTAAGAAATATATATAAAAAAATCCATTAATTTTGTCAGACATAATGATCAAACTTCCTACATATATAGTGAAAGGTAAGAATACTTACTGCTAAAAATGAATTGATTTGGTGAGTAATGATTTTACCTTTGAGATAAAGATGTAGAAAATATCCATTTTATAAAATACAGTAATAGAATTTATTATAATAGGAATAGATTGTAAATTTTACAAAAGTATATAATACCTTATTAAAATATATACCTTTATTTGATTGAAATCATGTTAAATTTTTATCTGTGGGTTTTATCCAGCATATCCAGAAATAGTTAGTAATTTGGGAAAGTATTCAGTTTATACCTAAAACAACATCACTAACCATTTACTACTTCCAGCTGCTTGAAGATTTATTTCTAGTAGATATAGTCTAACTATTGAGAATAACCGAAAAAAGTATGCTTCTTAATAAATATATGAGGAGAAGAAATGCATTTTCAAGTATGATTCTTTTGCCTTTTGTTGGTGTCTCCCTCAAGACTGAGGCCAAATCCCCACTGGTTTACTCTATACCATGTCTGTATTCAGAGTCAAAATATCCTTATTCTGGTGCCACACTTTACTTGTAACAGCATTGTGTGAAAGACAGGCCAAGTCATGCCTCACCAAAGCCAATAAAATCCCAAAGGTCTCCTACCTTGGGACAGTACATTATAGTAAAATTCAGGATAGGTAATTCAGTGTCTTTCTTTTATAAAATAGAAGGTCTGGTATAAAAGGAGATAGGAAATGGATAATCTGCATGAGTGGATTAGTCTTTAGAGAGCCATATCAAGTCATAGTGGATCAATTTTAGGAAACAAATAGAAAGTAAATATCTGGAAATCGATTCCCTTAAAACTATTCTATGTATTTGTACTCCTTGTACAAATACTTCTTAGCCATATTTGTCAGCCTTAGGGTTGTAAGAACAAGTGTTGTAGAAGAATGGAAATGGAGTTGCTAGGTTCTTTCTTTCTTTCTTTCTTTCTTTCTTTCTTTCTTTCTTTCTTTCTTTCTTTCTTTCTTCTTCTTTTTATTTATTTGAGATAGAGTTTCTAGTTAAGAACTTAAGAACTGGTTAGAAATTAGCACAGTGTTACTTTTGCCATATTCTGTTGGTCAAAGCAGAATCAAGGAGGGGAAATAGACTCACATTCTTTTTTTTTTTTGACTCACATTCTTATGGGAGGAGTGTCAAAGAGTCTATGGCCAACTTGAATGTGTCTCAGCTGCCATGTGCCAAACATTCTGTTAGGTCATTGTAGTAAAATCATGCACAAAACAGACATAACAGTTTGCCTGATGAAGCATAAGGTTTAATAGGAGGGGGCAAACCTTAAGCAATTATAACACCATGTGATAGGAGAGTACAAGGTACTAGGGAATCGTAGGAGGGATCCCTAACCCAGACAGAACTGGAATTGAAGCACAACTCTTAAAGGAAGTAGCCTGAGAACTCTATTATGTTGAGTTAATGCTGTTTAATTTTGTCCTTTAATTTTCTGGGAGTCTTATTGAGTGGTGATAATATAGCTACAGCTTTTTGAAAGCATATTTCTCACACTTAAAGGAAACCAGTGACAGATTTCCAGTGATAGTGTAAATTTGAATTTTACTATCAAAATGGAAGGATGGTTTAAGTCTGAGGGAAAAATGGGCATTGTTTGGTTCTTGGAGTAAGATTGGGGAGAACCAGTGAAATTGGGACCCAGTAGTGTCAACCTCCCCTGGAAAATTCTTTGGAAAAGTGACCTCATATTAAAGGAATTTGCTTGAACTATATTTGGCAGTATACCAAGTCTGCCCATGTGGCTTATATTTTTGTTGAAGAATTTTCTTTCTCTGAAAAAAAAAAAAAAAATAAGACTACCTAGGGACAATGCCTGTACACAGCAGTGTTTTTCTTTTAGATTAATGAAGACCTATTCCTGTAATTCTCAGCATATGCATATTGGTCTCTCAGTTTTCTTTATTATTAGAAAAGGAAATGAGACTAATTGATCAAAGCATTGAGTTTTTGAGTTTAGATAAAATAGTCAGCAATAATATTTCCAAAGAAAGTAAAGATTAGCAAAAAGAAAGACTTCTGGATAAAGGCCCAGAGTTAAGGCTGTAGGATTTACTTCATTAGTGATTTGAAAGAAACCCCGAAACAAAGCTTCAACTAAGAAGTTGTTGCTATCCAAGAATGCTGTTTATCAGAGAAATAAGAATGAAAGAATTAAACTTTAGTCCAATTATAGCAACAACAGTATGATTAATAGAGATTGTTACATTAATGTGGAGATTCTCTAAAGATTTTGGACATGGGATCATGAGCTCGAGTGGGTAAATTTCATGTAAACATAGGGGCAAATCTTAATGGTCTGAGTAAAATATTGTATGCATAGAAGTAGTTGAATTCTTTTATATCCTTGTTTTCATTGCTTCTCCTTGTCCTTAATGCTTTGACTTCTTGCACAAAAAGCAGCAGCATGACTATAGTGCACTTCCATCATTGAGTGTCTCTATTATTTCCGTTCTTGGATCCCACTGCAATAGTCAGTTTATACTGGCCCTGAATAGGACTCATTCCATAGACATCAAGTAACTGAAGCATTCTTTTTTTTTTTTAAGGATTTTTTTCCTCCTTGCATTGCCAATAAATGTTTGATAGGATATAACTATTTTTCCCTTAAAAGTGAGAGGAAAAGTACCTTTTCCCCTTTATTTCTTTGCTGTTATTTATCATTTTGGAAAGAAATTTGAGATACCAGCGTAGATGTGAGACTAGGTAATTATTTTGTTCTGATAGAATTTGCTAATTCAGACAGGATAAGTAAGATGGATGCTTGGCACGTAATTGGTGCCAGTCCAATTGTTTTTGGGTGTAGGAATTTACCATTCTGTGGTCTTTTTTCCATGTTTCTCTGTCTTCATTTCCTTCTTAGCTTTCGGCATTTTAAATTTCTCTTATTATAATGTCATATTCAAAGAATTTTAGTCTGTTCAGCAGGTATTCTTGGTGTCTTTGCTACTGCTGTCTTTATTGCAGGGGACTGAACACAAGGTAGGTTAGGGTGACTGGTTTTGTCCCTTGCACAGTTAAATTGTAAAATTTGTTGTGCTTTTTTTTTTTCTGCTCACAATATAGTATCTTGGAGAAATAGTAGGACAGACTGAGAAAAACCTGGCTCTATTAGCTACTTTATTTCCTTAACTTCTGATAACACAGAAAACCTTGAATATTTCTTCTGCAATCTTCCTAAACTTATCCCCTTTCATATTGAAGAGATCTTTAAAGTGCAAGCATGAATCACATGTGTTTTATCTTAAGCTTTTTATTTTTTTATTTTTTAAAGATTTATTTATTTATTGGAGAGAGAGCAAGCACACACAAACAGGTGAAAAGAAGAGTGGGAGAGAATATGTAAGCAGATTCCTGCTGAGCACAGAGCCAGCCCAACATGGGGCTTGATCTCAGGAGCCATGAGATCAGGACCTGAGACAAAACCAAGAGTTGGATGCTTAACTGACTGAGCCACCTAGCACCCCTAAGTTTTTATTCTTGGTTGAGATTTTTAAAATAATGATTTTTGTGCTTTTTGTAATAATCCTATAAATATTTAAAATTGATGTATGTTTCTCTTTATGTCTCCTCTACTGCATCCTTTTAAAACTGTCCTTTAATGGTTTCCTCTTAAAACATTAAATCCTTTTTGCTGTTCTTCAAGGACCCTTTAAAAAACTATCTATAATTAGATAAGATCTAAATCTTGTTATACCAAAGCTGATTTGGTTTCAACCAAAGTTGAAAATATATAGGACTTTGATAAATAACTGCCAAGTTCTGACCTGAGAAAGAACATATTCCTTCCTCTAATGTAACTTAATTGGAGTAAAATCCATCGTGTGCAGTACTGGGGATGTGAACTTCAGCAGCTGGGAGATCTTGGCCCATCTTAGAAATCTGCCCACCATGCTGATTTTCTCTCCTCAGGAGGATTTAGACTAGAAATAGAACTTTAAGCATTATCTACAATAAACAAAACAAATTCACAAGATTATTATTGCAGAGTGAAATCAACTAGTTATACCAAGAACAGTATCACTCATGTTAGTAATACTAGGTTGTTATGTGATAATAAAAAAGAAAAACCTTATTTTTGGAATCGGGGACAAGAGGAAATAGTAAATCTACTTTTCTCTTCTGGCCTCAATTAAATGTTTCTTTACTTCTGTAATAGAATTGGTATTCAGTCCCAAGGATGTCACCTTCTATTAGCCCTCGTGCCTTCTCCTGAGTCCCTCTCCATCTAAAGGCTCTGTCTTATCATAGTTTTATTTCTGAGTAAGCCAGACTGAAGCCACATAGCTCCTGAGTGTTCTGCATTCCAGTTTTTGTTTTTTGTCTGTTTTTTTATTTTCTATTGCTTTACCCACCAATGGACCCGCTAGTGCCATAATCACATCTGAACTACCTTCTTTTCTCCCTACTTATATTCTTTCTATAAACTATTTCCTTCTTTGCTTTCTGTAAGGAAAGCAGAATTCCTGATTTTAAGAGTTCTGGTGGAACAGACATATAAGAAAGTGAAAAACTATATGAAAAATATGATAAATGTTATAATAGAGAAAAACAGCAAGGTTCTATGGAATTGCAGAGAGATTCCAGTGCAGCTTGAGTGTGGATCAGGAAATAGTTCCAAGAGGAGATAACACTTGAACTGCCTCTGATAAGCAATTAGGAGCTAGCCTAGCCATGAAGAGGAACTGGAGGTATTGGAGGGATGCCTAAATGAATCCCTAAAAGATCATCCAGAGTTGGAAACTAGATAGTTCTCAGGCTGAATTAGTTGATCAAATGCCAAAAGCAAGAATGGGACCAAAAGGGAGACAGATCAGACATTCAGCTGAAGCTGAGGCAAAGGAGACTTTGAAAATTATTCCAAGGGTGGGAACAGAGCAGAGTCCCTAGGCCTTCACTGTGCATTAGAGTGAAAAAGAGAACTTTTTAAACCTGGAGAATGCTGGCATTTAATGAAGAGGACTAAGTGGCCAGAGAGTGACAGCATGAGTGTAAACTAGAACAGAGGACAGTGATATTGACACTTTATTCACCGAAGAATAATGGAAGAAAGTTTACAGGTAGATTGCTAGGAGCTGGAAGTCTTTTTCTTTAGAGAAAAGTGTGATAATCTGATGATAGTATAAAGGGGTGGGAATGGGCAAGAGTGGAAATACAAAGTTTTTTTTTATTTTAAGATTTTATTTAGGGCAGCCCCGGTGGCACAGCGGTTTAGCGCTGCCTGCGGCCCGGGGTGTGATCCTGGAGACCCTGGATCGAGTCCCGCGTCAGGCTCTCTGTATGATGCCTGCTTCTCCCTGTGCCTGTGTCTCTGCCTCTCTCTCTGTCTCAATAAATAAATAAAATCTTAAAAAAAAAGATTTTATTTATTCATCAGAGCAAGACTGCAGAGACACAGGGAGAACCAGGAGAGAGAGAGAGAGAGAGAGAGACAGAAACAGAGACAGAGACAGGCAGAGACATAGGCAGAGGGAAAAGCAGGCTCCATGCAGGGAGCCCAATGTGGGACTCGATCCCGGGACTCCAGGATCAGGGCCTGGGCCAAAGGGCAGTGCTAAACCACTAAGCCACCTGGGCTGCCCTACAAAGTAGTTTTAATGGGTAATATAAGAATAGCCAGCAGAAGATACTTTTAAGAAAGACTTGTTGAGTTGTGAGGACCCAGATAACACTGGAGAGATCTTGAGGTTTTGGGTTTAAAAAAATTTTTTTTAATCTTAAAATTCAAATATAGTTAACATATGGTGTTGTATTAGTTTCAAGTATACAATATAGTGATTCAGCAATTCTATACATTACTCAGTGCTCACCCTGATAAATATATCTTAACCCCCATCACCAATTCACCCATCCTCCCACCTACCTCCCCTCTAGTAACCATCAGTTTGTTCTCTACAGTTAAGAGTCTGTTTCTTGGTTTCTCTCTCTCTCTCTCTATCTCTTTTTCCCTTTGCTCACTTGTTTTGTTTCTTAAATTCCACATATGAGTGAAATCATACAGTATTTGTTTTTCTCATCTGACTTACTTCACTTAGCATTATATTCTCTAGCTCCATTCATGTCATTGCAAATGACAAGATTTCATTCTTTTTTATGGCTGAATAATATTCTGTTGCATATATGCACCACATCTTTTTTGTCTATATCTATTGATGATGAAGTCTTTTTTTTTCATTTATTATTTATGATAGTCCCACAGAGAGAGAGAGAGAGGAAGAGACATAGGCAGAGGGAGAAGCTGGCTCCATGCACCGGGAGCCTGACGTGGGATTCGATCCCGGGTCTCCAGGATCGCGCCCTGGGCCAAAGGCAGGCGCTAAACCGCTGCGCCACCCAGGGATCCCGATGATGAAGTCTTAATGGATCTAACACACCTGACCAAATGGCATCATTCTCCAGTAGGGCCTGAGGAAAAGAGAAGGCAAATGGATTGATTTAGACTTGGAGGTTTTCAGAAAGGGTGTGATGGAAAGACAGAAAAGCAGGGGAGTTAAGAATAGTTGGCAGAATGGATAAACTTTAGCTGAAAAAAGAAGGAAATTCAGTCAAGATCCACTGCTAATTTGAAGGGAAAAAATAAAAGCTGTTGTCAAAAAATAGACATTAATGAGGTCAAAGTGTAGTTATAGCAGAAGTGTGATATTTGGAAAAGTATGAGTTGGAATATTAGATTCTCCTGTCACAAAGTATATAGAACAGTAATTGATGAGGCAGGACTTTGTATGCTTAAAAGATACATAAGAAGTCTGAAAGGAGAAAAAAATCACTTGTTTCACTGTATATAAATGGGAAACAACACCAACAAAAGTGAGAGATAAAAAAATTAGAATAATTTCCATAAGTATGATGAGCTGAGGACATGGAAATATTTCCAAGATAAAAATCCTGAATCTGTAAAGATGTGCTTGTGATTGGTAGTCTTCCAACAGCAGAGGATAATTATAGCTGCTTCCTCTATATCCATGCCAGTTTTCTCATGTTCTTCCAAGGGGACAGCAGCATTCTGTCTGCACCCTCCTTCTGCTTTGTCATGCTTCAATTAAAAGGGTGGAGGGGGCTGGCATGGGAGTGTTGGAGGCTCGGCAGGGTTAAGAGCCCCCACATAGAAGGGCAGCCTGAGTCAGGGTGTGAGAGCCAAGCAAGGTGCAGGGAGAGTTCTTGTAGGAGGATGGTCCAGTGCTGGATGTCAGAGCCTCAGGGGGTGGAGAGGGCACCTGAGTAAGGGTGGGGGGCTGCCTACTTCAGAGAGTGGAGCCTTAGTGAAGTGAGCAGGGTGTCTGCCCAGGGAGGGGACAAGATTGGTTTCATACAAGAGGACTGGTCAAAGAAGTAAATATGTTAAAGCATAATGGGAACTAGGTTTCTCACTATAGGAGAAAGTTGTAAGTGTGAAAATGGAAGGAAGAATACTAGAATGAACCTTATGGTGTTGAACTGGAATTGAGGGATATGTGTGAACATACGGTTTTCAGTGTATATATAGAGAAGATGGATAGCTATAGAAATATATATGTGTTATGTAGGTAAGTATATATATACATATGTATAAAGTATGTATATACATATATCCTATTTCTCTCCATTGAGTTGTCCTAGGAGCAGCAATACCCCAGTAACAATGAGCATACCTGGCACTCATATCTAAGTACTATTTCCATTAAAAGGAACCAAAGCTCCTTAGAGAAATTGCTGATTTGAGGGCTGTACCAGGATAAGTAAAAGATGAGTTTGGGACATCTTCTAACAGAAAGTAAGCAAGTGCACAAAGAATCATGGGGATGTGTCCAAAGCAAACAACAGCCAGCTTGAAGGGGTTCTCACTGGTCATGTCTGGACATTTTGAGCATCAAATAATTGCTATTGATTAAAACTGACTGAATAAAATAATAAAGAGGAGCCCATATTGATATGAATAAACACATCAATAAATTGAAAGTTGGACAGAGAAACAAGGAGTTTTGAAGTATCATCTCATACTTGTTAATTATAAAGGGAAAAAAGAGTAACTTCACAGTGAAGAAACCTGGAAGATACCACCTTGATCAAATGATCAGAGTTAACATCACCAATAATGGGACAAACCAGGGACAGTACCACTTGATAGAGTGCAATAAGAAGAAGCCAGTATCACTTCTGTGGTAGTCCTGCAGTAGATGTATAATTTGAATCTAGTCATGAGGAAATACCACACAAACCCCAATTGAGGTACATTCTACAAAACACTGACTTGTAACTTTAAAAGTATTAAGGTCATGAAAGTCATGGAAAGACTGAGGAAATATTCCACATTGAAGAGGACCAACTAAACATGACAACTAAACACACATGGGATTTTGAACTAGACTTTGGTTATGCAGGACATCATTGAAACAAATGGTGTAATGTGAATGGTGCCTGAAAATCAGATGGTACTAATGTATCAATACATTTTTTAAATATTTTCTAATTATAATTATGTAGGGGAGTATCTTATTTGTAGGAAATGCACTAAATTGTTTGGTAGTAATGAGACACTAGTATTGATGGCTACTGGACTCTCAAATAGTTCAGGAAAAAACAATTCTTCTTAATATACTTAGAAGAATTTGGGGCACCGGGGTGTCTCCGTCGATTAGGTGTCCAACTTTTGATTTTGGCTTGGGTCATAATCTCAGGGTTGTGGGATTGAGCCCTGTGTTGGGCTCCTCACTGAACATGGAGCCTGCTTAAGATTCTCTCCCTCTCCCTTTGCCCCTTTCTCCACTTGCATGTGTTCTCTCTCTCTCTCTCTCTCTCTCTCTCTCAAAAAAAAAATACACACACATGCACACATACACACACACGCGTACACACAAAGAATTCTTCTAAGCATTTACTGCAGGAAGATAATATTGATCCATGCCTTCTTAATACTGTCCTTCCTTCCTTGACTTTCCTTGACTTTAGAAATACTGGTTGTCCAATTAGATTATTTTCTTTTTTTCCTTCTTTCTTTCTTTCCTTTCCTCCTTCCTTTTTTCAAGGATTCTTCTTAGTCATCCTATTCTTTTATATGGGCACTAGTTTGTAGTGCTTTCCCCTTGGCGCCTTCACTTCTTTCTCCTTTAGCAAGTTATTCTGTTCCTTTCAACTGTTAGACATGTGCCTTCTAACTCTGCATCTTTATCTGAGGTATCTCCTGATTAGACCTGAACTTAGCTTTCTTTAGTGCTTCTTTTCCCAACAGCTCAGATCTGCTGATATAACTCAACTTTGGCCTGATTCCTAGGACTCATGAGTACATACTTCTATTTTGTGAAAAATATGAAGTCTAATTTTCTAATTCCAAAAGATAGTAAAATGAGCTTCTGCATGAAAGAGAGGATTCTTACAGAAAATTGTAGAGTGGTTGCCTCCTTCACTGAGTTAGGCGCAGGGTCATGAACTAATTTCCAGAAGAAAATACAAATCTGGTCATGATAGAAGGTTATATGTTAGGAAGTGAATTCTATTTTTTTTTGAAGTGAATTCTATTTTGATTTGAAATGAACTTCATTAGGGATGTTATGTGAGACAACATGAAGTCAGAATATTATCTCCTCTTACAAATCTGTTTTGAGTGCAGTATATACAATGTTAGAGGTTATGAGAGAAGTTTGAACTATGTACATGAGAAAATGATTTATATTTTAAAAATGTCTTAGTTTTGACATGAAATAGACATAAAAGCATGAGTATTTTTAATTGGCATGTTTAATTTAATAATACATAGAAATAATAGAATAAAAATTATTTTAAACAAATTGACCAACAAGAACATATGGAGAAAAAATATTTATTGAAATTCCATTCATTTAACAATATCATTGATAAATAATCTGGTCTAAAGTTTTCATTTTATAACTATATGTATATGTTGAGGATTAAAGTTTCATATTCAGCTCTGTACCAGCAAGTATGAGTCATGTCCTGCTGACTTTTGGGTATCTCTAATTAGGTTTCTGATCAAAGAGACATTCCATTAAGTGTTGCAAATTATTCTCTCAAAATGCTTGACCTCAATTGGACATTACAGATTCTTCATTTATTGAGCTCTCTGTAGGAACAAGCATTTTAGTGGTGCCTGGGTAACTGAATGGGTGGCTCAATTGGTTAAGCATCTGACTCTTGATTTCAGCTCAGGTCATGATCTCAGGGTTGTGAGATGAGCCATTGGGGCATGGGGCCTGCTTAAGATTCTCTCCCTTTCCTTCTGCCCCTCTCCCACCATCTTTTTCTCATCCTCTCTGAAAAAAAAAGGCAGGGGGGTAAACATGTTAGTCACAAATGAATCTCTGCTCAGTGCAAGAGATTATAGGTGACCAAATGGCTCTTATATTTAATTGATGCAAACTGTAATATCATTCATTGTCCCTCTCATTTAAAAAAAAATGGCACTATTTCCTGAGACTAGTGTTGTTTGAAAAATCTTGGCTAACTAACAAGTTCCCAAGAGATATTATTGAATGGTGTACTGCCAAGAACAGTTTAGATAATTCAACAAAATTGCCTTTAAAAAGTCCAAATACATTTTATTTTAATTTTAGAATAATTTATTGAGATCTTGTTGGTTGCATAGTTGGATGTGACAGGGATCCAAAAAAAATATGTAACTTATACAGAGCTTATTATCATTTTGGAGAAACAAAATAAATTCATATGAAAAAATAACCCAGGAAAGGATGTAATTTAGTGCCAATTTGGTAAATTAATATTTTTGTTGAGTCAGACACTCATCAGTAATCTGCCTGTAGCACTTACTATCATAATATAATTTTGGTTACTTAATAAGTCAGTATAAGTCTGGGTTTATTTCATGTTTTCTATACTTTCAAAAATTTAATTATAGAAGCCTTAGTTTTTCAGTACTAAAGTCAGCATGTATTGTTGAACACAAACTATGTACCAGCACAGTTGCAGGCACTGGGGTTACAAATGTGGGCAAAATAGAATCTGTACTTAAGGAACTTGTCGCATTGTGTATATATGTGTACTGTGGGGTGGTGGCAAGGAGGAGATGGCCAGTAAACATGAAAATTTAAGATCGTTTCAGATACTTGGAAATACTGTAAAGATGATCAAAATGTTAGTATGAAGGGTACTTTATTTACTGTTATCAGAAAAGGTCTGTCTGAAGAACTAAGCTATGAGTTGGGGCCTGAATGATGACAGGAGTTAACTAGTTGGCTAAATTTATAGTTTGGAGCTCAAGGAAGTGGGCTAGATTGAAGATAGAAGTTTGAGAGTCATTATGAACATGATATTTAAAGCCGTGTCAAACACAGTTGAGAAGTCAAGTAAGATGAGAGTTGAGAGTTGACCTTTGCCTCTAGCAGATGTGAGTCATCAGAGACTTTGATAAGAGTTGTTTCTGTGAAGCAGTGAGGGAGAAAAGCCTTATTAATAGATTGAAGAGAGAATAGGAGGCAAGAAAGTAGTGACAGTAAGAATAGATAAGTCTTAGAAGGATTTTGCTATGAAGAGAGAATAGAGGGCAAAAATCCGGTTTTTTCAAAAGATAAATAATGTTAGGGCAGGTTGTTATGCCAATAAGAATAATCCAGTAGAGAAAGTGATGTAGAAAGTGATGTAGCATAAAGATGGGTAGGAGTGAAACCTTTAAAAAGTTGACCTGGAGCTCTGGTGGCGCAGTGGTTTAGCACCGCCTGCAGCCTGGGGCGTGATCCTGGAGACCCTGGATCGAGTCCCACATCAGGCTCTCTGCATGGTGCCTGCTTATGTCTCTGCCCCCGCCCCTCTCTCTGTGTGTGTCCTTATGAATAAATAAAATCTTTAAAAAAAAAAAAAAGTTGACCTGGAATAGAATCTAGAGCTCATGTGAGAGGATGTCCGTGATAGTAGAAAATTTCTTTCACTATAACGGGGGATGGCAGAAATACGGAGGCAACACTATGGAGAAAAGGTAGTCTTTTCAGTAAGTGGTGTTTGAACAACTGGACATCCACATACAAAAAGGTGAATCTCAGCAGACTATGTATCTTTCATAAAAATTAACTCAAAATGGATCACAAATAGGGGCACCTGGTTGGCTTAATTGGTTAAATGTCCTACTCTTGATTTCAACTCAGGTCATGATCTCGGGGTTGTGAGGTCGAGCCCCACACTGGGCTCCATGCTGGATGTGGTGCCTGCTTATTAATATTCTCTCTCTCTCTCTCCCCCCACCCCCCTCTACCCCCACACATGCATGGTCTTTCTCTTAAAGAAAAAAAAAAGGATCACAAACCTAAATGGAAAATGTAAAACTATAAAACTCCTAGAAGATAACATAGTAAAAATCTAGATGACCTTGAGTATGGTGATAACTTTTTAGATACAACACCACCAGCATAATCTATTGGAAGAAATAATATATAAACTGGACTTCATTAAAATTTAAAATCTCTGCTTTATGAAAGATACTCTCAGGGTGCCTGACTGGTTCACTCGGTAGAACATGTGACCCTTGATCTTGGGGCACAAGTTGAAACCCTACATTAGGCATTGAACTTACTTTTAAAAAACAAGACACTGTCATGAAAATGAAAAGACAGGCCACATATTGAGGGAAATTATTTGCAAAAGATGTATCTGCTAAAGGACTTAAAAATCAATAAGAAAACAATCTAATTTACAAATAGGCTAAAGATCTTAACAGGCACCTCACCAAAGAAGATATATATTGATGGCAAATAAGCTTTTGAAAAGATGTTCCACATTGCATGTCATCAGGGAAATACAAACTAAAAAAAACGGTGAGATACTACTACACAATTACTTGGAATGACCAAAATGCAGAACACAACACCAAGTGTTGGTCATGATGTGGAGCAATAGGAGCTCTCATTCATTTCTGGTGGGAATGCGAAATGATACAGCCACTTTGGAAGATGGTTTGCGAGTTTTTACAAAACTAAACCTACTTTTATTAAATACAATAATTCTATCCCTGATATTTATTTACCCAAAGGAATTGAAAAACTTAGATCCACACAAAAACCTTCACACGAATGTTTTTAAACAGCTTTATTGTAATTGCCAAAACTTGGGAGCAACCATGATATCCTTCAGTAGGTGAATGAGTAAACAAACTGGTGTATCCAGACAATGGAATATTAGTGCTAAAAGGAAATGAGCTGTGAATCCATGAAAAGACATGGAGGAACCTTAAATCTTTATTACTGAGTGAAAAGCCAATTTGAAAAGACTATAAACTGTATGATTCCAACTATATGACATTTTAGACAAGGGAAAAATATGGAGACAGTAAAAAAGATCAGTGGTTGTTAGGGGTTTGAGCGGGAAGGACATTTCAGAGTAGTAAATCAACTCTGTATTATACTTTAGTTATGGATACATGTCACTATACATTTGTTCATACCCCCAGAATGTACAACACTAAACATGAACCCTAATGTAAACTATGGACTCTGGGTGATAATGGTGTGTCGGTGCCTACTGTGTTGTGAGGTATATTGACAATGAGGAAGGCTAGGCATGTGTGGGGCCAGGAAGTTTATGAGAAGTCTCTGAATCTTCTGTTCTATTTTGCTGTGAGCCTAATACTGTTCTAAAAAATAAAACCTATTTAAAAAGATGCAGATGGATTAGTAGAATTTATATTAGAAAGATGAGGTAGTTTTCACCCTATTGCATCTATCTGTTTGAAATTAAGATTTGGTGATCAGCTGAGTGTGAGAGGGAGATGAGTGTAGGAGGTGAGGAGAAATGAGAAAGTGTGAAATGGCCTTCTCAGAGACTGCGAAGTTGAATTTGCTAGGAAATCATAGTGGCAAACTTTGTAAAAGAAGAATGCCAGTGTGAGATGCATGGCTGGCTTAGTTGGAAACGCATGTAGCTCTTGGTATCATGAGTTCAAGCCCCATGTTGGATGTGGAGATTATTTAAATAAATAAACTCAAAAAAGAGAGCCAGTTTGAGATCTCTGGCCATAAATAGGAAGCGAATCTTAACATTGTTTTATAATTTTTCTATAACAGTACTTTCACCAACTAGTGGCAGATGGGATGTCTATTACCTATATTGTAGTCTTGAAATACCATTTTCTATAAAAGAAAGAAGGTATTCTTAGAGAAATGGATTATTTCAGGCCTGAAGCAGACATTTCTAAGACAACAAGGAACATTTTGTCATAACAGAGAACAAGGAGGCTGTCAAAACCTATAGTCATAGGGTGCCTGGATGGCTCAGTTGGTTAAATGTCTGACTCTTGATCTCAGCTCAGGTCTTGATCTCATGCTTTAAAAAAAAGGCGAGGGCAGCCTCAGTGACTCAGTGGTTTAGCACCACCTTCAGCCCAGGGCCTGATCCTGGAGACTCGGGATCAAGTCCTACGTCGGGCTCCCTGCATGGAGACTGCTTCTCTCTCTCTGTCTCTCATGAATAAATAAATAAAATCTTAAAAAAAAAAAAAAAGCGAAAAAAAAAAGACAAACCCACAAGTTAGAGTCATGTCAAAAGAATTCACAGGCCAACATGAAGAGCCTTCCACTGGCTAAGTATGGGATAATTTGAGTCCCAGTAAAGAAAATAACTGCAGTGGATTAAAGCACATCAAATATGTTTAAATCCACGAGTTCATATTAATCCAGAACATACACACAACACATGCATGTATATACACACACACGTTAGTGGAGACTCTTGAAGGATTTCAGCAAATGAGCTAGGTTTTCTTCTTCTTTTCTTTCTTTTTTTTTTTTTTTAAAGATTCATTTATTTTAGGGAGCGAGCGAGCAAGTGAGTACATGAGCCAGGGAAGGGGCAGAGGGAGATGGGGAGAGAGAATCTCAAGCTGACTCCCTGCTGAGTGTAGAGCCTAATGTGGGGCTCAGTCTCACCACTCTGAAATCATGATCTGAGCTGAAATGAAGAGTGTGGTGCTTAACCAGCTGAGCCACCCAGGTGCCCCGCAAATGAGTTCTTTATTTCAAAAACTGTTAAGAGAAGGAATCTTGCATTTGCCAAACAATAGATACGGTGAAATTTGTCTTTAAATAAGAGTCTCAGCAAATACATGAGGAATGATTGCTAGAACTGGAATATTCCATGTTGTAACTCCTAGTGAATTAGTGAATTTAGATATTAAGCATCAGCAGCTGTTAAAGTCATGTAAAGGACTACAAGATACTGTAACTAAACCAATGTGAATTTGCTCTTGGTGAGTCAGAAACTGTCCCAGGTTGAGTTGTTACACAAAGTACTTTATTTGCAGCAAATAAGATCTTGAGGAATAGCTTCCAAAGCCATGACTCTCCAAGCAAGTGTGGATGGATTTCTTTTATTTAGGGTTGAGGTAAATATTTAGATAGGGAAGCCTTGTCTTTGTAAGTAGTGGCAGGCATAAGGTCACAGATGTGCCATAAGGAAACATGCCCATATACACATTATATGTTGTTTAAATGAGGCTTGTGTTCCTCCTTGGGTAGAGATTTTAGTATACTAATGAGATAAAGGTGGTTGTGGATCATTCTAGAGGTCACTCCATGTCTATCTGCGCAGGCCCAAGTCAAGGTTTAAGTTGAAACTGGTCTGGCTGGTCTGGGCCAGCTGCAGATCTTGCCAGGGCAGTTGTTATGGCTCAAGGGGTGGTTTGGTTTCCATTTGCCTAAGAGATAAGCTGGAAAAATGAGCTTTAGGAAAAATGTGGAACAAAGGTTGGTGAGTACAAGCAGGTGAGCAGTAAAGGTTAGGTCTTGGGGTCTAGCTTATAACAGTACTGTGCATCTTCTCATAACACCAGACCATGAATTGTCTCATAAAAAATGGATATGAATCTGATTAAGCCTTTTGATTTAATTACCAGTTTCTCAAGAAGTATGGAAGAAAGACCTGTTTGTTAGTCTATACCATAGGAATGTAATCAGCAAAATCCAGATTATGAGAAACTTTAGAAGACAAATTGTAGTGTCTAGGGGTAGCTTATCATTTTATGATAGAACTGTAAATTAAATGATACCATAAGAGTCAGGATAGTTGTTACTCTTAGGAGGGAATGGTTTTTGATTGGGAGAAACATGAGGAAGGCTTCTGATACTGACAAGACTCTGCTTTAAATGGATATTATGTACAAGGGTGGTTGCCTTATAAAAATTCATTAAGCTGTACATTGGTTGTATGTAGCTCTTTGTATTTGAATTACGTTTAACAATACTAAAGTAAAACTCTTTTTTTTCTTTTTAAAGATAATATTTACTTATTCATGAGAGACACAGAGAGAGGGGGAGAGACGTAGGCAGAGGGAGAAGCAGGCTCCTGAGAGGGAGCCTGATGGAGGGACTCGATCCCTAGACTGGACCGGGATCATGCCCTGAGCTGAAAGCAGACACTCAACCACTGAGCCACCCAGGTGTCCCTAAAGTAAAACGTTTAAATGAGATTAAGACACTGAGATTTATTTTTAATTTTAATTTTTTTAGTTACTTGTTACACTTTCCTAGGAAATGGGGGATAGGAGGAGAGCAGTGTCAAAGTCTTCATTTGAGTCTAAGTAACAGATTGCAAACAGCAACTAAGACTGAATATCAAAGAATTATAACTTGGATGTTTGAACTTAAAAAAAAGTCAAGTATGTTTCACATAAAAGGACTGCTCAGCATTAGTCACTTAACCCATTTCTAATACAGACTCTCATCTTCAGACGGTGAGGATGTAGTAAAGTGAAATATAAACTGAAAATGCCTATTTACACATGCTTCATGTTTTTCGATGTGCTTTTATATATATTATTTAATAAAAGACTAAATGAATCTATGAGTGGAATTGATAGTTTAAATTCTCTGCATAGGGGCAGCCCGGGGGACCCACCGGTTTAGCACCACCTTTAACTTCTGCTAAAGGAGAAGAAGCCTGCTTCTCCCTCTGCCTGTGTCTCTGCCTCTCTCTCTCTCTCTCTCTGTGCCTCTTATGAATAAATAAATAAAATCTTTTAAAAAATTCTCTGCATATAATGGAGTGAATGCTTCTTTACAAAATATTCAAGGATATGTATTTTAAGAATGAGTCTAACCTTTATTATAGATATCAATACATTGTTTAAAGTAATTTCTCCCTTAATTATAAGATTCCTTTTATTTGTTTAAGGAAATAATTTTCATGAATTTGATAAAAACAGAAGTGAATTAAACTGATTTGGAAAAAAATTTTTTTAAAGATTTTATTTATTCATGAGAGACACACACACAGAGAGAGAGAGGCAGAGACACAGGCAGAGGGAGAAGCAGGCTCCATGCAGGGAGACTGACATGGGACTTGATCCTGGGTCTCCAGGATCAGGCTAAACCACTGAGCCATCCAGACTGCCTGGAAAAATTTTTTTAAAAGATTTTATTTATTTATTCATGAGAGACACATAGAGAGAGACAGAGATATACGCAGAGGGAAAAGCAGGTTTCCCATGGGGAACCCGATGCGGGACTCGATTTCAGGACCTTGGGATTATGACCTAATCCAAAGGGGAGATGCTCAACCACTGAGCCACCCAAGCATCCCTGAAAAAAAAAATTTAAACATTCATGATATTTTGGCAAGTATGAAGTAAATTAAAACTACTTTTTTTTTTTTCTTTCTGTCAGAGGTCTCTTTATTAGTATCCATGATCGAGGACATATTGCTTCAGTTCTTAACGCATGGCCAGAAGATGTCATCAAGGTAAGTCATCTAAGTTTTTCTAGTATGGCAAATTTGTTCTTTTTCCTATTCTATAACATATTGATAATTTTCATGTTACCAGATAGCATTTGGTGTGGAGATATTGCAGTTCAAAGCCAATGGCTATGAAAGAATTCTTGAGATGTTTATGCTGAAAGGTGGTTTTATTAAAACACAGGGACAGGATCCATGAGCAGAAAGGACTGCCCTGGGATTGTGAGGAGCAATTGATTATATACTACTATGGTGTTGGAGGAGGTGAAGATGGGAAGTTTCCAAAAGGATTTTCATATACTAAAGAAGACTCACAGTATCTTGGAGGCCTGGCTAAGTTGCTTTTTTCTCTAGCAAGGCATTAACATTAAGATTGGGAGTTGTTGGAGGAATGTCACACTCTGCCTGCCTCAACTATTTGTTATTGGGCTGCAGGTTGTAAGGAAATTTAATTTTTTTTTAAGGAAATTTAATTTTATCTACATTTCCTTTTTGCCTTTGTTCTCTGCATCAGCATTTACTCACTTTTCTAGTGAATGTCACCTAATTTATATTTCTTTGATGTTTGCATACTGGCTTAATTTTATTTTGGTACCATTTAGAGACTGAGTTTCCCTACTATTTCTATATAATTTCTCAATATTTCCTTGCCCATTGTAAATGATGATAAATGTTGAATAAATGTTGAAGTTACCCTGAATTTCTTTAAGCAAAATCCCTTTTCACATTTGTTGGGTTTAATCATCCACTAAGAATACATAAGTAGACAAAAAAAATCTATTAATTCACTTCCTATATCATTGTGACCTGAAGTAGTTCATCTGACTCTGTTCTCTCAGTGACCTAATAAGAGTAAAATAAGAATAGTATTGAATGTTTAGTAGTTTTCTGTGTGAGACACTACCTGGATTGACTCTTGTAATTATCATGATAATTCAAGTGAGGAAAGGAAGGCGAGGTGGCTACACAGCAGTGCATGGTGGTGGTGGGAACTGAACACAGGCCACAGAGCCCTTACTACTCTTAGACATGGTGCTGCTCCACTGCCTTTCTTGTCTAAGGAAGGTAAGATATACTTGTCCCTTCCTTGGGCTCTTTTTTTTTCTTCTTCTTTCTTCTTTCTTCTTTTTCTTCTTCTTCTTCTTCTTTCTTCTTCTTCTTCTTCTTCTTCTTCTTCTTCTTCTTCTTCTTCTTCTTCTTCTTCTTTTCTTCTTCCTTTTTTTTTTTTTTTTTTAACTTTCTCTTAAGTGCCAGGCAACATTGTGCTATGTCTTAGAAGTAAGATTGAATGAACTGATGCCTTTTAGGGGTACAGTGGCACTTCAGCTGTGACTTCTGAAACATCACTCCCTTTCTTTCTTTCTTTTTTTTTAATTGGAATTCAATTTGCCAACATATAGCACAACACCCAGGGCTCATCCCGTCAAGTGCCCCCCTCAGTACCCGTCACCCAGTCACCCTTACCCCCTGCCCACCTCCCTTTCCACCACCCCTTGTTCTTTCCCCAGAGTTAGGAGTCTCTCATGTTCTGTCTCCCTTTCTGATATTTCCCACTCATTTTTTCTCCTTTCCCCTTTATTCCCTTTCACTATTTTTTATATTACCCAAATGAATGAGAACATATAATGTTTGTCCTTCTCCGATTGACTTATTTCACTCAGCATAATACCTTCCAGTTCCATCCACGTCGAAGCAAATGGTGGGTATTTGTCGTTTCTAATGGCTGAGTAATATTCCATTGTATACATAGACCACATTTTCTTTATCCATTCATCTTTTGATGGACACCGAGGCTCCTTCCACAGTTTGGCTATTGTGGACATTGCTGCTATAAACATCGGGGTGCACGTGTCCTGGCGTTTTACTGCATCTGTATCTTTGGGGTAAATCCCCAGCAGTGCAATTGCTGGGTCGTAGGGCAGGTCTATTTTTAACTTTTTGAGGAACCTCCACACAGTTTTCCAGAGTGGCTGCACCAGTTCACATTCCCACCAACAGTAAAAGAGGGTTCCCCTTTCTCCACATCCTCTCCAACATTTGTTGTTTCCTGGGTTGTTAATTTTCCCCATTCTCACTGGTGTGAGGTGGTATCTCATTGTGGTTTTGATTTGTATTTCCCTGATGGCAAGTGATGTGGAGGATTTTCTCATGTGCTTGTTGGCCATGTCTATGTCTTCCTCTGCATCATTCCTTTTCTTGTGAGCTAGAATGACTAGTATTGATTCACTCTGCTCTCTAAGGCTTATGCCAGGCAAATTTAGAAGGCAAAATGTTTTTCATGACTTCTGGTCTTCCCAGTTTTTTCACTTTTCTTCCCAAAGTTGCTTCCTTACCTTTTATCCCACTAGGTAGACTGCAGTATCCTTGGATCCAGTCCTCAGAAACTACCCCAGAGTGTTAATTCTGTGAAGCATAAAATGTCTAAGAAGGATGCTTACATTTTAGCTGGAATCTAGAAAGGATTTTAAGAATGAGTCACTATAGGAAATAGTTCTAAGGTACAGAGGACTAATTAATACCCACATAATCATAACAGTTAGGCAATACACAGTTACCTTGCTTTGTGTTCTTCCTACTAGTTCATCTCTGAGCATTTATTTTCATTAGTAGCCTACTTTTATTTTTTCAACTCTTAATATTGGACCCTCACTGATATTCCTGATCCTAACTGATATAGGAAAAGATGTTAGTGTTTGAAGCCTATATATGGCCAAGAAAGAATTCTTTTTTTTTTTTTTAAGATTTTATTTATTTATTCCTGAGAGACACACAGAGAGAGGCAAAGACATAGGCAGAGGGAGAAGCAGGCTTTCTGCATGGATCCTGTTGTGGGACTCTATCCCAGGACCCCAGGATCATGACCTGAGCCAATGGCAGATGCTCGAATCACTGAGACACCCAGGCGTCCCCAAGAAAGAATTCTTGAGACATCTTTGATGCAAAAAGGTGATTTTGTTAAAGCACGAGGACAGGACCTGTGGGCAGAAAGAGCTGCCCCCAGATGATGAGGAGTGGCCCATTATATATTTTAAGTTGGGAGGGGGTTAGGGATAGCATAAGTCTCTCTTGGAAGCCTTGAGGGGGCTAGCTATTGTTGGGGAAAAGGTCATTTATTACAGCCTAATAAAACCTTAGTCAGTGAGACCCTTCAGGTGGATATTGGTGGGTTTTATACTTGGGGGATGATTGTCAACACATATCTTGGGGGGTTTAGAGATAAAGGAATTTTTTTTTTAAATTTATGATAGTAACAGAGAGAGAGAGAGAGAGAGAGGCAGAGACATAGGCAGAAGGAGAAGCAGGCTCCATGCACCTGGAGCCCGATGTGGGATTCGATATCGGGTCTCCAGGATCGTGCCCTGGGCCAAAGGCAGGCGCCAAACCGCTGCGCCACCCAGGGATCCCGAGATAAAGGATATTTTTAAAGGATTTTTATATGTTAAGGTAGACTTACAGGGTTGGGCTAAAATTGCCCTTTGCCCTTAGCAAAGTATTAACATCGAGGCAGTTGAATTCCTAGATCAAGATCACTCTGAGTATTTCAAGGACTTATCAGTGGGCTCTAAGTAATAAGGAAATTTAATAATTTTTCTTCTGCCTTTGTTTCCCACATCACTAACTATACTAAGTATTATTTTAAAAGCCTAGCATAATATCTGGCACAGAATAGGCACTTAAATGGCAGCTCTTTATTGTAATAGAATATTGAAGAAAGCACACATGAAACAAAGACAACCAATTATTAGACAATATATAATTAAACTGGTATAAATTATTAATGCCATATTCATTCAGAGGAGACTATCATTTAGAAAAGGCAAAATAGTTAAGAAATTTTTGTACCAAAGTTGGAATTTAAATTTAGCCTTTGATAACTGGAAAGGGAAGAAGATTTTATTCTAAGAAGGGGACAGATGAATTTAAGTATCCAGTACAGGAAGAGAATGGAGTGTTTTTGTGCAGAAAGTGAATTACTTGGCTGGCCTGACTAAAGCTAAGTGTTAATATGGAAATGTAGTGGGCTTAAGATTGCTTAAGTAAGAGGTGATCAAATTATTATGTTAGGTCTTAAAATTCAGAGGGATTTAGACTTGAAATGATAGAATGTCATATTTATAGATAGGAGTAACTTTCTATAAGTAATATTGAGGAAGACTCATCAGGCAACAAAGCGGCAAGAGGTGTGCATTCAGGTCCTAGAAAAGGAAAAGAAGGAGTGAAAACAGGATACATGGTAAGGGTGTCTGTGTGTGTTCAGGAGAACCCCTGTATACTCATGCAGAGTTACTAGTCAGCTAATGCCTAGGTATTAATTGACACAGTAGAATGAAGATGAAATTTCTGAAATGCAGACATTATTGAGAGAATTATGGTTGTTTACTGAGATCATCCTGCTTTGTAACTTCATTATTGTGTGGAAGACATCCAAATGCTTTATTTTCCTTAAGTGGGAGGTGAAGTAGGTAAAAACAAAAGCCAAGGGAATGTCAATTTAATGATAAGCTGTGTAGGTGGCACATTTTTGTTTTCCAGAGGATTCCTTCACTATTAGAATTTTGTTTTCCAGAGGATTCCTTCACTATTAGAATTTATAATGTTGAGATGTTTGTGAATTAGTGTTACAAATGTATATTTGTAACAAGGCATAAGCAGATAAAATAGCAAATGTCTCAAAAACAGTTTAAACATTACTCATGGGCACCTAGGTGGCTCAGTCATTTGAGCATCTGACTCTTGATTTATGCTCAGGTCATGATTTTGGGGTCCTGAGATCAAGCCCCATGTTGCGCTCCTTGCTGGGCATGGAACCTGCTTGGAACTCTCTCTCTGCTTCCTTCTCACCCATGCATGCTCCTCCCCGAAAATAAATAAGTAAATCTTTTTTAAAAGTTACTTAAATAACTACCACCTATATAAAAGCCCATGGCATATTTATATAACAAAACTAATAGCTCAGGATGAAAGGAGGGCTTAGAAAATAAAACTCAGAAAGAAGTGAATTAAAGTAACATTTTTCCTTTACATACAAGACATAGATTTAGTTTAACTTAGATGTGCTATCAAAAATAAGTGAAAATTACTGTTACTTTCAACCCCTTTTTCAAGAACGTTGAAACAGATGAAAATCGCAAGTAGCAACTCCCTGGGTCTAAATATCTTTAATGAACCTGGAAAGCATTGTATAAATTATTATCCAGATCATACCTAAGTTATACAACAATGTTCTCTTTATAAAATATCTTTTAAAAATATTTTTAAAATAAATGCAGGCCAACTAAACTTTACCTGTATGTAAAGTAATGTATAATTACCAGCAATAGATAAAAGTACTTCTGTTCGTGATAATGTGATAAATAGAATAATGTCAAATATGTAATTGGAGTATTTGGACTTTGAAAATTTGATTTTAATTTAAAAAACAAAATTACATTTTTCTGTGGTATTTATCTTATCTTCAGAGCTGACTAAACCAGTGCTATCAAGTTGTCATCTTCAAAATAGCATAACCTATTGACCCTTTGCAATTAGACATGGAAAATTTGACAAAGGTCGGCTTTATGGGGTATGCAAAAATAATTTTCACCTGCTTTTCAGGTGTATTTATTTTAAGGCAGTTCTTTAAGAGCTGCATAATATAAGTGAACAGAAAATTAAAAAGATCTGAAAAGTATATTTTAAAATATGTTTTCCACTGTGGTGTAGGGGAAAAACATTGTATTAGGAGTTAACATACCCAGTTTCTGATTCTTTGGTATTAACCAGGTAAATCACCTTAGACAGATGATTTCAGTTCTGTGATCTTCAGTTTCCTAATCTATAAAACAAAAGAGATGGGTTCATCTAATATACTCTTAATTCCTCTCCTAAAATACCATGACCATGTATAATATTCTTGATGGTAGTATCAATAGTTACAATTTGTTGAGAATTTGTAATGTACCAGGTACTATGTATGGTAAATACTTTGTATATCATGTTCCTGTTTTATTGAATCACAGATTTATGCAACTAACTAACTAACTAACTAACTATTTATTCATTGTTTACTATGTGCCAAATGCTATGCATGGTGTTGCTGTACAGTAGTAGCAGAATAAAATAGAGTTGGTTCCTATTTTTATGTAGCTCCTCTGCAAATACCTTTATTATTCCTGTTTTACAAATAAGAAACAGAAGATTTAATTCATCCATTTATTTAAGGTCAAATGACTGACATTTTCCCAAGGGTCAATTGAAACAAGTGTAGGAGTTGAAAGAGAACCTAACAAATTGTGTTTCACAAGTTTGGTTTTGCTTAAATTCATATAATGGCCATGAATCATAGAATAAGGATGTTAGATGCATTAATTTCATACAGATATCAAATAAAATGGAAATAAAATCTCCTCATGATTAAAATGTATGTCTCATAGATACTCAAGGTTATTGGAAAGAAACTAAACAAAATTCATTAAGTCTAGTGGAAGGTTTTCAGGTAAGAGAAGTAGCAAACTGTACTCAGCATATTTCAAAAATGGCAGAACAGTATCCAGTGGCTAGAGGAGTTAAAGAGGATGGATCAACATTGCTGTGAAAATAGGAGAATGGTGCCAAGATGCATAAACTAAACATCAGAGCATTGGGGGGCTACATAGCAATCATGCATTATTTACCTAGGGCTCTCCCAAAATTATGCTCAAAGTGGATGGGATTGGTATCAAAGCTGCTCTGCATTTCACTTTAGTTTCCACTTTGAGCTCCTGTTTCCCTGTACTCTTCCCATTTGCCACAAAGTTATTCTGATCTTTATGTGTTATACCCTCTCTTCTTCACTAATCAAAGTAATCATTTATATGTATTTTTAAAAAATGGTTTAAAAATATATACCAACTTTATTCCTTGTCTCCACTCTTCCACACTTAAGATCATATGAAATCTCTTAGATATATATATTAAATTTTGGTTTTCGACAGCTTAGTATTTCATTACAGGAGTATTAACTTCAGAAGGCAGAGACAAGGAATTGTGCCCCTGGATTTCTAAACGTCTATTAATGGCTACTTTTTCTTTCTCTTTTAGGCTATTGTGGTGACTGATGGAGAGCGTATTCTTGGCTTGGGAGATCTTGGCTGTAATGGAATGGGCATCCCTGTGGGCAAGTTGGCGCTGTATACAGCCTGCGGAGGGATGAATCCCCAGGAATGTCTGCCTGTTATTCTGGATGTGGGAACAGAAAATGAGGTAAACAATTTAAGTCTGTAAGACAGTCTGGACACCTTAAAAACCAGCACCAATTCTTGTCTTTTGAGGTTTTTTTCAGGAACTTCATAACATTCACTTCTTTTTGTCTGGTTCTCCCTCCCTCCTCAAACTCATCCCCCAAGAATTATAAGAAAATTATTCTTTCTCTTTTCCTCTTTTCTTCTCCTTCTCAATAATGTGACTGATCTTTTACCAGCTCGTTTATTAGTGTTTTATCCTTTGAGGAACACTCACACCATCATTCTATAGAGTATATGTTTTACTTTAGGAGATCATGGTTTCTTTTTTAAAATTATTGTTTTCATACTAATTAGGAACTAATCCCAAAGGCCTCACTAAGTTTAATCAGTATGAAATCTTGTTCTAGAAGCCTGTTTTAAACCTGTGGTAGATGACTTGGAATTTTATTTATTTATTTAAAGTTTTATTTTAGAGAGAGAGATTGTGTTCAGGTGAGCAGTGGTGAGGGACAGAAGGGGAAGGGAGACAAGCAGACTCTCCACTGAGTGGAGAGCCTCATGGCCGACTCTACCCCAGGACTCTGAAATTATGACCTGAGCCAAAATCGAGACTTGGATGCCTAACTGACTAAGCCACCCAGGTGCCTCTGATGATTTGGAATTTAGTGTTTCTCATTCCTGTATCAATATTTTAGAATCCTAAAGTTGTATATCAGTACGTATTTTTGCTCATCCTTTATTGCTAATATTTAGGTTCAGTTATTGTGACAGATACTAGAAATTAAAGGTAGAATGTATACAGTTTTTATAGTTGTTTTCTTCCCTCCTAAGGCAATTAACCCATTGATAGTAGAATATTAACTTGAACAGGTTTTATATTCATTAATAGAGAAAATTATAATATCTAACTTCCTATATATGCGAGTGCTCATTTAACCTTTATAAAGGGAACATTTTGATAAAAGCATGCTGCTTATCTGATATATTCTTTTTCAATACTAATAGAAATGACTTAGAAATTATCAAACCTGACATCTTTGAACAATCATCCTAAAATTACATATGCATATTGAACATTAAGATTTCCTCTTTATTTTTTCATATATTTTAAAAACATTCTTCTGTGATAAATTACAATAACATCAGGTATAGTTTCAAATTACAAAATCTGGATGTGCTCAGTCCATTAAACATCTTCCTTTGGCTCAGGTCAGATCCTGGAGTCCCAGGATCCAGACCCACATCAGGCTCCCTGCTAGTGGGGAGTCTGTTTCTCCCTTTCCCTCTGCCCCTCCTCCTGCTTGTGTTCTCTTGCTTACTCACACTATCTCAAATAAATAAAACCTGTAGCATTACAGGTTCTGTAATCTGTAGAACATCTTAAGAATTCTAGGGAGAGGTGAAGAGGAGTCAGGAGTGATGGGAAAGGCATACAAAAATGTAAGAATTCAGTTTTAAATTTGGGCTTTTGCTTGTTTTTAAAAGATTTTATTTATTTATTTTTAATGTAGTCTCCGTACCCAGCAGGGGCTCAAATCCACAACCCTGAGATCGAGAGTCACCTGCTCCTATGACTAAGCCAACCAGGAGCCCCAAACTTGGGTCTTTTATTGAGATGTTGTCAATGTAATGTCGACATAGAGAAAGTTACAATGATGAAACTATAACACTGGGTATTTTGCACTGATAGATTGTATTTAGTTATAGGAGATACTTTATTTCACGAAAAGAGGTCTTAAAATTGTCAAATTGGCTAGTTGTCTTGAGTTTTCTCACATTATCTGATAGTATTCTTTTTGCATGCAGGGCTTTTACATTTATTCCATTTCTGTCCTGTATTCTACCTCCTCAGCCTATAGAATCCATATCCATTGATCCTTCATCAAATTTCTTACTTTGCCTTGTTGTAAATCTTGCTTTCTTTTGCCCTTCTCTCATTAAAAATGCCTGGTGCTTACTACATTTGAAAGGTATTCAAGTTACTAAATTAGAAGATAATCTGATAATTTACATTATCTTGTTATTGAAATGCTATGTGTTATTTCTAGAGGTTTTTGCTTATTGCCAGTGGAATTTTGGAGATATTAGGGGAAAAAATGAATAGTGGAATTTTAACTCTTTGACAGGTCAGTTTTTAGCTTGAGAGACCTTTTCAAAACTCTTAAGATTCCATTATAGATTTAATTGAATTAGATAAATATTGAGCACCTACTATCTGTTAAGGCCTAAGCAAAACCTAGGTGATAATGGAGTTAATAATTTAAGATCTTGCCAGCAAGATGTTCTGAATCAAGAAAAAGAGGTACATATGTAATTAGTTTCAAAATATATTAAATGCTTTGATACGGACATTTGGCAAACCATTAAGGGACAATTAGCAAACCATTTCTCTGCCATTTACAATATATTGTTAGTCTCTATATTACTGTTATCTGCTTATAACTCCCATTTTTCTATAAGTCACATTTAGCAATGGTGAAACTGTATATTAATATCTGAGCAGCTAGAGTTCCTATTTTAAAAAGAGTAAATTATTTGTTTCTTTTAAAAAGATAACTTTGTTTTGTGTAGAGTTAGCCAAACTACAAAGTCCTTGCAACTGTCTTCACTTCTGAGACCCAGCTGTGTGTTTGGGAGGAGATTCCCCAAAGCTAACTCTCAGGCTTGATAATTCCCTAAAAGGATGCACAGATCTCAATGAAACGATTATAATCACAGTTATGGTAGATTAAAATCAGCCAAAGCAAGAGATGAGTAGGGGAGAGAGTCTCAGAGGGTTCCAAGTGTGAAGCTTCTATTTTCCTCTTTGTAGAGACAGGGCAAGTTACCTGTGGTATTAATATGTGAGGTTGATCTGAACCCCCACTGCTCAGAGTTTCTATTGGGGCTCCATTACCTAGTCATGATTGATTCATTGATTGCCCACATGAACCCAGGTACCAGTTTGATTACATTTGAATCAAAGTCCCTCAATCCAGGTCACATGGTTAGTTTTTCTGGCATGGCTAGCCTACACCTTGTGACAATTAGTTGGGGTTCCTAGGCTGTTAGATAAAATAGTGAGGTTCTATCCAAAATGGTTGAATGCTTATGAACCATGTCACCAGATTTATGCAAGCAATAGAGAGAAATAGAAGAGACAAACCTACAAAAGGGAAAATAGGTCTAAATTTTAATGTTAAATTAATTAGAATTCAGTAGAATTTGACTTAATTTAGTAGAATTAATGAACTAATTCAGTAGATTTAAGTCAAATCAAATAGAATTCAGTTTTAAATTTATACAAGATTATGAATTTGATCATTCAAACTTTTAAAAAAATTTTTATTTATTTATTCACGATAGACAGAGAGAGAGAGAGAGAGAGAGGCAGAGACACAGGCAGAGGGAGAAGCAGGCTCCACACCAGGAGCCTGACGTGGGACTCGATCCCAGGACTCCAAGATCGTGCCCTGGGCCAAAGGCAGGCGCCAAACTGCTGAACCACCCAGGGATCCCCTGATCATTCAAACTTTTAAGGAAAAGTAGCTCCTATACATTATAAAATGTTCTAGAGCATATTAAAATTACAGCTTCCCATTCCGTTTTATGAAAACATAACCTTGATATCCAAACCTGGTAAAAAAAGATATAGCATATAATAAGAAACTGCTAATTTGTCTCATGTTTACCCATGTTCCTACCTTTACCACTTTCTAGGTGTATAATCTTGAAAAAGTTACTTACCTCTTCTGTGCTTTAATTTCCTCATGTAAAATGAGTACCTATCTTACATAGTTGTCATAATTTAATGCTCTTAGAGTATTCATGATTGTGATTGGCATTTTGTAAGCACTTAGTAAATTTTAGCTTATATGAATGTAGATGTAGATATTTATGAATGTAGATGTAGAAACAAAAATTCTTCATAAAATATTGGCAAACTGAACCTTGCAGGATACTTTTTTTTATATAAATTTATTTTTTATTGGTGTTCAATTTGCCAACATATAGAATAACACCCAGTGCTCATCCCATCAAGTGCCCACCTCAGTGCCTGTCACCCAGTCACCACCACCGCCCCCACCTCCCCTTCCACCATCCCTAGTTCGTTTCCCGGAGTTAGGAGTTTTTCATTTTCTGTCTCCCTTTCTGATATTTCCCACTCATTTTTTCTCCTTTACCCTTTATTCCCTTTCACTATTTTTTATATTCCCCGAATGAATGAGACCATATAATGTTTGTCCTTCTCTGATTGACTTATTTCACTCAGCATAATACCCTCCAGTTCCATCCACGTCGAAGCAGATGGTGGGTATTTGTCGTTTCTAATGGCTGAGTAATATTCCATTGTATACATAGACCACATTTTCTTTATCCATTCATCTTTTGATGGACACCGAGGCTCCTTCCACAGTTTAGCTATTGTGGACATTGCTGCTATAAACATCGGGATGCACGTGTCCTGGCGTTTCACTGCATCTGTATCTTTGGGGTAAATCCCCAGCAGTGCAATTGCTGGGTCGTAGGGCAGGTCTATTTTTAACTTTTTGAGGAACCTCCACACAGTTTTCCAGAGTGGCTGCAACAGTTCACATTCCCACCAACAGTGCAAGAGGGTTCCCCTTTCTCCACATCCTCTCCAACATTTGTTGTTTCCTGCGTTGTTAATTTTCCCCATTCTCACTGGTGTGAGGTGGTATCTCATTGTGGTTTTGATTTGTATTTCCCTGATGGCAAGTGATGTGGAGCATTTCCTCATGTACTTGTTGGCCATGTGTATGTCTTCCTCTGTGAGAGTTCTGTTCATGTCTTTTGCCCATTTCATGATTGGATTGTTTGTTTCTTTGCTGTTGAGTTTAGCCGGATACTTTTAATATCAAAAACTATTCAAACTATTAGCAGCTTCATAATTAATGGTGATAGATGCATTCTTTTACTTTTAATTTTAATTTTTAATTTTTATAAAAAAGATTTACTTATTTTAGTAGAGACTGCTCACATGGTGGGGGGAGGGGCAGAGCAGAAGAGAGAGAGTCTGTAAGGAGACTCCATATTTAGTGCAGAGCCTGAAATGGGACTCGATCCCATGACTTTGGGATCGTGACCTGAGCCGAAACCAAGAGTCAGATGTTTGACTGTGCCACCTGGGTGCCCTTTAGAGACTTTCTTTTAAAGAGTTATCAAGACACTTGTTATCAGTATTCTCTTTGATTGTTCAGAAAGTGCTAGCCTTTTTTATAAGACAAGAAAAACAAATGGGATAGTTGACTGATTGGAAAAGACCCAGTTATCATTATTTATAGGTAATAGGTTTATTGATGAAACCCAAGAAAATCAAATAACAATTATCATGACCAAATTAGATCCCTCAGTAAGGTGACTGCTTGCAAAATAAATATTAAAATTTCAACAGTTTTCCTAAGTATTTGTAATAACTAACAAAAATTGTTTCATTTGCAAATTAGCAAGAATAGTTTATTCTGCTGATGTTATGTGGTATTCAAATTTTCTAAGCAAGGAAATAGTGACATTTGATTTAGTTAATCAGAAGAATGATTTTTTTACAAGTATACATCTGCCTTATCTTTTCCAAAAACTAATAGAGGTATGCTGTATTTATAAAGCAGAATATATTTTTGTCATTTCCTTAACTTTTGGGACACACAAATCAACTGTAGTCTATTAACAATAAAGTACTTATATATCAGGAAGAATAGAAGCCATTTAGATTCTAGATTAACTTTTCTGTTGCTTAAAATAAAAATGCTCCAACACATGACTTTGTTTTTCTCTTGTGAGCTATTGGAATTCAAAATACGTTATAACATTCTAACTTATAATCAATCTAACCTGAATTTTTTTGTTTATAGCTCTTAAATAATACCTAAAGGAGAATAGAAAAATATTTAGAGTGAGATGTGTTATTAACTCTTAATCTTATTTAATTCATTCTGACACTTTATTCTTTTTATTTTGTATTGCCGCTTTACTAAAAAGACAAAATTTAATTCACTAGAATATGACTGAGTATAAAATGTAATGAAGTTTATATGTTGCTGATTTATGTTTTACTTTCATATGTGGAAAACTGCTTTTAGTAAAAACATTCCATGGTAAAAACTTTTCCCCCTATGGTAAAACTTTTAGACTCATCTCTTTGTGAATCTCTGTCCAATTTTACATTTTATGGTAAAAATATAAAACAAATTGATAACACCACTTATTTTCTTATCCAGAATACTCCAGCAAAGTTTAATGAGAACTAGATCCCATTTTTATAAATTATAAACACTTTGCTCTTTCATTATAAATTCATATATTGAATAGTAATGGAAATAGGAAAGAAATTAAGAGCCAATTGATAGGACATTCTTAACTTGATGTAAGATCACACTTGCCTGACTTCCTTCATCTCAACATCTTTCACTAAGAGGAGATTTAGAGGACAAAGACACTGGTTGAGTGTCTGATTGGCTCAGTCAATAGAGCATGTGACTCTTGATCTTAGGGCTGTAAGTTCAAGTCCCAAGTTGAGTGTAGAGATTACTTAAAAATAAAATCTTAAAAAATAAAAAAGCCAAAGATGATGAAACTGAGCCATAAAATGGTTGGCTAAAAAAAAAAAAATACTCTTATTCTTTAGGTAATAAAGCAAAGCATTCATTTAGGTAGGATGTTTGTGTTTCCTTCATATTTTTCATCTGTTATGTCACAGGTCACATTTTCGTTTTTTAGATTTAAAAAAATTTTTTAAAGATTTTATTTATTTATTCATGAGAGACACACAGAGAGAGGCAGAGACATAGGCAGAGGGAGAAGCAGGCTCCTGTGGGGAGCCTGATGCAGAACTCGATCCCAGGACCCTGGGATCACCACCTGAGCCAAAGGCAGATGCTCAACTGAACCACTCAGGCATCCCCAGTTCACATTTTCTTTATGTTAATTGTGAAACTGTAGCTATATACAATTTACTTCTGTTACCTTAATTTTTTTCAGTTGTCTTTTCAGAACATACCATATTCAGTTTTCTTTATAAGCCATTGCAAAACCTTCAAACTAATTATATTTATTATTTGTTGGTTGTTCTTTTGTAAGTGACAAATATCAAAGTTTGCTATTTGATTAAAAACATGAGTAGATATTCCTTGTGTTCCCTACATACCGATCTAGGTTTTATTAGGTCTTCAAGACTGCTTTCATGTATTACATGGTATATTAGTTTTCTAGGTCTGCCATAACAGTACTATATAGATTTGGGTGGTGCACCAAGAGAAATCTATTTTCTCACGGTTCTAGAGGCTAGATTTCTAAGATCAGGGTGTCAACAGGGTTAATTCCTTCTAAGGTCTTTCTCCTTGGCTTTTCTTCCTCTGGTTTTCCTTCAGTGTTTCCATAGGGTCTTCCCTCTGTGTGCATCTGTGTGCTAATTTTTTCTTATAAGAACACTAGTTATATTGGATTAGGACCCCCCCTAATGACCTCATTTAATTTAATTACCTCTTTAAAGACTCTGTTTTCATGTATGCTGAGGTATTGGGGATTAGGACCTCAACATATGATTTTGGTGAGGACACAGTTTGGCCCATAGCATTTGGTTACTCTTCCAAGAGGCTAAAGGCAGTTGTTTTTGCATAGTTATTCTTCATTTATGGAATCAGTGCTCCAGGTCTCATTTCTGATTCTCATTTTATGTTTAGTCTGGTCTTTAGTTCATGTGTACAGTATAACTAGATCTAGAATTCTTATTGAAACTCAAACTCACAAAGTTGAAGCCTCCATCCGTTTAGAAAGTTCATCCTTGTGTTCCTTCTGGAAAGTACTCTTCATATCTTGCATGAACTGGCCATGATGGAGAGAAACTGAAGGAAGGAAAAACCTTTTAGACTTTCTGTCACCTGTAGCTGTGTACAGAAACTAGTGTTGGCCCTAAAATGTGGCCTGTGTTAATTTTCTGTTTCTACTATAAAAAGTCACTACAAACTTAGTGGCTTAAAGCAACACAAATATATTATTTTATAGTTCTATAGGTCACAACTTTGACACAAGGTTCAAAGGGCTAAAATCTTAAAATGTGTCCACAGGGCTGTGTTTTATATCACTATCTTTTCCCACTTCTAGAGATTGCCTCCTTGTTCCTTGGTTTATGGTGCTCTTTTTCCATTTTCAAGCCAGCAGTGTAGTATCTTTCTGGCTCTCTTTCTGTCATCACCTCCCTTTCTCTGAGCACAGCCAGGAAAGATTTTTTTCACTTTCCAAGACTTACCCTTAATCACATCTGCAGTCCCTTTTGCCACATAAGGTAACATATTGACAGGTTCTAAGGATGAGGGAAGTCATTATTCTTCTTACCACCGAGTCCCAGCTAGAACGTCATCATTTGTCCCTCCACTCTCCTTCATTTTTTTCCCTTTCATATGATGGGATTGCTTGTCATTTCAGACAAGAGATTCTGCACTGGAATGAGCACTAATGATTATAATAAAGCCAGAGGAAAGAAGATCCTTCAGTTTCCAGGTTTTCTATTTGTCGTGTCATGTGCTTACATTTTGTAATTTCTTTTTATCTCACCCTATCTAAATCAGATGATAATGGATCATATCAAGAATTTCTTTGCTTTTTGAAGTACTACAGCAATGCCTTGGGAACGAGGTGGGATCTTCAGTTTGGCTTTATATGCACTAAAACTACCGGGAAGCCCTTGAAGTTTGTGCTATATTTTAGAATCACCCATGTATAAATTAAAATAGATAAAATATTTACCCGAGATAAGAACCTTTTGGGAAGTAGAATATTTTTATTTTAACTTAATATAAATTTGAAGTTAGTGGTTCTCACTAACTATATGTTCTATGAACCAACTGATTCAAAATTACCAGGGACGTGTGTTAAGAATGAAAAATCCTGGGCTCCACTCCAGACTTACTGAATCACAGTCAAACTTGAATCATTTTTATTTCTACCACTTTTTTTACATTCATGCCAACTCATATGCATGATGACATTTAAAATATTGCTTTTATGCAATATTTAAAATTTTATGGCTCAGACTCTTGGCTAAATGTTGGTAGTATAGTTTCTGTAAGTGTATTATTGATGATACGAATCAGCAAAACAGCCGAAATTTATATTCCTTACAGAACCTGACTTTTTCAGTTAAAAATGGTCAATGAACTTATAAAAATGTTCAATGTTAGAAGAGAAATACAAATGAATGCCACTTGACAACATTTTATATATCAAATAATGTGTATTTTTATATATTTAATATTTGCATATTTATCATATTTATGTGTATATTTCATATATATACATATATATAGAAAGATAATATATTTGATGCTGCAACAAATAGAGACATAGATGGTTCCTGACTTATGATGGTTTGACTTAGGATTTCTGGGCTTCACAATGGTGCCAAAGTTATAAGCATTCAGTAGAAACCATACTTCAGATTTTGAATTTTAATCTTTTTCCAGGCCAGTGGTATGTGGTATAATCTCTTTCTCTCATGATGCTGGGCAGAGGCAGCGAGCTGCAGCTCCTAGTCAGCCATGTGATCATGACATTAAACAGCCAATATACTTATAACCATTCTGTACCCAGACAACCATTCTGTTTTTCAGTATGGTGTTCAAGGAATTACATGAGATATCCAGCACGTTATTATAAAATAGGCTTTTTGTCAATGACTGTGCTCCTGTATAGGCCAATGTAAGTATTCTGAGCATATTTAAGGGAGTCCAGACTAAGCTATGATGATCAGTAGGTTAGGTGTATTAAATGCATTTTCAATTTAAGATATTTTTAGTTTATGATGAGTTTATTGGGATGTAATTCTATTGTAAGTCAAGGAAGGACCTGTATTTATATGTTACTGGGTGGAGATATTAATTTGTTCATACTCTCTAGAAGGGCAGAGTTTCAGTATAGATTGCAAGTTTTTAAAATGTTCATCTAGTGACATGAAAACTTTTCGTAATATATTACTCTGTGTAAAAGGGTTATGAAACAATCTATGATATTGTCACACATTTAGAGAGATAGTATTTTATATGCATAGACATTGGGAAAATGACTTAGAAGTATATGCATCAAGGTGCTAGTAGTGAGTAGAGATTGTTGGTATTCTTTGTAATTTTACTGTTCAGTTCTCTCAAATTTTCTGTTAGGCAAATATTGCTTTTCTAATGTAAAAAAGACCTTAAAATATTAAGAAAAAAATAGTTTTCCTGACTACCAAATTTTTATAATTTACTGAAAAAAGCTGAATATAGAATATTTAGGGTGTTCTGACAAAGTCAGTATAAGACATAAGGATAAAAATTGTTAAATTCAGGACATGTCCACATTCACATATAGGATGCCTGGCAACCCCTAAACACACACCAAAGTCTATTTAGGAATGAAAAATAAATTATTTTTTTTCATTCTTAAGAAAATATTTTTTAATTCTCAAACTCCAGATTGGCAAGGTAAGAATGCGAGAAACTGAAACAGGGTGAGAGTTAAAAATGATTTCTATCAACATTAAATAAATGAGTACTTCAAATAAAAATTTCCAAGTTTTCAGAATTGAGATATTGCTAATGAGTAAGTAATTACCTTCACCAGTGTAGTCCCTCCTTACTTCTTTTTGGAACTCTCTTCTATTTCTATGTATTTTGTCTTTTAATATTTTTCCCCTGCTTTTTTTCCGCCTTTTCCCCCTTTTTTCATGCTTATAAGTCTTTTGTGACACCACATATATTTTATGTGACACTTCTTGTTAAAGGAAGTCTAAACTTTTTTAAGTGCTTCCTTAATTTCAAGTCTTTCATTTATTCTTCAACAAAGATCTATTAAATTTTTACCCTTGGCAACAAGAAGTTTTTAAGCCAATGAATTAGTATCACTTCTGTGCCAGGCTATTTGGTCTATGGAACCATTATCAAAATTGGGTAATCTTGTTAAGTTGCTTTTTGTAGATACTAATTTTTTTGGTCAGTGATATTTCCAAGATTACATTTATTATTCATGCTGCAATTATCATGAATTTAAAAAAAAACAGTAACTTTTGACAGGGACATTTATGACTTGGAAGCATTTTATAACTTCCTGATTTAATTCAAAGATAACAAGATAAATTATTCTTAAATCTTCATACTTGACTCTTCATTGTATGTATGTATCATTCTTTATGATACATACTTAATTATTAGAATGGGAAAGAATGAGACAAAAGAGAAGGTGAAACATGTAGCATCTTTTCTCAATTGTGTTCTTTTCCAAATTCACATTTTAGAAGTCCAAATATATTCCACACATGGAGAAAGTATTTTAATTCTGGCAGTAGCTCATTGGTGCTTTAATCTCAGCTCTTCAGAAGTTTGCCAGTAGATTGTTTAAAGTTATTAGGCCTCACAGAACAGCTGGACTTTACTACAGCACTATTTCAGATTTTATATTTCATCTGAGATACATTTATGTGATTAAATATGTTAACTTGAACAGCTAGCTGGACAGCCTTAACTCATTGTTGTGCAGTTTATTATAAATAGGATGACCACAGAATCTACTGGCCAAACCCACTAAAAGAGGATGCTGTTAATAATTATACTAGGATAATATGTATGAACTGGCATATAATTTCTGTTGGCTTTAAGAAGGTCCCAACTCAGGTGATTCAGATGGCTTAACCTTTTAATATCACAGCACCTGCAAAAACGTATCATTTATCCATAACAAACCACCTCCAAATTTAGTGACTTAAAACATTTACTATTTTATTAATGTTTATGATTCACTGGGATGGCTAGGTAGGTCAGGATGCTTGGCACAGCCTTTCTCCATCTAGATTCTTATCCTTCACAGATTGTTCACATTCCACACGTAAAATATGCATATCTCCATTCTAGGTTCCCAGAAGTTTCATCCCATTAACAACAGCAGGCCCAGAGTCTGGGGTCCTGTCATCTAAATACATCTAGATGCAAATGAAGCATCTTGTGTTTTGCTCCTTGGCGTGACTCCTCTTAGCTGTTCAGTGGTGAGGCAGGGACAGAATAACCATAATCAACACTTCAATTCAAAATGGGAATCATATTGCTCTCTGGTCCTGGCAATTCTGAATTGCCACTGGACATGTTGCCAGGCCACCTACCTGAGGGGTAGGTAATATTTTTTGAATGAGGCCTAATTCTCTTCCCTTAGAGTGGTCCTGTAATTCGTTGTTCTTTTAGGCTTTTGGCTCTGCTCTCTGAGCTCTTGGCTCTGTCCTTTGAGACATCCTTCCTTTTCCATAATAAGTGGCCATGTTGCAGCTGAGTAGCTTTCTCTCTCTGCTTTCTGCCTATGGAAAGTTGAAGGTCCAGAGAAGGATTTTCATTTTGAAGTGTCTTTATCCCAAATCATCTAAATAGTACAGTATCCTTAAATTGTATTTTAAAAGCTTTCTCAATATCAGACTAATGTCTACCCCATTAGATAAAGGACTTACTCATAATTCTTTTCAAAACGCACCTCTCTACATTGACTGATATACCATAGTGCTGCAGAACCAGTTCTTTTTATTTAGCCATGATGGCCTCCACTTTAGATCATTCAGAGTTTTCCACTTTAGACCATTCAGAGTTTTTCACAGAAGTTGTTATAACCACACACTTGATCTTTGACTGCAGGCCCTTATTTTACTTTGGAAATCTTTAACAAGCAAGTATCGTCTCCTCTACATTCTCTAAATTTTGCTCAACAGCTAAACATTTCCTTCTTCAACTCATCCCTGTTTTAACTTTATCATACAAATAAGAGAGGCCAATTAACACATTCAGCCTTCTGCCTGGATATCTCTTCTGCCAGATTCATGGGTTCTTTATGTACATTGTCTTTTCACATCCCTGAAGATGACCATTTTGTCCATTGTTTCACTATTATAAGACATAGGTTGCAGGTTTTTCTTTTTCCAGCCCAAAAAAGCAGTTTGTCTTTTTATTTTCAGCAATATTTTGTAGTTTCCAGTGTATTGGGCTTACACATATTTTATGAATATGTCCCTTGTGAATTTTATGTTTTGGAATGATATTGTAAATGAAGTTGTGTATTTTATTTCATTTTCAACTGCTCATTGATAGACATAAAGATATAGTTGATTTGTATATGTTGATCTTAGAGCCTACTATTCTGTTAAATTCATATATATCTTTTCTAGTGGATTATTTTGTATGAGGATTTCTAAATATTTTCCATGTACATCATCATGTATATGCAAATGTTTGCTTTCTTCCTTCTATATTCCTATATTTTCTTTCTCTTGCCTTCTTGTAATGGCTAGTATCTCTAGTATAACGTTGAATAGAAGTGGCAAGGGTAGATATCCTTGTCTTATTTCTAATCTTAGGAGAACAGCATTCAGTCTTTCACTGTTAAATATGTTGTTAGCTATGGGTTTTTCACAGATGCCCTCCGTTAGGTTGAGGAAATTCATTCTCATTCCTAGTTTACTAGGAGCTTTTGTTATATATATATATATATTATAGTATATAATTTATACCTTGATAAAAAAACTGGTCTCATAAAAAACAGTGTAATATATACTAAAACTTGAACAGAGTAATGTCTTATATCTATCAATTTTAGAAAAAACTTTGTAAAGTTTAAAAAGTTTAAGAAAACTTTAGTTAAGGCTAAAAATTTATTTTTAACATCCACCAGTTAATATATTAAAGATATAATCAAAATTTTGTTGAAGATTTTGCTTTCATAAACAAAACAAATCTAAGGAAAGAATTGGTACCTTTCCATTTCCTAAACTAATGTAGTATTTCAAAACTTAGTATTACTTTTAAACATGATAAACTTTGCTTATAAAATCAGAATTGAACTTTTCTAATTAGCATCACTAAAATATTTTAATTCTTTTTATTTTCCCCAAATAAGGCAGAATATTTTAATATTTAGTAATTATTTTTTTATTTGACTTATAAATATAATAGACCTTAATACTATAGGTTAATTCTCACTCACTATGAAAGATTTTATTTCCATTTCTTTTCTTCTATATATGAGGAAACTGAGGCTTAGAAATTGTGAATGACATTCCTATCATTATTCCTATATCTGTGGTAACTTTTTTTTTAAATAGGCTTTACTTAAAGATCCGTTGTACATTGGGCTACGGCAGAGAAGAGTGAGAGGTCCTGAATATGATGATTTTTTGGATGAATTCATGGAGGCAGTTTCTTCCAAGTATGTATAATCTTTATCTATATTTGAATTGAATTTCAAAAACTTAAAGATAACCTAACATAATAAACTATAAAGTTGTCCAAGTTTGATATAGGATGTTTAGTAATTAGAAGTGATTTTTATGAAATGCATACACACGTACTGTCTTAATTATTGGTGACCAAATGATAAAGTCATGCATCTATCTCAAAAAAGGTTGTCTTTATTGCTATCTGTAAAGATAATTTTATGAAAATCTTTAGATCCTGTGGTTATTGAAATGCATAATTATGGTAAATGAGGCAGTGGCCAATGACCAAATTACCCGAGCAAACTATTTTATAATTATTGGTAGTCTGTACTTTGTTCTGGCTACTAATAAAATGTGATCCCCAGTCATCTTTGTGGGTGTATCTGACCCTTTGGTGGTAGGAGCGGGAGAGGAAGTAGGGACTGAATGTGAGTTAGTATAATCCACAAGCCAGAATGATGTTTAAGAACCAGCACATAAAAAAAAAAAAAAAAAAAAAAAAAAAAGGACCAGGACATCCAATCACAAATCATGAGTCTGATTAAAACTATAGCCTTGATTAAAATGCATTACTGTATTTCACCTAATTTAGGTAGCATTTAATTGTGGGCAAAGTGCTACTATAAAGTTTTCCAATTTTTTTTTCTTTCAGCAAAGAGACTTCCACCATAATTTAGTGATGTACTCTGAGAGAATTTTTTCACACTAAGGAACAGCCATCCCATTTGTCACTATACAGCCACAGAAACCATGGACTATTTTAAACCTTATACGTTGCCTTGGTTTTTCATAGAAATAAACTCATCACTAGACTCAGCTGTAACTGGAGACGTACTTCTGGTTTTTCTTATTATAAGGTTTAATTTTCAGAAGTTATATGCAATAGTAGAGAGTGCTTTCATCAGCTTGCACAATATTTAGGATATATTGAATCTCTCATTGCCCAAGATTTCAGGGTGGAGTATATTTGCCAGTTGGTATGGTCTACTTTTTAAAAACATATGCCTGGTGGATTTATTGTTATTAAGTTTTTTGGTTAAGCTATACTTATTCATATAAATAGTTGAGAAACTGTATAGTTTAAGCTCAAGATTGTATGGTACAGTTAATTTCTAGTAGTTTTTCATATATAATGAAATGTTTTGAAATTACCTGTAACTTACTAGATACCAACATTAATCAGGAGATTACGTAGAGAACATTGTGATGCTTTATAAAAGAAAAGGGAAATGCAGTTCTTATATTTGTTTTTATTGTCTGTGTAAATAGAGTATGTGTGTGTGTATATATGTGTGTGTGTATATATATATATATATATATACACACACATACACATAACTTCAGTATACTTAGAAGAAGCTGTTAAACTTCTTTGATGAACATAGTTTTTATGGCCTATATGCTTAAGTGCTGATAAAATGAAAAGAGAAATAATTACCATTTGGAATCAATGAGAAGTTTTCCTCAGAAAATGAGATATGAGCTAATTTTGAATGTTTTGTGCCAATAAACAGTCAAAAAAGCTTTTTTTTTAAAAAAAAAATAGTGACTTGAAGGATTACCTAAAATCTTTGATAAGGAAATGGGGATTGACAAAAAATAATTTTAAATGCAGAGGGCACCTATAGATCAGGAGTTATACCATAGACTATTCCCAGAGAAGAATCTTAAAAACTTTTCAGAAATGGTTTCTGGCATGCTACTGCTTTGGGAAAAATTTTTTAGCAGTGACACCTAGCACTACCCAATTAAATTGGGAAGTGGTCCTGAATATAAGCCCAAGATTATTTAAAAAGAAAATGTAACCAAAATTCAGGGTGTAAAATGACTGTTGCAAGTTGAGTTACTCAAGAATCAGATTCTAAATTGGGAGCTGATTAAGGAGTGCGCTTGGAATAAACCCCTCTGGAAGGGAGGGGACAGAAATAGGAGTGGATAAAGGGAGAAGTCGAGCTGCACCATGAAACCACCAGCAGCCTTGAATAGCTTCATTGGAACCATCCCTGTGTCCAGTTAGATACTAATTTCTACCAATCCCCCTGCTTCCCAATACTATGCTGGGTTTTTTTACTTACTATATTCTCAGGGTTGGGTGGGGCAGTTTCAAATTCTTCTTGACTTTATTCACAATTATACTCTTTACCTCATAGGACAAGGACTTGATATGGGTGCTGTGGTAACTTCCTAAGTTAGTCTATTCTGATTATACATTTGGGGACTGAGAAAGTCATCAGGTCAGTCTGTAGTCCTAATGAATGGATCCATTATGAGCTAGACCTTGGCCAAGGCTCCGTTTATTACTGACTTCCATATGCTTCTACTTTAATAAGGAGGGTGATGACATATTGATGCTTTTGGCCTTCTAGTATCACTGTCAACTCTGTGCCCTTGAGATGTTTGGGAATTCCCTATCCCCATAGCACAGTTACCTGAATATAGAGGTATAGGTGCCGTTGGAGAAGGATTGAGGGAATTATTACCATGTAGTCTTAACATAGCGTTGCAAGATCTTTCCCTCTGGATTCTAGGCCTCTTAAGTTAGAGGGCTCTGAGTCTAAAAATTAGCTCAGGAATGGAAGCTGAGAAAGATACTGTGACTTAATTGGGGAAGCTTCCTTCCAATTTGTTCATTCATCTTTGATTTCTTTGGATCTTGTACACTGACTAGTAGCCTTGTCAGCTGTTTTGCCGTTACAGATGCTGTATTCTTTTAACTATCTCAATAATTTTCTGTGCGCCAGCCCCTCAGAAACCCCACCCTGCCACTCTCATGATAATTATGTCTACCTATCTTCTCATGACTTCTGATCCTCACCTAGACTTGTCTTCTCCATTGCTGTCAATGAGCCCAGTTCTAGAACAACGTTTCCTTCTGTTAGTTCTAGCCTTCATGAGAGAGAACCAAAACTTACTAATGTGGATATCTTCTTATTGGCATATTCCTTATGACTTTGGTAGATGGTATGTTTTCTGGGCCTTCAGGTGGAATATCTGACGGATTTTCTGGCTTTACATAGCATGTGCATTCTTGGAATCTGTTGAATAGTCTATTTCTGATATTCTTTTATCAAGCCATATGACAGAAAAATGCTAACCTCTGCAAAATATTTTTTGTTTAGGAAAATTGGCCATTGGAGCAAACCATTGAGTTGCCCTAGCTACCTGTGCCCCGACAGGAGCTAGGTTTCTCTAGTACAAAGGTCTTGTCAAACTACCTAGTTAGGTTTTCTTTTTTATTGTTTTGATTCATTTTTATTTGTTAAAAGTCAGGCAGTGTGTTGGTGCTGGGGATATAGGGATGAATAAAGCAAAAATAATCTCTATTTTTCATATAGCTTATTCTTTACTAGAGGAGGCAGATAATAAGTAAACAAGCAAATAAATGAAACAATGAAATTATAATAAGTGTAATGATGGAAACATTACACTAAGAATAATAGATGACTTAATTTATGTAAAAATAATAGATGACTTAATTTGTGTAAGTCAGATGAATGGTGTTATCTCTTTTTTGAGCACAGATTTTACTTTTCTTCTATTTATTTTATTAATTGATATAGTTTTCTCTTTTATGAAGTTTATTGCCAAGTCCTGATACTTTTTTGATCATGATGCTTTTGTTGAAAATTATTGTGAACCCTTTAATTATAGTTAGGCAAATTAACAAACAATGGAAAAACTGAATTCAGAAAGTACTGATTAATTAGCCTGGATATTAATTAGCATATCCAGTGGAATACTATGGGTCTGTTTTCCTGGAACTTGCCTTTTCAACAGTTTTATTAGTTGGGCCTAGTAATTGTACATCTAAGAATATAGGTTAAGAAAATAATCCTAAGAAAAGAAAAAGAAAATAATCCTAAATAAGGAATGAATTTTATTTCCAAATAGGTTCACTGAACATTTTTATTACATGATTTTCTTCCCTTTGCTTCTGGATAGCCCACTCTTCTTGGTTTCCTTCTACCTCAGTGATTCCTTACTTTATGTATTCTCATCTCCCTAACCTCTACACTTCAGAGTGCTTCAGGGCCAGAGGTTAAAACTCTTCTCTTTGCTATTTATCCTTACTTCCTTGGTAACCTCATTTAGTCATTCATCATTTTTTATTTTGGAAATTCTTTCTTGTTTTTTTTAAAACTGTTGAAGTATAGTTGACATACAATGTTATGCTAGTTTAATTTTTTAAGTAAGTTTTAAATTTTAATTAATAATTAACATAAAGTATTATATTAGTTTCAGATGTGCAATATAGTGGTTCAACAATGCTATGCATTACTCAGTACTCATCTTGGGAAGTGTACTCTTAATCCCCTTCACCTTCCTTACCTACCTCCCCTCTGATCAGTTTCTATCTCTGTAGTTCAGAGTCTGTTTCTTGGTGTATCTCTTTCTTTTTTTATTCCCTTTGCTCATTTATTTTTTTTCTTAAATTCCACACATTTGTCTTTCTCTGACTGACTTATCTCACTTAGTGCATTATACTCTCTAGTTCCCTCCATGTTCACTTAGCGCATTATACTCTCTAGTTCTCTCCATGTAGTTGTAAATGGCAAGATTTCATCCTTTTTTGTGATGGAATACTATTCCACTGTGTATAAAGATACCACATCTTTATCCATTTATCAGTTGATGGAGACTTGGGCTGCTTCCATAGTTTTTTTTTTTTTTTTTTTAAGATTTATTTATTTATTTATTTGAGAGAGAGAGAGAGAACATACAAGCCAGAGAGGCAAAGGGAGAGGGAGAGAATCTCAAGCAGACTCTGTGCTGTGCATCTTGACTTGAGCTGAAACCAAAAGTCACATGCTTAACCCACTTTGCCACCCAGGTGCCCCCATAGTTTGGCCCTTGTAAATAATGCTGCAATAAACATAGGGGCACATGTATCCCTTTGAATTAGTGGTTTATATTTTGGGTAAATACACAGTAGTGTGATTACTGGATCATAGGGTAATTCTATTTTTAACATTTTTGAGTTTCAGGTAGACAATATAGTGTTTCAGTAATTCTGTACATTACACAGTTCTCACCATGGTAAGTGTAGTCACCATCTATCATCATACAATGTTATTATCATATTATTGACTATATTCGCAACGCTCTACTTTTTATCCCTGTAACTTACTTATCTTATAACTGGAAGTTCATACCTCTTAATCCCCTTTACCTATTTCACCTATCCCTCTATCCTCCTCTTGTTTGGCAATCACCAGTTTGTTCTCCATTTTCATGAGCTATTTCTGATTTTGTTGTTACTATTATTTTGGTTGTGTGTTCAAGTTTTTAAAATTGAAGCATAGTTGACTCACAATGTTATATTAGTTTCATGTGTACAACATAGTGATTCAGAAATATAAACATTATGCTGTGCTCACCACAAGTGTGATTACCATCTGTCACTGTACACTATTACATTACCATCTACTGTATTGCTTATGCTATACATTTCATCCCTGTGACTTACTCATTCCATAACTGGAAGGAAGCCTGTAGCTCTCATTTTCATTCTGCCATTTTGCCTATCTCTCCACCCCCTTATCTTCTGGCAACCACTAATTTGTTTTCTGTATGTATGAGTCTACTTGTGCTTTTTTTGTTGTTGTTGTTTTATTTGCTTTTCAGGTTTCACATATGAGTGAAATCATATAATATTTGTCTTTGACTTATTTTGTTTAGCTTAATATTCTCTAGGTACATCTGTGTTCTCACAAGTGGCAAGATCTCATTCTTTTTTACAGCTGAATAATATTCCATTGTGTGTACATACACCACATCTTCTTTATCCATTCATCTGTCAGTGGGCATTTGGGTTGCTTCTGTGTCTTGGGTATTATAAATAATGTTGCATATTTACATATTAGATACAAATATATAAATACTTAAATAATTGTATATTTATTGTAAATATTTATTATAAAATTGTATATTTGTTATAAATATTGTATCATATTTACTGTAAATATTTCTTATAAATAAATTATTTATTGTATATTTATTATAAATATTGTATCTTTTAGAATTAGTGTTTTTGCTTTCCTTGGATAAATAACTTAATAGTGGAACTAATGGATCATATGACTTTTCTATTTTTAATTTTTTGGGAAACTTCCCTACTCTTTTCCCAGTGGCTGTACCCATTTATATTCCCACCAACAGTGCATGAGGTTTTCCTTTTCTTTACATCCTTACCAACATTTGTTATTTCTTGTATACCAGGTATACCAGGGAAGAAGTCTGGTATTTCAAGGAATTACTTCTTTTCAAGTGATTTAATTTAGGAAATGCTAAAGTTCTTACAATCCTTGCATATGTTGAGTATATATTAAAATCACCAAATGTATGCATTCCTTAAATATTTATGTTTGTTTTTCTGGTTCTACTTCTTATACTAGTATTTTTTTAAAGTAAACTCTATGAGATATTTTTTTTAGATTCCACAGATCAGTGATATCATAGAGCATTTATCTTTCTCAATTTGACTTACTTCACTGAGTAAATTCCCACAATATCCAATCCATTTTGTCACAAATGGCAAGATTTCAATTTTTTTAACTGAGTAGTATTCCACTGTATGTTTGTGTCTGTCTCATCCTCTATCCATTCATCTGTTAGTGGACACTTTAGGCTATTTCCATATCTAGGCTATTATAAATAATGTGCGGTGGTCACAGGGGTAAATATATCTTTTCAAATTAGTGTTTTCATATTCTTTGGATAAATACTCATACGTGCAATAGCTGGGCAATATGGTGGATATGTTCCTGAGTTTTTGAGGAATCTATACTGTTTTCTATAGCGGCTGCAGCAATTTGCATTCCTTTTTTTCATATCCCCTCCAAGACTTATCATTTATTTTTGATGATAGTCATTCTAACAGGTGTGAGGTAATATCTCATTGTGGTTTTGATTTGCATTTCCTAGATAATTAGTGATTTTTGAACATCTTTTCATGTGTTTGTTTGCCATCTGTATGTCTTCTTTGGAAAAACGTCTATTTAGATCTTTTGCCTATTTCTTAATCAGGTTATTTGATTCTTTAAAAATTATTGTTGACTGTATGAATTCTTGGTATATTTTGGATATTAATCTCATCCAATTTATGATTTGCAAATATATTCTGTCACTCAGGTTGAATTTTTGTTTTTATGATGTTTTCTTTCACCTTGCAGAAGCTTTTTAGTTTGATATTATGGTCGCAGTTATTTATTTTGACTTTTGTTTCCCTTGCCTTTGGAATCAGATCCAGAAATAGATTGCTAAGGTCATTGTCAGAGGGTTTACTCCCTATGTTTCTTCAAGAAATTTTATAGTTTTAGGTCTTATATTCAGGTTTTTAATCCATCTTGAGTTAATTTTTAATGTATGATGTGATATAGTGTTCTAGTTTCTTTCTTTTTTGGCACTTGGCTGTCCAGTCTTCCCAGCACTACTTATTGAAGAGACTTCGCTTTGTTTTATGTTCTTGGTCTCTGTAAGAGTGCATTTATCTCTGGGCTCTTGATTCTGTACTATTAATGTATATATCAGTTTTTATGCCAGTACCACATTGTATTATAGTTTGGAATCAGGGAGTGTGATACCTCCAGCATTGTTCTTATTTCTCAAGATTGTTTTATCTATTCGGGATTTCTTGTGGTTCTATACAAATTTTAGAATAATTTGTTTTAGTTCTTTGATAGATGCCATTGGAATTTTCAGAGGGATTGCATTGAATCTGTAATTTGTGCTGGGTATTATGGACATTTTATTTCTTAAATTCCACACATGAGTGAAATCATATGGTATTTATCTTTCTCTGACTGACTTCACTTACTTAGCATAGTACACTCTAGCTTTATCCACATCATTGCAAATGGCAAGATTAACATTCATTTTCATGGCCAGATAATATTCAATTGTGTTTATATACCACATCTTCTTTATCCATTCATCTGTCAATGGACATCTGGGCTCTTTCCATATTTTGGCAATGGTGGACATTGCTGCTATAAACATTGGGGTGCATGTGCCCCCACTGAATCACTATTTGTGTATTCCCTGGATAAATACCTGGTAGTGCAATTGCTGGGTCATAGGTTAGTTCTATTTTTAACTTTTTGAGGAACTTCCATACTGTTTTCTAGAGTGGCTGCACCAAGCTTGCATTCCCACCAACAGTGTAAGAGGATTCTCCTTTCTCCACATCCTCACCAACATCTGTTGTTTCCTGAGTTGTTAATATTAGCCATTCTGACTCACTGTGGTTTTGATTTGTATTTGCCTGATGATGAGTAATGTTGAGCTTTTTTTCATATGTCTGTATATCTTTAGAGAAATATCTGTTCATGTCTTTTGCCCATTTTTGACTGGGTTTTTTGTTCTTTGGGTGTTAAGTTTGAAGAGTTCTTTATAGATCTTGGATACTAGTCCTTTATCTGATATTGTCCTTTGCAACTATCTTCTCCCATTTTGTAGGTTGCCTTTTAGTTTTGTTGATTGTTTCCTTTGCTGTGCAAAAGCTTTTTATCCTGATGAAGTTCCAATAGTTCATTTTTGCTTTTGTTTTCCTTGCTTCTGGAGACCTGTCTAGCAAGAATTTCCTGTAGCCAGGGCCAAAGAGGTTGCTTCTTGTGTTTATCTCCAGGATTTTCATGGATTGTAGTCTCATATTTAGGTCTTTTATCTGTTTTGAAATTTTTTGGTATATGTTGTAAAAAAGGTCCAGTGGGACGCCTGGGTGGCTCAGCGGTAGAGCTTCTGCCTTCAACTCAGGGCTTGATCATGGTCTGGGGATTGAGTCCCGCATCAGGCTCCCTGCAAGGACCCTGCTTCTCTCTCTGTCTGTCTCTGCCTCTCTGTCTCTCATGAATGAATGAACGAATGAATGAATGAATAAATAAATAAATAAATAAATAAATAAGTAAATAAATAAAATCTTTTGAAAAAGGTGGCCCAGTTTCATTCTTCTGCATGTGGCTGTCCAATTTTCCTGACACCATTTGTTGAAGTGACTGTCTTTTTTTCATTGGATATTCTTTCCTGCTTTGTTGAAGTTGAGGGTCCATTTCTGGGTTTTCTGTTCTGTTCCGTTAATCTATGTGTCTATTTTTGTGCCAATATCATACTATTTTGATTATTATAGCTTTGTAATACAGTTTGAAGTCCGGAATTGTGATGCTTCCAGCTTTGGTTTTCTTTTTCAACATTACTTTGGCTATTTAGGTTCTTTCTGGTTCTATACAAATTTTAGAATTGTTTGCTCCAGCTCTGTGCAAAATGCTGGTGTCATTTTGAGAAGGATTGCATTGCTTTGGGTAGTATAGACATTTTAACAATATCTGTTCCTACAATCCATAAGCATGGAATGTTCTTCCATTTCTTTGTATACTTCCTCAATTTCTTTCATAAGTGTTCTATAGTTTTCAGAGTACAAAATTATTTCTTTCCATTCATGAGCATGGAACATCTTTCCAATTATTTGTGTCATCTTCAATTTCTTTCTTTTCCTCCTTCTTCGGTTTCTTTCATCAGTGTCTTATAGTCTTCAATGTATAGGTCTTTCATTTCCTTGGCTTAATTTATTACTAGATTTTTTAGGATGTAATTTTAAATGAGATTATTTTCTTCATTTCTCTTCTGTTAATTTGTTATTATTTTATGCAAACACCATAGATTTCTGTACATCAATTTTGTATCTTACAACAGTTTTTTGATGGAGACTTTATGGTTTTCTGCATATAATATTATGACATCTACAAGTACATTGTTTTACTTCATTCGTTTCCAATTTGGATGCTTTTTGTTTTTTTCTTGTCTCATTGCTGTAGGCTAGGAATTTCCAATACTATGTTGAATGTAAGTGGTGAGAGTGGGCATGCTTGTCTTTTTCATGATCTTAGAGGAAAAACTTTCAGCTTTTAGCATTGAGTATGATGTTCATTGTGGGTTTGTCATATATAGCCTTTATTATGTTGAGATATGTTTTCTCTGCCCATTTTGTTGAGAATTTTTATTTAGTTGGATGTTGAATTTCGCCAAATGCTTTTTCTGCATCTATTGAGATGATCATATGCTTTTTATTCTTCATTTTGTTAATGTGGTATGTCAAATTGATTTGCAGATGTTGAACCATTTTGCATCCCTGGAATAAATCCCATTTGTTCATGCTATACGATTCCTTTTAATGTTTTGTTGAATCAGCTAATATTTGTTGACAATTTTTGCCTCTATGCTTATTAAGAATAATGCCTATAACTTCTCTTTCTTTGTGGTGTCCTTACTGGTTTTGGTTTCAGGGTAATGCTGGTCTTGTAAAATGAGTTATGAAGTGTTTATTTCTCTTCAGTTTTTTTGGAAGAATTTGAGAAGGATAAGTATTAAATCTTTTTAAAATTTTTCGTAGAATTAACCAGTGAAACTGTCTAATCCTGGGCTTTTCTTTGTTGGGAGGTTTCTGGTTACAGATTTAGTCTTCTTACTAGAAATTAGTCTATTCCAATTTTATATTTCCTTGTGATTCAGTCTTGGAAAATTGCATTTCTCGAAATTTAGCCATTTCTTCTAGTTTGTCCAATTTGTTATGTAATTGTTTGTCATAGTCTTTTATACCCCTTTGTATTTCTGTAATTGCTTTTTCGTTTCTAATTTTGTTTCTTGGTTTATCTAACTAAAGGTTTGTCAGTATTTATCTTTTCAAAGAATCAGCTCTTAGTTTCATTGATCTTTTTAATTGAATTTTTAGTCTCTATTTCATTTATTTCTGTTGTGATCTTTAGTATTTTCTTCCCTCTCTTTAGCCTTCATTTGTTCTTTTGCCAGTTCCTTTAGGTGTGTAGTTAATTATTTACTTGAGAGTTTTCTTGTTTTTTGAGGTAAACCTGTATCACTATGAACTTCTTAAAATTGCTTTTGCTGCATCCCATATATTTTGGTACATTGTGTTTGTTTACATTTGTCTGTAGGTGTTTTCTGATTTCTCTTTTGGTTTCTTTGATGGCTTGTTGGCTTTTCAGTAGCATGTTGCTTAATCTTCACGTATTTATAGTTTTTCCAGTTTTCTCTTTGTAATTGATTTTTAGTTCATATCATTGTGGTCAGAAAAGATGCTTGATGTAATTTTGGTCTTAAGTTTATTGAGACCTGTTTTGTGACCTTACATATGATCTGCCTTGGAGAATATTCCATGAGCACTTGAGAAAAAAATTTGTATTTTTCTGCTTTTAAATGGAATATTCTGGATATATCTATGAAGTTCATCTTGTCTAATGTATCATTTAAGGCCATTGTTTCCTTATTGATTTTCTGTCTGATCTATCCAATGATGTAAGTGGGATGTCAAAATCCCTTACTATTATTTTATTCTTGTTAGTTTCTTCCTTTAGGTTTGTTAGTGTTTGCTGTACATATTTATAAATGCTGTATCTTCTTGCTGGATGGACCCCTACATTACTATGTAATGTTCTTCATTGTCTTTTATGACGTTGTTTGAATCTATTTTGTCTGATATAAGTATAGCTCCACCAGGTTTATTTTTATTTCCATTTGCATGGAAAATCATTCTCTGTCCCTTTACTTTCAGTCTGTGTATCCCTTGCTTCTGAAGTTAGTTCCTTGTAGGCACCATAGAGATGCATCTTGTTTTCTCATTCATTGGGCCACTCTGTCATTTGATTGTGAAGAATTTAATCCATTATTATTTAAATGTTACTTTATTATTTAAAGTAATTATTAATAGGTACTTATTTCCAATTTGTTGTTTTCTGGCTGTTTTTGTTGTTCCTATTACTTCTTGTTCCTTATTTGATGGCTTTCTTTATGTTCAGACTTCTTTGTCATTTTCTCTTACGTATTTATTAAAAGTTTTTGCTTTATGATTATTGCAAGGTTTGCACATAACATCCTATGTTTATAATGGTTATAAGTTGATAAAAAATTAAATTTGAACATATTCTAAAACTATACTTTTTTACACCCCCTCCATATAGTAGCCTTCTTTTTCTTGAATCAGTTGCCCCTGAATGTTAATAAGAAAAGTAATGGTTGCTTCAGCTTTGCTGCCTAAAATTCTCAATATTAGAATTTCATTGATGATTATTAATTAAATGAGGAAAAAAAGCTGTACCTCAAGTGAGTTTTTAAAAAGCTGCTATTACTTTTTTTAATGAAAAAAATAAAAACTATTCAGCAAAGACTCTATTTTAAGTTTTTTTTTTCCTTTTTTACTTTAAATGATCAAAATTAAAAGTCAATTAAAAGCACAAGGAATGGCCAAAAAGATGATTATAATAATATTTAGATGACTTTTCCTCAACCTTGGTGGCCATCGCAAATTTTATTATGGTCAGTCACATAATATTTAAGAGAAATAATCTTCGTCTAAAGCCCCATGCCATCTGCCATATACTGCAGGGTATGTTGATAGTGTTTTCATAAAGTGATGTTTTTTTTTTTTTCATTCACTCAGTATTAAAATAAAGCCTCTGTGTGTCTATTCACATTCACAGAGTTTTAATTTGGTCAGAGTTCTCGAAGAATAAGATAAGAATAAGATATATAGCCCCTGATCATCATGGCCAGATTTACTAAGTTTATTATTATTTGTAATATTCTTTTTGAAGAAGCCATCAGAAATACAAGTTTTATGTGCTCTTCACCCTTACACAAGATTGCAATTTAATAGTTACTTAACCATGCTAAAGTTTGGGGCTTATCATTTGTTCCTATTGTTTGTCTTTCTGCCATTTCTGCTGCAGTGAATTTCATCACTAACTTTCTATGCTGCTTTCTTCCACCTGTTCCAATCATTGCCTTTTATGCCAACTTTTTTTAGTTGAATGGATATATTTATAACTTAGATGATTTTATCTATAAATCTGAGGCCTTTTGGATTCCACCCATCATTTTAATCAGCATAATTTACTTTGGTTTTCATAAGAAATTTAATGAAAACATATGACTCTCTGGGACACCATCTGCTATTTTTTTCTGTGGTCCAAAGGTGATGTAAACCATTTGAAAAAAAAAATCAAATGGAAAGAATGTCAATATGAGAAAAATCAGTAACCATGTTACTTACCAAGGAACATGACTCAGATGAAATTTATGACTCAGAGGTTTTTTTTCCCACTTTTCCATACAAAGAAGGATCAGATTGACAATTTAACCAAGGCCATATTTTTCCTAAAATTTTTATTTCTAGGGGTGCCTGGGTGGATCAGTCAGTTAAGTGTCTGACTCTTCATTTTAGCTCTGGTCATGATCTCAGGGTTGTGAGATCAAGCCCCCTGTGGGGGGGGCAATTGCTTGAGATTCTTTCACTTCTCCTTCTGCCACCCCCCACCATTTGCACTCTCTCTCTCTCAAAAAACAAAAGAAAGAAACATTTATTTTAAAAATTCTATTTCTAATTATATCTCATTGTCCACTTTTTTCAAGTGAATAAAAAACATAGATCATATAGAAATCTGCAGGTATGCTGTACGTGTATGTATGTAAGAATATGTACATATAAAAAAAGAATACATAGATTTATATTTATATTTAAAGATTTAAGGGGGATATTTTGTTCATTTTGCATTTTTGTCTGTATCCTGGCCCAGCCTTAGGGGAACCAGTTTGACTTGAGGAATAGTTAAATTTATCTTCATTTCTTGCTGAACATGGTTCACAGCTTTTTCGTTTTAGGTGCTTTCCTTGCCTAATCAATTTTTAAAAAATCATTAATTCTAATGTGTTAATTCTGGCATTCTTTTAATATGAATATAAATGTTTTATACTGGTTTTATTCTATTTGTTTGACTCTTATGAACATATTCCACTGTGCCCTGTTTTCTTTACTAGAATATGAATTGTGTCAGAAAAAGAACTTTTTTTTCAAGGGGTTACTATTTTTCTGAGTATCCCACGATATACTCTACCACATACTGGGCATAAAATAACTGCTTTTCAAAAAGCATGCCTTAAACATTGAATCCAACTTTCATGAAACTACAATGACATTTACATAAAGGAAAGGTGGCTCACTAATGTAAACTAGAGAAACACACAATTTTCCAAATAAAGTAATTCTGCCTGGGTAAAGATTTGAATTTTAATTGTATAGATACATTTATGTTTTAGATCTTGAAGTTTTTCTGAAGAAGAAAGTATTTTGATAAATTCCTATTGTATCCATCATTGTTTCTTTTTTTTCAAGTTTTTATTCAAATTCCAGCTAGTTAACTTGCAGTGTAATATTAATTTCAGGTGTAGAATTTAGTGATTCATCACGTCCTTATACAACCTGGTGCTCATCACAAGAGCATTCCTTAATCCATTTTGGTTACGTCCCCTCCAGTAACCATCAGTTTGTTCTCTGTAGTTAAGAGTCTGTTTTCTGGATTGCCTCTCTCCATTTTTTTTTTTCTTTTTCCTGTGTTGATCTGTTTTGTTTGTTAAATTCTCCATGTGAGTGAAATAATAAGGTATTTGTCTTTCTCTAACTGAATTTATTTTGCTTAGCCTAATCCTCTATAGCTTCATCCACATCTTTACAAATGTCAAGATTTTACTCTTTTTTATTGCTAATATTCTATTTTTATTTATACCACATTTTCTTTATCCATTCATCAGTTGATAGACATTTTTCATAATTTAGCTATTGTTGATAATGCTGCTATAGACACTGAGGTGCATGTATTCCTTGGAATCCGTATTTTTGTATTCTTTGGGTAAATACCTAGTAGTCCAATTGCTGGATTGTAGAGTACTTCTGTTTTTAACTCTTCAAGGAAACTCTAGCTTCTGCAAAAGAAACAATCAACAAAACTAAAGGCATCCTATGAAATGGGAGAAGATATTTGCAAATGATACATCTGATAAAAGGTTAGTATCCAAAACCTATAAGGAATTTATAAAAGTGAACACCAAAAAAACCAAATTAACCCGTTAAAAAAAAATGGGTAGACAACATGAACATTTTCCCAAAGAAAGCATACACATGGCCAACACATTATTTTTTCTTTTTGAATTGACATTGAGGTCTATATAGTAGAATCCCTAAATATTTTATTCGAGTTTATTAGGGGTAAATTATTATATTTATTAAAGACGATCATTAAGATTTGATAAAATCTGTGTATCGTGCTTCCTCTTTGTCTCTCTTTATTAATCTTGACTTTTATTTAGCAAGGTAAAGCAGCCTAGTTCCTTAAAAGCTTATGTTTCTTATAGTTTTCCATGTATATTACAATGCATAATAAATTGGAAAACAAGAATGAGTATATATCTGCTTATTGGTAATATTAAAAAAGGAGACTAGGTGGATTTCCTTTATTATGCTCATAGATTAAAAACAAAAGCAAAAACCAAAACCAAACCAGACAAAACCAGAAAACACCATCAGCAGCAGTGCTTTATGGGTCAAAATAGGTTGTAATCTTCTTTTGCCCTCCTCAATTTGAATGTACTTATAAACAAAGATAAAGCGATTATGCACTTGTGAGAGCACAGTTTAGTTTTTATTTTTAAAGATTATCTGTGTGGCCAATTTGATGGAGGATACTATAACAATATTTGAAGGAGATATAGTTTCATTAATGGGGATTAAAGATGCTGAAAGGAAAAGAATTGTTACAGAAGCAAAGTTAGAAAGTTGGTTTAGGGTAAGGTCAGGAATTAAGGGGAGTTTTTTGTTCAGTAGGAAATGCGAAAATAATTTGCTGTTTTATTCTGTGTTGACCTAGCCTTATAGGCAGTGCATTTCCATGAGTAAAAGCTGGTCCTCCTCACAGCCACTCCTGGCCTCTCTGATGAGCAATCCTGCAGCCATCCTGTCTGCACTGCCTTTACAGTCATTGACCTCCTAACACATTTCCCACTTAAAATATTTGTTTTTGCTCTTCTCTCTGTCTGAAATATTCTCCCCCAGAAATCGACTTAACAATCTAATCCTTTCTAGTATTTGTTGAAATCTTTCATTCTTCTAGACTTATCCTGATGACCCCAAATAATACTGAACTTTGCCCACCTTCTGCCAATTCCTGGGTCTCCTGATATTCTTGCCTTGCTATACTTTTTCTTATTTTATAATTGTATATAATTTAGCATTTGTTACATTTACTGCTTATTATGTGTTTCAGCCCCCAGAATGTGTGCACCCCCAAGGACAGGGATCTAGTTCTTTTTATGAACAGGTTTCTACATCAGTGCCTAGCACAGAATAGATACACAGTAGACCTTTGTTGAATTGAACTGAACTACTCAAAGGGAGGCCACATAAGAGAATGTGAGTGCATTGACACAAATATTACACCATTATTAGAAAATTAAATTTTAATCGTGCTTTACTTTTGATGAGTTACTAGCATTATTTTTATGTGGAAAGGAGAACCTGATTTTCTCAGGCTTCATGAACAGGCTATCCCTTGAGGGGTGGAGATAAGTACTGAAGTTGGTATATTACATAAAGCAACTACGTTTAATGTAAATTGGTGGTAAATATTTTTTGAACTATAGATTTCACAATTCTGTCATTTAAAGCTGTAACAAAATTTGTATAAAATTTGCTATGATCGAGTTAAAAACAAAATAACCATTCATATTACCAAGATGATCACTTTCTGGCAACTCAGTTTTCCATCATTGACTGTTGTTTTTATTTCATAAACTGTAAAACAAGCCAAAATGAACACAGCATGCCATAATTTCAATTTAACTGTGATGTAAGGATTAATTCATAAGACTGTTTTCCTTTTTGGCATTCACAGATGGTGACCCATTTTTTTCACCTCTTCAGTCAAAATAATACCATATCCTATAGTATTTATGGTAGAGATTACTACATTTATAAACAGAACACAAGACAAGCAGTTGTTAAATTTATTGTTAACCGATATGGTTTGATTGAGAAGTGTAGAAATTTGAATGGCAAAAGGTTCAGTCATACTGAGCACATGTGGTGTTGCCTGGAATAGGTTCACAGTCCATTTCTTTAGAGGCCGCATAGCATGACTTTTTTATTTCAGTGGTTTGAGATCTGACTCAGCTCAGGAAGTTTAGAAACCTAATTTTGCCAGACTACAAAAGCCATGTCTCAGGGACAAATGTAAGTAAAACCTGGCGTTTGAAATCATTCCTCAGCTCCATCATCTACCACATTTGCACTCTTGGGAAAGTTACTGACTTTCCCTAAGGCTTAGTTCCTTTTCTTGAAAAATAGTAACAGTACCCACTTCAGAGATGATTGAGATAAGACATTTAAGAAATTACTTTTATTAAGTGCTATAAATAGTAATTATAATTTTTTTCCTAGGAAGCATGATTTGAGCCAATAATTTAGTTAAAAGTTATAGGCTGGTAAATTCAGTTTAATATTAGATAGAACATTTAATAGTTGGCATTATCCCAAAATAATGTATGTAAAAGTACTTACTATAATGCTTGCGTATAAAAATCACTCACTAGTTGTTATTCTTGGTTGTTTTTGTTGTTAATAATATTTGTGACCTCTCTGTCACTCTAAGTACGTAGGGAGATATGCTTAATATATAAAGATTTCTGCCTTAAGTGGAGGATGGATTAGAACTAAATATTCTCTAAAATGTTCCAAGTTTAGTTCTAGTAAAGTATTAAAGAAGCTGCATTTTGTTTCAACATTTGGGTTGATCTGTATCATAAAATTCATCAGTTCATTGATAATTGTTATCATTATCAGTCAGTTGAAAATGTTTGATCATCACATTATATAATTATGCTTGACCCAGAGGAATAAGCTTCTCATTCAACATCTTAAATTATTTTGTTTACACAAACTTTAGCATACTCTTGTTACTCAAAGTTCGTTTATTAGGAGCTCAAGAGACAGATGGCTAGGTGATGAATTCAAGAGAAAATATTTCACAAAAAGTTTTTTTTTTATTAATTCATGAGAGACAGAGAGGCAGAGGCAGAGACATAAGGCAGAGGGAGAAGCAGGCTCCCTGAGGAGCCTGATGCGGAACTTGATCCCTGGACTCCAGGATCATGCCCTGAGCTGAAGGCAGATGCTTAACTGCTGAGCCATCCAGGCATCCCTCACAAAAAGTTTTTATTTGCCTTGCATTTATTCCCTATGCTACATATTACTTTTATAGTCAGCTTTAGAGTGGGTTCATAATAAAAACTAAAAGTAAATACAATAAAAATGATACAAAGACATTAAAAACCATTGAATTAACTTTGCAGTGATTAAAATGAGACTTAAGCATAACATAAGCCATTTATGCCAATCAAGTAGGCCAGTCCTTTCTCTCTCTCTCTCTTTCTCAGATATCTATATCTGTATCATCTGATTATATCTTAAAGCATATTGAAGTAATTACTTCTTCTGGAGTATCTTCTATGACTCCCCCGTGCTTTACTGTGCCTTTACCTCAAGAACAAATTCATTACTAAATCCATCTAGACAGTTCTTCTGATATGTCCTTGATCCATGCCCTGATTCCATTTGTATAACCATACCCAACTTCCCTAGACCTTGAGCACTCTATATCTTTATCACCATCTCAGAAACCTTAGGTAACTTCTAGTTGTCTTTTGTGTTATATTAATAAGTTCTCATGTATTTATCTTTACCCTTTTATTAACTATTTTCATTTTCTACAAATAAATCCCTTCCTAATTTGGCACATGCACTTCACCTTCCTTTCTTACCATGTATTCTTTGCACCATTTATAAAGAACCAGTTTTGGGGCACTGGGTGGTTTAGTCGGTTAAGCATCAGTTTCATGGTTTGGCTCAGATTGTGATCTCAGGGTGGTGAGATCTAGCCCTGAGGCTCTGCACTCAGCTTTGAGTCTGCTTGAAATTCTCTTTTCCTTTTCCTTTGCTCTCTCCCCCCAGCTCACTTGTGCTCTCTCTCTAAAATAAATAAATGTTTAAAAGGAAAAAAAAAGTTTTAATTGCTTGTGCATGTCACTCTTGCTACTCTGTCCACATACATACTGTTTCTTGCCCCACTGTTTCTGCTTATTTAATTCTTGCTTTTCTTTCAGAACTCAGCTTAAATAGCTAGACTATCCCAGTCTAGATTAAAGAAGTCCTCTATGGTTCCTGAGCATGGATATACTCTAATAGCATGTATCACACTGAGTTATAATTACATTAATTCGCCTGAGTTGGCACTAAGTCTTGAAGATACTAGAAGTCAAGGATTAGGTCTTTTTTCTTTTCCTTTAGGACACTTATAATAATACATAATAGATGCTCAACAAATGGTTGTTGACTGAGGGCCAAGGTAAAGTCTTACAGTTCTGGAATGTCCCAGAAGTTGTATCTGAAGACTGTGTATAACCTTAAGGGAGTATGTATCGAATGATTATATGAAACTAATTCTGAATTCTAAAAGGAAATAAGGCTTTGTACTGTAACACTAACAATCCTTCACCAATGAACGAAGCAGAGTGATTGTATATTTGTTCAATGTTTTTGGATAAGCTTTAGTATTGTCTGTGTATTTCAAGGTAATAGGATTTTACATAGGAAGTGAAAGGTTAACTTTATGTGTGTTCCATACTTAATAGATGATGTAATCAGCAAGCATTTATGTTGTTTTTCAGTTCCAGACAGTTAAAGATGTAACAACTAATAATTTTAACCTTCTTTAGCCTTATTAATTAAACTCTAGGTTATTGTAATATTTGGATTTATCCAGACCTGTAGTGTCTGCTCAGGGGAATTTACAACTATCATAAATCTCCTATGTACGCAGAGAATAAATAGCAATGCTGCAAGTAAATGCATGAGATGGAATTAAAATGTTCAGTTTGTTTTAGTGGTGTTTGTGTTAAAAGTGACCCTGGAGAATTTGTATGGTAGAGATGTTATTTAGAAATAGGAATTTGTCAAAAGAGAGATTGAGGAGTTAACTTAGAATGAGGGCAAATGCAGTGAAACAATTGGCCCAGAAGCAGATATATTATAATCTCTTTCCCCCTATTTATTCCCTTAGCCCATTTCTTTTTTTTTTTCCATTTCATATATATATATGGAGAGAGAGAGAGAGAGAGAGAGATAGTTGATTTACCTGGAAAAATTCATTTCCATTCAGTTTAGGTTAAAATGCTAGGCACTGAATCTACAGTTTCAGTAAAGCATACCAAAATTAAATTCTTAGTAGTATGTGAGTATATTCATGTGAAATACCTAAGGTAGTCAAAATCATAAGAATAAAAAGTAAAACAGTAATTGCTGGGGCACCTGGATGGCTCATTCTGTTAAGCATCTAACTCTTGATTTCAGCTCAGGTCATGATGTCAGGGTTGTGAGATTGAGTCCTGCCTCTAGCTCTGGGTGGGCATGAAGCCTGTTTAAGATTCCTCTCTGCATCTCCCTTCGCTACTCCCTCACCTCATGTGCTAGTAAAAGCTTTCTCTCTTTAAAAGCGAGAGAGAGAGAGAGAGAGAGAGAGAAAAAAAAAGAAAGTAGAAAGGTAGTTACCATGAGCTGAAGAGAAGAATGTGGGGAAATTAGTATTTCACATGGACTTTTTATAAACACAGAGAACACTTTGAGGCTATAAGGAAACTTTTAATATAAATACACATTTTCCAGATTTCCATATTTTGTGCTTTTTAAGGACTGAATATCCCTGGAATAGCAACCCTGCTCCTCTATTTATCACTTGTTTGTATTTTTCTAAATGCTATAAAAAACAAAGGAATTTGTTTTTAAGTATACCTTTTACAGTCTGCTGAGCACTTATAAGTATTAGATATTAAAAGGCATATTTTCTTCTAACTTAGAAGAGAAGGTGACCTGATTTGAATGTGTTGTTTTCTTGACATTTAGACATAGCTTTTTAAACACATGGATGCACATGCATTCATGTATTCATGCATTTGAATCTTAAAAAATTAAATAATGATTTTTACCAATTCCATAAAGAGAGAAAGAAAGATGAAAAATTGAGGAGTAATTCCTTCTTATTTTGGTTATGACACGTGAAAACAAAACAAGACAGATGTATTAGTAACAGTGAAAATAACCACAACAGCTAGCACATTTTTAAGACATCTACCAGGCTCTAAGTGCTTTTACATTCTTTTAATCTTCAAAGCAGCCCTATGAGATTCTTATAATTATTTATTCCCATTTTTTTTTCAGGTAAGATAAACAGAGACACAAAGAGCTTAAGTAAATTTCAATAGCTACCCAACCAGAAAGTGATTGGGCTGAGATTCAGGTCCAGATAGTCTGGCTCTAGAGCCCATGCTCTTTTCTTTTTCTTTTTTTTTTTTTTTTTTTTTTAAGATTTTTATTTATTTGAGAGAGAGAAAAAGTGAATGAGAGAGCGCAGAGGGAGAGGGAGAAGCAGGCTCCCCACTGAGCAGGGAGCCCCATGTGGGAGTGGGACTTGATCCTTGATGTGGTAAGATCAAAACATATTATATATATATATATTTTCTTCAGCTTGGCAATAAATTAGTTCAGAATAGAAAGCAAGAGTCCAGCTGCTGTGATTCTTCAGTAAAAACTGAGCCTCTCATTGGAGAGCTGCCAGCCTGCCCTACTCCCTACTTTCCATATAGCTAGCTCTGCTAAGGCACTTGAGAGAAGGGGGAATGGAAAAGTCTCAAACCGAAACTCCCTGGTCCTGGAAAGGGCCAGTGTTGTTCCACTAGTTCCCTTCAGCCACAGCTGAGCAAGAGGAGAGCCTGCAGAGATCTCTGCAGGTCCAGGAGCTGAAGGCAGACACTTAACCTTCAGCTACCTGGGTAGCTGAGCCACCCAGCCACCCCTCTTAATCATTGTACTACATTCTTCTATGATCTAAAGGAGTGTTAACCAGATACGTCACATGCAAATGGCCTGGCATCTATCTATAGGACAGATGTCTTACAAATGCAACTTTTGGTACAATAGTGAAAATAGAAACAACTGTAAACTTTTGGCTGAATTTTAAACAGATAGCCATGAAGATAAGCAGTACCCTAACAACTGTGAATAAGCAGTTGTTGAAAACTAGGTAATTCGGTTGAAAACTATGAATTTCTCTGTTTCCCTATATGATTTTCTAAACAAAACTGTGTGATGATATTTTCTGGTATTTGAGTTATAAACAAATAGGAAATGCATGTGAATTCAGGGGGAGTTTCATTCAATGGGAATTCCAAGTCTTGCTGTTTCTTGTACACTTCAGGGGTGCTCCCACCTCACAGTCTTTGCCCTTGCTGGTCTCTTGAACCTGCATGCCTTCCTCTCTCCCTTTTCCTCCCCTCCTTCAAGTCTTTCCTCATTTATCCCCTCTCTAAAGCCTACCTGCATCATTCTGTCTTAAATTGCATGTCTCATGCTGGCTTTCTGTGTCTCCCTTCTGTCTTGTGTTTTTCTCTGTGCTGATTACCACTTCATAACATGTTATATAATTTATTTATAATTTATTGTCTGTCTCCCCCAAATGCACGATACACTCCAGAAGGGCAAGGATTTCTGTCTATTTTGTTCACAGCTGTATCCCCAGAGCCTGACTGTAGGAAGCACTCAGGAAATACTTGTTGAGTGCATTAAACATTTCTCTGATGTCAAAATATTTCACATTAAGATTTATTGGGTAGTTTACCAGAATTAAAGCATTCATGCTTTTTGTTGCAAGTTAAAGAACAAAACTGAGTGAGCCAATCCACTTGGTTTTGAATAGTCCCTAGCACATAGTAACTTTTCAATAACTATTAAATATCTAGTATACTACGATAGTTAAGGTTGTTAGTTTTATAATCTATTCTACTCCCATTCCTACTTTTTCATTGTAATGTTAAGACAAAACAAGCAAATATATCCTGTACTTAATGCATGTTAAATTGTAAACAGAGAGTAAATAGATTTCTTTTGAAATTGTATTCTCCCTTACAAGCAGATTTCATCCAGCTAATAAAGCCCTTGAATTCATCATGTGTTTTGGCCTTTGTTCCTAAATTTTATCTCAATTTATGTTAATGTTTATATGTCACTTTAATAAGAATTCGTGTTATTTCTGTAAAAACATAAAAAGAATGGAAGTGCTGTTTTTCTTCAGAATCACCTTATACTCTGCTATGCATTGGTTGCCATTAGATGTTGTTTACAGCAATGTGTTATTTTTTTAATGAGGAAGAAAGTCATTGTCTGAAATTTTAAATTCCAGCCTACAGAGGTAAAAAATTTTCTCAGACATCTTTATGAATAGAAAATTAGCCACTTCTCCTTCCGCGTGGTTGTTGAGAACTCTGAAGCAAACAAGTGGTGAATACAATTTGGAGAGGACTTGGGGGAGAATAAGTAACGAATTTTCTCAACCTATAATGGCATCTAATTCAGCTCTAGAAATTGACAATGAAAGTGATAATTCTTCTGGTAGCAGCTTATTTAAGACTCAGTGTGTCCCTTACTTACCAAAACAGGGGCAAAGAAACCCTATTAGAAAGTTTGTTCGTTCATCTGGAGGTGTTGAAGCAAGGGATTCATCTAGTGACTCCTCTTTTGAACCAAGACCACTGACTTTAAAAGCTATTTTTGAAAGATTCAAAAAAAAAGAAACGTAAAAAGAGGAAATATAAGCCAAAAGAAAGACCAAGGGGAAGACCAGAAGGAAGAAAAACCACTAGACGCTCCCAAATAAATAAGAAACAAGTTAAAGACAAAGGATCTGGGTTCCCATTTTTAGAATCTGAGAATGTAAAAAAGCCATTACCATGGAGAAAGATTTTAAGCTTTGAGCAAGCGGTGGCAAGAGGATTTTTCAACTACCTTGAAAAATTGAAGTATGAATACTATCTCAAGGAATCCTTGAAACAAATGAATGTTGGTGAAGATTTAGAAAGGGAAGATTTTGACAGTCGTAGATACAAATACTTGGATGATGATGGATCTCTCTCTCCTATTGAAGAGTCAGAAACAGTGGAAGAGGCTGCAACAACTCTTGAACATGATGATGGATGTGATATCAAATTGGTGGACAATAATGAATTCATAGTAAGTTCTGAAATACCAAAGAAAATGAATCTGTATTTAGGACAAGAGGAATATACTGAAGAAGCTGCTTCGTCTAAAAAGAGAGCATCAAAATCCAAAAACATGGGACAGAGGATAGAATGGTCTGAAAAGGAAGAGATAGGAATATGAATATTAAGGCTTTTCACTTGAAAACAGTGTCTGGACTTAAAGGGCTCTAAAGAAATTGGACCTCAAAGATTACAGTGGGGAGTTTTTGAAGTATGTCCATATTCAAGTGGAGATCCGAGAAGACCTCTGGACAGTGACAGCTGTGGATTGAACAAAAGTTTGTTTTAAAAGTGCTATTTTGAAGATCATCACTCTGGCTTTGGTGGAACTATGGTGATTGGCGGCAGAAGGAATCACATGTCAAATATCTTAAATAAAAATTTTATTAACTTTGTCAAATATCTTAAATAAAAATTTATTAATTTTAAATAAAAAAAAAGAAAAAAAAGAAAATTAGCCACTTTAATTTGATAATTTGGTCGATTTTAGCAATATAATGCTGTATGCAGGAAAAGAGCATGTTGTAGCCAAACAGGATGTAATGTGAATGTGTGCTTCGGTGTGGGTTCACAATCATACCAATAATTTTTACTAAGTTATACTTTCCCTCTGGGTATGCTATATGGATATAATGGAAAACAGATAGATGTTAGGGTAAAGGGAACAACAAAAACAAAAACATTATTGACCAGTAAACAGAGAAACTAGTCTAGTCTTCCAGAGCTATTCTGCAATCATGCCAATGATTTCTGTAAACTTAGTTGAAGAAAATTTTTAGGGTACTTTGAATTATATACTCATTGAACAAACACATTGAACATTTGAAGCATTCATTTTGCTAAATGCTTTTAAGGAACTCAGCACAATTGGGAAGATATATAAATAAATAGACATTTTTAATAAACCTTTAGTGGAAATGAGGGTAGGGTGCTGTAAGAATATAGTGTACCTGATAAATAATGTGGGGAAGATGAGTTGTCAGAGAGGACCTATTTCACTTGTCTTTTCTAGCTTTTATAGAAAAAATAGTATTAACTGTTCTTTTTCTTAAGTGCCAAACCATATGAAATTAAAATTAGGGGCATATTTTATTCACTTTGTACATTTTGATTCACCATCATCCCTAGATATTTTGAAAAGTTATATTCAATTTCCATGAAATTGGCTTTAATCATGGGGTAAGGCTGCCTAAATATGCAAACATACCTGGAAAGCTTTCAAAGTATTTTTTCCACAAGTGAGTGTTTTTATGTTTAAACACTTAGACACCTGATCTCAATACCTTTTAATGTGCCAGATGTAAGATCTTTCCCAGGCATACTCTTAAATACTTGTGTAAAGTTAGACTTCAGAAATGCAAACCAATATAGGAGACTTCATTTTACTTCTAAGATGGATGTTGAAGCAAGTTGATAAATAACATTTAAAAAAATTTTGTCAGCTGGTATCAAATATTCTTCCTTTTTACATCAATTCATTTATTCATTTAATAAATATCAAGTTTATGCTATATGCCAGGTGGTGTTCTAGGCACTGGTATAGATACATTTTTACTACTAGTATCATCAGACTCATCTGTACAGAGTTCTGTTATAACTGACCACTACCTAGTTACATGTTCACTGTGAGGCAAGGCTTAATAGAATTCTGCAACATGCGTCCGTGTGTTTGGTCAGTGTGGTTGTGGGATCAGTTCTTCAGTATTGTGTGCAGCTTTTTTTGTTTTTTTTCTTTAATATATTCATCATGTTGCTGAAACATGAACTGCAAAAAGATAGAGCAATTGGACCATCCAAAACTTTATATACACATTGCTCCAGAAGACACATGTAACAGACATGTAGGTAAAGGAAGGCCAAGGGGTTAACTAGTATAAAAAGAAGCAAGTTCTGACCTTAGATTCATTTCCTCATCTGCATTAGTGCATCACTTTTACTTTTTTAAAGATTTATTTATTAATTTTAATTTACTTTATTCATGAGAGATACAGAGAGAGAGAGAGAGAGAGAGAGAGGGAGAGACATAGGCAGAGGGAGAAGCAGGCTCCCTGAGGGGAGCCCAATGCAGGACTTAATCCCAGGGCCCGGGATTGTGACCTGAACCAAAGGCAGATGCTCAACACCTGAACCATCTGGATGTCCCCATTTTTACTTCTTTAAAAAAAAACAAAACTTTTAGTGGTTGCCCCAGAGTTTGTAACATACGTTTACAACTAATACAAGTCCACTTTCAAATAACACTGTATCACTTCATGGACACTCTAGGTATGTTACAATATTCCCAATTCATTTCCTTCCTGCCATCCCCTATAACATTGCTGTTACTCATCTCACTTATCTATAAACCATAATCACCAAATACTTTATTACCATTATTGTTTTGAACAAACTGTTCTCTATTAGATAAATTAAGATTTTTTTAAAAGGTACTGTTTTCCTTTCTTTATGTAGATCTGAGTTTCTGACCTATATTATTTTCCTTCTCTCTGAGGAACTTCTTTTAATATTGCTTGCAAGGCAAGTCTCCTGCCCCAGATTTCTTCAATTTTAATTTGTCTGAGAAAGCCTTATTTCTCCTTTACTTTTGAAGGATAATTTTGGTTGGTAAAGAATTCTAGGTTTTTTAAAAGAAAAATTTTAAAAGGAAAAAATTAAATATTTCACTCTACTTTCTTCTTGCTTACATGGTTTCTGAAGAAAAGTGTGATGTATTGTTAACTTTCTTCTTTGTAGGTAAGGTGTTTTTTCCCGTCAGGTTTATTTCATAGTTTTATCTTCATCTTTGATTGTCTGCAGTTTTGGATAGGTTATACTTAAGATATATCTATGGATTTTATTTATTTTTATTTTATTTATTTTTTTATTTTATTTATTTTTTGGTGATGGTGGGGTGGGTAGGGTATTTATCTGTTTGAAATTCTCTGAGTTTCCTGGATCTGTGGTTTGGCATGTGTCATTAATTTTGTAGAATTCTTAGCATTATCACTTCAAATATTTCTTCTGTTCCTTTCTTTCTTCTACTCTTGGTATACAAATTATATTGTATTTTATATATATTGTATCTTTACTATCCTATTCTTTTTCTCTATTTGCATTTTAGTTTTAGAAGTTTCTATTGACATATCTTTGAGCCCACTATTTTTTTCCCTCCTGTATCTAGTTTACAAATTAGCCCATCAGATGCAATATTTATTTATTGCGATTTTGATTTTTAGGATTTCCTTTTGATTCTCCTAGTTTCCATTTCTTTCCTACATTACCCTTATGTTCCTGCATGTTGTCCACTTTTTCTATTGGGTCTTTTAGCATGTTCATTTATTTTAAATTCCTGGTCTGATTATCCCCAAATCTATATCATATCTGAATCTAATTCTGATGTTTGCTTTGTCTTTTCTTTTTTTAAATTTTTTTAAATTTTTATTTATTTATGATAGTCACACAGAGAGAGAGAGAGAGAAAGAGGCAGAGACACAGGCAGAAGGAGAAGCAGGCTCCATGCACCAAGAGCCCGACGTGGGATTCGATCCCGGGTCTCCAGATCATGCCCTGGGCCAAAGGCAGGCGCTAAACCGCTGCGCCACCCAGGGATCCCCCCATGCTTTGTCTTTTCCAACTGTATTTTTCTATTTAAAAAGGCAGGGGAGTTAGCATACCTTGTAATTTTTTGTTGAAAGCTGGATAGGATGTATGATATAAAAGGGACTGAATAAGTATACAGGTCTTTAATGTGAAGGTTTTTTTCTCTGGCTAGGAGTTAGATTGGGTTTACAGTCTGCTGTAGCTGTGATGTTAGGAGGCAAAATTTTTTCAGTGTCCTTGTTTTTGTCTCCCTTGTTGTCTTTGGATTTTCCTACATCTTCAATAGAGTCTGAGGCTTGCAGTTCTTTTATCTGAAATCTCCTGTTAGAAGAGCCCTGTTGACGTGTTAATAAGATGTGGGGTGAGATACACCTGGGTGGCTCTGGCTTTGGCTCAGATCATGATCCCCAGATTCTGGGATAAGCCCCATGTGGGGCTCCCTGCTCAGTGGGGAGTCGGCTTCTCCTTTTCCCTCTCTGTATGCATGCTCTCTCTATATATATAATAAATAAATCTTAAAGAAAAAAAAATGATGTGGGGGGAGGGAAGGCATGCTGTAGTCCTATGCTTAGGTCTCAGCCTTTAGTGAGCCTAAGATGTGTATTTCCCTCCCCCCATCTTGAAGGCCAGAGGGGCCTTTTCCAAGGAGAACAGAAACATTGGGAGTATTTCAAAATGGTTACTTTTGCTTTCCTTCCGCTGTAAGCGTAAGGGAATTTTTCTCTGATCTTCACTGTGAGAACCTGGTTAGGTTCTTAGAGGATAAAACTGTAAGGGATTATCAACCCCCCCCCCCCCCCAGCAAGAGTGGGCACCCCGGGAGTTCTTAACTCTCAAGTTAGTCTTCACTGAGCTGCCAGCAATTCATCAATTACAGTTGAAAACATTGGCACAGATATTGGCTCCAGTGGCCAGGTTGCTCCTGCCCTTCTGCTTCCAGTAAACTGTGATCATCTGTATTTGCCTGTTTGTCTTTTTGGTTCAGTATGATTGGTCTATGAAGAGCTATTTAGTTTGAGTTTTTTCAACTTTTTCTTGTGATGACTGTAGCATCAACTTCCAAGCCGTTTGTGTGTTAGACCAGGAAACCTTGACCCTAGATTCAGAAGTCTGAGATGCAGATGGCAGGAGATACGAAAAGATGAGGGAGCTTTGCAGCACACTAATTTGAATTACAAATTTAAGTTTTGTTCTCAGTTTTAGTTTGATGGTGTGAACTGTGGCCTTACCTTAGCATATCCTGTATGAATCTTATCCAGATGTTGTGTTGCCTTAAACTCCATAGTGTTATTCCCGTTCTGCCACAAGACCAACTAAGCCTCCAGTCTTCCATGACTTTTGATTATCCATGACCCAGAACTAACATACTTGTGGTGGGCAATGTGAGCTTTGGTTTTCAGGTGAATTTCCTGCAAATGTAGAATTGTTGGCTGATTCTGAGTAAAGTGAGGCCTAAGAACTCAGATTCAAAAGCTGTTGAATTTCACACACTATTAAAAAGGTATGGTAGTAAGTGGTTGGCACTGCACATCTTGTCTCTTAGAATGAATATAAGAATATAAATATTCTGTTTATAAAAGGCAATGTAATGGATATCTAAGTGGCTTGTCTATTTTAATTACATAGTTCACAAGCTGTATTAAAAGTTAAATTTGAGAGAATGTATATTGCTGTATTTTCTTATAAAGGAATGCTATCATTCATCTCAAGTATTCTTTGAGGTGGGATTAAGTTTACTTCAAAACAGATGGTTGTTTTAAGATTTAATGTGCTGGAATTCAGTCTAAAAATCTTTTAACAGTTTATCATAGAACTAGAGAAATATAGCATGTAAGTTTTTAGCCTCTTTTCCTTTAGCAATTTGTTGTTAGAGATAGAACTTTTTGCAATCAAGAAACTAAGAAAAATGCACTTTCCATCCATTCTTCTTTTTAACGTCACCATAGACATGTACACCTATCAATACCATAGGGGAATAGAAATTTAAAAATCAGGTAGTAAGCATAAAATAATTTTATATTCCCCCTTTCAATATTTCAATGTTGGCAGATTATTCGCTATTAGCCCAGTGGAGGAAAGGAGCCAGATGCTGGAAAGGTAGTAGCAGTGAGGCTAAATGATAAGAGTTTCAGGAAAAGAGGGACTAACAGGGACCAACACAGCAGTGAATCAAGCAAGGAAAGGATTAAAAAATTGCAATTGAAAACTCACCTTGGGATGCCTGGGTGGCTCAGCAGTTGAGCATCTGCCTTTGGCTCAGGGCATCATCCCAATCCTGGGATCAAGTCCCACATCGGGATCCCTGTGAGGAGCCTGCTTCTCCTTCTGCCTGTCTCTGCCTCTCTCTCTGTGTCTCTCATGAATAAATAAATAAATAATCTTTAAAAAAAAAAAAACCTCACGTTTTTTTCAGTATAAGAACAGGCTACTTGACATAAGGGGTTAATAGGCACTTAACGAAATGTCACGAAGGCACACTTGTGGGTCCACTTAAAAAGTTTTGGCAGGATCACTATATTGTACACCTGAAACTAATATTACCACTGTATGTTAACTAACTGGAATTTAAATAAAAACTTTAAAAAGGCGGGGGAGTGAAGCCTCAGAGGAATAAGGTTTAACTGAAGCAGCAGAGATGGTGTCATATAACTTTCATTTCTTAACACGTAACATGAAATAACATTCTTGTTGTTGGCAGACAGCATCTCCTTTCAAAAATGGTAGTGATTTTACCTGATTTGGCACCTTAAAATCAGCCATTTGCATCTTAGTAAATTGTATTTAGAGAGCTTAAGGGAAAACCAACCTCTGTCTTTTTTTAGATAAAAAATACTTTGCTATAGAAGAAGTTGTTTGCAGTCATGGAATGTTGGTTTTGGTCACAGAAAAAGACTTAACTTTTAGGGGTTTTTGTTGAAAATATGTTTTGAATTGAGATGTTTGATTGTTTTATAACTTTTTAAATATTTTGTTAAAAATTGATAACAGCAGGAAAACTTGGAAAGCAGTCTTTAAACCAAGGCTCTTGTGAATCCAAGCTAGAGAAAATAACATTTCTCTATGATATATTTAGTCACTGTTTATATTTAACTGGAGCTTTCAAAAGATTTGCTCATAGGAATATTAAAACCTTATTTTATGTATCTTCTTAAAAGAGGTCATTTGAAACTCTCATTTTAGAAGTTAATATCGCAGCTTTTGCCTTTATTTCAAGGAGCTATTAGTTGCTTTTATAGATTTAATCTACATGTAAAGAAAACAGAAAAATAAACCTGAATATAAATTCTAGATTTATAGAACTATAGAGATATAAAACATATAAGATATATAAAACTTATTTGCATATAACTATGCTAAGTATATGCATGCTAAATCAATAGAGACTGATTTTGTAAATGCATGATATGTATGCCCTCAGTTTTAAAGGACAGCTTCATCTTGGCTTTAGTTGTGTGAATCTAGTCCTCAGATTTAGGAAGCCAGTCAGAGTTAGTAGCTGACTGTATTTCAAATTACCCCTAAAAGGAGTGAAGCACAGCTTCCCTGATACATAGAACCATAGGATTATTTGAAAGCATACTATGGAAGTCTCCCCAACTTTAATCGTGGTATCTTTTGTTTCACTTTCATTTCAGAAATCTGTCACATACTTCTGTGTTAAAGCCTAGAATACTGTACTTTGATACAATTAAAGTGTGTTAAACACAGATTATCTTCTGTAACATTTGAAATTGGCATCTTTTAAAATTTAACACACAGCAATGTGAAGTGTAAGGTAGCATATTATGTTTCAGGAAAAAAAATCCTTCTCTTTGCTGGGATTAATGACTGTTAAAACCTTCCTACAGGGGAGGTGGGCGGGGGGATGGGGTGACTGGGTGACGGGCACTGAGGGGGGGCACTTGACGGGATGAGCACTGGGTGTTATACTATATGTTGGCAAATCGAAATCCAATAAAAAATATACAAAAAAATAAATAAAAATAAAACTTTCTTACACCATGGCTTCAAAGGAGATTTGGATTTGTTTATTTTATGTGGTGGTGAAATATCAGGGGTACTTCATATTCCTGTCTTTAAGGTCCTTTAGTCTATCCTAATGAGTTGGTTTAATGATGTACCCATTTTTAAATGCTGTCCCTACTGTCTTACATTCTGATTATGACGTTGAAAACTTTTTCCTTCAAGTCATGATCTTCACATTGTTTTTACATTGCTTGGTATGTGAAGAATTTGGAATGTCCCGTAGTTGATATTTAGCTACAACCAGCATCACTCCAAATCTGTAATCTCCTCGATTGAAAAATTCCTTCTTAACTGGGGATTTGAAAATATAAACCTTTCTTTTTTTTCTAGACACCACAAAATGCTATTGTTATCAGCTTGTGGGAAAACAAAGTGACTAATACAGCTCAATGAGAACGAGTGGAGATTTCTTTACATATGCTTGTGATTTAAGCTTTGCCAGCTTTTACTAAACCAGTTGCAGCCTCCATGTGACTCAGTTGTAGCCACATTCCCTTTCTTTCTGCTCTGCTTCCGTGTACTTCTCTCGTGAACTGATAGGACTGCCCTTCAGAACAGAAAACCAAGTGAATTCATGAAATCATGTCTATCAACTGTATTTGACTTACTTAAAAATTTTGATCCATCTTGAGTTTTGTGAAACTTTGTGAAGTTTCTCACTATTTAATAAATCTAGCTTTGAAAAGAGAGCTAGGCCAATAAATAATCCTAAGATAGGAATATCCTCAAATAACAAGCCCATTTCTCCTTGGGATGTTTTTTATTTTGCGTTACCAGAAGTAGAAAGTCCTTTCCTGAAATTTTGTGTAGAGGTTCTTTGTTATACTTATTTTTTACTTCTTAGCTCAGCTGCAAATTTCTCTTCATTTGAAACTAAGTCAATTTTTGTCTTTAATGATTTATATTACCTCATTTTGACTAAAAAATTTCTCCTCTAAAAAATGATGTCCTTCTATTTACCAGTATAGAATAATAATTACTTCTCATAGATTTTGATCTTTATTATAAACTGTTGAACAACTTAAGGGCTTTCTTAAACCCTGTCTTAACAGTGGTACATGCTTGGTCTTTCAGTATTCTTTTCACCTCTTTTGGGGGCTATAAAAAGGTATTTTCTTGTTAAATTAAGAATGATAAATTCACATATGCAGCTTCTTCTCAGAGATTATCAGTTCAGAATAGTATTTTAGAGTTCTAAGAACTCAAATGCTGGATGAAGAGACCTGTTTTGTCTAGTGTTTCTGAAAACACTTGCTCAAGGATTGCTATTTTTGCAAAATCCCAGTTAATACTACTATAGCACAAGGTTCTGAAAAGTTCAATTTCTTAGATGTTTCTAATAACTAGGCAAAGTGGTGATCACTTTCCTCAGAGGAAGTTTAAATGATTAAGTAGGATTTCTCCTGCAAAAGATTAAGCCCTTTTTTTTTTTTTAAATTTGCTGGGGGGGGGGGTGGTAAAGAGAGAAGAAGGATTTTGATCATTGCTCATTTATCCAGTAACCTGGAACCTGAACTGTTCTGAAATTTAGCTAATATTTAAAAAAGAAATGAAGAGTGGTAATGAAGAAGATGAGCTAAATTATAGTATGTAAAAGCAGATACAATATGATAAATATATTTTATTTTATTTTTTAAAGACTTTTTATTTATTTATGAGAGACAGGCAGAAACATAGGGATAGAGAAAACTGGGTGGCTCAGCAGTTGAGCATCTGCCTTTGACTCAGGGCATGATCCTGGGATGCAGGATTGAGTCCTGCATCGGGCTCCTGCGGGGGGGGGGGGGGGGGCTGGCTGGCTGCTTCTCCCTTTATCTATGTCTCTCTATCTCTCTCTCTCATGAATAAATAAATAAAATCTAAAAAAAAAAAGAAAAAGAAAAAGAAACATAGGCAGAGAAGCAGGCTCCCCGTAAGGTGGGACTTCATCCCTGGACCCCGTGATGACATCCTGAGCCGAAGGCAGAGGCTCAACCACTGAGCCACCCAGGCATCCCAAGAAATATATTTTAATAACATATGTGTCTTAGAAAACCCAATAGAATTTTATTATTCAAATCAATTGAAGGGTGATGATATCACTCATTTTACTGACAAGATAGTACAAATCTTTTTCTCTTTCCACCACTTGCTTCAGTACTATTTTCTGATATACTGTTCTTGTTTTTCCATTGAGTGAATTAAAGAATGGGATATATGATCTGTTTTCACAAATGTATTACAGAGGTCTGTAGACTGAGACCTCTGTGTATATACTTCATATGGAGTTTTGGAATAATACAGAGGTTATTTTTCTTGCTATGGAGAAATAGAGAATTTTGGAATGAGACAGAAAATACATTTACAAAGTTAATGAAGACTTTTATTTTTATAAGCATCTGCTTATTCTAGAAATTCATTTTTGGCTAAACTCCCAGTTTTAAAACTGAAGATAGGGGGAAAAGAATCTGATTACAATAAATGCTTGACTGGGTCATTCTTAAAGACTTAATGCTTTTCCAAATTCTCATTAACCTGATCTCTGAGGACAAGATTATAGGAAGAATGCATTCGTTGCTGAGCTTTCTTGATCTTTCTGCACAGATACATTGATTTGGGGCTATAATTACTCTAGATTTTAGAAAAATTATTGATTAAAGGGGAACTGGTGGACATTTCTGGGAAAATAATTTAAGGGAAAATCATTTTAAAAAGGAATATTAGCTCTGATTTCTGCCTTATCTTAGGAAATTTTTGTGATATTTGACTTAATACCACCCCAAAGGGAACTAATAGTCTCAATAGTTGTAGACTATAAAATCCAAATGTATACTGTATGATAGAGAAGGCATCTAATCAAAGCCTCCCAAGAATATTTAAGTGTTACAGTTAACATTCCTTAATGTTACTTGTATATGTAATTAATTATGAGCAAAAAAGAACCCAGAATATAAATGGTAGAGAAACAAGTTTTAGAATATAGATTTATCATTGACAAAGATAATCAGACTTAGAACTATTTATCACTGAGTGTTTTGACATTGCCCTACCTTTACCCACATGCTATAATACCATTTGCCTAAATGCACAATCCAAGGAAGGAAACAATAAATATTCCCAGGTCCTTGTTTACTTAGTAATAGTTTCAAATATCCCAACCTTAATTACAACTCTTGTGATACATAAGGAAATCATACTGGACAAATAAAAACTGATACTTACTGAGAGCTTAGTATGTGCTTGAGGTTGTTCCAAGGGCTTATATTAATTTAATTCCCTCAAACCTGTAAGGCAGGTACTATTATTCCTATTTCAGAGATGAGGAAACTGAGGTATAGAGTAATTAAATAACCCACCCAACTTCTAGAGGTAATAAGGATTTTGATTCAGTAAAGGCTTGAACTCCACAGATTATATCAGTTTGCATTTTCCATGAAGCAGTTCCTGAGATGGTGTTGAAGTGTAAGAAGTACATAAGGGGTAATGCCTGTGAGACATTAGCAGAGAAGGAAGGTAAGGCAGGGAAAAAAGCCTTCAGACCACAATGCACATCTGGGAAGCAGAATTGGGCAGAGAGCACCTTGGACTATAATATATATCTGACAAAGTCTCAGCCAACCTAATGGGAAGCTCCAGAGACAAAATTGCTTGTTAGATGAGTTCACCTTGAGTATAAATGACCTGGCCCCAGTATTACTGCTGTGCTCAGTAATTGCCTGGGGACTCCCTGGGAAGAGTGTGGCTGTGGATGGAATGCTGCATCTCCAATCTTAAACCATTGTGGTGGAGAAAGCTGTCTATAACTGCACTCTTAGGCAAGTTCTTTCTTGAAGGGCAATCCAAACAGCGTACTCCCTAGGCTGCCCAGCACCACACAGCCAATTCACAGATATCAAGTACCATGTCACCTCCATCAGACTGCCAAAAATGTTTAAATCTGACAATGCCAAATGTATGTGAGGCTGGGGATGAATACTTACACTGCTTTCAGGAATGTAAATTCATAAAACACTTTGGCAGTATAGTTAGGATTATCATAACCTACTGTATGGCATTTGCACCCCAGAGAAACTCATTTGTAGGGAGGCATGCTCATAAATTTTCAGAACAGCATTGTTTGTAGTAGTGAAAAATTTAAAGTATTTTAAATGTCCATCAATGGGAGAATTGATAAATTGTGTATATATAGCATACAGTATTGCACAGCACATAAAAATTGAATGACATTAGTGCTTCATATGTCCACATGAATATATCGAAGAATTACAGAACTGAGGGAAAAAATTCAAAAGGAGACCATTAAAACAAACAAACAAACAAAAGGAGACCATTCAATTCACTCACCCTGAGCTGTGAATAATGGCACTGAGATGTCAAAAGGATCAGATACCATTCAACACCCATCAGATTCATATACGGTTTTTATGTATATAAAGCTTAAAAACAATGTCAAGTTTGCTTTTGGGTAGCATACATTTGTAGTAAAAGTATAGCATGTTTCGGAATGATATGCATCAAATTTAAGAGAATAGTTATCTGAGGGAATTGGGATCAAGGAGGGGCAGAAGGGGTTTTAAGTGATATGTGGCCATTTTTTAAAGTCTGAAATAAATATGGCATAATGTCAACATTTCACAAAATTGTGTAGGGGGCACATGGATGTTAGCTAATATTATTCTCTAATGCTTTTCTCTATGATTAAAATATTCTGTCAAAATATAAATAGGTATTTAGTAGTGAAACAATAGGTACATATCTAAACCTTATTCACATAGCATCCTATTTATAGATCTAAATAAATAATACATTCAAGGAAGCTTCATACCATTTCACTGAAATCCATTTTTAAAAAGTTTTATAAGGTAAAGCAGACTTGATAAAGAAGAACCAAGCTGGAGGTTATCACAATCCCAGTCCCATAGACTACAAAACTGTACTAATCAAAACAGTATGATACTGGCACCAATATAGACACATAAATCAGTGGAACATATTAGGGAGCCCAGAAATAAACCCACATATGTATGGTCAATTAATCTATGATGATGGAGGCAAGAATATGCCATGGGGAAGGTGTCTTTTTACTCCATGGTATTGGCAAAATTGGACTACTTTTTTTTTTTAAGATTTTATTTATTTATTCATGAGAGACAGAGAGGGGGAGGGGCAGAGACATAGGCAGAGGGAGAAGCAGGCTCCATGCAAGGAGCCCGATGTGGGACTCAATCCCAAGACTCCAGGATCATGTCCTGAGCTGAAGGCAGACACTCAACCACTGAGCCACCCTTGCATCCCTGGACCACTTTCTTATACCATAAATTAACTCAAAGTGAATTAAAGATGGGGCACTTGGGTTACTCAGTAGGTTAAGTGTCTGACTTCAGCTCAGGTCATGATCTCCGGGTCCTGTGATGGAGCCCCATGTCGGACTCTGTGCTCTGTGCTCAGCACAATGAGTCTGTTTCTCTTTGTCCCTCTCCCTCCTCTCCTACTCCCATCTCAAGCTTGCTCGCTCTCTCTCTCTAATAGATAAATAAAGTCTTTTAAATAAATGGATTAATGACCTAAATATGAGACTTGAAACCATAAAACTCCTAAAAGAAAACATAGGCTGTAGTTTCTTGGACATTGGCCTTATTTATGGATATGTCTCCTGAGGCAAGGGAAATAAAGAAAAATAAATGATTGGACTACACCAAAATTAAAAAAAAAAAAGTTTCGTATGGCAAAGGAAATCAACAAAACAAAACAGCAACCTATTGAATGGGAGGGATATTTGCAAATGATACATTTGAGAAGGAGTTAATATCCAAAATATATAAAGAACTTCTACAACTGAACACCAAAATAGCAAAAAATTCTATTAAAAAAATGGGCAGAGACCTGAATAGATATTTTTCCAAAGAAGACAAACAGATGGCCAAAAGACACACAGAAAGATGCTCAACAGTATCACTCATGATCAGGGAAATGCAAATCAAAACTACAGTGAGATACCACTTCACATTTCACTTCACATTAGTCAGGATGGCTAATATCAAAAAAGACAAGAAATAAATGAGAGCAAAATTGTCAGATTTTTATTTTCTCACTTTCATGAATCAGATTGGTAACAAAGTCCAATTTTTTTCAAAAACTGAATATTTTATGTACTAGTAGGTGGCCTGAATTGTTAATTTGATATTTTTCTAATTCTTTTTATAGATTTAGAATTGCCAACAAAGAAGTTCTAAGACAGGTAGTGGAAAGACTGAGAATTTGACTTAAAAGATTCAGTTTATAAGTGAAAAGGCAAAACTTAAACCCAAGTAGTTACATTCTAAGCCCCTTGGATTATTAACTCCATTTTAAATGTTCCTTTCAATAAGTACTATTTTAGGCACAGAAATTACTTGTCTTGGCTTATATTTCTCAGTGATACCAGAATAAAATTAGTAGTTTACAAATCTTAAATTATACTTCCACACACCCCTATAGTAAACTCAGTAAATTACCTAAAATTACCCTTCTAACACAAAGATAGCTTTGTTAATCAGATTTTGAAAATATGTCAGTTTGTCAAAGAGTTGCATTCTTGAAAATTTAAACTTAAATGTAAGTGTACTTGTTAACTCAAAAAAGTATCATGGTCATTTAAAAATGGTTTAATGCAAAACAAAGTTAAACAGTTCTTAGCACTAGATTATATTTTATTCCTAAGAATTGTTCAAAACTAAGTAGGAATTCTATAATAGAAATCTAATTTTTGTATATTGGATTGCATCAATTCAACCAACTATTAAGGTATTTTAAAAGAGAAAAAGTCATTGACATGCAGATAAATGTACCCATACAGATGCCAATAGAAATAGTTTTAAACCAGTTTGGGTTTAAAAGACCTTCAGTACCACTGGAACATATGCTGGCTTAGTTCTTAAGGCCCCCAGGGAAGAAAAGAGCTTATTAATAAAGCAGGGAACATGATATTTTGGTATTTTTATTGGTATTAGGCAATAATACTCCCATAAGAAATGCCACTAATATGGAATTATAGACACATAGCTTCAGGACACATTATTGGTAGGTGGGCTCTAGTTATGAAGATGGTTAGTGTTCAAACTTTGACATTAATCCAGATGATTGTGCCAAAGAAGCCAGACTTGTAATTTACATTGGATTTGTGCCTTCAGCTATTTCTAAATGTAGAGTTCTCAGATTTGTCTTGAATAATATGCATAGATTTCTGCTATTCAGTGGCACAAGAATGTGTATCGTCTTTCAGTGTTTTTAAGGAATTACACATGCAAAAAATTCTTTCATTTTTACTTTGATTTTGAGGTTTCATTATAGAATAATGTGATTTATTTATTTTTTTTAAACAAAGCTAAATCCAAATGAGGGTTATCTCTCTCCAAGTAATACCCTGGAACACTGTACAATAATTACTGTTAATATTCACAGTACTTTTGGAATGCCTCTTTGAAGATTATCGTTAGAACCTATAGAAATTCTTTTAAATATCATAATGATGACATTTTAACTAAAACCCTTTGAAGCTGATACTGATTCTTGGGAATAGTAAAAATGAGACTGTTGATCCAAGTCAATATTTGGATCTAGTTCTTATTTTACAAAATATTTGTTCAAATCGATTATTGCTGGTTAAGAATTAGGGAGGAAGATAACCTACAAGAAAGAACTTTAAAACAATGGAACTGATTTTAGTAGATTTACTAGAATTTTAGTGAATTTTACTATCTACTAGCATCCTAAGTACCAAGTACTTGATTTTTCTGTCTTTTCTCTTAGGCCCAGTACTCACAGGTATGTCTGTTCCTGTGATCCTGGGTGTTATTTGACATTCCTGGGCATTACTTGTTGCTACATGGTGTCTAAGGATCTTTCTAGTTTGAAAATCTTATGACTCTAATAACCTTCAGCAAAATAACATATAATTCTCTTGCTGCTCAAAACTTGATTCCTAGTGTTTTGTGGAAGTTGTTGGCTTTTAGAAATAAACAGTTTGATTTAGACTAAATTGAGAAGGAGACATAGACAGATTTAGTGATTCAAACTGTAGAAGTAAATGACATGATTGAGGTTTGGGATAAGGTATTTACCGAAATTTGCATTGAGGAGACCTTTAATTCTCTATGGTAAATTTGCAGATGGGGTTTATAAAAACATTTTCTAAGTCCTTTATATGAAGGCACTCTGGCAAGAGAAATGACACAGACTAGAAGTGGAAGGTCACAAAACAGTGCTATGTAGATATGTAGATATGCACAGATCATTGCCCTGAGCATTTCAGCCTATATGGGTGCTGCCCTCCAACTGAGAGCCCAGGATGCAACCTACCCTTCCCATATGCCCATCTCTCTACATTTTACCTTTGTAGTCCATCAAGTGACCTCTAGACACAATTCTTAGCAAATCCTGCTTCATGTCTATTAAAATGTGAATTGTTACTATGTAAAACTAACACGTCATTTATCTAGTTCCATATATTCTTTCACATACTTCATGCTTTTCCATACTTCATGCTTTGTGTTTCATGTCTACTAAACCAAACTCCCAACACTCTTCTCCCTCTGAAACTTTTTTCTTGTCTTTTTAATAAAAGACTTCCTTATGTCCTCACTTCCTCCGTAGATGTTCCCTTTACATTCTTGCTTCATGGCAACATGGCTCTCATTTGAGACTCCCATTTTTCATGTAGCACTTTCAGTGATGCTTATTGGTCCACACAACATTTTAGGATTGGGAGATGAGATCAATATCTTCTCTCCTCTGTCTCTTTCAGACTATGAGCCCTCCATCCTCATTTAACCCCCCCCCCCACACACACACATGCTTCTTTGAGGTTTATGTCAATTAGGTTTATCATCTCTCTATCTTCTCCCAGTTTAAACTACTCTCCCCCAATTCTCACCCATTTTCAGTCTTGTTCTCAGCCCCGTTTAACTTTCATGTCAGTGACCTTTCTTGTATGTTGGCTTTTCTTGTTCTTAAGTTCTTCATGTCTAATGGCCTTTACTGCTACATCACTTGAGACACCCTCTCATGGGCCTTATCTTTCCCTGCAGCTGTTCAAACTCTAAAATACTAAAGTCATACATCTTAATGTCTCCTGACAACTTCCGTTGCTTACATATCTCTAGTTGCTGGAACACAGCCTATCCAAAGCTGAACTGATCTTCTTTATCAAACCTGCTTCTCCTGAGGTTTTCTACTTTTTAAAAAATATAAGCTATCCTTTGCCAGGTTACCAAACTATAAACTTGGAATTCATTCTTCATTTCTTTTTTCTCATCATCTGCTTCTCTTCACCTGATACTGTTAATTCATAAATATTTCTCAAATCCGTCTGCTTGTCTTTGTCCTGTTCTTGTTTCCAAGTGCGTGGCTGGGTTTTTGCAGCAGCCTCCTAAGTAAGCTTCCTGCTCTAGTTCTGCCCTTCTGATAGCCATTCTTTATCTTGACTGTGCAAAGTGAGTCAGTCTAAAGTGGAAATGATCATGTTGTGCTCCTGTGTAATGTCCCACTCAGGGTCAAGCATAAACCCCCAACACAGGTTAGAGGCCCTTCATAATCTGACCTGGTTTACCTCTCTAGTCTTCATTCTTGTCTCTCCCTATAAACACTGTGATTCAATCATATTTAATTGATTTCAGTTCCTAGAACATAACATTGATTTATTTTAACTCAGGGCCTATGAGTAGGTTCTCTCTGCCTTGAAAATTCTTCCCCATCCTCTTAACTTGGCAAGTTCCTACTAATCCTTCAGGCCTTAGCTTCCTCTGGAAAGCCTCTCCTAATCTCCTTAATTTTAGGTAGGGTGCCCCTGCTCTGCATTTTGGCACCCTAAATATCCCCTATTATACTTTTTATCACACTGTGTTGTAATCTCCTATTTACTGTATTCTCCACAAGATTATAAACTCTGTGAGGGCAGGAATGTGTCAACAGCACTTAGAGTATTCCTGACCCCTCGTTGCCCTCAGTGTGTTATTTGATAGATGAGTAAATAAGGGAAGGAAAGAAGGATAAAGTTTCCTTTTGAGAATAGCAGAGATAATAAACTTAGACAAGATCTCATCACATAGTACCTATTTAAAATACCATGACAAGACTTTTTTTTAGCGTGTAAATGATTTCCATGGGAAAGAAAACAAAAGCAAGGAGACTAATCAAGAGATTGTAGTACTGTTGTGATCCTGTGGCCCAAAGAGCCTGAACTTGAATTGAAGCCCTTAGAACAGAAGGTGGAACAATGAATATGAAAGAAAGAAGAAGGCACAACAGAACTTGACCCCGGGATGTGAGGGGAAAGGCAAATTAGAAAATGCTTTTAGTGCTTTGGCATTGGTGGCGCCAATGATAGAAATAGGGAAAGTTTGAGCAATCAGTTTTGTAGGGAAAAAGCTTAGAATTTTTAGGAGCTTTGTATTTATATGTTAAATTAAAAGCATAAAGGATAAGAGTTTACTGATTTTGGAGGCAAGAAGTAACTTTTAAAATACTTTTCAGTAACATATACCAAGTGGAAATTATAGTTATAAATGCAGCTTTGGAATTTGTTGAATTTTAAGGAACTTAAAATCTCACAAACTGCTGTTTTTTGTTTTTGTTTTTGGTTTTTTTTTTTTTTAGTAGTCAACACCTAAACAAAATGACTCCATTTTGCTTGTGATTCTTGGTTGTCCTTGATAATTGAATTGTAATTTTTTTGATACTATAGAAAATTTCACAGAAACTCATTTTAGAGTAAGAATTGTTAACAAGGGCACCTGGATGGCTCAGTTGGTTAAGCCAAGTTGGTCTGCCTTCGTCCCAAGTCATGACCCCAAGATCCTGGGATCGAGCCCCACATTAGGCTCCTTGTTCAGTGGGGAGTCTGCTTCTCCCTCTTTATCTGCCTCTCCCTCTCTCTTGTACTCTCTTTCTCTCTCTCAAATAAATAAAATCTTTAAAGAAAAGGAATGGTTGACAATATATAACAACACTATCTTCAACATTTCTTTCTCATTTAAAGAAAAAAGATCCATAATATAGCATTTCTCCAAGTCTTTTTTACTATCATTTTGACAACAGAGAGTTGGAGATTCTTTGAAAGATCAGCAACAGAGAGAGAGATTTAGAAGTCATCTGTTTAAAGATGACTGATGGGGCAGCCCCCGATGGCCCAGTGGTTTAGTGCCACCTTCAGCCCGGGGTGTGATCCTGGAGACCCGGGATTGAGTCCCACGTCTGGCTCCCTGTACGGAGCCTGCTTCTCTCTCTCTCTCCCCCACTCTGTCATGAATAAATAAGTAAAATCTTTAAAAAAAAAATAAAGATGACTGATAAATCCCTTAGGATAAGTGAACTTGATAAGGGGAGGATTACAGACAGAGGGGAAAAGAATGAAAGAATGGATGACTACTGCTGGATCTTTATAGTCTCCACTCTCACAGAGAATAATTAAGAAGTGTCAACAAAATATAATAGAAGGGATGATAAGAGAAATGAGAAGAATACTTAAATGTTACACAATGACACAGATGTAAGGTAGTAGGAAGTGGGGCTGTATTACAATGAACTAACAAGGGAGTGGACATTTTCTGTTCTTAGTTCTTACCTACAAGGAAAATAAAACTCGGATGATTCTTGGCCAGAGGGAACCTCACTGAACTTCAAATTACCTATCCTAGAATTCTACTCATGGGCCCAGCTGAAGCCTCCTCGAATTCATGTTGTCTTCCCTAAATCCTATAGTTGATCTCTTTTGAACCTTTGATTTTCCTTTTAACCAGAACCTCTAAATTTTTGCTTGTATCCTTTATCTTCTCAGTGAGACTGTAAGCATTTTAAACACCAGATCCATGTGTCCTATTACTGCCAAATTCTTCAAGCATCCTCAGACTCCAGTTACATTATTAAGAATGAGTAATTTGTAATAAATTATCTTTGAGGAACCCATCAGGACTAAAGGGCTCTGGATCTCAAATACTGCATAGTGCCATATATGCAATAAATCCTAAAAGAACCACATTTTACTGTATCTCTTAGGGAAAATAAAAATGCGCTTGGTTGACCTGGTTACAGTGAATTTATAATCAAAGAAAGACTAATTGTTTTCACTAATTACCTGTTTATATATTTTCTATAATAAAAATACCTAGGGTATTGAATACATACAAATGCTATCTTGCTAGTTTTATAAAATTACAACTCTTTTATTTGATCAATTCAATCATTTTATTTGTAAATATATTGTTCACTTCATTGACTTGGTTATGACAGTGGTGCTCTTGGGACCCGGTATATATATAGTACTTAAAATGGTGGGCCCTGCGGTTCATTCCAGACCCTACCACTCATTAACAGTATGCACTCAGCTATGGCCCTTAATCTCTCTGAGCTTCAATTTCTTCATCTGTAAAATGGGTAATAACTACCTTCCTTGTTGGGTTATTGAGAGAATTAAATGACAACATCCATATAAAGAGTGGAGCACAGCGCCTGGCACCCACGAAGTGCTGGATGTAGTGATTAGTCACTGTAATGAGGTTTTCTGTGGTTTAACAGTGCCACAAGATAAAATTTGCAGTTTTCACAGGCTAATTTTATGGGTGGTATTTCTGTTAACTTTTAAAACCATTTACACCCACTGTTTTATGTGTTATTTTGATCATGAAATAGTAGGTTCTTTTCATAGTTATGTAGAATTGAATTGGTAACATCCTTGTGTTCTACTACTTATAATTTCATAGTGACAAGGCTGGTTCAGTGTGGAACAAAATATCTGTTACTTTTTTTTTATTATATGATACAGGATGCTGTATCACAAAATGAATCCAGGATGCCTCTCTCTAAATCTTTAAGAATCAAATCAGAGTTAACTACCAGGTAGAGAAAAGTTGTGAAATTAAAACAGATATACAATATTCTCCAGGGAACAATTCTAAAATAAACTTTTGTAAATGATAAAGTATCTTGTGTAGCATTTTAGTACCTGTGGCTGGCTATTCCTAGATTTTACTTAGAAAATATTATAAACGTGTAGCCTGACCACATTGTGTCCTAAACACTGAAGGCAAACCGTACTGTGGGGATTTCATTTTAACCACAGAGAAATTGTAACAAGTCCAAAACCACAAGACCCGAGTAAGTAGTAGATCCGGAAATAGAACTGAGAAGGCTCTGATTCGTCCTCATATACTGAAACCACACAGTTCTGCTGCTTCTGAACATAATGACAGATCGTCTAATGCTGCTAGACCATCATCAGTACATGACACATCAGGAGCAAACTGTATGAGGGTGCTGTCTGAAAGCACACAGCCTTTACTCTCTAAAGGCCTGTATGGAAACCAGAGAAGTAGGAAAGGAGCCATTCCAAGCACCAGATGATTGTGTTTGGGGTGATCGGTTGCTACCACAGATTCTCCTTCTTTGCTAAGGTTGTAAAGAAAAGTAGTAATTTATAACTATAGAAATGCTTTTACTCATTCTTAAAAACATTTTAGTAATTTTTAATAAGGCTAGCTAAAGAGTTTGCTAGAATGGCATCATATATATAAGGAGCATAAAGATTTTATGTTCCATTCAAGATTTGAACCCAATCCCACATTTTACTTTAAAAGTTTTGCAACATTGCCGTTAGTTGATTTCCAAACCCTGAAATAGTGGTTTTGAAGGATTAGTTCTGCTTTATTGTTGGTGTTTGAGGAAAATTTTCTCAACCTCCTCACTCTGTTAGGCCTATGCCTCTTTACTATTTTATGGGTTAAAAATTCCCTGTTATTTTTTACTGTTAAATTTTATCATAGACTTTTAGTGAGATTATTTTCTTTATTTCTGAAATATACATTTTTAAGATTCCTTTAGTTGAAGTCTTTCGATTTTTATTTATCTGCAGATGTCTTTGTTTCAACTCTACTTATAAAAAACATTATTTTCATTCATTTTTTTAAAAGAAGTATAGTTGCATTACAACCTTGCTTTCGAAGAGTAGCTTTGGTAGACATACTATCCTAGGACGACAGTTATTTTCTGTTTGACCTTTAAAGCACTGTCTATGGCTTCTATTGTTGGTATTAGGTGAAAAATACTTCATGATTATAGGGCAGTCGTGTGTCAGTCTTTGCACACTGAGAGCTTATACATATCACTTAATTCTGATAACAAATTTATGATAATATGCCGTTATTATTCTCACTTATTCTAGTGTAGATATAGAATCACATGACAGTTAAGAATACAGAATAAGTGAGGAGGACAAGATTACACCCCAGGAACTCTGAATCTAAAGTCTGCATTTTAAACCACTGCCACATGGGGCAGCCCTGGTGGTGCAGCGGTTGGGCGCCGCCTGAAGCCTGGGGTGTGATCCTGGGGACCCAGGATCGAGTCCCACGTCGGGCTCCCTGCATGGAGCCTGCTTCTTCCTCTGCCTGTGTCTCTGTCACTCTCTCTGTGTGTCTATGAATAAATAAATAAAATCTTTAAAAAAAAATAAACCACTGCCACCGCCAAGCAAATACATAAAGAGAAAGATGAGAGATAAATATTACTAAATGTTAAAGGTATTTAAAAACCATAGTAATTAAAACAGAAGCTTTTTTTTTTCTGGATAAAGATATTAATACACTAATCATTACTATTGGACTGTTATTACCAGGAAGTATCAACATGGTGTGCCTGTTTTCTCATATGTAAGATAAGAGTAATAATACTGCCAGCATCATAGAGTGGTTGTAAAGAATAAGCAAGTGTATACAGACACATACATACTACTTAGAAAGTGAAAAAAAAATTTTGTTGCTTCTAGCACAAAGAAAAAAGCACAGAAAGCAAATCTACTATATAACATAATATAGTATCTGATTACAGTTGATGAGAGGAAATGATGGACTATTAAATAAATAATGCTGGCATAGTTGGATGATTTGTCTTTTTCTTAAAATTCTGTCCCCTAGACTTCTGGGGTGTCATACTTTTATGTGCCTTCTCCTAAACATGTGATCATTTCTTCTTTCTCCTTTGTAGCATCCTTAGCACTTAAACATTGATGTTTCCTACTACTCTCTCCTTGACTACTGTGTATGGGTGTGTGCATCCTAGTAGAATTTTAATTACGCTCATGATTTTAATTACAGTTATTTATATGGACTCTCAAATATATAAAACAGAAATTTTGATTATCTTTTTTTAAAATAAAATAAAAATAAATAAAATAATAAAATAATAAATAGATAACAGATTATTTCCTAAATCGATGCTCTCACCAGAAGAAATTTTTGATTAATATTTAAATAAATGTTTGTGGAGAAGACTGTAAGAAGCATACCATCAAGGGCAGCAACTATAAATAAAAAATTTTAAAAATTTAAAATTCTTTTTATAAAAACAAGCAGGAATACTGTAAATGATTAATGGCACAGTATGTGCTAGAGTAGGAAAACCATATGCACATGTAGGAGACAAGTAGAGAAGTCAAGATTTAAAAGGATTGGGAAACATTAGGAGTAACCATTGGGTGTGATGGAAATGGAAGCTGATGAAGAAAAAATGAGAAGAATCACATATAGAGCAGCAGTGGGAGTCTAGCCTAGGTTGGAGACCATAAATCTGTAGTGGCAAGGATGTTCATGGCGATATGGCTTTCTCTGGCAACTCTTAAAATCTTGGGTTATTGGGGATCCCTGATGGCTCAGCGGTTTAGCTCCTGCCTTTGGCCCAGGGCGTGATCCTGGAGACTTGGGATTGAGTCCCACATCAGGCTCCCTGCATGGAGCCTGCTTCTCCCTCTGCCTATGTCTCTGCCTCTCTCTCTCTCTCTCTCTCTGTGTGTGTCTCTCATGAATAAATAAATAAAATCTTTTAAAAAATTTTAAAAAAATCTTGGGTTATCAATAATGTTAATTTCAGGCACCTGGGTGGCTCAGTGGTTGAGTGTCTGGCTTTGGCCCAGGTCATGATCACAGGGTTCTGGGATCAAATCTTGCATCAGGCTCCTTGTGGGGAGCCTGCTTCTCCCTCTGACTGTCTCTTGCCTCTCTCTCTGTGTCTCTCATGAATAAATAAATAAAATCTTAAAAAAAATGTTAATTTCTTTTGCCTTGGATAGGTTAGGTAGGTGGATGATCATACAAATAAAGGGTGAGACAAGCTGCTCATATCAGAAGTAAATATCTGTCCAATATACTTCAAAGCTCAAAGCCCTTCAGTGTTTGGCCATTGCTGTAGAGTAAAAACCAGAACCCAGAATTTTAATGGTTCTCATATAAAATTCTGACCTTATCTTTTAGTATACCCTTACATGTATCACCACATGATAGCCAAATAGGGCTTCTTGCTATTTTTTAAAGACTGTTTTCTTTCTCAATTTTCACCTCAATTATGTTGCTTCTAGTTTTTACCTAGCGTGTAAAAACCTACATCTCTATTTTTTAAATCATAGCCATTCTTTAAAACTCAGTTCATTTATTGCTTGGTCTGTGTCACAGCCAGAAGTGTTATCTGTCCTCTCAACATCTATAATTCCTTGTTTATACCACTTTTATGTTACTTTTCGTTTATTTCAAAGTACTTTTGTTTCTAATAAATTTTAAATTCTTTCATGGTAGGGACCATATTTTTGTAATTTTTATATTATTTCACAGTGCCAACACAATACTTTTTCTGTAGTAAGTATACAATGAATATTTGCTGAACAGACATTGTATTACATATTTATAGTAAGTAGCAAGATAGAATTTTTTTTTTGAGCTTTATTTTGATATGTTATTTCAAGAACCTCTTCTCATGTGAATGTTTTGTCCCATAGGTATGGGATGAATTGCCTTATTCAGTTTGAAGATTTTGCCAATATAAATGCCTTTCGTCTCCTCAAGAAATACCAAAACCGATATTGTACGTTCAATGATGATATTCAAGGTAAGCTGGAAAGGGGAGTGAAGATAAGGACAGGAGGGCCCAGAGACTCCCATGAAGTTAAAGAATAAGCATAATGGGGACAATTGAATCAACTGGGAGGGTGGGAAATTGTAGACCCTGAGTGAAGGTATTCTTTTTTCTTTTTTCTTTTTTTTACAATTTTATTTATTTATGAGAGACACAGAGAGAAAGAGAGAGAGGCAGAGACACAGGCAGAGGGAGAAGCAGGCTCCATGCAGGGAGCCTGACGTGGGACTTGATCCAAGGTCTCCAGGATCAAGCCCTGAGCTGAAGGCAGCGCCAAGCCGCTGAGCCACCTGGGCTGCCTGAGTGAGGTATTCTAATGTAGTATTACCACAAAGGAGTAAATCTGAGTGATAGTAAGCACCATCTCATGGAACTTTGGAGGAAGACAGCCAAAGTGAAATGAGATGAGTGCCATTGGAAATGAGGTGGTCAAAGAAAAGTTTAAAAGAGGTGGTCAAAGAAAAGTTTAAATGAGGATGATGTTTCTCTATTCATAGAGTTTGTATTAAGGACAAATAATCATTTGTGAAAGTACCCTGTGAAATAAAATGTACTTCACAGGTATAATTTTTAAAATTCACTATGCTTTAAATTTATAGTGTGACATACCTATATAGATATAATGTGTTTAAAAATAATGAGTCTCTGTATCTTTTGGGGCACACTAAATTAATTGGTCAAATCTTTCTTTTCCCCAAATCCTTTGTGATGTTATCACATTATTACTTTAGTGCCATTTTCATGACAAAGATGCTTTACATTATTTCAACTTTGTTTTCTTTCCATGTTATTAAATTTCTTTTTGAGTATTTATTCATGAGAAGTGAGTATTTGGAAGATTTCAGAAGGGTAGTAAGAGTCTAATTTTACAGAGCTATAGACCTTGCTAGAAGATACATGTATAATGATAGCATGCCTTCAGTGCTACAAAGATTTTGTAGACCGGTGTCTGAGTCATTTACCAGTTCATTTTGCAGTGGTCTCTAAAATACTCTATATTAGGGGCACCTGGCTGGGTCAGTTGGTGTAGAGTTTGGTGTAGAGCATACAACTCTTGATCTCGGAGTTCGGAGTTTGAGCCCTATGTTGGGTGTAGAAATTACTTAAAAATAAATAAATAGCCACATAAACTATTGAGCAAACTGTCCTTTCTTTAATACTCTTATCTTTCAATTTTGGGGGCCCCACAGAAATGTCCATATAGAAGTTAAAGACCAATATTACATACTTTTGAGCCATTGTGCAGAATTGATAGGCATCAGAGTTCGGTTTAAGATAAAAAGAATGCTAAATCCAAATCAAACAAAATGAGTATTTTGTAATTAGGATCAGAGCTCCTGTCAATGAGGAATAGGAATTTAGAGGTCAAGGTCTGGGCTGCATGAGAATTAAAGTCAGGAGCACAGGAAATCTGAGGCAGATGCTAAGCCAAGGCCAAATAGCACTGCATGTGGAGTCGTTCTGTAGGATTCACCACAGAATATTCCCCCTTCTACCCAGCGGGTCACCAATGTGGAGGCATTAATTATTTAATTTTTCACCCCAGCTAATCTGTCCTAAAATATAATCTGCGTAGTTACCTATTTACACATAGGAATTTTAGAGCATTTCTGACTTAGCCAACAAAAAGACAGATTTGAGAAAAATGGGCCCAGTCTCTGGCTAGAGAGAACTTTTGGCAAGTTATTGGGGTTCTGATTAGAAATGACCAAACCATTCTGTACATTTCTCCATACCAAAATAGTGTCTTTAATGATACTTTTTCCCCATGTGTTTCTATTTTACCTTTCTAACCTTATGTTTTTACCATTTTGCCCACAATGTAATACTTTCCCCACTGTGGGCATAAAAATTGCATTTCAATGCCAAGGAAAATAATTATGTAGCTATTTAGCTATTACAGCCACACCATGTAAATAAATGTTTCACACCAAACTCTTGGGAGAACATTTTTCTTTTCTTTTTTTAACAGATGCGTTAAAGATGGTTTATAAAAAGTATTTGATTTTAAAAATACTTAAAATTCTATATTAGTGACCTAAAATAATTTTAAATGATAGACAATTTGGTTTTGGATAGAGATTTGGACTTTAATGCAGTCTAACTATAAATTATTTTTAGCTGAAAAAGTGCTGGCTAAATCTATAAATAATTGGACATTTAATAATATAATCTACAGACCATCAGAATTCAGCAAATTCAGATCAAAATAATAAGGTCTCATCCTCTGATCATTTAAAATCAATTATAAAAAGAGGTGGTTGTTCTCATAATGGCCTCCTTGGAATGGCTGCTCTCTAACATGACATTGTAATTATTTACATAGGAGGTTTAGCCATAATGAACTAGTCTGGTTGTTAGGATTTTTTAAAAATTAGGTAAATATAGCTTGATCTTATACTAAATGCTTTGATAATTGAAAAGATCAAAATCAAATTTGATAGAAGATATTTTTCACAAAAGAAGGAGCTCTCTGGCCGGGATGCAGTCTAGCTCCATGGAGAAATCCAACAGCTCCATGACTGTTAACATTAAAAAGATGAAAGCAGAGATTCCTAAGATAAGAGCTTTTTTACTCCCATTGCTTTCCATACACAGCTTTAGATAATATGGTCCTATGAGGTAAATCTTTATAATAAGACATGGAATAAAAGCAGCAGGCCTGGAGAAAAGAATCTGACCAACAAGCCGGTATTCACAGTACAGCATGAGAATATTGAACTAAGTATTGGCTCCTGCTTGGATGAGGGTCAGCATGCCAGCTGTGCATCCGGCACCATGAGCATTATTCCAAGCAGCACCATGCTATGGTCAGTGCTTCTTTTTCACCCTGTGTGCTACCCATGAGGAATCTGGACACTAAGGGTATGCTCGGTAAGGACAGGCAGGTAGAAATAAAGATGCTCTTAGTGGATCTGATCTGTAAAAGGTATCCCCAGAAGAAGCCCAATATAATCACTCATAGAGTCACATATCACAGTCCTGGTAGGGCAGTCTTCACTACCTGGATTAGCTTTGCTGGGAAAACTTCTAAGCCAATAAGAAAAAGATTCTCCTAATGTCTTCCCTCGTAGTAAGTTGATTGTAAGTTTATTAACTTAATCCTATTTAGTCCTGGAGTTCCCAAATATACCACAATTAGTGTAACGCAACGTTGTAGGCAGTCCTCTTGTGCACAGCCAGCTCTCAGTAAAGACAACATTCCTATCGTCACAGTATTCTTTAGAAAGTGGTGAAATGGGGGAATCCCTGGGTGGCTTAGTGGTTTAGCGCCCGCCTTCAGCCCAGGGCATAATCCTGGAGACCCAGGATCATGCCCAGGGCATAATCCTGGAGACCCAGGATCGAGTCCCACATTGGGATCCCTGCATGGAGCCTGCTTCTCCCTCTGCCTGTGTCTCTGCCTCTCGCTGTGTGTCTCTCATGAATAAATAAATACAATCTTAAAAAAAAAAGAAAGTGGTGAAATTCATATGGGATTGTTGTATCTCTTGGTCAAAATATATTCATTGTTTTCAGAGTCACCACGCTAAGACCTACATCCTACTCCGTTTCTCATTTTGTGAGATTTTGTTTAGAGTTGACCTCTTCTTCCCACCTTCAGAACTACCTCAAATTGACCCTTTTTTTTTTGCCTCATTTATTGTCATCAAAAGTGTGTACTTCCATGCCTTCCTCAGAGCAATATGCTGCCTTTCTCCCATCTTCGAGAATATCATCAACATGGATAAACTTCTGTTTTGATGGTGTGTAGTTTTGAAGGTGTCACCCTGATGTTTTCCTGCTGCTGGAATTTTCACATATTCTTTCTTCTCAAGGGCTCTCTAGGGCCATATGTAGCCTAGGAGACCATGATTTTTCACTTCATTCAGCTCTTTTTGGAAAATTACAACTGTGTACCCCTGGAACATTGTTTCTTCATTCCATAGGCCAGCGTCTTTTCCCACTTCTCTATGGCCCTTTTCAGTTAGTAAAGAACCACAGTTTTTTAGTGAAGAAGCCCAGGCAGCTTTCTGCAACTATGGAGGACCCACTGCTTCCTCTGAGTTCTAGCTGCCCCTCTGCCTCATTAAGCTGCAACTTGATGGCATGTTCTGATATTTCTTTGTGTTCCACGGTACCCACTAGTAAACGAAGTGTTAGAAGCAACATCCAGAAACAGTTTTTTCTAATACCTTCATGATCCAATTTTCGAGGACAGGGCAAGGCTGTCCCAAGAGTTCTGCTAAACTGAGCTTGCATTTTAGAAAATTTAGCATATTTTCAGCTGGTACCAAATGCATACCTGGTGCCATACCCAGGAAATTCTGGAGCAAGGAGCAAGCAGCATGAGCAGGGCAGGAACAGGGCCAGTGAGTCCAGCATCAGTTATTTAACTTCTTTGGAACCTGGCCTATCCGCACCACATTTTGGGTCTGGCTCTTTGGCACTGAGAGCCAGACAGGAACAAACCTATATCCTATAGGATATATATCCTAGGATATATCCTAGGATATAGGATCCTATATCCCTTTCCAGGTGGCAGGTGGTGCAGCTGCCCCCCCAAGGCAAGGGATGGGGAAGGGATTGGGCTCAAGGAGGGTCCTGGCCACCCATTGCTATCTCTGGAATGCAATCTCTATTGCAATGTTGTTTTTAATAGCAAAAAATGAGAAGCCCTCTAAAATGTTATTAACATTGTATGGTAGTCACAAGATATTTTTAAGTGTCAGAAAGTATGTTAAAATAGTAGGCATGGCGTGAAATATTTTTTGCAAATTAAAATTTTCTTTAATTTGCATATATCAGATCTAGAAAACAGTTGTACGAGTATTCATCAGAATGTTGAAAATGATCCTACCGAGGCAGTAAGATTAGAAGTGATTTTTTTTAGTCTTTGTCAATCTGGATTTTAACTGTTTAATGCATTTGTTACAATGGGCATGTATTTATGAATACATTTTTTCAAGTGTAGAAAGATAGCACTTTTTACTGAGTTGTTGAGCCATAACACAAAATTACCTAAAGTATAGTCTTTAGTTATAATACCAAAAACCCAATGCTTCTATTAGTGTTCTTTTCAAAGTGGTATTGTCATTACTTTATATTGTAATTTGGCATTTGCTGTCATCTCTTAGAAGAGTCATTTTTCATGTTACCCTTAATACCAGTTATATGAAGGAATATTAGATATAACTGTATCATATAAGATAAATTAAATGGAAAAAAAAGGAAAATAGTATTCGGATGACACTCCTCTTATTTGTAGATTCTAAGTTAATTCTCAATTGATTTAACATTAATCCGAAGTACTTTATTTTATATCTAGATACCATAATTACATTCCCATGTATTTCTCTCTCTCTCTCTCTCTCTTTTTTTTTTTTTTTTTTTGGTTTTGTTTTTTGTTTTTAAGATTTATTTATTTGAGAGAGAAAGAGAGACACAAGTGGAAGGGGAGGGGCAGAGGGATGAGGGAGAAACAGACTCCACATTAATTGGGGAGCTTGACACACAGATTGATCCCAGGGCCTCTAATCATGACCAGAGCTGAAAACAGATGCTTAACCAACTGAGCCATCCAGGCTCCCCCAGATCTCCCCTGCATTTCTGCTAAGATGTCTTTATACTAGGAGACAAAAACTATTCAGACTATTTTGTTATATTAGAATTTATTTTATCAAATATTTCTTTTAAAAATCAATACATGAACTAGAATGCAGGAATATTTTGTCAGATATTCTTACTACAAAAGGATTTATTTATTTATCTATCTATTTATCTATCTATCTATTTATTTTTACAAAAGGATTTAATAGAAAAGAATTTTTTAAACATACTTGGCTTTCCTAATGGTGAAACCAGACCAGTTTGAAAAAGCTCATTAGAATTAGTGGGTAGCTTCTTTTCCTGTGACTTCAGCTTCTTTGTCTCTATTGCCATTAGGCTATATCATGTTTAAATCACTTTCTTTTTTTTTAAGATTTTATTTATTAATTTGAGAGAGAGAGAGAGAGAGAGCATGAGCAGAGTGAGGGGTAGAGGGAGAAGCAGACTCCCCACTGAGCAGGGAGCCTGATGTGGGGCTGGATCCCAGGACCCTGGGATCATGACCTGAGCTGAAGGCAGATGCTTAACCGACTGAGCCACCCAGACACCCAAAATTTAAGAAAATTTAGGTTTATTTAAGAATTTCTTTAATTCTTTAAAATAATTACCTTGACCCAACATTCTTTCCTCCAACAGTCCTTGTCATTCTTCCTATAAAAATAAAATATTTTTCTTGGCCCTGTTTCCCTCCTGCCCCCATCTCCATCTTCATCTCATTATTTTCTTATTTAAACTTTTCCAAGGAATACTCCACATCTGCTGTCTCTATTCTTCATCTTTTATTTATTCCTCAGCATGCTGCCCTTCAGCTTTGGCTCTAACATATATATAACCAAAATAGCTCTCTGAAAGGTCACCATGATGTAATAATCGTCAGATCCAGTAGTTATTATCATTGCCTTTCTTGATTAACCTTTCTACTGTTTATCACTACTTCTTCCTTTTGGTTCCATGGTACCATATGCTTTCTTGCTTCTTCTACCTCTTTGACCATTTTCTTACTTGGCCATCTTCCCCTATATCACATTCTTCTGCCCTTATTCCTTAAATGTTTATATTTATTTTGGGTTCTCTCCTTTAGCCACTCACTGAATAGTGTTGTCAATCCACATGACCTAAATACAACTACATGTTTTCAAATTCCAGATTTTTATCTCTGACCTAGATTTCTATGCTGAGTTCCAGACCTGTATATCTAACTACCTTCTTGACATTTCCCCCTAAGCAGCGCATGGACAGGAAGCACAAGCTCACAAGTTCAAAATTGAACTCATATTTTCCTTGCAAACTTATTCCTAGTCACCCAAACAAGAAAATGTATGATTATTCTGGACTTTTACTCACCCATTCTATGCATTTAATCATTAAGACCTGTTGATTTTTATCTCTTAATTATTTCCTCCCTTTCAACTTGCTTCTTTCTTGGATTGTTGCAATATCTTCTCTCCTCAATAATTGCAGTGGCCATCAGCCTCCAACTCTCAAATTATTCCCCCACTGCTCTCTGAATTTAGAATTTTTTAGCCATGTTACCTATAATTATAATTGTATAATTTTATAATTATATAGTTTATAATTTTAGTTTTATTTATGTATATGATATATGTATACATTATATATTTATATGTATATAAAACAATATATACAGTTATTATTAGTATGTAGTGGAAGAGCCTGCATGATCTTATCCAACACTAAAGCATCATATCATGCAGCATTCTAGTAAGTTGTGTTTGTTTCAGCAGTACTATACTACCTACAGTTTCACATGTGTTCTGTGTCCTCTCTCTTACATTTTGGAAGGCTTGGTAAACAAATGGAGCTTGTATTCTAGGTCTTTACTGTAAGATACTTGATTGAGCCATTTTCTTAAGGAAATCCTCCTTAGCAGTCTGGTTTTGTTTTTTCTCTTACACTGCTCAGATTCCACAGAAAAGATTTTTTCAGTCTCTCTCTTGATGTTAGCTTTCTGCTAGGATGAGCTTTTTGCCAGTATTCTTGGAGCCAAGTAGGGGAAGATTGGAAGTCTCTATATTGAGTATGTTAACTGGCATTTAACCTTGATTCCAGGTATAGCACCCTTGCAACCAATTATCCCTGATGCCTTACGGTTGTGCCTCATGTCTTACAATCCAGATATGGTCTCTAGAAAATAAACCTCTGGTTTTTTAAGTAAACCTCCAGAGTGTGGAGGGTCAGCTGTCTGCTAGAAGGTCAGGAAAATGGATCTAGGTTATAACTACTTCTTCACAGATTTTTGAGTAGCCTCATGTTTTACATCTCTTCTTAAATCCCCACTTTCAGAGGTATTTGGTGCCTCCTGTAGCCAGGCCTTTTGATAATTCTGCTTTCTCACTCCGATTGTTTCTTAGCATTTCCATGGCTGGCCAAAAACTCAGCCTTTTCGCATCCACTGTCTGTTGCTATCTGCCCATCTGCCTTCTAGCTTCTAGCAATTTTGTTGCTATCCTCTTGTGGTTCCTTGATCTTTTTTTTTTTTTTAATCTCCTTTCTGTTGTTTTAGTAGAGTTTACTGGGGAGAGGGAAAACTAAATTATGTGTTCAATCTCCCATTTTGACCAGTCCTCCCTGCTTCCGTGTCATGCTTGCCCTGTCAGAAATCCTGGACCTCTCACATTATTTCTTTAATACTATGCTTGAGTAGCACGTACTCCTAATGCTGTAGCCCTGCTCAAAAAAGTTACTCCTGCTCCCCTTGCTTCTGGTGCTGTCTGAACTACTTACTTAGTAGCACATGAGGAGTTTAACTTGATTACTTATCAGTCTCCTTTGCTAGTTATATATAGTAATTCTAATCAGATTTAACAAATTACTGTATTAGTAGAGGTCATTCTTTCATCAGTGTTAAATATTAAGTACTCTAAAAGTCCTAGTACAAAGATAAACTTCAGCCTGTCTTTGTCTGCTTTACTAAAAATTTAGTTTTCAATCTCAAAAATTATTTTGGAATAATTTGTTACAAAAACTCGGCATTTTTATGAGATATCATCCTGCCACATTTACTCCCTTGACTTTGATTTAAATCAAAGTCGTACCAGGAAGTAGGACTAGGACATATGCAAGAGTCATGCTCAATTAAAAAAATAAATAAATAAAAAACCCATACATGTAATTATTACAAAAAATAAATTTCAGCTAACATGTCAAAAAAAAGGAATCATGCTCAAATTAGCTTTTTGACAGTGCTAAAAATATCTTTTTTATTTTTATTCTATGAAGAGAAATTTAGATGTTTCATTATTGCCTCATGAGATGTTGTGGAATATATATTTAAATAGAAGGCACTAACATCTAATGTAAACAGAGATGTCTTTTACCTTACTTGAGATAATATGTACAAACTTAAAACATCTTGGCTTTTAATACAGAGTGATCCAGCATAACCATATAAAAATGTCACCACATTATAGTTTGGATCTTTTGAAAGATTTTATTCTACTATTCTTAAATGCCCAGTTCTATTTAAAGTCAAAACAATAATACAAATACAGTGATTGCTTCAAACTTTGATTCTTCAGCTGGTTAAATCTTGTGGTTCTGATAGAGGCTATAGAGACCCTAAAATGATGGAAGTCTCAGAGTTGGAAGGGAGCTTAGAGTCCCTCAAATCCAAGCTTCTGGTGAGTTTACTTCAAAAAGCCTGAGAATGAGATAACTTGAGCTAGTATTAGTGAATAGCTACTTGTGTAGTGACTGGATACCTATACCTCTCTAAAATTATTTTCTTCTATTTAATAGGTCCTGTAAGTACCATGGATGTAAGAGACAAACCATTCTGATCCTATTGTAATGTCTTTTCTACATAGATCAGCCATATTTTTACCTAGGCTTTTATTTTATTTTACTTATAGTTATTTTTTATTTGAATATAGTTAACATACAGTGTTATGTGTTAGGTGTACAATGTGGTGATTCAGCAACTATATTTGTTATGCTGTGTTCACTATAAGTGTAGCTATTGTCTCTCACCATACAACACTATTACAATACCATTGACTATATTTCCTCTACTATGCCTTTTATCCCTGTGACTTATTCATTCTATAACTGGAAGCCTGTATCTCCTACTCTCCTTCCCCCATTTTGCCCATCTTCCCTCTCTGGCAATCATCAGTCTGTTCATTCTCTGTATTTATAGATCTGATTCTGCTTTTTGTTTATTCATTTATTTTTTTATTTTTTTATTTTTTTTAAATTTTTATTTATTTATGATAGTCACAGAGAGAGAGTGAGAGAGATTGAGGCAGAGACACAGGCAGAGGGAGAAGCAGGCTCCATGCACCGGGAGCCCGACATGGGATTTGATCCTGGGTCTCCAGGATCACGCCCTGGGCCAAAGGCAGGTGCCAAACTGCTGCGCCACCCAGAGATCCCTCATTTATTTTTTTAAATTCCACACATAAGTATTTGTCTTTTTCTGTTTGGTCTTTCTTCACTCAGCTTAATATCCTCTAGGTCCATATAGGTTGTCACAAATGTCAAGGTCTCATTATATACCTGTGTGATACCATTGTGTGTGTTTGTGTGTGTGTGTACATAGACATCTTCTTTATCCGTTCATTTATCAGTGGATTCTTGGGTTGCTTCCATATCTTGGCTGTTATGAATAATGCTGCAATAAACATAGGGATGCATATATCCTTTGGAATTGGTGTTTTCATTTATTTGCAAATATATCTGATAAGAGGTTAATATCCAAAATATGTAAAGAACTTCTACAAATAATACTTATTTTGCATAACTTATACTTATTTGTGTAATAACTTATATAAAAACTAAATAATCTGGTTAAAAATAGGTAGAGGATCTGAATAGACATTTTTGCAAAGAAGACTTACAGATGGTCAACAGTGAAAAGATGTTCACCATCACTCATTATCAGGGAAATGCAAATCAAAGACACAATGAGATATAAGCTTATACCTGTCAGAATGGCCAAAATCAAAATGACAGGAAATAACAAGTATGTGAATGGCAAGTATGTGAAGAAGGAGGAACCCTTGTGCACTGTTGCTGGGAATGCAAATTGGTGCACCCATTGTGGAAAACGGTATGGAGAGTCTCCAAAAAACTAAAACCATAAATACCCTATAATTCAATAATTCCACTACTAACTATTTCCCCAAAGAAAACAGGCTTTCATTTTAAATGTTATATAGGAGAGTTGTCTCTACATAATGTATCACTTACCAGTTTATTATAATGATGCCTCAAAATTCAAGCATTTTATTTTCGTGATTTATGTTGTGTTTCTAAATAAAAAAACATGCAAGTGACACAGGTCTTCAATAATTATTGTTTATCGTGATCTTATTTATGACTACCAGATTCTACAAGAAAGAAACAACCAAAAGATTGAAAAGAACAAACATACTAATGGTGAAATGCTTCATTCATCCTTGGTACTTGGCATATATGACACTTCATCATTGTGTCATTCATCAGACCTAGTCTAAATCTATTTTTTTACACCAAATATGGATGTTTAAAGTTTAATTAAGCTTTGCTACCTAGGTGAGTGATCTAGGAACCATTATAGGTAAAGTGTTATGTAGAGGAGTGAAAGTAGATGACAGAGCTGGAAAATACTGCAAGAGGGTGCAAAGTTTTACTTCAGACCTGAGCCAATAAAGAATTTGAGCTATGAAATTATGTTTAAAAGCAAGACAACTGTTCTGTGATCTGTGAAAGCTTATATGCCAAAGTAGTAAAAGTAGTACTGGTGAAGTTTCTATGCCTGTGGGGCATGATGAGGAAAACTCAGTCTATTATCCTAAATAAATTTTACATTAATATTGTCCAGCACCTTTGGGATCCACCAATGATTGTTATAGGTTTAATTGTAATAGCCGATTAAAGGACACAATAACATCAGATTTTAATTGCTATTGTTTGTCAGTTTTTAAAATTAAAGATTTAAGGATCAAATTCCAAATGTATTGGAAACGTCATTACTACCACAACCATTATCAGCAAGAATTTACTGCACACCTATTTTGTATAGAGGGGATTAGTAGTAGGTTTCAGGGTCCCTAGAGTAATTAGGTGGAAGAATCTAATAGCACTTAGTACTCTTTTGTCTCACACAATACAACTATTTTACATATGAGGAAACTGATAAAATAATTTTTCTAGGAGCACCTGGGTGACTCATTCAGTTAAGCACCTGCCTTTGGGTTCAGGTCATGATCCTGCAATCCTGCAGTCCTGAGATCGAGTCCCACATCGTGCTGCCTACTCAGTGGGGAGTCTGCTTCTCCCTCTCCTGCTACTCTTCTCCCCGCTTGTATGCTCTCTCTCTCTCTCTCTCTCTCAGTCACTCTCAAGTAAATGAATACAATCTTTAAAAAAACAAAATGAGGGGATCCCTGGGTGGCTCACCGGCTCAGCACCTGCCTTTGGCCCAGGGTGTGATCCTGGATCGAGTCCTGCATCAGGCTACCGGCATGGATCCTGCTTCTCCCTCTGCCTGTGTCTCTGCCTCTCTCTCTCTCTCTCTCTCTCTCTCTCTCTCTCTCTTCCCCTGTGTCTATCATGAATAAATAAATAAAATCTTTTTTAAAAAACCCAAAATGAAAAAAAAAATAATTTCTCTAAATTCATCTAGCTAGTAAACAGGTTGACCTGGAATCCACATAAGAATTCAAACCCCATGCTTTTATTCATTATATCACATTAAGTCATAGAATCTTTTTGGAAAGTCATCAAGAATAGTGGAGAGTTGCTGTGTTAAAATATTGATGTCCATAGCCTGAGAATTTCACCTCATATGTGAGCATGAGGTCAGACAACCATAGGTTCCCTTTCTGTACCAGTTACCTTGTTGTACAATGAATTCAAGAGGCAAATAAAGATTCAAGGCTTTGAATTTGGCAGGATCTGTTTGAGGATCATGTAAGGCTATTTCTTGTTACAGGAACAGCGTCTGTTGCAGTGGCAGGCATTCTTGCGGCTCTTCGAATAACCAAAAACAAACTGTCTGATCAAAAAATACTCTTCCAAGGAGCTGGAGAGGTACTTGCCTTATACAATACTTACATTATCTTAAAGTGATGAACAGAATTTATCTTAATTATTCACTAATTTGAAATTTAAGGTATTTTTTCAGATTTTCAATATATTGCAGCTGTTTATTGAAAGATTCCCCAGTTAAGTATTGAGGTATATTCATTTATCATAGGACTCTTTAGCATAGAGATATAGTGATACTTTTCACGTCTTAAATTTCTGAGATTATCGAATGGTGGCATGGGTTTTTGTTTTGTGTGTTTTGTGGGAACAAAAAAGTTTCCAAGGTATGATTATGTATAAAAGCTTTTAAGTTTTTAAGCTATTATATTTGATGCTTTTAGTGCCCTCCAGTGTCCCATATGAAAGTTCTCTTAATTTGATTCACAAATCAGTGTACACATATATAACTATATTCAAGTTTTTAAGAAAAACATATTTGAATTGGAGACTTGTGCATTATAACTGTTCACATGCAAAAGAACCAAAACATTCACAGTTGCTGGAAGGAGAAGGCACGGAGACAAAAGTAAAAGTAGGCTGTTTTTGTTCTCTTCTGCTGTGAGTTAATCATTTGGAAGAAGAAAACTAGACTCCACTGATAATTCATGCCCCCAAAATAGGACTTCAAATGTCAATTGAGTTTGAGCTTCTTGTGAAAAAACTGCCCAAATCTGTTTAGAATTGTAGGATGGAGTGAAAGAAGAAATACTTCGTGGCTATATATAAAGAACCTTTAAATTTTCAAATTGAATATGATTATAAACAAATGTATTACACTAGTAGAAACTGTATATATTATGTTGGTTTTGATTTTACTTGTTCTTAAAATGAAATTCACAAAGCTAGAATTTAAATGCCAAGATGTAAACATGTCAAAGTATTCAGAATATAAATCACAAGTTCATTTTCACATCAAAATAAAAATCAAGGCTAAATTACATCTTATTAAAATTTGAGTTTTTTATTTGGATGAAGGTTACATGCTGTATTTAATTTTAGTCAGCTTCTTCTATTTCAAATTCTCTGAATTTCCAAAGGATTTTGATGAATGGTACAGGTCAGTTCTTGATACTCAGCAGGGCAGATGTATTCATGGTTGGATGATTCAAAACTGGCATTTGTTTGTCCCTGAAAAGGTTTTGGACATTCACAGATTATCACAAAATTTATCAAATACCAAAGAAGTTGATTGCTTTTAATCTTGAAAGAGATTTCACAGTACTTTCTTTGTCCAAATTAATAGAGTAAATAAATGCTTAGGGACAGAGATTTTATGTGTTTTATTCTATTGCCTAATTGGTCAAGTTCCCATCCAAATGACCAGGCTTCATTCTTCAAATTCAATAGAGGAGCTGGAGCCCAACAATAAACAATACAGTCCAATAAGCAAGGCTGACCAGGTCATTCTTTTAAGTTCAATATTTTCTCGTTGGAGCAAATCTTAATTGCATTAACAGGATTAAAGATGATGACAATCAAGGATATCACTGATTTATCTGTGGCTAAAGAGCAGGCCACATAATAGTGGTTCTGTTGTGATAAGAAGAGTAAATAATTGTCCTTTAGCTTACCCCAAATGTGATAAAAATACTTTGCTCCCAGTATAAATGAATGAATATAACTGTTTAGGTCAGTAGAGCCATTTTGTTCTTTCTTATTAACAAAGATAAAATGGAGTGAAACGTAACTCTTGATAAGTTATTATGCGGAACAACTTTTTAAAGTTTTGTTTTTATAATGTCTTCTCAGGCTGCCTTAGGGATCGCACACCTAATTGTTATGGCCATGGAAAAAGAAGGTTTACCAAAAGAGAAGGCCATGAAAAACATATGGTTGGTTGACTCAAAAGGATTAATAGTCAAGGTAAGAATTTTTTTTTTAAAGACTTTATTTATTTATTCATGAGAGACAGAGAGAGAGGCAGAGATATACGTAAAGGGAGAAGCAGGCTCTCTGCAGGAGCCCAATGTGGGACTCGATCCTGGACCCTGGGATCACACCCTGAGCCAAAGGCAGACGCTTAACCGCTGAGCCACCCAGGTGTCCCAGAGTTTGCCAATTTTAACTGAATAAAAATTAAGGTGCCATTCTGGATGCCCATCTCAAAGACTACTACTGCTTCCACTCACCATACCCCCAACACTATGTTGAAAGAAAAACTGTTGTATATGAATGACCACATGTCATACAATAATACTTATACTCTTCTGAAAAAGAAGAGTGGCTCAGCTACCAAATCGGGTTGGCCTATGAAGTTTATTGGCTCCTTACTACTCTATGGGTTGTTAGTCCACTTAAATTGGTTTCTGGATGAGGCAGTATTATATTGATACAGCAGAAACACCTAAGGGTAGCTCCTTTTATTAAAGGTTATCTGGCAAATTGCACAATAGCTAGGAAAAAAGAACAAACCATGAAATAGCTACCCTTTTGCCTGCTACTTTCTCTCAACTAAACTCTTGAGAGTTTGAATGGGAATTCCTGAGAAGTGCTTTTAAAAATGACTATTTCAGTGTTAACTGACAAAGTCGTTTTCCCAGCTCTAATAGAGATAACAGGACCTACTTCATAAGTTATTGTGAGAACCAAATAAGACTAGGTAGGTTGACTATGTTGCTACATGGCTGTAAGGCATTAATATTACTTCTGCCATCTATGCACATTAGTCACTCTTCTTTAAACTGACAGAAGAAAATATTTGTAAATCTTCTTTCTACCTGAAGATGAACTTTTAAAATAACCAGTGATAAGCATAGACTTCAGGAATTTAATATAGAAGCAAATGTGAAATGTGTACAAACTTTCTGGAAAAATGGCTTATGTGTATCCAGAACCTTTAAAAGTTTATGCTTCTGATCCAATAGTTTCCATTTTAAGAATATATCTTACAAGAGATAGAGATGTAACAATGTTTTGCTTTCTTCTTTCTTTAAAAGTTTTTATTTAAATTCTAGTTAGTTAGCATACAGTGTAAGCTTAGTTTCAGGTGTACCATATAGTGATTTAACACTTACATACACGTGGTGGTCATCACAGGTACACACCTATTTAACCCAACCTCCCACCCACTTCCCCTGTGGTAACCATCAGTTTGTTATCTATAGTTACGGGTCTCTTTCTTAGTTTTCCTCCCTCTCTCTCTCTTTTTTTCCCTTTGCTCATTTGTTTTGTTTCTTAAATTCCACACGAGTGAAATCATATGGTATTTGTATTTCTCTGACTTACTTATTTTGCTTAGCATAATACTCTCTAGCTCCATCAATGTTGTTGCAAATGGCAAAATTTTATTCTTTTTATGGCCGAGTAATATTCCATCTCTCTCTCTCTCTCTCTCTCTCTCACACACACACACACATACACACACACACACACACACACACACACACACATTTTTTTTCATACTTTCATTTATCACTGGGCAGTTGGGCTCCATAATTTGGCTATTGTAGATAATGCTTCTATAATTATCAGGGTGCATGTATCCCTTTAAGTTAGTCTTTTTGTATTTTTTGGGTAAAGACCTAGTAGTTCAATTGCTGGATTATAGGCTAGTTCTACTTTTTAACTTTTTGAGGAATTTTCATCTGTTTTCCAGAGTGGCTGCACCAGTTTGCATTCATACCAACGGTGCAAGAGGGTTCTCTCTTCTCCACATCCTTGCCAATACCTGTTGTTTCTTGTGTTGTTGACTTTAGTCATTTTGACAGTGTGAGGTGATAACTTTACTGTAGCTTTGATTTGTATTTCCCTAAGGATGAGTGATACTGAGCATCTTTTCATGTGTCTATTGGCTCATCTGTAGGTCTTCTTTGGAAAAATGTCTGTTCATGTCTTCTACCCATTTTTAAATTGGATTATTCATTTTTGGGGGGTGTTGAGTTTTATAAGTTCTTTATATAATTTAGATATTAACCTGTTATCAGATATGTCATTTGCAAACATCTTCTCCCGTTTTGTTGCCTTTTTGTTTTGTTGTTTATTTCCCTTGCTGTGCAGAAGCTTTTTATTTTGATGTAGTCCCAATAGCTTATTTTTGTTTTTGTTTCTCTTGCCTCAGGAGACATTTCTAGTAAGAAATGCTATGGCCAATGTCAAAGAAGTTACTACCTATGTTCTCCACTAGGATTTTAATGGTTTCCTGTCTCACATTTAGGTCCTTCATCCATTTTGAATTTACTTTTGTGTATGGTATAAGAAAGTGGTCCCGTTTCATTCTTTTGCATGTTACTATCCAGTTTTCCCAACACTATTTATTGAAGAGACTCTTTTTCCCATTGGATATTCTTTCCTGCTTTGTCAAAAATTGACAACGAAGTATTCTATTCCATTGATCTATGTCTCTGTTTTTGTGCCAGTCACAGTTATTTTATGTTTAAGAATGTTATCACAGCATTACTCATAATAATGATGTGTTTTATCATACAGTCATTATAATAGTAATATGCTGTCTTAGCTGAAGAAAAAATGTAATATGCTATGTTTACCTAAATAAAGGATAGCTGTGAAGTAATTGTGGAGTAGATAAATGAATAGAAATATACAGTCTTTTTTTTATAAAGAACTACAAATAGCATTAAATGATTAGCAATATAATGTTAGATTAAAAAAGGAAAACCAACATGTTATATATTACTATTTTATTTTAAAAATTGAGTTGCAGGGGCATCTGAGTGGCTTAGTTGGTTAAGCAGATGACTCTTGATTTTATCTTGAAGCCATGGGATTGAGCCTTGTGTTGGGTTCCACACCCAGTGGGAAGTCTGCTTTAGAGTCTCTCTTTCCCTTTTCCTCTGCCCCATCCCTCCATCCCTGCTTGCATGCACCCTCTTTCTCAAATAGATAAATAAATCTAAAAAAAAAAACTGAGTTGCATGTAAAATTATAGAAGTAAATGTGTAAAATATGTGTGGTTTAAAAATTACATTATTTTAATGCCTTTTTGTGTATTCCAAATTCTCCTTAGAAATTGTTTTCTTATAAAGCTAGAAAAAATTTGTAATTAGTATAGACAAATTTTGCCTTAAGGAAAGATTGTATGCATAACTTTTTGTGGCAAATGAGAATCTATAAGGAAGGAAAACAAGATAGGAACTACTTTTACAATATCTCCTGAGAATCAAATAATAATCATTTTATTACCTTGCAATTTAATTTTTTATAACATATTAGAAAAATGTAAAGTTTAAAATGTCTTGGCTTAAAAACTTCTATTGCTTTGAAGAATCAGCATAAATAGAAAAAACTGTACATTGTGGCCATATAATATATAATAGTTTTGAAATGAGATTTACTGAATAAAATTGACTCTAGGTAGGCCTTGTAGACTGTGGGATTCAGTAATTCCCTTAATCTCAGGAGCCTCAGAGACTAGTGGGGAAAAACTCAGACAAGCCAAAAGTTACATCTCTGCATGAAAATGTTATAGAAATGGGTCCTTGGTGCCAGGGATGCCCTGGAGAAAATGTTCCCAACTGCACTGGTGAGAGTAATGGGAGTGCTGAGGAGAGTTCCTAGAAAAAGTGTCTCTTCACCTCAGTTTGAAAGGGAAGTTAGGAGTTTATCTTGAGTATCCGTGGATGTCTTGAATGTCTCCTATTTAAAAGTGAGTCAAGGGAAATATAATCAGAAGTTCACTAGGAGATCATGATGGAACCTGTGGATCACGTATTTAATCTCTGTGTCTTCAAAGCCCTATGTGATGTCTAGCACATAATTGACAATAAATATTTTGTTAATAAATTAATTGATTGATGAATGGCTTTCCAGGCAGAAGAGCAGCATTTACAAAAGATGATATTTCATTATAAGAGGCATTTAGGGATTAGTTTGGAAAGGAAGCAGCTGACAGGCCAGTGACAAAGGCTCTTATAAATCCTGACAATGAGCAATTGAAGAAACTTATGCAGAGGAGTTTTGTGTCTTGTCACTCTAGGCATTGTGGAGGATGAATTGAAATGAGGTAAAACTGAGTAAAAGAAACTAGTTACAAAGCTATTGTAGTAATACAGATAAAAATTAATTGGTGTCTGAAATAAAGCAGTGATTATTGGAGTAAGTGAAAGACATTTAATTCAGTAGATGTTTAGCAAATAGTATTGGCATACTTGCTAAACACTAAATATGGAAGGAGGAGAAGTGTAGAGTATGGGCAGGAATCTAGCAGGACTCCTTGGGTATCTAGATAAATGATATGGCCATTACTGTAAAAAAGGAATGATGAACAGACCAAGTTTAAGAGAAAGATAATACGATCCAGTTTGGACATAGCAAGTTGAAGGTACCTTTGCACATCTCATGGAAATGTCTCCTTGGCAATCAGAGATATAAGACTGATGCTCAGGATAAGGGTCTGGGCTCCTGGAGATAGATTTCAGTGATATATGCATGTAAAAAGTTGGAGCCATGGGAAAAGCTATACAAATAGTGTTGTACTTTAGATACATGTATCTAAAAAAGTGAAAGTCTGGGACTATAGATTTCTTCTGTGATTTCTAGTAACATGTTTTATGTGAAATCATTATAAAATATACAGATTTTAGCATGTCAGATAATTTTAGCATAGATTTACTGAACTGAGACTCAAAATTCCATGGATTACAATACTTGGAATAACTGTGCAGTTTGTTGCCTAGACCTAATCAGTCACTCTTACTTTATGTCTTTTACTTGCCAAAATAAAGAACCACATATATTCTGCTTGCCAAGATAAAGTTACATTTTAAAAGGTTGTTATATATTTAACAGCTTGTGCACTCTTTAATATAAAAGGAACATGAAGCTTCAATTAACCACTTTTCCTTTCAGGTTTTTAAAGTCAGAATTACTATGTTGATTTTTGTTGCGGAACTAATAAATCTTAGGACAACTAGTAAATTAATATAATCTTGCTTTCAAATTTACATGTTTTTTTGGGTGTTGTCCTTTATCATTAATCCTTTCATAAATTCTCCTGAGAACTAATAAGAATCAGGCAGCCCGGGTGGCTCAATGGTTTAGCGCCGCCTTCAGCCCAAGGCCTGATCCTGGAGATGGGGATCGAGTCCCACATCGGGCTCCCTGCATGGGGCCTGCTTCTCCCTCTCCCTGTGTCTCTGCCTCTCTCTGTGTGTCTCTCATGAATAAATAAATTAATTAATTTAAAAAAAGAACCAATAAGAATCATTTTATTAGTTTTATTAACTTGTTATGTAATTGTTTATAATACATAAAAATACACCAAACCCCTTCACTCTTTAAAGACATAAAGCCAGAAACTAAAAAGCATACTGTGTGATTGCCTCATTTATGGAGTTACATCTTCATCAGACTAGATGATTAATTCTTCTGACAGTGAAATGGCACTGGCAGTCCGCTAAGAAGGCCCTTTCTATAGATGCAGAGAGGAGCCCTATTCAACTCTAACAAATAATGACCAGACAGTAGAACCAGCATGGCACACTTGTGCAAATTGTCCAAGTAGGCATGGATTCCAAAAGAAGGCCAACAAAAACACTTGTGGAAGAGTTCTTCTAGTGCCTATGTACACGCAGAAATAAATATTTATCAGTAACAATCTATAGTTCATTTTTGTACCTGTCCTGGGTCATGAAATGCTAACCCCAAATCTTGATGGTCTTTGCCATATATCCTCTCCACCTGCACCAGAACATCTGTGCTTTTGAAAAAGGTAGTGGGATCCCTGGGTGGCGCAGCGGTTTGGCGCCTGCCTTTGGCCCAGGGTGCGATCCTGGAGACCGGGATCGAATCCCCGTCAGGCTCCCGGTACACGGAGCCTGCTTCTCCCTCTGCCTATGTCTCTGCCTCTCTCTCTCTCTCTCTCTCTCTCTCTCTCTCTGTGTGACTATCATAAATAAATAAATAAAAATTAAAAAAAGAAAAAGAAAAAGGTAGTAATTCAGTACAGTTAGCCGCTTCTTGTCTAAGAACCGGTACAAAATAAGGGGGAAGGGACGATTGAAGAAAAAAATAACGTTCAAAAGAATTTTCCGCTATCCATAATACATGTGGTTTAATTACAGACTCTTAAAAAAAAAAAAAAACACATAGAAGTTGGGATTTCTAAGATAAGAAATACTCATGTGCACTTTGCCAAAAGAAAGCAAAAAGCATTTCAGTAAGGGATCCTGGAAAGGAGAATGTGAACAGAAAAATCTTCTATATCCATATCCAACTGGTATGGGTAGTATAAAGAATATGGATTCCAGTTCAGATTTTGAAAGGAGGAAGAAAATGAGCCATTGGTGCAGAAAATAGAAGTCCAAAAGTATAGGCAGTCACCTTAGTATCGCCAGATCTAGAGGTCACATTCCAGTAGTTTATCTAAACCAGATCATCAGCTTAATTTTCAAAATGGTATAGAAAATATTTGAGAGACCTTTATTTTTGTCTTCCAATTTCTTCTGTTTTGGGCAAGTAGAGCCTTTCAGAGGTGCTAGTACTACATTTCATGATTCCTGGCCTTCCTAAGTAACTGTCAAGAATCAAGCCTTTGGGGCACCTGGGAGGCTCAGTGTTTGGGCGTCTGCTCTGGTCATGATCCCAGAGTCAGCATTGAGTCCTGCATGGGGCTTCCTGCAGGGAGCCTGCTTCTCCCTCTGCTTACATCTCTTCCTCTCTCTGTATCTCTCATGAATAAATAGTCTTAAAAAAAAAAAGAATCAAGCCTTTCCGGGAGAGACTGTGGGTCATCAGTTTCTTACTGGGTAGATGTTTTCTGGTCAGGATCTGGCTTCAGTGGCTAGGAGCTGCTGATACTGTTGCTATCTATGATTAAGAAAGTAAAGTGTTCATGCTGAAAACATACATCTTTGCCTTTCAAGATGTTTATCCATCTTCTTTGTAATTTGATTCTCATTCCCGGATATTTAGGGGATTTAAACCAAATTAAATATTTTTCATTATATCTAAAGTTGGCCATGAAAAAAGCAGTACTAGGAATCTGTGATTAATAATTTGTTATTCTGCAGCTTTTCTTCTTTAGTAAAGGAAAAATCATTTTATACGTTTTTGAAAACATATCACAAATCTTTTTAAAATGCATCTGGTAGAAATCTGACAAATCATTTGGCGCAGTGATTCTCAAAACTGGTAATCATCCTAGTTACCTGGGAAACTTAAAAAGAAAATATGCATAGATTCCAGGGCCTCATCCTGGTCTTAAATTAGAATATCTGAAAGTAGGGCTCAGGAATCGCTCTTTCTTGAGGTGAGTCTGGTGCTCAGTTAGCTTTGGAAAGCTCAGATCTGGTTCACTTTTATCACATTGTCATCGTCACTAATCCAAACTGCCTTTATAGATGGAGAAATCAATATCCATGGAAATATCAAAGGACATGCCCTAGGTCATGAGTGAAGGGAAGAGCCTGGGGACTGTGATTCTGAGCCTTAGTCTTATGTTCTGTCCCCAGAATTTGGAGATGGCATTTTCTGTGTCTCACTCAAGCAGGCGCTTTTCTTTACTTTTCTGAATATCATTAGAAATTTTCAGAAATAACAAATTTATTTGCTGTTGGCTATTAGACTGCATTCTGCTAGCAGAGATTTTATTCATGTCCCTAGCCAACAAAGTTTATCACAAATTAATGGTATATTGACAACAATCAGCAGTTGTATGGACAATCTTGTAAAACACATCTAAAATTTTTTTAAATTTACAGTTTTGGATAAACTGAGACACTGCTTTCAGGAAACTACTTTGAGTCATTGAATTAAGAAAATGGGGATCATGTCTGTCACTTTCAGATTACTCGGCATCTTCTAAACTCCGTTTACATCATGATTTTGCAGGCTCACATTAAATATAAACAGATTAGACCCCCTTCTGTTTGCATTTTGCAGCCACACAATTCATACTATACCAGGTTGGATTCAGTTATTTCAGCTGTTAAGAAAATCATTTCTAAGACTTTTGCTCTTAAGTTAGTTTTATTTTCTTATGTGGGAGGCTACTTGCCTTGGTGATGTAATGAAAATGAATAGATTTCCATTTTTATGGAGATCATATGTGAATTTATTTTAAACTGTATACCAGAAACAGTTTGGATCTACTTGCATTGTCATGTTGTTTGTCAGTAGTTGAATAGTCAATAACTGGTTGTTTTCTCGGACTGGGAACATTAGATGCTTTCAGCAAGCCTTCACTGTGAGCACCTGATTCTTCTACTTCATGCTTTGGGCAGACTGTTTTTCCATGGATTGTGTGGGATCTTACTGTTTGATGGGCCTAGGCAATTTTTAAAATAAACAAATCAGTGGCATATTTTCCTCTTTTTTATAGTATTTCCTATTCTTATTCTGATGATAATTCTGAAAATCTTATAAATGTTCTTTTCTCTCACCATCCTTTCTTTGGGATTTCTTTCTACTTCAAGTAAACCACAGGAAAAGACCAATTATGTTTTACTGTTATTAAAGAAGAAAGCATGATACTAGAATGCAGTATTACAATATTTAAAGACAGATCTAGGAAGTATGATCTTCCTTGACCATGTTCAACATTGGTTATTCCTTTCATGGAATATAGTTTTCAATTTTGTGGCATATAAAGCAGAACAAGAGCATCTGAGAGTTCTGTTGAGCCACTAACCAATTATAGGGAAGAGAGATAGATTCAAGTAGAAAAATAGATTAAAAACATCAGGGTTCCTCACCTGGGAAAGGAGATAGTATGATTCAGTATCTGTTTTAACATACACAAAATATTTTTTAAAAGATTGTATTTATTTATTTGGGGCGGGGGAGAGGGCATGTGAGGGGGAGGGACCAGAGGGAAAGGGATAAACAAACTCTGTGCTGAGCACCAGAGTCTCATGGTGGGGCTCAGTCGCAGGATCCTGAGATCATGACCTGAGCTAAAATCAAGACTCAGATGCTTGACCAACTGAACCACCCAGACACCACCCCTACACAAAAGAGTGTATAAGGACAGTGATACAAAATTGAACAAAAAGAAATTGTATAAATGCAGCAAGCAGGAATTCGGGAGTAAAAAAAATAATTGTTAAAGTATAGAGAAATGGTAGAATTTACATTGCTATGAATCTTTAAAAAAGTACAGACAGTTTCTTGGTTTTTACTGTTTGGTCATTGGTCTTCCCAGATGATAAGGGCTTGTCAAGGCAGTTTCCTCCTGATAGTGTGTGTGCTATTTTCAGATATGAAATGAAGCTACTCTAAAGATCAGCATTAGTTAGATTTCAGGTTAAATTGCTATACAAGGAGACCTCCAAATATGGTAACTTAAACAAGTTAAAATTTATTTCTGTGTCATCTAATAGTCTAGAGATAGGCAGAAGAAGAGAGGCATCTGGTTTGAAGCAGCTTTCCAGTTCTCACTGTCCCAGCCAGCTGGGGAGAGGGGGTAGGGAATGGACAGGGGGAGGGTGCTGCATCAGAAGTTGCACACATAACTTTCACTCCATCCTTTCGACTAGAGATAGTCTCAGCCCACTTTAGGCTGCAAGGAGATTAAGAAGTACAGTCTCCACCTGGGCAGCAATGTGATTGGCTAAAACTAGGAAATCTTATTTAAAAAGAGTGAATAAAAAAAAGGCTTTTTAAAAAAGGGATTACAAAAAAAAAAAAAGGGATTACACATCTAAAAATGTAAGATTTCATATTGTGTTTTCACAATAATTTAAAAAAAACAAGACAACTTTTGATCTTGGGGTTGTAAGTTCAAGCCCCACATTGGATGTAGAGATTATTTAAAAATAAAATCTTTAAAAAAATAAAATAAAATATTTTAAAAAATAAAAAAATATGACATTTTGAGAAACTATAGTAAATTTATTGGATTATATTTGCATAATACTTACACTTTGTCAGGTGGAAAATCAAAAAGACCAGTAGGCAAACACTGTAATACATTGTCTTCTCTAAGAGTTACGCATTTTCTTAGCACTTCTCAAGATTATGTAACATTGTGTTGAGGTGACTATCCAGTTTGGAGTGGGTGACTAATTATCCTGAGATTTTCTTATCTGTCAGAGAACCTAGCACATGTTAAAGTTCCTTTGTCCATAAAAACATTCTGAAATGCAAATCTCTAAATCTTAGAAGTAGTAGACAACAGGGCTGAATGTTCAGTTGTTGTGCATATCTGTATTATAGTAAGGAGACTACTGTAGCCATGGACTGGAGCATCAGGGTCTCAGCCACAAACAGGAAAGCTGCCAAATATGGTGGCCACTGCCACCACCATTACTTAGCACTCACCTGTTGGTGGTGGGCTAGACAATAGAGACCACTGCTTTTGCCTGAAAACCAGCAAGCACTACCACAAGCTTCAGGAAAAGCCATATGGCCATGCTTCACGATGTGTACTTTCTCCCTCAAAGTCCTATGAAGGTACATCAACTTGGTGACTGCTGGGTTGAAAGTAGAAACTCTAGCTGCAAGATCTAGTTTATCCCTTTAGCCTCAAATGTACAGGAAGTCATACTAGAAGCAATTTGGAGTTCTATAGTATTTGCCCTATAGAGCCTCAGATAGATATTAGTTTAACCTCTTGCCTTTATACTTGAAATTGAGTATATGCATTTCTGGGAAAGAGCAACAAGCCAAAACTATGTCGTGTTTAGTGTAGAATGCTGGAATCTGGAAGTTATTATTCCCAGGAAATATGTCTGCAACTTTATTTAGTACCTGTCCTAGAAATTTCATTGTTGCGAGAACAAAAATAGTCATGAATTTTAGCTTATACTACTTCCAGAAATAGTTCAGAAATAATTTAGATAGTTAAATACTGTAACTCTCAAATGGTTCCAAGTTCTTATTCCTATCCAAGACCAGAATTTTTCATTCCTTTCCAATAATGCAACTTTTTTTTTTTTTTTTTTTTTTTGGCAAATAACTAAGCAAATAACTAAGAGCATTGAGGTAGGAGATAGATTGCAAAAGCATTCCTTTCATTAAATTGTTTCAGGAAAAGGAACCTCTTATTCCCAAAGCAACAGATAGGAACAATGAGTAAAAAGAAATGATGGAATGTATAATCAAAATTAAAATTATCCCCTGTATCAAAAATAAATTATCCCCTGTATCACTCAGCTATTGCATATTTATTGAAAGCCACAAAATCTCAGTGACATACAACCATAATACTTTATTTCTCACATACCTGAGGGTTAGGTGGAGTAGCTCTGATGATGTTGGCTGGGTGGCTCTAAGCCATAGGTTGGGTCCAGGCCTTTTTCACAAGGTTCTCATCCTCGTTGGACCAGCCAGCTATTCAGGTTATGCACTTTTAAAGCACAAATGGTAAAGGCACAAGAAAATAAGTAGAAACACCAATTACCCTTAAGACCTAAGCTTTGGAACTGACACACTCTTATTTCAGTGTACATTTTATTGACTAAAGAATCACATGTTCAAGTCCAAAGACAAGGGCTTGGAAAGTATAAGTGCTTTTTGTAGGAGGAACTGTCAAGTTACAGTGCAAAGAACATTGACACAGGAAATAGATGATGAGAAATTGGGGCCTAAGGCAAAGTCTGAATTATCAAAATATTTGGAGGGAATTCTGAGGTACTCCAAATGCCTCTGTTTTTTTTTCATTCGTGATTAATAAATTATCATTAAACCTAGCCTTTATTTATATACTAGGATAATGTTGAATTAATCTCTATAATTGAGATATGTAAATGAAATAGATTTCCTGGCTGAGAAGCAAAGAGAGATGAGGATGAGGGCACCAGGTATCCCCTCCCCACAATTTGGTGATAGTTGTAAAGATTTCATTCAGTATTGTCATAGATTTCTTTATATTATTAAAAAGGAATTAAAAAAAATCTTGTCTCATAAATAAAAAACAGAATATTTACTGTTTACTCATGAAATCAGTCTAGATTTACATAAACTATTTGTTGTTGAACCTATGACTAATTCTAAAAAGCCTATGATAATAGATAGGGTTTATTGAACAATTAGATGCTTCCTGATAGAAATGGAAACTGAATTTATGGGGGTGCCTAGATGGCTTAGTTGGTTAAGTGGCTTCCTTTGGCTCAGGTCATGATCTCAGGGTCCTGGGATAGATCTCTAGTTTAGGTTCCCTGCTAAGTGGGGAGTCTGCTTTTCCATCTCCCTCTGACCCTCCCCCTACTTGTGTGTACATGCTCTCCAGTGCACACTCTCAAATAAATAAATAAAATCTGTAAAAAAAAAATAATTTATGTGATGCTTTTGACTTTTTTCTTAATAAACAAGTTAAATAAGAATATGATCTAACTACATTCAATTTAATACTACTGGAGACTAGAATGTTCTTTTAAGTGACTATGAAACAGCTTCAAATTTGATTCTGAATGAAGTATAAATTGGCATATAATTTTGTGTCAGTTTCAGGTATACACATAATAATTCAATACTTGTGTATATTGCAAAATGATCACCACTCTAGTTAACACTTATCATCACATAGGGTTATAATTGGGGGTTTTGTGATAACTTTTAAGATCTACTCTCTTAGCAACTTTTAAATATACAGTACAGTATTATACCTTTTATTTTTTAATATTTTATTTATTTATTCATAAGAGACACAGAGAGAGAGAGGCAGAGACACAGGCAGAGGGAGAAGCAGGCTCCATGCAGGGAGCCTGATGTGAGACTCAGTCCTGGGACTCTAGGATCACGCCCCAGGCTGAAGGCAGGCGCTAAACCACCTAGTCACCCAGGGATCCCCATATACAGTACAGTATTAACTATAGTTTCCAAGCCATACATTATATCCCTAGGACTTACTTATTTTGTAATTGAAAGTTTGTACCTTTGACCTCCTTCATCCATTTTGCCCCTCCCCTCCTCACTTCTGACAACCACAAATCTGTTCTCTGTATCTGTAAATTCAGGATTGTTGGAGTTGTTTTGTTTTGTTTTTTTAGATTCTAATATGTAAGTGAAATCATATGATATTTATCTTTTTCTTACTTATCTGACTTAGCATAATGCCCTAAAGGTCCATCCATGTTGTTGTAAATGGCAATATTTCATTATTTTTTTATGGCTGAATAATAGTCAATAGTCTTCTGTGTGTGTGTGTGTGTGTGTGCGCACACGTGCGCGCCATGTTTTGTTTTCCCCCTTTCCGTTCATCTATTGATGGGCACATAGGTTGCTTCTATGTCTTGGCTACTGTGAATAATATTTATTTAAATACTGGTTTTCCTTTTTCTTTTCTTTTCTTTTCTTTTTTTTTAGTTTTTATTAAATTCCAGTTGGTTAACACATAGTGTAATATTAGTTGCCCTACTTCTTAAAATTGTTGAGGGGATCATATGAAATATATGAAAACAACTTGCAAGTCATCAAGTACCATATAACATTAGGCAGTGATTTATGATTTTAAGTCAAAATCTTAAAAATTTGCAGCTAGAAAATTATAATTGCATGTTTCCTAGATAACACATGACACACTCATAATCAAAACATTAAGATAAAATATACAAAGCTAGTGCTTATTCAGAAAATCAAACTATGATATAAATATGGCATCAAGTTCTATTTTTTAACTTCAGTGGTACATAAATTGAGAGTGCTGTGGCTAAAGTTAGCTCTGCATTAGAAAACACTGTTATTTAACACAAATATTGTTTAGTAAATGATATTTAAACATTTTGCTTTGCCATTTATTAGTGCCAGTTTCTCACAAATGTCTGTAGAATCAGGATTTTTAGTATTAAATAACAGTTAAGAAAAAGAAAGACTAAAAAAAAAGAAAGAAAAAGAAAGACTTTAGCTTGTTCACTGTTACATCCCCATTGCCTAGGACATTGTCTAAGACACAGTATTTGTTGAAAGACTGAATGAAGGAATACTCTAATAATTGGAGAAGAGAGTTTAAGAACAGCTGTAACACATGATGCATGAAGATGTTAAGGACAAATACCAGTAATATGTGTAATATTCCAAAATGTCTTTGTTTCACATATGTTTGGCAGATTTAACATTTCTTTTTATTTGCTTTACTTAGGGACGTGCTGCCTTAACACAAGAGAAAGAGCAATTTGCCCATGAACATGAAGAAATGAAGAACCTAGAAGCCATTGTTCAAGAAATAAAACCAACTGCCCTCATAGGTAAACTTTTCCCTTTTTCCCATAAACCCCACCCTGACCTCATATTGGCCTGATTCATTTTCTTACTGATTTTTGAGGCATAATTGAGCTTTTCGAAAATTTAACCTTTGGAATTCACAAATAAAATTACACATTCACTGAATCAGCAGTACCCCATAGACACCTAGATTTGTAAATTTAGTGCTTCCCTCTCAGTCCTACCAATCCCAGCTAAAGTGTGTGGCCCCCTTTGCTGACTCTGTCAGCTTGTTAATCCTTGGCATAATCCACTCTTTACCAGGCTTGATTACTCCAGATAGACAGTGATTCTCAAATGGGAGTGATTTTGCCCCCAGAGAAACATTTGGCAATGTCTGGAGATGGTTTTGGTTGTCACAACTTTGGAAAGGTTGGGGGTGGGGTGTCAGGGCTACCGACATCTAGTAGGTGGAGACTGAGGATGCTGCGCAACATCCTATAATGCATAGGAAAGCCCTCCCCTGCCAACAAAGAATCATCCAACCCAAAATGTTAATATCCCAGAGGTTGAGAAACACTGAACTAACTAGATACTCCTTGAAGACAAGGACCATATTTATATTCCTCATAGCACTTAATGCAGTAGCTTACAGTGTATGTGCACATATGATCTTTACTATGGTCAGATTTAATGTGGTTAAAAAAATGCAGCTGAAGTTATGAAGCTTTATGCCATATTTTGTGTGTATATGATGTTAGTCCTTGTTTTGTATCATACTTCATTCCTAGATGCTCTTGTGAAATAGATGACAGTATTGAGAACAATGATGATAATCATAATAAAAGCAAATACTCTCTGCCGGAAACTATAATAAGTTCTTATTGTTGTTTTTTACAAAATGTATTGTATCAGGAATCTGATTATTTTTCCATTTCCATTATGCTAATTGCCTTATTCTTCTGTGAGGATTCTTTCTTTGAGTGATACTTCAGTTTTTCAGTTGAATTGGATGATTGTCTTAAGTGTCAAGCACTGGTTTATAAAACATAATTATAGCCTGAGAGACTGGAATATATTCATAGAATTGTTTATAGAGAGATAATATATCTTAGGCACATTTTAATTTCCTGATTTAAATGTCTATAATCAAAATACCTAGGGAGTGGGTCACTAACTCAGTGTATTATGAGCCGAATGTTATATCTGTGATTTTTTTGTGTAGATACTTGTAGATTTGTAACCCTATAAATCATTGGCATTAATGAACTTATCTCTTTTTGTCACTTTAATGCAAATATTCTGTATTTTGTTTAGGGTCTATTAGAAAGTGACCTGACATGTCTCGTTGTTTGAGGGCATGGACTTCTTAGATTAATTAACCAATGATAGTCTATTCACTGGTTTCTCATTTCTACATTAGGAGTTGCTGCAATTGGTGGTGCATTCTCAGAACAAATTCTCAAAGATATGGCTGCCTTCAATGAACGGCCTATTATTTTTGCTTTGAGTAATCCAACTAGCAAAGCAGAATGTACTGCAGAGCAGTGCTATAAACTAACCAAGGTAAAGCAAAAGTATAACTGATTTCTACCCCTCCTCCATTCCCCAGCTCCACCAATGCTGGCACAGACTTTGATATTTTATAATCTAATTCTTATTCATTATAGGGGAGCCAAGGATATCTAAGGTTCTTACCACTTAATCTTTAAAAATTAAACAACCAAGATTGAAAGCAAAGTGAATAAGTTAGAAGGGATAAGAATTATTTCCTTTTCCAGAATGTTGTATAAAATCCTCCTCTTCTTCAGTAAAACAAAATAAACTTTGTAATGTTTATTGATAGTTTTTCTCCAGTGATTTGGAAGTCTCCAAGATTTAAATATGAAAGCTAAAAAGGAAAAAGTGTGATTCTAGATGCTTACTAAAATAACTCTTAATTAGCTATTTCTGAACATTGAAGCAAACGATGTAAGACCACAATCTTATTTTTGCTTTGCTAAATCCTGGGTTTGGATTTTGATGGCATGGTGGTACATTTGGGCAGCTATTTTGACATCCAGCCAGGTTGGGATTGGCATCCTCAGAGGTTAAGGATTTTATTATTTCCAAAAAAAAAAAGTGGCTTATTTTATACTATGTTTGTATTAATATAAAATTTGACTAATAGTTTGGAACTATTTTCCCTTGAAAGACTTGAAATGTCATTACAACAAAATAGAGGTTGGATCATATATATCTAGCACTTTTATTTTGGAAATAAATCCAAAATGAACTAGAGAAGGTAAATATGACACAAAGTTAGGTCACTCTGCACAAATCAGAGCTTGATGGCACTGGTCCTTTAACATTATAACATTAAATGCTCATTATTAGAATTAATGAACTTGTTGGCAAGGAGCTACCCCATTGTTTATCTCTCTGATTTGTGATGACATCAGTGTTCTCAATAATTTCAATTTTCAACCCATCTTTAGATTGAGAATTTGTGGATTAGATGGATTAATTAAAGATGGATTTTCAACCCATCTTTAGATTGAGGAATTTGTCTGACATTCCTCAGTAGTCCTTAAGCCTTTAAAAGGGAAAACAGATTCCTCTGGGAAATAAGATTTTAGCATGGTGCATTAGGCATAATAAATGTTTATGTAATTATTTCGTCATATATCTCAGTAGGTGTGAAGAGTTTGTAGATTCCCCAGGAATAGACAAAATTGAACAAAATATGAATTTTGTTCATACAAAATTGGCCAAATTTATAGTTGTATTTTTAAATTTGAATGTGTCTGATACAAATGGCCTAATTCTTACCATTTTACCTAATGTTCTATGTTGTTAAAAAATTTGAAATGAAATTGAAGGTTATTTTGAGGCTAAAAATTTAAATACTGGTTTGGCCAAAGGATTACAGCACAAGCAAAGGTCCATCTGTGCTGGATAAGTCTCTGCTGCTTCATTAGGAAAGGTCTAATGTCATTAGGAAAGGTTAAAAATAGAAAATACAGAAAGATGATTGAATCATGAAGAACTATAATCCAAAAGTATGGAGAGATTTTCTTCTGCATATTAACAGTCCATGTACATGAGAATGGTAGCTATCATTTATTGAGTGTCGTTCCTCCTTAAAATGATGATTATAAAATAGTAGGCAGGAAGTGGAGGTGAGAAAGGAGATAAGCATATATATCGTTTTGTAGGTCTTTTTCTCAGCTATAATTTTTTGAAGATATATATATATATATTTCAAATAATAAAATTACATTAGAAAGTTCCTTATAATAAAATATTTTATCTGCTAAACAGCTGAAGTTATCAGACTTGTCTGAAAACAAAATGTAATGTTCTATAAAACATGTGTCCTATAGACATCTAGATGACAATTTCTATTTTCTTTCTTACCTGTTTTCATCTTTTTATACCCTGATGAAGGTTGAATCATTATACAACTTTACCTGTATACAAAAATATATTACGACCTTTGTTAAAAATGAATATTAAGTTAATATTATTAATATTATAATGAATTTAGATCCTAAATAGGGATGAAAGTTACAGCAAAAACTGTCACTATTTAAATGTTGCTTTTTTCAAATGGATTTCTTAGATTGTGACGCTTTATTTGTCAAGGGCTTCCTATAACTATTTTAGAAGCCTGACTATTCTCAGCTACATTTCCACCCTCATTTTCACAGATCAGATTCTCCCCCCAACCTTTTTTTTTTTTTTTTTTTTTTTTTTTTAGAGAAAGAGTAGAGGGGCAGAGGGAGACAGAGAGAGAGAATCCCAAGCAGACTCCATGACTCCATACACAGTGTGGAGCCTATAGCAGGGCTCAATCTCACAACTGTGAAATCATGAGCTGAGCTGAAATCAGGAGTCAGGCATTTAACCTACTAGCCACCTAGGTGCCCCTCTTCCTTTTTGATTAGCAGTATGAATTTGCCGCACCTAGTAGGCCCTAAGTCACTGCCATCTAAGGCATGCAATATGTGAGATTTCTCAAAAACAGTGTAACAAAATATGAAAAAATGACAATTTTTGACAATTATTGATAATTTAACTTTACTCTTATTTGCTAATCCCATTTGTGCTATTGAGTTTGTTTCTATGTGATTTTCTATATAATTCTCCACAATATGGAAATACATAAAATTTGTCCCAGTGATTATGTTGAAATGTGTAGATCTCTAAACTCTAACCTAAAATGTCATACTTTCCAATGCTGTAATGTTAATCTTTCATTTTTTTAATGTTTAGAAGTGTATAATCTGAAGCCCCTATAGAAATGGTTGGTAGGCTTATTGGTTGGACCATTGCAGAGAAGAGAGTGGTGATGTTGGGGCATCCTGTGCTTTGCACACATCCCTAAGGAGAGTGAGGCAGAGAACAACAGTAATCATCCACCTCAGAACTTATTGCCAACATCATAAAAACTTGCCCAGACTTATTAGAGAGTAAATAAAAATTAGCCTTCTCTCTAAACACTCAGTAATGTAACTATGGGGTAGTTCTGCTATGATACATTTGTTTGAAAATATCATGCTTCTTTTTAAAGCTAGCCACATGTCTGTGTTGTAGGGGCGTGCGATTTTTGCCAGTGGCAGTCCTTTTGATCCGGTCACCCTTCCAAATGGACGGACCCTATATCCTGGCCAAGGAAACAATTCCTATGTGTTTCCTGGAGTCGCTCTTGGTGTCGTGGCATGTGGATTGAGACATATCACAGATAACATTTTTCTCACAACTGCTGAGGTATTGTAAAATACTCTGTGTTCACCAAGGCTATAAAACTCCAAGTGAGCTCAGTGTTGGTTGTTTAATGATCTCTTTATATAAAATCTCAGCTCGTTCCCTATAAGATACAAAGTCAAAAGGAAAGAAACTCTCCTAGTGGACAGTAAGGGGTGGGTAGCAGGTTCATATTGAGTCACTAAATAAAAGACTGTTCATCAGTAGCCAGTAGAAAACTTCTGATCTCTTACAAGAAAGCTTTTTTTGTCTTCACACTTCCAATCGAATTCTGTGACAGTAGTGACACAAAAATACTGTTGCAAATCATAATGAAGTGGTATTTCTCCAGTCCTTCCTTAATAACAGCATTTTGAAGGTTTAAAATAAAAGTCATTTGGGATCGTTAGAAAGTACTTATCATTAAGGATTCAGGGCAGAAAATAGAAACTACTCTAATATTTCAAGCGGAAAGAAAATTAAAACAAGGAATTAATGTTTATAAAGTTATTAAAAGCACAGATGTTGGTTTGAGTGTGGGCCTTCAGGAAAGATCCTCAGAACATCACAAAATGGACTCATGAGGGATCGGTAAGAACTCTTAAGAACTGAAGGATCTGAAGTTTTTACCCTTCTTGCAAGCCAACAAGTTAGCCTGCCATGGTTTCATAGATGCTGGCAAAAGACACAAAACTCTTAGGTCAGAAACAAAGTACTTTATTACTTATGGTGCAAGAGGTACCATAAACTTCAGCTTCCCTTCACTTCCCCTTAACCCTCAAACTTCAGGGGGATGATACAATATCAGGCACATATTTATAAAATCATGAGCTTTTGACAATCAGAATGTTCATCTGGTTGATAGCATGTTTGAACAGGATCCAATTCATGAGAAATTTGAGTGAATCTCTTCTAAAGTTAAACCACTGTCCAACATTATAACTAAACTGAGCTAAATAAAAATTTATTAAAATTCAAATATTTTCATCTTGCAAACATGCTATTTCTGTTGTGAAGGGGAACTCTAAAAATACAGATAAAGAGTCTTATGCTATTGATTTGATCTAAGGATTATAATATCAGTGCTTAGAACCTGGCATCATTCTGTGAGTACAGAATATTCTGAAGTCTGAAGGCTATAATGTTTTGCTCCTTTCTTTCTCTTCACTGCAGTAAAAGTATGACAGCTGATGTCTCAGTTTCCTTTTCTTAAAATATAGATTTTATTTATTTGACACAGAGAAAGAGAGCCACAGCCGGGGGAGCCATAGTGGAAGAGGGAGAAGCTGGCTCCCCACTGAGCAGGAAGCCCAATGTGGGGCTCTATCCCAGGACCCCAGGATCATCACCTGAGTGGAAGGCAGATGCTTAACTGGCTGAGCCAGCCAGGTGCCCTCCGAGCTTTGAAAAAAAATCTTGTTAAACATAAATAGATATTTAATTACTAGGAGAGCTTTTCAAAGCTGTTTATACATTAAGGAAAATGTAATCATTGTTCTATATAATAGACACATCAAAGCAGTGGGGGGCGGGGGAGATCTTTTACTCATTGTAGCCTGTGTTTGCTTTCCTGAATAACTCCAGCACCATCTAGTGACAAGGTTCATGAAAAAAAAAAATCCTTTCATTTACTTTCCAGGCAAAGTAGTAATAATAATCACTACCAAAAAACTATGAAGAAAAGAAATAAAATGTAATGTCAATAGTCTTATTCTTATCATAGCTAGTGATCTCTCCAGCTAAATCTTTTGACCTTTCCCCTGTTTTTCTCTCAGGCTTCCACACAACATTCCTGTTATTTATACCACCTCATTGTTTTCTTTGTCTTCTTTTCAAATCCCTTTTAACTAAGAGCTTTTTTTTCTAGCATCCTTTTTATTTTGTCCTAAGAGCTTTTTTTTCTAGCATCCTTTTTATTTTGTCCTAACTTTTTTCTTCCCTTTTTCTTATGAATCTGGGGGAATTTGGGGATCTCCTCCATTCTCTAGTTTCCATTATCTTAATTCTAAGTGGCCAAATCTATGTATCTCTGGTCTCATCTTTTCTTATGTCTGATCGATATTTCCACAGAAATGCCTGCTTCCTTAATGCTTGCTTAATGCCGGAGTTTCCTTAAACTCAAGATGCATAAAACTTTACTTCTCATCTTCCCTTACCCTCAATATTTGCATTGCTATTAGTGACATCCCTTTCTAAGCAGACTCTAAAGGCTAGAAACCTGACATTCTTTCATTCTCCCTAATCTCAAAGCTTCAAACACATGGTACACACATAGACCTGCATAACTGCTCTGTTATCCTGGTTGGAAAACTCAGAACTGTTTTCCACCTGGCTAAGCCTAACCTTCTGGTCACTGCCTAACTCCTTTTGTGACTACCGTGGCTCATCTTGATCTTTGTTTAGCCATGGCTGTCTTTATCAAACACCTTGACATTTAGTTTAATTTCTACTTGTATTATGCTCTTGAGAGCTTTATATTTCAAACAGTTAAATGTTGCCTTACAATTAAATTGTAGATTATCTTCTTTAAAGACAGTCTTTCATATACTTCTTTCAGAACTCCATTAGAAAAAAAAAAAAAAAAACAAGAACTCCATTAGCACCTAGCACAATGCTAAAGCACATAAAGAAACTTTGTAAATATTTACTGAATTGAGCTAAATAGAACTAGGCATTTATGTTATCAAGAAGAATAAATACAGTATCACAGCTGCTCACTGCTAGGGGGACCAAAGAAGGAAGTCCTTACTAGATTATATTTTGTAGTTAACAAAAGTTACATGTAGGAGATCTAGGTGAATTTTTTGTTTGGCAACCCAAAATTTAATAATTAAGGATTATTTCCTTAAATAGTTGAGTCTCTTTTGGAACTAGAAATCTCATGGATAAGCATCAATCCTGAAGATTTCCTGGGCATTTTTATATAACAAAGAGATTTCTAGCTTTCCTGGTACTCTGGCAGCCTTCTGGACCTCAAATAGGAGCACTTACTGCTCCGCTGGATCAGCCTTATGGCTCTGCATTGTCTGTACAGCTGCCTGGAAATAAACCCCTCATCTCTTGTCCACATCTAAGAGGCAAGCCTTGGCATCTTATCCCTACACTGTTCTTTCTGCCTGAGTCACCTGCTTCACGTCCTCTCACCTGCCTCACCCCACCCCTTTCTAATGTCTGTTCTGGAACACGAGATGATCACCACTGACAACAGCATCTGGAGGAAACTGATTGATTTAAATCACTGGATAATTGAAAAACCAGCTGTTGTAACATTGCCAAAATGAAATGAAGAGAGGTCATTTGAAAGTGGACACAACGTAGTTTGACACCAATGGCAAATCATGAGCAGCAAATCATTTTTGAGTGAATGAGCTACTAGGTGAGAATGACACCAAGACTCTTTTATACTCCTTCCTTTTCCCCTAGGACACTCCTCCATTCCATTTTAGTGATTTGGTTCCTAGCAGTAAGGTTCCCTGTTGTTACCTGTTTGCTACTTGAAGCTATTCTACAGTTTCTTGGCTCCCTGTCTATCTGACAGGCATACATGGAAAGCAAAGATTCAGACTGATTCTTCTTTACTCAGAAGTCTTCTAACTGTCCCAGATCTCCCTAAAATGATACTGTGTAACATTCTAGAGAAAAAAAAATGATGTTGGATACCAGCCATATGCCAATGGTGAGAGGAGAGGTATACATATTATCTCATAGAAATAATTTGCAGTTGGTTGGTTATATAAGTTTCCTTCAAGTCAAAAAGCTAATGAGCTAATATGTTGTAGAACAAGATCTGACCCCAAAAGCTATTTTATTTCCATTCTGCCATGCTGGCTGCCATCTGTTCTTTGAAAAGTAAAATAGCTAAGATTTATCGAATGCTTACTTTCCCAGACAATGTGGTAAACTCCTTACTGGTATTTATATCATTTAATCCCATGAATTTGGAATTGTTATTAGTCTTCTGTCACCAAAGAGAAAACTAGGCTTACAAAGGTTAATTAATTTGCCTGAATTCAAGCAAATACTAATTATTGCAGTTACACTTTGAATACAGACCTACCTCATATCAGAGCCTGAGCTTTCAACCACTGTGCTATTACATCCTTTCATGATTGTGCTTATTTTTTCTCTATCCAGTTAAATAACAATACTGCCTCTCCATACAAGTGTTTGCTTTAACATCTAAGAAATGTCAACTGATTTAAATGTGCTAAAAAAATCTTTGCAGTACAAGGAGTAACAAGATTTTGTAAGCAGCCCAATTCATTCAGTCAACATAAAATGGTTTTATTTTGGCTCAGTCATCGTTTGAAATAATTCCCCATAAGGTCCCTCTTTTCTTTCTCTTAATGGCATCTCAAGTAATTTTTAATTCTGTTTCTACTCATTCTTCTAACGAGTATTAATTAAGTACCTACTATATACTAGGCATTATTCTGGGTGCTGGGGATACATCAGTGAACAATGATTAAACAACTCTCTAGTTCAGAATTTGTATACAATTCAGATATCTTTTCCCTTCAGTGCAAGAGCCTGCAGCAACAGCTGGCAGCGAGTCACCTTCTCTTTTACTGCCCCCCACCCCAACCTCTCATACCAGCACCATGAGTGGTTTGGGGGAAACTGGTTTGGCTCTGAAAAACCTCTCCCTGCCTCATTAAGGCCTATTTCCTCACATGTGTATAGAAAAGGGCAAATGTGTTTTATTAACTCTCCACTTTTTTAGGCCATTAAACCGTATGAGGCCAGGGTGAAAATCTGGCTTTCTCATGGGGCATGTGTACAAGAGCTTAAAGGACTCTTGGGACCCTCTTGGGCAGGATGTGAGACATGTGGCTCCAGCTCAGCCTCCCTCCCCTTCCTCAGCTTACCCAGCCTGTTGGATCATCCTCTGCAGTGGTCACTCAACTTTGGAAGCTCATGCCTTCCGAGGGGTACAGACTGATCTGCAGCAATCCCCCCTTTCTGTCTCATTCTCCCCCACTCTCATTCAGTTCACCTCTACTTATATAAACGTCTATAATTGCTCAGGCTAAGTGGGGAATAGAACACCAGTCTCTCCTTCTTGAGGGCACCTGAAGCTTTCAAGCAGAGACAGCATGCAATAAAAAGAGGAAGGACAAGCCACTGCATTACCCACTAGGCCAAATCATGGTTCTGGTGACTCTCCCTGATTCTCCTGATCCCAGCCTTCTGGGAAGGGGAGTGGCTGTGTTTATGGGGGTTGCAGGGCTGATTCCACCACCTCTTCAGTTCTGAGGGAGATGGTAGTCCTCACTTGTTGGATGGCTTCATTAAAATGTTCTGTTTGTAAAAACAGTTCTGTCTGTTTGTGCTGGGGGAGGGGGCTCTGATCACCAATTCTGGGGCAAAGGAAAAGTTTTACTCAGCATCCCATTACAAAGGCAAGAAATAAATGAGTTAAGCAATGTCATTATGAAATTCCTTGTGATCGACTTTCTATTAATATAATTTTACACTATATTTTGCATAATATGCAATGTAATAATCACATAGCAGTTATACTAGTAACTTCATCTTGCTCTCCTCCACTCCAAACCCTTGCCTGAATACCCTGCCTGAGAAGTCTTCGGTCATCCACCAGAACTTAATTTGCAGTGATGGTGCCCCAATCCTTATTCCCTATGCAGATCACCCCTCAGCTCCCCAAGATCAGGACACTTTGGCTCACTGAGTCCAGCCCCTACATCTCTGCCATTGGTCTGAATCTACTTTCTGGAGTGCCCATGCCTTCCCTGTTTGTCTAACTTGTCCCATACTCCAGGTCCCTCCAATATTCCTCTGGATTTCCTAATACTCTACATGTCACCTATAGCTAAGACTGTCCTCCCCTCCAGCATTCTCTTTTCTCCGTCACTAACTTACAACTCTCTCAAAGGCAGGAGCTGTTTTTTTAACCTCTCTTGATGTGACGCTCAGTGTCTTTCATATATGCTGATGGAGTAAAACAATTGCAGAAATAATTTCATGATTTAAAAAAATCTAAGAGATATTACGAGATACTGAGAAATAAGCGGGTGATTATTCAAAGTGTTCAAAAGAGGAAGATTTTCTACTTCCTCTCTGCATCCTCAGCTCCATTAAATCATAACCCACTGGTTTAGACTTGCCACACTGAATACCTAATCAAAGTCTTAGAGCTGAAGGGAACTTCAAAGTTGCTGAGTCTACCTCTGTGGTCCAGGAAGTTTAGCAAATAGCTTAGCATATAGAACTTTATTGTGAACTGTTCAAGAGCAACTTACAATATTATGTCCCTTTACCCCTAGATATTTCAGGACATTTTTTTAATGTGATCTCTGTTCCATTTTCAATTCAGGAACTTTAACACTGATATAATATTTTTATCTAATGCATAGTCCAAATTTAGATTTTTCCAATTATCCATAAAAAATATCCAAAAAAAATCCATAATTTAGATTTTTCCAATTAACCAAAAAAAAGGTTATCCTTTATAACCCCTAGACTAATCCTTTAATCTGCAAGAATATTTCAGTCTTTCCTTTATGGTGCTGACATTTTGGAGCATACAGGCCAGTTGTTTTTTACAATGTTCCTCACTTTGGGTTTATCTGATTGTTTCCTCATGATTGAATTCAAGGTATGTGGTTTTGTTAGGAGTACTAAATGCCTAATAATTGCACTCTTCTCGGTGCACCACATCAGGAGGCATATAATGTCAGTCTGTCTCATTAAAAAATACATTTTATTGAAGTATGATTGACATACAAAAAGCTGTACATATTTAATTATACAACTTGATGAGTTTGGAGATAATTATATACCTGTGAAATGATCACCAAAACATATGCCATAAATATATCCATTACTGCCAAAAGTCCTTTCCTGTTTTCTCTATTATTGTGTGTGTGTGTGTGTGTGTGTGTGTGTGAGAGAGAGAGAGAGAGAGAGAGAGAGAGAGAGATAACATTTAGCAAATTTTTAAGTGTATGCCATTTGATTTAGAAATACAGAAGGGCTTGGGGATACCAAATGCCAGGGCCAGTTAGGTGATTCAGATAATCCAGAATCTGGGTAAATTGAAATCCTACTTGCAATGTGACTCCAAAATGGCTTTCTCAGCCTCCTGCTCTACCTGTTGTGCCAGAATATGTGATCTGGAAGAAGTAGTGTGATCATCCCTGAGTCCCTTTCCTCCTGTACTATCACTTGCATCATTCTCCTCTGCCTTCCTTGCTCCTCTCTCTCCTATTCCACTAGTAGATCAGAAGGGAAAAGCTTCCAGTTCCATGGCATAGTAGAAAAGGAACTAGAGAGTTGGACAATGAAGATTCTTTTCCCAACTTTAGTAATGGTGTGATCCCACCAATCCCCAAGTGTCTGTGGACTCAGGTTTCCCATTGACAGGGGAAGGAAATGTTTTGTGGTATGAAATAAAAACATTTTTGTCTTTCTTTTTTTGAAAGATTATAGCCCAGCAAGTATCAGATAAACACTTGGAAGAGGGCCGGCTTTATCCTCCTTTGGACACCATTAGAGATGTTTCTCTGAAAATTGCAGCAAAGGTAAAACCACTTGTGTCTAAGTCTCATTATTTTTCCTTCTTTCTGTTCCTAAATAGGCATTTTTAGGTACTACAAATCAACTCCCTTGAAATGCATATTTGTATCAACTTATTTTGTTGGAAGTTAGAGAAATGAGCCACAGTACCTCAGCAGAGCTTAGGAACTGCATTTCATACCTAGGAATTGAAGAATTGGGATGAATCATTAGTTTCCCCATCATTCTTTTCCACAATCTAAAAAAGTTAGCAGGGTCTCATTTCGGTTAGGTTTCCCCAGCTTCACGTTTTTGTTTTTTTCTGGTTTTTGTTTTTTGTTTTTACTTATTGTTCTCCATATCACACTTGGCAATGGTCACCAAAATGCTGCAGATATGGTAGATTAATGTTTAGACCTTGAATCACCCGTCTTAACCATGTTGCTGGATGCATGGCATCTTAAAGATCATAACTGATAACACCGGGCAGAGGGTAAATACAATGAGGGCAAGCAACTCAGAACTGTTGGGCTGACAGATGAGCTCTTGAAATAATTAATCCAGAAGAACCTAAACTCACAGAAATTTTCATTAAGAGGAGTGGGAAATTGACTTTTTTGCAGTATAATCATATTAGCTTACTAGGGTTGCCATAACAAAATACCAGACCTGGTGGCTCAAACAACAGAAATTTATTTTTTCACAGTTCTGGGGGCTAGAAATCTAAGATTAAGACGGTAGAGGCTTGATTTTATTCAAGGGCTCTCTCCTTGGCTTGTAGATGACTGCCTTTCCACTGTGTCCTTCTGTGGTCTTTTCTTTGTGTACAAACATCCTTGGTTCTCTTGGTTTGTCCCAATTTACCCTTCCTGTAAGAACACTAGTCAGTTTGGGTTAGAGACCCCCAGACAGCCTCAGTTTAATTTAATTACCCTTTTTAAAGTCCCTATCTCCAAATATCACACTCTGGAGTAATGGGGATTAATACAAATGAATTTTTGGTGACATAGGTAGCCCATAATGGTTATGTTTATATGTTTTCTTTAAATGAGGGTCTCTCAACCTCAGCACTATGCACATACTGGCTGAATAACTCTTTGTTGTGAGGCTTATCCTGGGCACTATGGAATACTTAGCGTACATGGCCTCTACCCACGGGCTGCCACAGCCCCTGCCCAATTGTAATGACCAAAAATGTCTCCAGACATTGCCAAGGGTCCCCTCAGGGGCAGAATTACTGTTGGTTGAAAATCAAAGCCATTAGCAAATTTAGCAAAGCGATATGACATTTAGGACTCACATGTCACTATTTGCCTTGTTGATTGAGGGCACATGCTTCAAAAACCACGTAAAACTTCAAAAAACTAGATGGTCTGCTTGGTTACCTATCCATAAATGAGTATCCTACGTTCTACTATTTTTATATCCTAGTTTTTGCCAAGTTTGGATTATTAATACACTGATCAGCACATTATCATGTTAAGTTTAATTTGAAGATTTTTAAAAAGATTTTATTTATTCATGAGAGATACAGAGAGAGAGGCAGACACATAGGCAGGCTCCCTGCAGGGGAGCCTGACGTGGTACTCAATCCTGGGACCCTGGAATCACGCTCTGAGCCGAAGGCAGATGCTGAACCACTGAGCCACCCAGGCATCCCCAATTTGAAGATTTAAATGAGAAGGTGTTAGCTTATGATTAGAGGAGAAAGAATAAAAGCAAGGAACCTCAGAGAAGTTTAGAAAGAATCAGATATTACACCTAGAGTAATGGGAAGGCACAGAATGCAGAATATCAAGTCAAGACAAAGAAACAAGTGAAGGGAGGAAGATGGTCTAAGTGGACTCAAAGTATGAGCTTTCAGAGGACATTCATGTACAATCCATACAGTTCCAGCAAGTCGGTGGAAATGACTGAAACTTAAAGAGATGCCAGATACAAAGATGTGGGCTGTATTCCCGGTGGTAACGGGGGAGGTGCCAGGAGTGGTTGGGGCTACTAAGACAGCAAGTATTGACAAGTGAGAACCAAGGATAGAACATGGTTTGTTATTTTGTCCAGAAGACAGATGCAAGAAGCCAGGAAGAGGAGAAGTCAGCATTTTAAGAAGAGACTCAGAACCAAACCCACGTCAGAAACTAGACAAGATACAGTGTCAGGATGGGAGTGGAAGTTTTGATTAACGCAGCTGGGGTAGTGAGAAACAGATGAACTTTTAGTACCTAAAAGTGACCAGAACCTTTTACAAAAGTTTCCATAGCACAGAAGTTGTATCTAGGGAGAATTAGGAAAGCAGCCAATACAAATTGCTCTTGCAGAGTCTGGCATTGACAAGGACAGAGTAAAGACCTTAGGGAGAGAGGGGATCATTGATACAGTGTGTCCTGGGAGCAGAAAGAGGAGTAAACTTCCAGAGGTCTATGTCAGGAATAAAACAATGTATTTTATTATAAAATATAGCCATTGCAGAAAGCATAAGAGTTCTCTGGGATGATGGAGGTGTTCTGAAACTGGATGTGCTAACAGTTGCACAACTCTGTGAATTTACAAAAATAATTGTGTACTTAATATGTTGGGATTTTGTAGTCAATGAATCATACCTCAAAAAAGCTGTTAAAAAGTAATAATACCAAATTATAGATACTTTGGGAAAAAGAGAAGAAATTACCTGCTACTGTATTTTTCTAACATAAGCAGTTTTACCATTTTGGTATATTCACCTCCAGTCTTTCTTCATGTGCTTGCTTGCTTTGCTAACATCTTCATAATCATGGATGTATACATCTATTTCATGTTTTTCATAAACACTTCTCCATAAAACGTCAGTCTTTGGAACCATATTTTTTCATAAATGCGTAATTTTTCATTGAGAAAAGATACTTGATCATTTCAATAGTCTTCAAAATCAGACTTATCCATATAACTCTATTACATAAATAGCTGCCAGTGATTGCCTTTTTTACAACTGGAGTGAGTTAAAGAACATGTATAGACTGATTAATCTTGACAAGAGGAAGAATCCATTCTTTTCAAAGAAAGTAAGGGAAGAGAGAATGTTTAAAGATACAGAGGAGATAGTTTGAGTTGATGGAAGGGGAAATTGAGATTGTTTTCTCTGATAAACTGGGATGTTCTCAGTACAGCGGTGAGAGTCAAATGCAGATGTGACGGAGGAAGGTTCGCAACTGCCTGTGGTAACTAGGAGAGAAAGTGTTTTTGTTTGTCAAAGAAAAGGATAATGTGTGACCCAGGTAGAGTTAGGAAAAGTATGACATCGCAGGAGGGAGCCATGAAGGAAGAAAGCCAGCACTGGGGTCCCCCCCACCAGGCTGGGGGCTAAGATGGTGAGTTTGACAGGGAGACAGGGAGGGGAGATCCTGTGATACTGGCGAGGAGCATTGAAACTGAGGACAGAGTCCAGCTGATTAGGTGAGCAGGGATAAATAAGGACATTTTGTAAGAGGCTGTGGTCAGCATAGGGACTGTTGAAGCTGCACACTGAGTTCAGACTTAGCAGGAATATTAAGGTATTTAGTTCAAGTTAATTATCATTCTGGTCATTTCAAGACCTTTACCACTGGATTATATGCTAAATCCTGTTATGATCACATATAATACATTTCTATTCTCACTTTCGGTTGTTGACATCATGTTCTCCTCCAGCTATATGATTTAAAGTTGCATTTTCATTTTAAACCTTCTTTGTGTATGTGTGCTTTTATCATAATCTAACCTATTTTTTTAAACAGGTGACATAAATTAATTTTTCAAAACAGATAAAAACTGACATGTACTTACCATCAACTCTATTTGTTAATCAATATTCTTTTTTTATTCCTAGATTGTGAAAGATGCTTACCAAGAAAAGACAGCCACAGTTTATCCTGAACCCCCAAACAAGGAGGCATTTGTCCGCTCTCAGATGTATGATACTGATTATGACCAGATCCTACCTGATTGTTATTCTTGGCCTGAAGAGGCCCAGAAAATACAGACCAAACTTGACCAGTAGCATAATAACTGACATTTCTAATTCCATTAATGAGATCTTAAAGTCTTTCATCATTTTTAAAGATTGGAATCTTTTGTAATAATTCATTAGACTAAGAATTTTACTTTAATAATGAAAATCCAAGGAAGAATATTAATATACTTTAGGATGAACATGACACTAGACATTTTTGCTTCATTTACTTTCTTGATATTTATGATTTCTCTCTTATTTTGCCTAAGTTCTCTTTAAAAGCTGTTGTACCTGCTACTGAGAAACACACCATTTTTATATAGGTAACTAATGGAAAGACCAAAATGAGTAGTAAATTGATATACTCAGCATTAAGATCCATAATTCTTTTGTTGAACATTTTGTTAAAAATCTACTCTTTTTTTATGAAGACAAATGAATTAAGGCATCGATGAACTTTCGCTAAAAACAGAAACAACACTTACTTTGTTGCCTAGAGAAAAATAACTTCTCAGGTATTTTTATTTCAATCCTAGATTATATTAGCTCTTTTAGTGCAACTGAACTCTAACATTTCTAATAAAGATCATTGCTGTTTACAGTGCCTTGTGCAGCCTTAGATTTTAATATTCTTTCACCATTGTGACTTATCACTTTGGTCCTCAGTCAGATATCCTTTCCCAAACCACCTTTTTTGCCCCTGACTGAATGCCCTGTCCTCCACATTATTGCTGCCAGGCATTTGTAGACTGTGGTCCTGTCCTGAGGTTGGTACCCTTAGTTTAGCATAGTCCAAGCTGTGGGAAGAGCTGAGAGAGAGCAGATCATCTCTTTGAGAAAGGGCTGCCAGTGGAACCTATCTGTTAGAACAGAGATCTCCAAAGTCAGGAGCGAGAGTATGGTTCCCAGACAAGCTGGGTTCCCACATGAGTGACCTGCCCATGTTTCCTTGATTAGCTCAGGTAATGAGGAGCTCCCTCTATTACAACAAACTCACTTTCCTCTGAGTTTGGAGGAAATTTTGTAACGAATTCCCCAATATCAGAAATTATTTGGACATCAGGTATTGAGATATTCTAGTTATCATCAGTAGTTATAGCCCAGACGTTAATGTTTATTTCAAGTTTTACTTTAGAAGTTAATAACTGAACCAGTGGAAACAATTTTAAATTCTTAAGCTCAGGTGCAATAACATTTGCTATTTATTTGTAGAATTATTTGGAGAATTTTGTTTTTGAAATAATGCTTTCAAAAAGCATAAGATGTTCAAGATAAACCATACTATAAACTGATTTATTAAAGGTTGACAGTTACACAGATTGACTTAGGTGTGAATAGAAGGGATTGGGGGGTATTTCTGAAAGTAACATTTAGTCAAAAGTTTCCTCAATATAGTTACTTTGAAAAGATCCAGAATGCTGATTTCTTGTCTGTTTCATGTGTCTTGTAGCTCTAACTAAATGTATTTACCTATGCAAAAGATTTATTAAAACATAGAAAAAGTGAATGAATAAAATTATGATTGTCTTTTTCTCTTAAAATATTTTCACCTTTTAAAATGATAATGCTGTGTTTTGGCAGTGATGTGACAGGGTATGAATTTTAAAAATATTCTAATAGCTGATTTTAGCTTGACCTTCATTTAAAAAATGTGTAGTCATATTTGCTGTATACTATGATAAATGAGCTACTTCCTTATCCCTTATAGGAAGAGAATAAAGCAAGCACTGGATGATTACTTACTAGGTATCAAGTATTCTGTATATATTATTTGCTGCAGTCCCATAAGTTCTTTACCAAGTAGGTATTTTCTGAAGGAACTTACCAGGTGCACAGAGCTAATTCATGAAGGAGGTGGGTTGTAAATCTGTGTTTAATCTTGCTTCATAGTCTCTCTTCGCTTGAGTGCAGTCTAGAATATAGCATCATCTAAAAGAAAAAGAAAGTGAGCCACCTGTATAATTGCTAGTGGCCTCATAAAAAGAAGAAACAGGAAGAATCCATGTTAATACTTTATTATTATAATATGTTATTATATTATTATAATATGTCAGTATTATTTATTAATACTGACACTTCCAGAATATTATTTCAGTACGTAATTGATATAAAAATATTAATGAAACATTTTACATTACCGTTTACTAGCCTCCAGAATCCAGATATTTGCATATACATCAAAGTCCTGGAAGCTCACAGACTCCTTAAATATGTGAATGACAAAAGTAGCAACAGATGAAAGGAATCAACAGATGAAAATCAACAGATGAAAGTAATAGGGCTTTTCATAAAAGGCTTGGAAAAACCGGTCTACCACATGGAGAATATTAAAACTAGAACCATACCTTATATCATGTAAAAAGGGAGACTTCGGATGGGTTAAAGAAGTAAATATAAATAGTAAAAATATAGTTAATAAAGTTAATCTAATGAAATATCTTTGGGACCTCAAAAACAAGAAGCAAAAAATGGATGGAACGCACTATCAAAGGATGGGCAAGTTTGGGCCGACAAATGGCTGCCACTCCCAAACAGTGTTAAAGGAGTGGAAATCCAGGACTGTGGGATGAGGGTGGTTGATTCTATAGAGATGGGTTAATCAAGAAGGAGATCATCGGGGCTCAAAGGCTTAAATCCTCAGCTCAAGTCATGGTGTAAAAACTAGAAAAATGCCTATGTTTTTGCCAAAAGAATCTTTTCTGTCTTGCTGTCAGGTTGAAATCACTGAGAACAAGGTCAGGTTTGATCCTACTCGTTGCAAAATTCCACCAGGAGCTGCATTCACAGCTTCACCAGATCTTGTATTTGAGAGTATTGATCAGAAACAGGAGGACCTTGATTTGGAATGGGATCTATGGGTATGGATATTTGGAAGATGTGTGATATCCTAAGCTAGTGTGTACAATAATCCAGGTTTGAATACTGAAAGCCCTGTGTCCCAGAGAACCTCTCGACCCCTAGGAAAACAGAGAATTGACATATCTTCCTTTGCTAATCAAAGTGGGAGCTCTTCCTGTTAGTTTGTTAACTGCCTTGCTTGAAGATCCTATAATCAGCTCCCTCAGTTTACCTCCTGCTCCTCTTCCACACACTAATATCAGATTCCAGAGAGGAGCTGTGGTGGATACAGTTATAAAGGGAGACCCAGAAGAAGACTCCCACCAAAAGAATTCTTGACTTTGCTTATTTATATTGGCAAAAATTGAGTGAAAATGTACGGTATTCTGAAAATGTACTGAGAAAGGAGAAGTACAATTTTGGATTGAATAGAATTGATTGGTAGGGGTGCACTTGCCACAGATTCTGGATTCAGTGTGTTGCTTTAGGCAACTGAAAGTCATTCTACTTGTTGTTCAGTTAGTTGATTGAAATGTAGACTGAATAATGGCTCACATTAAATGAAACTGAAAATGCAAACTTTCCTTGAAATAATGTAAAGGAATTAAAAGATTCAATGATAGGAAGGTTGGAGTAGATTTGTCATGTCAATCAGACCATTTTAATCCTGGTGATCTCCTAAGTCTCCCAAGAAAACCTATCACTGAGGCTCCTTTCACTAAAGCCTGGAGAAATACATTGGAGATGGGAGTAGCAGCATCCATGAAACGCATTTTCTTAAAAACTTGGGGTGTAATTAACATTATATTAGTTTCACATATACAACATGATTTTGTATTTGTATATATTAAGGCAAATGATCACTACAATAAGTCCAGTCAATATCCATCACCAAAATTTTTTTGTGATGAGAACTGTTAAGATTTACTCTCAGCAACTTCCAAATTTGCAGTACAGTATTGGTAACAATAGTCACCATGCTGTACATAACATTCCCATTTATTTATTTAGATTCTATATATAAGAGAGATCACACAGTATTTGTCTTTCTCTGACTTATTTCACTATAGCATAATGCCCATAAGGTCCATCCATGTTGTCACGGATCGCAAGATTTTATTGTTTTTTAATGACTGAACTACACACACACACACACACACACACACACACTAATTACATTTTCTTTATCCATTCATCTGCTATTGGACATGTAGATTGTTGCCATATCTTAGCAACTGAAAATAATGTAGCAACAAACATGGATGTGCAGGTATCTTTTAAAATTTGCATTTTCATTTTCTTGGGATAAATACCAAACAGTGGAATTGCTGGATCACATGGTATTTGTTTTTAATTTTTTGAGGAATTTCCATACTGTTTTCCGTAGTGGTTGTATCAATTTACATTCCCGCCAACAGTGCACAAGTTTTCTCTTTTCTCCACATCCTTATCAACATTTGTTATTTCTTTTCAATAATCATCATTCTACCAGGTGTGACATGATATCTATTGTGGTTTTGATTTGCATTTCCTTGATTGTTGATGTGGAGCATCTTTTCATGTGTCTGTTGGCCATCTGCACTCTTCATTGAAAAAATGTCTATTCAGATTCTCTGCCCATCATTTTACGGATTCTTTTTCTTTTGAGTTGTATGAGTTCTTTATATATTTAGGGTATTAATCGCTTATCAAACATATGATTTGCAAGTATTTCCTCCATTCAGTAGGTTGCCTTTCCGTTTTGTTGATAGGTTTCTTTCTTTGGGTAGAAGCTTTTTAATTTTGATGTAGTCTCAGTTGTTTATTTTTACTTTTTTTTTTGCCTTTGCTTTTGGTGTCAAATCCAAAAAATCATTACCAAAACTGATATCAAGGTGCTAATGCCTATGCTTTCTTCTAGGAATTTTATGGTTTCAGGTTTTTCATTCAAATCTTTAATTCATTTTGATTTGTTTTTTGTGATTGGTGTAAGAGAGTGACTGAGTTTCATTCTTTTGCATGTGGCTTTCTAGTTTTTCCAACAGTTAATGAAAGATTGTCCTTTCCTTGTTATATATTCTTAACTCCTTTGTTGTAAATTAATTGACTATTGTATATGTAGGTTTATTCCTGGGTTCTGTTTTATTCCATTGATCTATGTGTCTGTCTTTATGCCAGTGCCATACTATTTGATCATTATGGCTTGTGATGTAGTTTGAAATCAGTGAATGTGATGCTTCTAGCTTTCTTCTTTTTTTCTCAAGATTGCTTTGACTATTTGGATTATTTTGTGATTCTATGCAAATTTTAGGATTATTTTTCCCATTTCTGTGAAAAATGCCATTGGAATTTTGATAAGGATTGTATTGAATCCGTAGATTGCTTTGGGCAGTAATTGACATTGTAACAATATTAATTATTTTCATTTATTTTTGTTGTTTTCAATTTCTTAATTCCTTATAGTTCTCAGTGTTCACATCTTTCATTTCTTTGGTTAAATTTATTTCTAGGGGTTTTTTTGGGTGCATTTGTAAATGGGATTGTTTTTTAAATTTTTCTTTATGATAGTTTGTTATTAGTGTATGGAAATGCAACATATTTTGTATACTGATTTTTGTATACTACAACTTTCCTGAATTCATTTGTTCTGACAAGATTTTTGGTAGAGTCTTTAGGGTTTTCTGTACATAGTATCATGTCATCTGCAAGTAGAGACAGTTTTACTACTTTCTAATTTGGATGCTTTTTATTTCTTTTCTTGCTTAATTGCTATGGCTAAGACTTCCAATACTATGTTGAATAACATAGTGGTAAGAATGGGTATTTTTTGCCTTATTCCTGATTGAGAGGAAGAATTTTCAGCTTTTTACCATTGAGTGTAATATTTTCCATGGGCTTGTCATATGTGGCTTTTATTACGCCCTCCATAAACTTTGTTCAGAGTTTTTATTTTAAATGGATATTAAATTTTGTCAAATGCTGCATCTGTTGAGATGATATGATTTTTTTCCTTCATTTTGTTAGTGTGATGTATCACATTGACTGATCTGCTGATGTTGAGCCTTCCTTGCAACCTTCAAATATATCCCACTTGTTCATGGTATATAATCCTTTTAATGTTTTTAAAAAGATTTGATTTATTTATTCATGAGAGACACAGAGAGGCAGAGACATAGGCAGAGGGAAAAGCAGGCTCCCTCGATCCCAGAACCCTAGATCATGACCTGAGCCAAAGGCAGATGTCAATCAGTGAGCCACCCAGGCATCCCTCCTTTTAATGTATTGAGGGAATCAGCAGTTTATTGAGGACTTTTTTTTTTTTTTTAATTAAGGACATTTTAATCACCCTGGGATACTTGTAGGAAATGCTGTGGTCAAAAATGGGCTATTTTGTTTACTTTTTATTTATTATTTATTTATTTTTATTTATTTTAAATGGGCTCCCTATTTTAATGGAGACATCAGAATCTTGGGGTTGACAGAGGCTGAATAGCAGTCCTTTGCAGCAATTAACAACTGGAGACACAATGGAAACTGTTATCATAGGAAGCTGGTCCACTGTCATTGGCTTAGTTTGGCCTACAGAAATCTTTGGGCCTCATAGCCTGAAATGATGTTGGAATATCTAACAACTAGGGCAGCACAGATGTTGACCAAGAAAATGAGTGCCAGTGTATACAACTGATACAACCACACCAGTGTATATTCGTTAAATATTATCTGGGCTTAGGACCAAGTAGGTGGGCAACCCAATGTAGGGCCTATTTGATATGTATAACAACAAGAGCAGAAAAACCTGACTGGAGCCACCAATAAAGAGTGTGAAGGCCTTCAGCAAATTGCCTTGCACAGATATGAATGAGAGACCCTGAAGGTGATGAATTCTGTAATATCCAAAATCTTCCTTTGAGGTTCCATTTACAGAATAATAATGCATTGCAGAAAGGAAACCTCTAGTCCTTTTGGAAATCACTTGGTAACAGAGCTCTGAATGAATACAAATTTCTAGGGTCTCAAAAATTACTGTGGTTATAGGACTCAGCATATGTTTAGGACTAAGTATACAGGAACAATTCCACCATTTAGTCATTTTCTCAGTGAAGAGTTAGAATTAATTTCATCATCATCTATCACCACATTGGATCCCTAATCACACACAAAAATAGAGTTATTCTGGCAGGGACTAACAGCGGTAAGTCCCACCATCAAAAACTTTAAAAGATGCAGGGGTGTGATTCTAATCATATCTTGACTTAGTGTGATCTTTGGATCAGCTGGTGATTCCAACTGCAGCTGACAGACAAGTTCTCTTTCTTGGAGCAAATCAATAGGTAGCTAGTGATTAGGCCAATGACTTTTGCTTTTCCAATATTCCATTAAGTAGAGGGCTACTGATACAGTTTGTGCTATCAATAAACAATATTACAGATTATAATTCTTGTCACCAGACCTTGATCATCTCGCTGCTATATAGGGCATCACGCTGGTCCAATAAATTGATAATGATATGTTCATAGTACCCAGAGCACAGACATCATTAGATTTTCCAAATACTTGCTAAGATCTCATGAAAGCACAAGAGTCTGCTGCCTCAGCCAAATTTGTGTAGGTTGAATGTCTGATGCATGTTAGGATGTTACCTCCATAGCGAATAATAGTGTACTTTGTTCCACCTATGACTAAGGCGGTCTCTCAATGTTGCCTCAGTTTCTTTGAAATTTGTGTCCACTGCTCAAACTGATTTCTGGGTTGATTCAAATGCTAGCTTTAATTGGGCTCAGAAAAAGGCTGCTCCAAGCTGGCCCAGGCTGCAGTGAAAGTAGTTCTACTATGTAGCACTTATGAGGGAGACACAATGGGTGAAATTTTGAGGCAAATCAGGATTCTGTGTGAAACAAACATTTTTGAGCAAACCATGTCATCTTCAGAAAATACCTATTCTTTCAATTTACTACTGGCCTATATAAGATAAAAGCAAATGAAAGAAAATTGTCCTGTTCAAAAGAGTTCTGTGAAGACCTCAGATAGGCTCCCTCAGGCCTTTGCAAGTTCTCTGAAGGGATGGTTGGCATGTAAAAGTCATAGATGGAAGTTCAAATTCACCAGCAACATACTTAATATAGGGATGTTTTAGAGGTCCTTGTATTATGTCCATCAGCTACTTGGACCCACTCCTTAGTCCATGACGCAACTAGCCTCAACCTTCAGCCTGACACATAATAGACCAGTAAGGTATGAGAAGCACAGAACATACTTGAAGAAAGGCTTATTTAATTCCGTAAGTTTTAAAAAGACAATATTTATAAAGAACATTCTTTCCGAATAACCATTTAAAAAATAGGATGTGTACAATATCCTGATTCTTAAATGTCAAGCAATTCAGACTTCTGACTTTTAAGAAAAAAAGGGCTGATGTCACGTAGCTGAAAAGAAGTGTTGAACAACTGAATATTCAGGTCAGAAATAAATGGTCATTAATGAGGGTGGCACTATGGATTTAAGCAGCAAGAGCTCGAAACCATCTCTCCAGAAGGCTGCCAGAGGGTGACTTGATTCTGATCACTTCTCCCAAACCATACAGAGAAAGGGGCAGCTCCTCAGAGTAAGTGTTGGATGTGTGTGGGGCTGGGTGCTGGTTGCTAGGGGAGGAAGGTGGTCCATGCTCCTACCAGGCTGGCCGAAGAAAACTAACAGTCTACTATACATACAAAGCTGAGCTTTGAATTATCATATATGTCTATTTTTTTAAGACCTATATTCCCATAGTTAATGTCTATTATTAGTGTTTCTGATAGGAAAAAAAGTATTGCTGCATGGTAATAACAAGCATGTAAAAATAAATTCTAAAAAATTACCACCAGAAATAGCCCCATAAGCAGTAAAGAGTTCATAAGTTATTCCTTTCATTTATTTAATTATGCAAATAATTTTTATCCCTATTATAGTTAAGCTTCTTTATCTTTCCATCACTAATTCTGCTAATTTAATCATAGGAAAAAAACCCTCAATGAGAGGTTTAGGCACATATTAGGTGGATAGCACCTAATATGGGAAAAAAAAATAAGAGTCACATCTATTTGGGCCTAAAAACTTGTGAATGCTAGCTACTGATGGTCTTGGGGAGATTATGCAGGATACTGACTCCTATACTGTATTTTTCCAGTCATGACAAAGATTGAGAAATGAGTCTTTGGCAATTTAAGTCCTATTTCTTCCCTTTGCATATATAGGTTAAGGTAAAGTATAAGGCCCTTGCTTGGGTCCCAGCCACATCTATGGCTAGGATTAAAACATGAATGGGCATGTTGGATCATCTGGCAGGGCCAGTCCATGATGAGAGCCTTGGTTTGAAAGCAACTCATTCTGATCTACTAGTGTGGGGCAGGGCAGAGTAGACCACATGCCAAGGCCGCAGGGTCAAGATAGTCAGCTTAGTGCAGGGTCTGCTGTTACATTATGTCCTTGCTCTAGCTCAAGGACATGTGTCTGTATCCTAGACAGAAAGAAACACCAGAATGTACTGTTTCACGAAAAATCCTGTCAGCTCCCCAGCACATGTGGTAATGTTTGGCATCTAAGAGAATGTATCACAACATAGGGAGTGAGGCATTCATTCCCCTCCAAGTTACATCAGTTTTGGCATCCTGAGGGGACCAGGGCATCAGTGGGGGGCCTGAGTCCAGTAGGAGAATGAAACACTCTCTGCGAAAAGGCAGTAGGGGCTAAAGAGCGACCACTGAAACCAGAGAAAGTTGCAGAGTCAGCTCAGGACATCTCCTAACACAGGCAAGACTAGTAGAAATTCCTGGGGTGAGTGGATCCTTGGCAATGAAAAGGAAAAGGTGTGGCAGGTGCTAGTTAAATAGGGGTCACTGTCATCAAAATAAACTCTGATTTTTGACAAAGGCTGTTGAAGCCAAGAATTTTCAGAGGAAATAGCAGTGACTTCTCAAAATGCAGAGGTTGATTCTCCCCCATGGTGATGGAGCAGAGCCATCCACAGTGGTCCTCAACACTCCTGCCCTACAAAGCAATGTGTCCTGGTACACAGGCAAAGGCTGACAGTCTGCACTACTTGTGGAACAGTTTGGAGGCAAGAAACCGCATCTTCTTCGGGGAGAACTAAGAATACTGGTATCCTTATCCTTAGTATCTTTAATCAGCTGGTGAAACAGCCAGATGAACACATAGCATTACATGTCATCTTCATTACTCTTGAGATTTCATTGCTCTGATTCCTCTGCCATTACAGTTAGGATCTGGTTTTACTAAAAGAAAAAAAAAAACTATAAATAGGAGGTTTAAAGTAAGAAATGTAGTCAACATGTGGTTTTCTCACTTCAAATAGACTTCGAATTCATTCTCCAATAATGAAAAAAAGAAAATGTGGTGTGTCATCATGTGCTAATATCATCCAAGAGAGGAATGTTATTCATGAGTTCAGAGCTTAATATTAACTATGGATTTGGACTCCTCTTAAATCAAGTCAGCTTCCACTGGTTAAATTGACTTTTTATTAGTGTACAATTAAATACTTTTCAGTTAACACAAGAACAGAGAGGTAACATCACAATTGCACTGTTATAAAGTTTAAAGGCCTTTGTGTTTCATCACCAGGTAAAAATTCTGGAGCTAGGTGTCTCACAGATGACGCTACCTAGCCACTGGCCCTTTTGTTTTGGTCTTATTGACAGAAATACTGACTTAGTGAAGCATCGGCCTCTTAATAGCTTCCTAAGAGTCTGAACTTTTACTTTCAATACCAAAAAGTATCTGGAAAACATGCTCACTTTTGTGTTTCTTTAGAAATTCTAAGAATTGGCCCAGATTCATGTGATAGTCATTCCTTAATCCATAGTCCCCATGGGCCTCAAGGAGTAGTTCTTCGAAAGAATCAAAAAGGCGCAGATCCTCTCCATTTCCTTCGGTTTCAACACTTTCAGCGTGCTTACAGGAAATGTGCTTCCAGTTGGGATACCTAATTGTGTGCCAGAATTCCTCACAGTGCTCTTTGAAGCCCTCCACACAGATTATGCCTGGCTTTCCTGTCATGCAAAATCCAGTCACATCTAACCTTTTCCCGACATCCAAAATCTTTTTTCTTAGGTCCTGTTGATATATATGGTGACTGTAGATCCACATTCGGAGGAATGTGTTCTTGACTGGCTTTGCTTGGGTAGATGGTTCGTAAACAAGCTTTCTGTTCAGGAAATAGGAGGCGCTATTGTCCTGTAACCACTGGATTGCTGCACATACACAGAGCTCACCTGGGTCGAAAGTCCCTATGTAGGAAGTGAGACCTTTGTTGAGAAGTAGCTGCTGCTGTCTGTCAAGCTCCGACGACCGTCCAAACAGCTGCAGTGCTGCATAGGGGTAGCTGTGAGGCATGGTTACTTGCAAATCAATTTTCACCTTAAAATGAAAATCAAATAGATTTAAGTAAGTACCATAAAATCACCTAAGCTACTTTATCAGTGACAACTACATGATTCTTAAATATAACAATCATTGCTACTATTAAGTGTCAGCTCTGGGCCAGAGACTATACTGAGAACATAACAGACATTACTCCCTCCACTTAGGCATTCATGACTTCCAGTATGTACTGAACACCCACCATGTGTCAGGGACCCCATGCTAGGATAAATAAGTGAAGAAGCCAGACATGATTTCTGCTCTTCATGAAGACTAGAGCTTAGTGAAGGAAACAGCTATTAAACTAATAGTTATACATCCAGGTACTTCATTTCAATGGTAAGAAGCACAGGGATCTGTTGAAATGTGTAACCAATGAGATAGAATTCAGTCTGGGCACCAGGAGATCTTCTGTGAGGGAATGATAGTGGAAGGATGAACAGGAAATCACCAAGAAGAGGGGTTCTCAAACGCCTAGTCCACTTGTTAACTCATGCTAATGTTGTGGAGACAATGGATCAGAAGAGGAAGGAAAATTCATTTTTAGTATTTAGATTTCCTGTCTGTATCTGCTTTGTGTTATGGTGCCACCAAAGGAACATTCATCCATTCCTACAGGTCAGTTTTGCTAAAGGCAATATTTAGATTTATAAAAATCATGATATATGTACAAGACAGTACATACTACAATAGTTGGAATGTTAAAACTGGTTAAGTGAAGAGAAAAATAACGGTAGTATGAGTCTCCAAGATGTTTTTAATACAACCATTAGACATATTTTGTTTAAAAAGATGTGCATATCTATGTAAAATTCAAGATATTTATTGAAGACAGTTTACAGGGCATCCCACAATTTTACATATTTCACTTTCAAACAAGTAAAGGATATACAGATCTAGAATAATCTCTATTTGCTTCCTGAACAGAAAGCTCACATTCCAAGTGTTTCCACTAAAAACTGGGCACCCAGCAGCGTGAAAACAACTCAGGGTACTTACCTTGGGCTCCTCAATCTGCAGGGTAATCACAAATTCGATTTTGGGTGGCAGCGCCTCCCTGGTGCCTTCCAAATATCTCTTTATATTCGTCAGGACATTGACATCTTCAAGTTTTACTTCTCCTTGGTTAGGAAACATAGAAAACAGCATTTCCATCTCTAGCAGCTGAAGCTGCAGGCATTCTTTCATAGAAGCAGACATGTTGCCTCGAAATCCACCTGCCAGGAAATCCGTAAGGGTCCGGGGGCCACTAGGTTTGTTAATTTCAGCGATGTCCAGAGAAATTTCCCGAAGGTCCCTTTCCGCGGAAGCCGTTTTGCAGGAACGCTACGCGCCGACAGCTAGGGGCACAAACCGGGACGTTTACACTCTTTCTTCGCTTTATCTCCCAACCCCCAAGTCTAAGATGCACAACATCCCTGCAAGATACCTCGTTAAAATCCCTCAGATTCGCAGTCCGCAGTCCCCACCTCCGCCCGCACCCCCGCTTCCCATCTAAATCCCGCAATCTGGACGTTCAACAGGTGCTCCAAATTATTCCGTGGTAGGTGGTTGGCAAACACCTGCAGATGCTCTGCAAGCCCGAATTCCGGGAAAGGCAAGGGGCCCAGCTTGCCGCTCCGACTCGGGGCCCGGGCGTGGGCGGGGTGCGCCCCGGGGCCAGGGAGGCCCGCAGTCCCGCGAGGCTGGTCCGAGGTCGGGAGGGCCCCGCCGCCTCCGCCAGGTGCCGTCCCTCGGCCCCAGCTCCAAGGACCCTTCCCGAGCGGGCCTCTAGGGCTTTCCCGGGAGCCTCATCAGTCCGGGACAGCGTCCTGAGAGCTCTGGGCGATTTGGGTCCACCTGGCCTCTGCCCCAGGGGCCCAGCCTGAGGGGGCGGGGGAGGCTCACAGGTACATAAATGCTTAGTGCGAGCTGGTGCGGGGAGACGGGCTGGGGGCAGCGGCTCGAGAAGGCTCCCGGAGGCAACGTTTGGGGAGATCTTAGGACAGTATGCGGGAAAAGGCCACCTTGTCTGAGGCCCTTCGGCGTTGGTCCCCCCCATCCGGGACCACCAGGAGCCCTGGCTTCCCAGGAACGCAAGAGTGCCCCCTCCGAGACCCCGGTCTGGAGGCGGGGGCTGCGTCTTTGCAGGTCGCACTGCTCGGATGGCCCACGACCCTCGGCCCCAACCCTCGGGCCACCGCGGGGGCCTCACCCTTCCCGGTCTTTCAAGGGAAACAGCCCCAAGCCCTCCCAGAGCCTGGATCCGCAGTTCCGCAGGCGCGGGCTGCGCATGCTCCGCAAAGAGGCGAGGCGGAGCCAGCGGATCCTCCCCCGCCGCGATTGGCTCGGGGGCGTGGCGACGGGCCGGAAGTCACGCAGGGCCACGTCCGCGGGTTCTGAGGGCTTCAGTCGGGCAGGAGGCGCCGCCGCGGGGCCGCCGCTCCACGAGCTGGAGGTGAGGGGGATCTCCCGGCGCAGGGGAGGGAGCGGGGCCCCTAGGTTGGCGGGGAGGTGGGCCCCGCTCACCTGTCCGTGGCGGTTCGGCCTGCGGGCGGGCTGACCCACCGAGCCGTGTGAGGGTCTCGTACTGGGGGCCCCGGACCAGAGGCCAGGACTGGGGGCGGGGGAGGGGGCGGCGGCCTCAGGGTCGAGAGCCGGGAAGCGTGCGGCCTTCGGGGGCTGGAAGGAAAGCCGAACAAGCAAGCGGTTGGTAATTGAATGGAAAGAAGGTGGATGCTTTCAACTTTTTTTTAGAGTGGTCGCTGTTTGGACTTGTAAGGACTTTGAGTAAAAGCGTTCGTTCGCACGTTCGCTTTTATTGAACATAGTATATATATATATATATATATTTTTTCTTTTTTGGAACGTAGTTTTAAGACTGAAAACGCTTTGAAGGGTAGAAGCATTTTATCTTCTTAAAAAAAAAAAAAAAAGATTTCCTGGATTTAACAGAACTGGTTTACGCCCTGAGGAATAATCATGATATGTTCCCGAACGGTCAGTTTTTAACAAAATGTGCGCACGCTTGTGAAAGAGATTTGATCACTTGGGGCCAAACTAAATTAGCTTGCAGATTACCAGCCTTTTTTTTTTTTTTTTTTTTAATACAGCTGGACGAAAGCAAAAAAATTTTCACCATTTCCTTTAACTTTTGTTCATTGAAGCAACAAAGGACAGGGAAGAAAACAAGGTAGGACGGCTGCTCATCTCTGGGCTCGTTGGGAATGAGACTGACCCGAGAACTGAGTAGTACGTGCAGCTGAGGTTGGACAAAGGCCAAGTTCCACCTAAAATTGGAGTATCCCAGAGGAAGAAGTACTAGTGGTCTAGGGGCCAATTAGAGATAAAAAGAAGATGTTACCACTTTCAGAGCGTAGTTTAGAAGGGTGTCCTGATCCTTCCTTATGAAAATGGAAAAATCCACTGCAAGGTATATTAGGAGGTCTGGGCAGCCTTGGAGAGGAGGCTGTTGCCCTTTGCCTTTCCTTTGGGCTTAAGTCTCTGTGGTCTGGGAGGAATAACAAAAGAACTGACAGATTCCCCAGATACTTGGGATATGTAGTTCATTTGACAGTATTGCCCTTGGGCCCCAGTCTGTCACCAGCTACCAAAGTAAATGTAGGTTATTTAACTGAGACCTAGGCTTAGGTTTTTCCATTTGTAAAATGGGGCAATCTTTGTGTAGGAGTTAATGAATCTATGGGTGGAATCTTTCATTTTAGTTGAGAGTGGACCATTTTAAGTTCCACCTGGGTCCAGGAAGGAATATCCCCAGAGCCAGAATGAGAG